>NC_064846.1:11453865-12078865 GCF_024166365.1 Elephas maximus indicus | reverse complement strand
AGAGAATAATATTCTCCATGAGGTAGTGTAGCACAGTAGAAAGAATATGGGTTTTGGAGGAAGACAAATCTGGCTTTGAGTTCAGGTTGTGCCTCTTTCTAGTTACTTAAACACTTTGGGTCTCAGTTTCCTCCTCTGAATAACTAGCATGAAAATATTAACTATGGCAGATTACATTTTTCAAAGATGGCTGCAATAACAGCTTCCATTCCACCTGTGATTCTGTGCTGTGCCCTTGACCCTCCTCCAGTCAGTAGGTGGGTCCTTGTCCTGTCCCTAGAATCTGGCTAGACTAGCGACTGCTTTGAGAATTAGAGTGCAGCTGCAGTGATATTACGTGACTTCCAAGGTTAGAAGAGATGAAACCCTGCAGTTGCCCTCAGGTTCTCTTGGGACATTCTCCTGGAGGAAGATAGGTGCCATGTACAAAGTTGAACTACTGTTGAGACTACCGTGCTGGGAAGGCCACATTTAGGTGATCTGGTGGACAGTCCCACCTGAGGAAGGTCCCAGCCTACAGTCAGCATCTACTACCAGCCATGTGAGTGAGCCACCTTGAATGTCCAGCCCAGTGGCACCTTCAGATGATTGTAGCCCCAGCTGACATCTGGCTGCAGTGGCACGAGAAACCTTAAGAACTGGAGAGCTGAGCCCTTCCTGAATTTCTGACCAACTAAATTATGAGCGTAATAAAGCGGTTTTTTGTTTTACATCACTAAGTTTGGGACCATTTGTTATGCAGCAATAATAAGCAGAACACATACTTTATAAAAACTAAAGGGGAAAATACATGTAAAAGATGTGGTACAGAGCTCAGACCCCCCCTAATAGCTAGGTATTATTCAATTACATTAAAGTAAAGAAGTACCAAGAAATGCCAATTTCTAATTATATCCTATTTGAATTCAACTTCAGAAACGTAGGATTAGTTCAAGTTAAATTTTGAGCTTTCTTTTTTTTTTTTTCTTTCACTCTTTTGCTCTCAAATATACTTTGTCCTTTTATTTCTCTCAGCCTTAGTGCTGGTCGTTTTGATTTGGCTTTAGTCTAAATGAATAATACATGTACATTATATTTGGATAGATACTACATTAAATGCATCATATGTGTGACGTTTTATAAGTTCTCTCAATGCACATATGCATACACTTATAAAAAAAAAATTCACTTTTACCAGACACACGTTTCTATTTAACACATGTGTGTAGACCGTATGCCTAGAATATGTAAATAAGGCCACATAATTTCGATGAACTGCATCTAATCAATTGTCCTTCACTATGTGAAGAATGGAAACCCTAGTGGAGTAGTGGTTAAGTGCTACAGCTGCTAACCAAAGGGTTGGCAGTTCGAATCCACCAGGCACTCCTTGGAAACTCTGGGGCAGTTCTACTCTGTCCCATAGGATTTCTATGAGTCGGAATCGACTCAACGACACTGGGTTTGGTTTTCTGGTTTTGGTATGTGAATAATATGAAGAATAGCATTCTGAGGTATAAAGAAAAAAATGAATACTCCCTAATTAATAATCATGGAGAGATTTCCTGCATAATGAGTAAGGTAGGACTGATGTTTGGAAAAGATGATCACTAACAAAAATTAATATCATCTTAAGTGCAATAATATGGCCATTTGCCTGCATATTGCAGGACCCGAGGACAGTCATATCTCTTCTTTAAATAATAGTTATACCCTGAAAACTGCTAAATGTCAGCACGAATCAACAGAGCCTGAAGCCAACTCACTGTTCAGGCACAGTAATTTCCAATTTACTAGGCCCCTCTGGAGAAGCTATTGTTCATCCTTCCCCTATTCTTAACACATCCCATCACCAAATATATAAAATATAAGAGAAATTCCACCTATTGCTCTGGAAGGAAGAAAAGCAACTACCATTCATGGAGTGGACACGACGTACCAGGTGCAACACTGCAATTTCATGTGTCAATATCATTTAATTCTACTGGTACGGTATTGCCAAGCAAGAGGATGCTTGGATATGTGTTTGGTAGGTGTATAGTTAAGAAATCTTTCTACTGATAGACCCCTAGTCTCAGAGAAAGTGTTAGAGATCATCTGGTCCAGTGTTCTTACCCATGTTTTGGCCTCAGTACTGTTAATATAGGTAGCATATTACCATTAATAATGTATCTTTTATAACCAAAAGATCTGAGGAGAGTCGTTAGGGTAAGGCCATGTACAGAGTAAGGATTTTCTGATATGCTCTTATGGCTGCACGCTGTCTGGTTGAAGGTTCTTTCTTTATAAATGAGGAACATTACGCCAACTGTGAGGAAGTGATTTGGCCAAAGCACACACTGTATGATAGTGTCTGCAGTGGGTTTAGAACCCTTGTCATCTCTATGTTCTTTCTTCTACAACACTACTTCCTTCTCTTCCAAAATGTGCACTGACTAATGTCGGTATTTTCAGAAATGCTGAGTTTGAGAACTGATTGGCCCATCCTTAGATAATCAGAACTTACTTTCCACAGAATGCAAATTGTATGTGTGCAAGGGCCCCTCTGGTCTTTATATTTTAGCCAGTTTGCAAGATAAAACCCAGGACGCTGGTGTTGGAGTCATCAAATGTAATTCCAGGCAAATGAGAGGAATGCCATGCATATCGATTACTCCCTAAAAAAAAAATTGAAGTTGATGGGGAATTTGGGATGGTCATAACCACCATAGGAATTGAAATTATAACCTGAATTGCTGTTGGAACATGAATCAAAGTATTTTATTATTTGCAGAAATCATTTAATGGGTGTCCACTCCCTCAGAAATGTATTCTTTTTGCTCATTTTGTTGATTGATTTTTGGCATGAATGTAGGTGTGGGAAGCAGATGCACTTTATTTGATTTCCAAGCCCTTGTTTGTATTCTTTTATTAATTTATTACAACAGAACATTCAATAGATTTTAATGCAAATAGAATACAAAATGAGCTCCTCCCAGCACCTTATTTTAGCTCTATTATTTACCTCTATAAATCATTATTATTAAATTAAATCTTTTGACAACAAAACCATTTGATTTTTTATATCAGTCGTGGACTCTGCAGGTGAGTAGCTCTCAAGTATTATGGCATTCAAATTCAGGGCAGATTCAGCTTTTGCTAGTTAAAAAAAAAAAAGATTCACCTTTGAGTCAAATGAGCTACACCACCACAACCTAATTGGGCTCTTCATTCAAAGCTTTTTCGGTTTAAAAGAAGTATTAAACATATTCATCCTAGCTCTTCCATCCAAAGAGTCAGAATACTGGAAACTTGCTGAATAGAAGACACTATCCATTTACTCAGGAGCATGAGATGTTTTCTTTTCCTGTGAATTTACTCATTGATTAGATGGAAGCTCCAATTTTCTGTGTTACAGCTCTTTACCAAAATCACTTAGTAAGCCCCAAAAGTGATCTCTACTCATCCCAACATACTATTCATCCCTCATGCCATTCATCACATCCAGAATGGTATTGTCATCTCCAACAGATGGTCACTCTTTCTTCTTTTATAACTCCAGTTAGGAGTCGCTTGGGCTGTGACACTTTCTTGCACATGCCTTTCCCCTTCTCATGTCCATCACCATCTTTTAGCATCCTTACTTATAGAAAAAAAAAAGGTATTGTTTATCCGTTCCAAAGGAGTTTTTGTAGTTATTTATTTGCTGATCATAATTTTTAAATTTGAAAAGTCAGTATCATCAGCTTAAAATTGGAGCCAGAGATTCAATTATCTTCATTCTATTTAAATGAAATTAAGTAATGAAACCCAGAAGAAGGGAGAGAGATGAACCAGTAGAACCGCCATAACAAACTAGAGGCACATGCCTCAGAGTTTGTGGTGGAGAGGGGGAAACACCTTTGGCTTTCTTTTTTTTGCTTTAGGTGAAAGTTTACAGAGGAATTTAGTTTCTCATTAAACAATTAATACACAAATTTTTTTGTTACACTGATTACCAACCCCGTGGTGTGTCAGCACTCCCCTTCTTTACCCTGGGTTCCCTGTTTCTATTTGTCCAGTTTTCCTGTTCCTTCCTGCCTTCTCATTTTTGTTTTTGGGCTGGTGTGCCTATTTAGTGCCATATACAAGCTTTCACTTTTAGTTCAGCTGGAAGAAAAGATGGCACAAGGTCCATTTTGCTCCTATAACTTTAGCCTGAATAGAAAGTTCTAGCTAATTCTTCTTGAGTATCATCTGTAAGAGGAAAGTTTAGTCTGTAGTGCCAAAGGTGAGGCCTGGGGGCCAGCATTTTTTCCAGCAATATGGGTTTAATGAGAAGTGAAAATGTATGCTGTGATAACACTGTCATTTCCTTGTAGATTAAGTGAAAGACAGGAAAATGTGCTGGAAGCACCACACACACTCTTTTGAAATAAAATTATTGCTACATTTAAAAGTTCAACTGTGATTGCAAATAGCCTGAGAATAAAGAGCAAATTTGCATAAACTGTGTAAAAAGGGATTCAGATCTCAGGTTTTGTGCTGTCAAAATTGCACTCATCAACTCGTGGTAACTAATTAGGACTCCAGTGTGTGTGCATTGTGGCTTCAGAAGAACTGTAGCAATATATCTAAGCATTACGAATAAATTAAATGACAGGTAAGTAAACCCTATCAAACTGATTAGGCCACGGATTATTTATTGTGGCATGCAAAGCTGGCTTTACATGTGGATTTGTCATAGCTTACTTTAACACGTGTGTGGACTTGCCCCATCATCTTTATTTGAAAGTAAACATCTTAACTGCAGGGACATTTATGCTTTTTGGGGACTCACAGGACACTCAGTCCATAGACTAAATTCCATCATTACATGGTAAATGCTGACACTGACTTCCTGATTCAAAATTAACCTGATAACATTTGTTATATTTATTAACAAACCCAAAATATCATCTCACACTCCATTCTTATTTTGCTTTCCACAATTCTGGAACTAAATGCAAGGTGACAGTGGAATTTGCCTAGAATTGGGAGATGTCTACATCTCTTCATAGAAGAGATGTGCCACTGTTAGCATAGACACACATAATGAGACACTTTTCCCTTTGTCAGGCCCTGCCTCCCCCTGCCCTCCACAGCTGGAAGTACTGATGCCCTCCACCTCCACACTCAGCCACCATCCGTTCCGGAGCCAATCCTGTGAGAGAACGCACAGAAAAAGAGCCACAGCAAACTACGAAGTGAGGCTGAGAGCACAAAGTTTACTCTGCACTGCATGTGCAGGGGCCTGAATACCTGCAGGACTACCAAACATATTGTTGCACTTGCTCTGATGGCTGGGCTTTTCCTCCATGGTTTCTTTGCCAGGTACTACAATTCCCATACCTATTAGAGCTTCCACCACTCTTCTATCAGTTTGTCATACTGTCGTGGCTTGCATGTTGCTGTGACACTGGAAGCTATGCCACCGGTATTTCAAATACGAGCAGGGTCACCCACGGTGGACAGACTCTAGGGGAGCTTCCAGACTAAGACAAATAAGAAGGACCTGGCATTCTACTGAAAAAACTGACCAACGAAAACCTTATGGACAGCAGCGGAACATTGTCTGATATAGTGCCAGAAGATAAGCCCCTCGGATGAGAAAGGCACTCAAAAAACATCTGGGGAAGAACTACTTCCTCAAAGTAGAGTAAGCCTAATGACATGGATGGAGTCAAGCTTTCAGGACCTTCATTTGCTGATGTAGCGAGACTCAAAATGAGAAGGAACACCTGCAACCATCCATTTAGCAATCAGAAAGTGGAATGTATGAAGTATGAATCAAGGAAAACTGGAAGTTGTCCAAAATGAAATAGAATTCTTGAAGATCAATGTCTTAGGCATTAGTGAGCTAAAATGTAGTGGTATTGGCCATTTTGAATCAGACAGTCATATGGTCTGCTATGCCAGACATGACAAACTAAAAAGGAACAGTGTCTCATTCATCATCAAAAAGAACATTTCAAGATCTATCCTGAAGTACAGCGCTGTCGGTGATAGGATAATATCCATTTGCCTACAAGGAAGAACAGTTAATGTGACTATTATTCAAATTTACTTACCAAACACTAAGGCCAAAGATGAAGAAATTGAAGAGTTTTAACAACTTCTGCAGTCTGAAATTGACCTAACATGCTGGTGATCAGAACGCAAAAGTTGGAAACAAAGAAGAAAGATTGGTAGCTGGAATATATGGCCTTGGTGACAGAAATGACACTGGAGGTTGCATGATAGAATTTTGCAAGACCAACGACTTCTTTATTGCAAATACTTTTTTCTACAATATAAACGGCTACTATACACATGGACCTCGCCAGATGGAATACACAGGAATCAAATCGACTACATCTGTGGAAAGCGATGATGGAAAAGCTCGATATCACCAGTTAAAACAAGGCCAGGGCCCGACTGTGGTACAGACCATCAATTGGTCAATGCAAGTTCAAGATGAAGCTAAGAAAATTAAAACAACTCCCAAGGGCCAAAGAATGACCTTGAGTATATCCCATGTGAATTTAGATTCCAACTCAAGAATGGATTTGACTCATTGATCACTATTGAGTGAAGACGAGATGAGTTGTGGGATGACATCAAGGACATCATACACAAAGAAAGCAAAAGATCATTAAAAAGTTGGAAAAGACCAAAAGGGATGTCAGAAGAGACTCTGAAATATGCTCTTGAATGTACAGTAGCTAAAGCAAAAGGAAGAAATGATGAAGTAAAAGAGCTGAATAGAACATTTCAAAGGGCAACTTGAGAAGACAAAGTATTATAATGAAATGTGCAAAGATCTGAAGGATTCTACAGGCAAAAAACTGGACAATGCAGGGAGCATCAAAAGAAGATGGAAGGGATACACAGAGTCACTATATCAAAAAGAATTGTTTGACTTTCAACCATTTTAGGAGGTAGCATATGATCAAGAACCTGTGGTATTGAAGAAAGAAGTCTAAGTTGCAATGAAGGGATTGGGAAAAAACAAAGCTCCAGGAACTGACAGAATACCAACTGAGATGTTTCAACAAAATGGATGCAACTCTGGAAGTGATCATTCATCTATGCCAAGAAATTTGGAAGACTGCAGCCTGGCCAACCAACTGGAAGAGATGCATATTTATACTCTTTCCAAAGAAAGGTAATCCAATGGAATGTGGAAATTGTTGAACAATATCTTTAATGTTATATATGTAAGTAAAATTATGTTGAAGATAATTCAAAAACAGTTTCAGCAGTACTCTGACAGGGAACAGCCAGAAATTCAAGCCAGATTCAGAAGAGGACATGGAACAAGGGATAATATTGCTGATGTCAGATGAATCATGGCTGAAAGCAGAGAACAGCAGAAGATGTTTACCTGTGTTCTATTGACTATGCAAAGGCATTTCAGTGTGTGGATCATAACAAATTATGGATAACATTGGGAAAAATGGAAATTCTGTAACAGTTAATTGTGCTCATGAGGAATCTGTACATAGACCAAGAAGCAGTCCTTCAAACAGAACAAGGGGATACTGCATGGGTTAAAATCAGGAAAAGTATCTGTCAGGGTTGCATCCTTTCACCACACTTATTCAATCTGTATGCTAAGCAAATAATTCGAGAAGCTGGACTACATGAAGAATGGGGCATCAGGATTGGAGGAAAAGTCATTAACAACCTGTGGTACACAGATGACACAGCCTTGCTTGCCTGCTGAAAGTGAAGAGGACTTGAAACTCTTACTAATGAAGATCAGAGACCACAGCCTTCACTATGGCTTGTACCTCAGCATAAAGAAAACAAAAATCCTCACAGCTGGACCAAGAAGCATCATTGTGATAAATGGAGAAATTATTGAAGTTGTCAAGGATTTCATTTTACTTGGATCCACAACCAACGACCATGGAAGCAACAGTCAAGAAATCAAACAATGTATTGCATTGGGCAAATCTGCTGCAAAAGACCTTTCTAAAGTGTTGAAAGGCAAAGATGTCACTTTGAGGACTAAGGTGCAAGCCATGGTGTTTTCAGTCACCTCACATGAATATGAAAGCTGGACAATGAATAAGGAAAACCAAAGAAGAATTGATGCATTTGAATTACGGTGTTGGCAAAGAATATTGAATATACCACAGACTGACAGGAGAACAAACAAATCTGTCTTGGAACAACTACAGCCAAAATGTCCCTTAGAAGCAAGAATGGCGAGACTTCGTCTCATGTACTTTGGACATGTTATCAGGAGGGACCAGTCCCTGGAGGACATCAGGCTTGGTAAAGTAGGAGGTCATCGAAAAAGAGGAAGAACCTCAAGGAGATGGGCTGACACAATGGGCAGTGTTTTGTTCTGTTGTGCATGTGGTCCCTGTGAGTCAGAATTGACTGGACAGCACCTAACAAAAACAACAACATTAGGGCGTGCTCTAAACCCAGTCTAGCAATTGTGATCCTGCTCCTAGAGGTCTGGGTCCTGAATACTACACAATTGTCTTCCACTCTTCCCCCATTCCCTACACACTAGCTAGAATCTTTCTGGCAAAGAAATGGAAACTGCAAAACTTGCTGAAACAAGGCCAAATTGATCTCATCCCTTTGGGCCTGATACATTGGACAGTATTCCCATGCTTCTCAGATTCCAGTCCTCGAGCCGGGCTAGTTTCTTAACCCCTCCAAAGCTATCTCTTGGCTCTCCCCTCTCCCCACCAGCAAGCTCCAGGCCTAAAGCTTATCCTCTCCTTGGCATGCTTGACCAAGAGATAATAAACATAGACATTAGCCATTTTGACAGCATCTCCCTGGTCCCATTTCCTGTTTCACTTTTACCATTTTTAATCACACTAATAATAAATCTCAGGTAAAATAAAATCAGTATGACACGATTCCTCATAGACCGATCATGCCGTTACCATTTTCATAGCCCACCAGTTGCATTGGGTCTGCATTGCATCAGGCCTGGCCTCAACAAAACTTTCTGAGAATGGAGGATGAAAAACTTGAGGTCTATGACCAATCCTCAGAACATGTCTGCCTCCCTTTCCTCCTGATCACTGTTTCTAATGCATTTTTATTCTGAGATACAATGCTTTGAAATAAACACTATGTTTAAAATGTCTAGTTTGTAATTAGGTAGTCACATACATGTAGTTGAAAACAAGATCATAATACTCCACTTGGAAACATATAATTTAAACGAGTAAGAGGTTATGTATTCTAAGCAACCTTTTGTTTCTTGAACAACTATTTTTAGTATGCAAATATACAGATGTGCACACTTGTTGCTGTCTAATGAATAAGTTGTGTCAGACCTAACAAAAGCGACAAATCTTGTTTAGTCACAATTTTAAAAAAGAATTTTTCAATGTATCTTTCTTGGGTTTTATTTATATGAAGCTCCCATTTTTTGCCACAAATCTATACTTTTCATCAACATGAATATTGTGATATTAAAAAAAAAAGACTCTTAAGCTGACATGGCAGCAAATGTCTAAGTAATACTTGATGTTTTTAAATGGAATACCCACTGATTAGGCCAGATACTCAGCTCAGCTAAACCAAAACAAAAATCTTGCAGCTGATTATAAAAATTACTGTCAAATATTCATGTCTTATCCAAATTAGAAACGGTACAAGAATCCAATGTTCCTTGCTGGGTTTTATTTTTTTAGCAAGGTTGTGTCAATATCAGCTATGTGCTAAAATGTCAAATGGCCTGTACAGGGCAACCTAACACCCTGCTTAATGTATTGCAAATTCCATGATCTTGATACATGCCTGCCTATAAAATAAAGTGAAAAATTTCAATAGAACAAAGGGAATTATGGCTCTGTGGGGATTTCCTATGCATAGCTATGAAGTTTAATGAGATATATAATAAACATATTATTTCGTTTATTTTATTTTATTTACAATGCATATTTAAATATGTACATGTATGGGTTTATAATCCAACCAAACCATATATTAAGAATATATTTCTTACGTGTGCTTGTATAATTTTGAGGGGCATGTATTATTTGTCAGGCCTAAGTAGGCACATCCCAACAGATTTTAGCTCATATAAATCTCATATAATACATGCATCCAAGAATATTATTCTCTTCTTACAAACAGGAAAACTAAGACTCCAATGCCCAGGATCTTTCCACTGTACTTTATATCAGCAAACATTGTATATTAGTTGTTTCTATGTTTTTCCATCTGACTGATGGACTCCCCATAAGTTGACTTTCCATTGAGACAATTCTGTGGTTGATTCAGTGAACATTATCAGTCAAATTGGGTTCTTTTCATAGGGGTACTCTTTAGTACAGGGCACAGCATATGGCAGTGGGATGCCATATAGAAAGTTGATGATGAGTAGAGGAGAGACGGTATAGGAAAATGCACACTGATTGCAAGGAATAAAAAGGAGCAGATAAAAATATGGGAGTCACCTACCAGACCACCTAGCCTCCTGCCTTAGGGGTCTAAGGAGGGTGATACCTACCAGTCTGTAGAGGTACTTGCATTGGGGGCCTAAGGTACAGCTGCAGAACCCACCCACCAAAGAGCTTTAGGAATAGAGACACACCTACCTCACTGGCACTTGGGGGAAGCATGTCAGCATCCTGCCCCCCCGGAGTGCGAAACTCTGCTGCTACTGGAACCTGGTGCACACAACTATCACCACTACTTCTCTAGGTGGATAGGTGACAGTCTGCACCACACACTCGATGACCCAAAATCAGATTCTACTCAAGAATAGTGAATGGACTCTTAGGCTTATATATCTAGAAACAGCCCAAACCAGCCGGTAATAGGACATAAGTGAGTCAAGGGCTACAACAATCAAGACAGCACAATCTAGTAGCCCATCCACGTATATTGAAAGAAAACAAAACAAGATAAGACTCAGTGAGCAAATATAGAATAAATCACTACAATATTTTAGTGATGGCTCGGAGACAGCAGTCGATATCAAACCACATAAAGAAGCAGACCATGATTGCTTCTACAACTCCCCAAACTAAAGAATCAAAATCTTTCCCAAATGAAGATACAATCCTGGAATTGCCAGATGCAGAATATAAAAAACTAATTTACAGAATGCTTCAAGACATCAGGGATGACCCCAGAAATGAAATAAGGCAATCTACAGAAAAAGCCAAGGAACACACTGATAAAGCAGTTGAAGAACTCAAAAAGAATATTCAAGAACATAGTGGAAAAATTAATAAGTTGCAAGAATCCATAGAGAGACAGCATTCAGAAATCCAAAAGATTAACAATAAAATTAAAGAATTAGACAACTCAATAGGAAGTCAGAGGAGCAGACTCGAGCAATTGGAATGCAGGGAGGGAGATCTGGAAGATGGGGGAATTGACACCAATATAGCTGAAAAAAAATCAGATAAAAGAATTAAAAAAAATGAAGAAACCCTAAGAATCACGTGGGACCCTATCAAGAAGAATAACTTGCGTGTGATTGGAGTCCCAGAACAGGGAGGGATAACAGAAAACACAGAGAGAATAGCTGAAGATCTCCTGGCAGAAAACTTCCCTGACATCATGAAAGACGAAAGGATATCTTTCCAAGATGCTCATCGAACCCCATATAAGATTGATCCAAAAAGAAAATCACCAAGGCATATTATCATCAAACTTGCCAAAACCAAAGATAAAGAGAAAATTTTAAAAGCAGCCAGGGATAACAGAAAGGTCTCCTACAAAGGAGAATCAATAAGAATAAGTTCAGACTACTCAGCAGAAACCATGCAGTCGAGAAGGCAATAGGATGACATATATAGAGCACTGAAGGAGAAAAACTGCCAGCCAAGGATCATATATCCAGCAAAACTCTCTCTCAAATATGAAGGTGAAATTAAAGCATTTACAGATAAACACAAGCTTAGAGAATTTGCAAAAACCAAACCAAAGCTACAAGAAATACTAAGGGAAATTGGTCAGAAAACCAATAATATCAGATACCAGCACAACACAAGGTCACAAAACAGAACATCCTGATATCAACTCAAATAAGGAAATCACAAAAACAAATTAAGATTAATTTTAAAAAGGAAAAAAATGCTTAAAACAGGGAATCATTGAACTCAATATGTAAAAGATCACAATAATCAAAAAGAGGGACTAAATACAGGTGGCATAGAACTCCCACATGGAGAGGGATACAAGGCGACATAGGACAACACAAGTTAGGTTTTTACTTAGAAAAATAGGGGTAAATATTAAGGTAACCACAAAGAGGTATAACAACTCCATAACTCAAAATAAAAACCAAGAAAAACATAACGACTCAGCAAACATAAAGTCAAATACTATGAAAATGAGGAACACACAATTTACAAAGAAGTAAGTGGAAAAATGAAATCGTCAACAACACACATAAAAAGGCATCAAAATGACAGCAATAAAAACAAAAAGAAAAAAAATTTTATCTATAATTACGCTGAATGCAAATGGACTAAATGCATCAATAAAGAGACAGAGAGTCTCAGACTAGATAAAGAAACACGATCCGTCTATATGCTGCCTACAAGAGACACACCTTAGACTTAGAGACACAAACAAACTAAAACTCAAAGGATGGAAAAAATATATCAAGCAAACAATAAGCAAAAAAGAGTAGAAGAAGCAATATTAATTTCTGACAAAATAGACTTTAAATTTAAATCCACCACAAAGGATAAAGAAGGACAGTACATAATGATAAAAGGGACAATTGACCAGGAAGATATAACCATATTAAATATTTATGCACCCAATGAGAGGGCTGCAAGATACATAAAACAAACTTTAACAGAACTGAAAAGTGAGATAGACACCTCCAAAATTATAGTAGGAGACTTCAACACACCACTTTCGGAGAAGGACAGGACATCCAGTAAGAAGCTCCATAGAGACACGGAAGACCTAATTACAACAATCAACCAACCTGACCTCATTGACTTATACAAAACTCTCCACCCAACCGCTGCAAAGTATACTTTTTTTTCTAGTGCACATGGAACATTCTCTAGAATAGACCACATATTAGGTCATAAAACAAACCTTTGCAGAATCCAAAACATCGAAATATTACAAAGCATCTTCTCAGACCATAAGGCCATAAAAGTGGAAATCAATAACAGAAAAATTAGGGAAAAGAAATCAAATACTTGGAAACTGAACAATACCCAGCTCAAAAAAAGGCTGAGTTATAGAAGACATCAAGGAGGGAATAAGGAAATTCTTAGAAAGCAATGAGAATGAAAATACTTCCTATCAAAACCTCTGGGACACAGCAAAAGCAGCGCTCAGAGGTCAATTTATATCGATAAATGCACACATACAAAAAGAAGAAAGAGCCAAAAGCAGAGAACTGTCCCTACAACTTGAACAAATAGAAAGTGAGCAACAAAAGAATCCATCAGGCACCAGAAGAAAACAAATAATAAAAATTAGAGCTGAACTAAATGAATTAGAGAACAGAAAATCAATTGAAAGAATTAACAAAGCCAAAAGCTGGTTCCTTGAAAAAATTAACAAAATTGATAAACCATTGGCTAGACTGACTAAAGAAATACAGGAAAGGAAACAAATAACCCGAATAAGAAACGAGATGGGCCACATCACAACAGACCCAACTGAAATTAAAAGAATCATATCAGATTATTACGACAAATTGTACTCTAACAAATTTGCAAACCTAGAAGAAATGAATGAATTCCTAGAAAAACACTACCTACCTAAACTAACACAATCAGAAGTAGAACAACTAAATAGACCCATAACAAAAAAAATAGACTGAAACGGTAATCAAAAAACTCCCAACCAAAAAAGCCCTGGCCCGGACGGCTTCACTGCAGAGTTCTACCAAACTTTCAGAGAAGCATAGAAAATGACGGAATACTACCTAACTCATTCATTTCAAAGCACAGAAAATGATGGAATACTACCTAACTCATTCTATGAAGCCACCATATCCCTGATACCAAAACCAGGTAAAGACACCACAAAAAAAGAAAATTACAGACCTATATCCCTCATGAACATAGATGCAAAAATCCTCAACAAAATTCTAGCCAATAGAATTCAACAACATATCAAAAAAATAATCCACCACGATCAAGTGGGATTCATACCAGGTATGCAAGGCTGGTTTAATATTAGAAAAACCATTAATGTAATCCACCATATAAATAAAACAAAAGACAAAAACCACATGATCTTATCAATTGATGCAGAAAAGGCATTTGACAAAGTCCAACACCCATTTATGATAAAAACTCTCAGCAAAACAGGAATTGAAGGAAAATTCCTCAACATAATAAAGGGCATCTATACAAAGCCAACAGCCAACACCACCCTAAACAGAGAGAGCCTGAAAGCATTTCCCTTGAGAACGGGAACCAGACAAGGACGCCCTTTATCACCGCTCTTATTCAACATTGTGCTAGAGGTCCTAGCCAGGGCAATTAGGCTAGACAAAGAAATAATGGGCATCCAGATTGGCAAGGAGGAAGTAAAATTATCTCTATTTGCAGATGACATGATCTTATACACAGAAAACCCTAAGGAATCCTCCAGAAAACTACTGAAACTAATAGAAGAGTTTGGCAGAGTCTCAGGGTATAAGATAAACATACAAAAATCACTTGGATTCCTCTACATCAACAAAAAGAACATCGAAGAGGAAATAACCAAATCAATACCATTCACAGTAGCCCCCAAGAAGATAAAATACTTAGGAATAAATCTTACCAAAGATGTAAAAGACCTATACAAAGAAAACTACAAAGTACTACTGCAAGAAACTAAAAAGGACCTACAAAAGTGGAAAAACATACCTTGCTCATGGATAGGAAGACTTAACATAGTAAAAATGTCTATTCTACCAAAAGCCATCTATACATACAATGCACTTCCGATCCAAATTCCAATGAGATTTTTTAATGTGATGGAGAAACAATTTTCCAACTTTATATGGAAGGGAAAGAAGCCCCGGATAAGTAAAGCATTACTGAAAAAGAAGAAGAAAGTGGGAGGCCTCACTCTACCTGATTTTATAACCTATTATACAGCCACAGTAGTCAAAACAGCCTGGTACTGGTACAACAACAGGCACATAGATCAATGGAACAGAATTGAGAACCCAGATATAAATCCATCCACATAGGAGCAGCTGATATTTGACAAAGGCCCAGTGTCAGTTAATTGGGGAAAAGATAGTCTTTTTAACAAATGGTGCTGGCATAACTGGATATCCATTTGCAAAAAAATGAGACAGGACCCATACCTCACACCATGCACAAAAACTAACTCCAAGTGGATCAAAGACCTAAACATAAAGACTAAAACGATAAAGATCATGGAAGAAAAAATAGGGACAACCTTAGGAGCCCTAATACAAGGCATAAACAGAATACAAAACATTACCAAAAATGATGAAGAGAAACCAGATAACTGGGAGCTCCTAAAAGTCAAACACCTACGCTCATCTAAAGACTTCACCAAAAGAGTAAAAAGACCACCTACAGACTGGGAAAGAATTTTCAGCTATGACATCTCCAACCAGCGCCTGATCTCTAAAATCTATATGATTCTGTCAAAACTCAACCACAAAAAGACAAACAACCCAATCAAGAAGTGGGCAAAGGATATGAATACGCACTTCACTAAAGAAGATATTCAGGCAGCTAACAGATACATGAGAAAATGCTCTCGATCATTAGCCATTAGAGAAATGCAAAGTAAAACTACGATGAGATTCCATCTCACTCCAACAAGGCTAGCATTAATCCAAAAAACACGAAATAATAAATGTTGGAGAGGCTGCGGAGAGATTGGAACTCTTATACACTGCTGGTGGGAATGTAAAATGGTACAACCACTTTGGAAATCTATCTGGCGTTATCTTAAACAGTTAGAAATAGAACTACCATACAACCCAGAAATCCCACTCCTCGGAATATACCCTAGAGAAATAAGAGCCTTCACACAAACAGATATATGCACACCCATGTTTATTGCAGCTTTGTTTACAATAGCAAAAAGCTGGAAGCAACCAAGGTGTCCATCAACGGATGAATGGGTAAATAAATTGTGGTATATTCACACAATGGAATACTACGCATCGATAAAGAACAGTGACGAATCTGTGAAACATTTCATAACATGGAGGAACCTGGAAGGCATTATGCTGAGTGAAATTAGTCAGAGGCAAAAGGACAAATATTGTATAAGACCGTTATTATAAGATCTTGAGAAATAGTATAAACTGAGAAGAACACATACTTTTGTGGTTACGAGGGGGGGAAGGAGGGAGGGTGGGAGAGGGTTATTTACTGATTAGTTAGTAGATAAGAAGTACTTTAGGTGAAGGGAAGGACAATACACAATACACGGAAGATCAGCTCAACTGGACTGGACCAAAAGCAAAGAAGTTTCCGGGATAAACTGAATGCTTCGAGGGTCAGTGGAGCAAGGGTGGGGGTTTGGAGACTATGGCTTAAGCGGACTTCTAAGTCAATTGGCAAAATAATTCTATTATGAAAACATTCTGCATCCCACTTTGAAATGTGGCATCTGGGGTCTTAAATGCTAACAAGCGGCCATCTAAGATGCATCAATTGGTCTCAACCCACCTGGATCAAAGGAGAATGAAGAACACCAAGGTCACACGATAACTATGAGCCCAAGAGACAGAAAGGGCCACATGAACCAGAGACTTACATCATCCTGAGACCAGAAGAACTAGATGGTGCCCGGCCACAACCGATGACTGCCCTGACAGGGAGCACAACAGAGAACCCCTGAGGGAGCAGGAGATCAGTGGGATGCAGACCCCAAATTCTCATAAAAAGACCAGACTTAATGGTCTGACTGAGACTAGAGGAATCCTGGCGGTCATGGCCTCCAAAACTTCTGTTGGCCCAGGACAGGAACCATTCCCGAAGACAACTCATCAGACATGGAAGGGACTGGACAATGGGTAGGAGAGAGATGCTGATGAAGAGCGAGCTCCTCGTATCAGGTGGACACTTGAGACTGTGGTGGCATCTCCTGTCTGGAGGGGAGATAGGAGGGTAGAGAGGGTTAAAAACTGGCAAAATTGTCACGAAAGGAGAGACTGGAAGGGTTGACTCATTAGGGGGAGAGTAAGTGGGAGTATGGAGTAAGGTGTATATAAGCTTATATGGGACAGACTGACTTGATTTGTAAACGTTCACTTAAAGCTCAATAAAAATTATTAAAAAAAAAAAAAAGAATATGGGAGTCAGCCTGCAAGAAAAACATCAGTACTGAGAGAAACTCTTCCCAGTAGAAGGGTAGTGGAAGTGAATGCCATCTTCATGCCAGGCACGGGGAGGGATGCTTTTGAAAGAGTAGCAACCAGACACCCAAGGCATCGAACTAGTAATCCATCATTCAGTCTTTCCCTAACGTGACAAAAATGTCCATGAAGACTAGAAAAACACAAAAAGTCCTTTTAAAAAGCCTATAATCTATTTCCATAATTTCAGAACATTTGCTATTAATTTGAAGGCCCAAGGAGCTGAGTTCAGACTCACAATAAGCAACTGATACATTCCATCCCCTGTCAATAAAGGAAAACTGAAAGCCCGCTAGAAAGGTGCTTTACCCTTGCCCCTCTGCCTGTCCTGTGACTAAGCCGTCTAAGCTCTGTACCAACCAGGTGATTGTACAATCATCTCTCTGTGCATCATGGTTTTATATTTTACATCGACTTAATTGAAATATAATTTATTTACGTATAATAAAACAAACCCATCTTAAGTTATGCTGCTAGATGAGTTTTGACAAATGTATGGTATACACTTCTGTAACTATTCCCACAATCATGATATAGAACCATACTATCACTCCAGAAAATTCCTCTTTGCCTGCACGTAGTCAATACCAACCCCCCATGTGCAATTACTGATCTTATTTTTATCAACCAAGGTTAGTTTGCCTGTTTTTGAACTCTATATAAATGGAATTATACGGTAAGTACTCTGTATTTGGCTTCTTAAATTCCACATAATATTTCTGAAATTCATCCATGTCTCTTTGATTGCTTAGTAGAATTAGTTTCATGAACCTACCACAACATTTAGGTCCCTGGGTGGTGCAAATGATTTGTGCTCGACTGCTAATCTAAAGGTTGGTGGTTCAAAGCCTGGCAATCTGCTTCTATAAAGATCACAGCCAAGAAAACCTTATGGAGCAGTTCTACTCTGTAACACATGGGGTTGCCATGAGTTGGAATCGACTCAATGGCAACAGCTTTGGTTTGGTTTTTATCACAACATTTACCTGTTGATGGAAATTTTTTTTGTTTCCAATATTTAGCTATTATGAAAAAAGCTGCTATAAATATTTGTGAACAAGCCTTTTTATGAACATACGTTTTTAATATCTCTTGAGTAAATACTTGGGAGAGATCCTTTCGAGGATTGTTTTTAAGCAACTCCAGAGTTGCCTTTAATCTAAGAGAGACTCTTCTGAGGTCTGTCCTGCATGTGTCAGGAGTCCAGTGAAGTTTCAACTCTGACTAGTCAAAACTTGAATGGATTCCAGTACTATGTGAGCTCTCAGAGTTGTTCAGCTTCCAGATCCCCAGTGGTTCTTTGTTTCATCCTGTATGTACAACTTTGTGCTTAGGAATAGACTCAAGGGGATTCCATGCAGATTTCTGGAGTTCTTTTTCTGGATAGCTCCCTCCTCTCCAATACTCTGCCCAACATATTATAGCCACTCAGTCTCTCCCAACTCCAATCTTTGTCTCCTCAACACAGCAAAACCTTTCTGTTATGCTTGGGTTCCATCTCCCTACACCATGGTAAAGAAGGTGCCTCTGGGAAGAAAGCCTGGGTGATCATAGTTCTAACCTTGTCTATTTCCCTTCTCTTAGGGATCACTGTCATGACCTACATGCTTTCCAGTGTCTGAAAACAGATGTTTCATATATTTTGTCTATTGTACTACTTGAATACAGTTAGATGCAAGTCAGGTTTCAGATACTTTGTCATGATTGGAAGCCAGTGTCCTTGGGTATTGTTTCTGAAGATGGCCAGAGTACAGCCTCCCTCCCCTTGCATCTTTTGTTCTTCCTCACACAGCTGGATATCATCTATCATGGATTGAATTGTGTCCCCCCAAAATATTTGACAGCTTGGCTAGGTCATGATTCCCAGTATTGCATGATTGGCTACCATTTTATCTTCTGTTGTGATTTCTCTATGTGTTCTAAATCCTATCATTATGACGTAATAAGATGGATTAGTGGCAGTTATATTGATGAGGTTTACAAGATTAGATAGTGTCTTTTGCGATGTAAAAGAGAGAAACAAGCAGAGACATAGGGACCTCATGCCACCAGGAAAGCAGTGCCATGAGCAGAGTGCATCCTTTGGACCTGGGTTTCCTTTGCGGAGAAGCTCCTAGACCAGGGGAAGAGTGATGACAAGGACTTTCCTCCAGAGCTGACACAGAGAGAGAGCCTTCCCCTGGAACTGATGTCCTGAATATGGACTTCTAGCCTCCTAGACCGTGAGAGAATAGATTTCTCTTTGTTAAAGCCATCCACTTGTGGTATTTCTGTCATAGCAGTACTAGATGACTAGGGCACCACCATTGACATAAAACAGAGCAGGAGGTTGAGGGGAGTGACAATTGGAGGGGAATAATGACCACCTACAAAGTTTTAATGGATGGAAAGTAGACGGTGATGACATGTTGGGGACTGTTGGGTTCATGTGCTTCTTTGCATGTTAGAGAAAGAGATGATGGCAGTCGGTAACTGTTTCAATTCAATTCAGATGAGGTATATGAGAAGAATATTCACTAGAAATGGGGACAAGTTCTGGGCATATCCATCTGTCTTCTAGCTAAAGATATGCCAAAGCTATTCTACCAAAACTGAAGTGGAGAATTTGCCAGGTGTGAATTATAAATCTGATTGTGGTAGCTAAGCATTTTGCCAAGTAAAGACACGTTCCGTTATGGGTTGCATGCAAATATTCTTACACAAGTATTCTGAAATTCATTATTCTGCTGATTTGCTGCTTTCATAAAAACCTTGCAGTGCAATATTTATGTTGAAATTATCTGGCAACACCACTCATGCAGAAAGTGAGTGGGGAAAGCACACACTCGATTTGTTGGTAAACACTGGATCTGGAAAGATTTCACATATATAAAGAGAAAGAGACCTACCTCAGGTCTCTGACTGAACAATACAGAACCAAGGAAAGGGAATTCCACCTTAAAGATATACTATGCCTCTTAAAGGAAACCCTGGTGATGTAGTGGTTAAGAGCTACAACTTCTAACCAAAAGGTGGGCAGTTCAAATCCACCAGGCACTCCTTTGAAAACCTGTGGGGCAGTTCTACTTTGTCCCACAGGGTCACTGTAGGGTCGTAATGATTTGGAATTGACTAGATGGCAAAAGATTTGGTTTCGTTTTGGTACGCCTCTGAAAATCATTTAATACAGAAATAGAGGTAAAATATTTTAAAAACTTAATGGCATCCTCAACAGGTTACAAGACAGCATGGTTGCTATAAAATAAGAACATAAAACAATACCATGCTGACAAGACAGTGGAAATGCAACGACTGATGCTTGATTTTTTTTTAAGTAAGAAATCCATAAAATAATACTATAATTTTCAGATCTACAGTCAGTGAGAGGAAAAAACAGAATGGCTATTCCAGACTCTTGAATTAGTGATGGATGGAACAAACTAAACATGGTCTGAGTCGCAAGAAAAATGACAAAGAGAAAACAATGACATCCCTTTCCTTTTGGAGCTCTAACTGTTCAGCTTTATCTTCTCTTCTGTGAGAGGCCATATATTTGTCCAATGAATTGCTTTTTAAAAACTTAAGTTATGCAACCTCTGTCTCTGATACTTTAATTAGAAAATAGTAATCAGTATAATAGTTATCTGACCTCAGGTCAAGATTACTTTTCTAAAGAAACAATTGGAGGAAAAATCCATAACAGTTTTTCCTCAGTCATTTTAGCCCTTTATAAGTAATGTAAAAAATAATCTCTCTTCCCATTAGAGATTCTCTTATGTTTCCACAGGTGCTATATCCTTCTTAGAAATCATTATCCATTTTGTTTTTGTGTTTACACCATCCAACGAGTTTTTGTTGAATTTTTATTTTATAATATGTATTATGAAACAAGGCTTTTAAAAAATCCCCCAGATGCATAATTATTTTAATATTAAACATGCTTTTTTCAAACCACATTTCTATTTAGAGATTCTGCATTGTTCATCTAGGGCTCCTATTCCCTTCCCTCCTCCCTGCCCCCCGTCCACTGCTTAAAGATCACTGCTATAGAGAAAAACAGAGTGATAGATTTGTCTGCCTAACATTCAAAACTTTAGCAAAAAAGAAAATCAATTATGCTGAGTGAAATCAGTCAATCACAAAAGGACAAATATATTATGAGACCATTATTATAAAAACCCAAGAAAACATTACACACAGAAAAAAAATCTTTGATGATTACAAAGGGTAGGGATGAGGAGGGGAAATCACTAACTAGAGAGTGGACAAATGTTAACTTTGGTGAAAGGAAAGACAACACACAATATAGGAGGAGTCAGCAAAACTTGACAAAAGCAAAGTCACAGAAGTTTCCTAGACACATCCGAACACCTTAAGGGGCTGAGTTACTGCAGCTGTGGGCTGGGGAACATGGTCTCAGGGAACATCTAGATCAACTGGCATAACATAGTTCATAACGAAAATATTCTACATCCAACTTCAGTTGAGTAGTGTCGGTGGCCTTAAAATCTTTTGAGTGGTCATCTAAGACACATATATTGGTCCCATCCTGTCTGGAGCAAAGGAGAATGAAAAAAATGGAATGCACAAGGAAAATATTAGTAAAAAGGACTAAAGGACCACATGAACAACAGCCTCCACCAGCCTGAGCCCAGAAGAAATAGATGGTGCTTGGCTACCACCACCTACCACTCTGACAGGGATCACAATAGAGGGTACCAGATAGAGCAGGAGAAAAATGTAGAACAAAATTCAAATTGACAAAAAAAAAAAAAAAAGAGCAGACTTACTGTCTGACAGAGACTGGAGGAACACCTGAGACTACGGCCCCCGGACACTCTACTAACTCAGAACTGAACCCACTCCCAAAATCCACCTTTCAGCTAAAGATCAGACAGGATTATAAAACAAACAATAACACATATGAAGAAGGTGCTTCTGAGTTCAATCAAGTATAGGAGACCAAATGGGCAACACCTGCCCAAAAGTAAAGAGAAGAAGGCAGGAAGGGACAGGAAAGCTGGACGAATGGACATGGGGAACTCAGGGTGGAAAGGGAAAGGGGGAGAGTACTGATATAATGCAGGGATTACAACAAACGTCACAAAAAACTTAGGTACAAATTTTTGAATAAGAAACTAATTTGTGTTGTAAAGCACAAAAAATTTGAAAAAATAAAAAGAAAATAAAAAATTAAAAGCAAACAGCAAATTGGGGAAATATAAGCTCTTACAAATAAATTAGAAAACAACCCAATGGAAAAATGAGTAAAGCACAATTCGGATTATATGTTGTTGTTGTTGTTGTTAGGTGCCATCGAGTCCGTTCCAACTCATAGCAACTCTATGTACCACAGAATGAAACACTGCCCGGTCCTGCACCATGATCACAATCCTTTCTTATGCTTGAGCCCATTGTTGCAGCCACTGTGTCAATCCATCTTGTCGAGGGTCTTCCTCTTTTCCGCTGACCCTTTACCAAGCATCATGTCCATCTCCAGAGGCTGATCCCTCCTGACGACATGCCCAAATTATGCAAGACACAGTCTCACCATCCTTGTCTCTAAGGAGCTTTCTGGCCGCACTCCTTCTGAGACAGATTTGTTCGTTCTTTTGGCAGTCCATGGTATATTCAATATTATTCGCCAACACCACAATTCAAAGCCATCAATTCTTCTTCCATCTTCCTTATTCATTGTCAAGCTTTCCTAGGCATATGATGCAACTGAAAATACCATGGCTTGTGTCAGGCACACCTTAATCTTCCAGGTGACATGTTTGTTTTTTAACATTTTAAAAAGGTCCTTTGCAGCAGATTTGCCCAATGCAATCCGTCTTTTAATTTCGTGACTGCTGCTTCCATGGCTGTTGATTGTGGATCCAAGTAAAATGAAATCCTTAACAACTTCAATCTTTTCTCCATTTATCATGATGTTGCTCATTGGTCCAGTTATCCTGATTTTTGTTTTCTTTATGTTGAGGTGTAATCCATACTAAAAGCTGTGGTCTTTGATTTTCATGAGTAAGTGCTTCAAGTCTTCTTCACTTTCAGCAAGCAAAGTTGTGTCATCTGCATAATGCAGGTTGTTAATGAGTCTTCCTCCAATCCTGATGTCTCGTTCTTCTTCATATAGTCCAGCTTCCTGGATTATTTGCTCAGCATACAGATCAAATAGGTATGGTGAAAGGACACAATCCTGACGCACACCTTTCCTGACTTTAAACCAATCAGTATCCCCTTTTCTGTCTGAACAACTGCCTCTTGATCTATGTTACAGGTTCCTCATGAGCACAATTAAGTGTTCTGGAATTCCCATTCTTCACAATGTTATCCATAGTTTGTTATGATCCACACAGTCAAATGCCTTTGCATAATCAATAAAACACAGGTAAACATCATTCTGGTATTCTCTGCTTTCAGCCAGGATCCATCTGACATCAGCAATGATTCCTGGTTTCATGTCCTCTTCTGAAACCGGCCTGAATTTCTGGCAGTTCCCTGTCCATATACTGCTGCAGCTGTTTTTGAACGATCTTCAGCAAAATTTTGCTTGTGTGTGATATTAATGATATGGTTCTATAACTTCCACATTCAGTTGGATCACCTTTCTTGGAAATAGGCATAAATACGGATCTCTTCCAGTCAGTTGGCCAGGAAGCTGTCTTCCATATTTCTTGGCATAGACAACTGAGCACCTCCAGCGCTGCATCTGTTTGTTGAAACATCTGAATTGATATTCCGTCAATTTTTGGAGGCTTGTTTTTCACCAATGCCTTCAGTGCAGCTTGAACTTCTTTCTACAGTCACATCAGTTCCTGATTATATTCTACTTCTTGAAAAGGATGAACGTCAAAGAATTCTTTTTGTTATAATTCTTTTTGGTGACCCTGCTGGTATCTGAATACCAGTGGTATAGTTTCCAGCATCACAGCAACACACAGGCCCCCACAGTACAACAAACTGACAGACGCATGGGGGTTGGATTATATAATTATTTAAATTATCTACAGGCCATTTATAAACATAGATCATGTCCAAGATCAAAACAAAACCTCAAATTATTTTAAAAGTCTCAGAGTACAAAGATCATGTATACTCTCTGATCAAAACATATCAAAGTCAGAAAACAACATAAAATCAGATTTAAATCCAGTCATTTACGAAGTTAAAACAACAAAAAATCCCTTTCCCCAATCTACAATTGTATCAAAAGAAATTGAATCTGTAATTGTATTCTATTTATAAAATAACAGAACCTTATATATCAAAGCTTAAAGTATGCAGCCAAGGAGATAGCCAGAGGAAAATTTATAGCCATAAATGTTTGCACGATTAAATAAAGAAGAATGAAAGTAGATTAGCTCAATATTCAATTTAATAATTTTGATGAAGGCAATTAGACAATGAATTAGAAAAATGAAGTAAATTGAGAAATACATTTTAGATATAATTCATTTTAATCATTAATAAATTTTACAAACATCTGGCAAACAAAATCAAGAAAAATTAATGAACATGCAAAATAATAATAGTTACATAGCACTGTGCTAAGCACGTTACAAACACTATGTCATTTCATGCTCATATTGTAAGTCTAAAGTAGGTGGTATTATCCTCATTTAATAGAATCAAATGGTCACATGGTTCCACAAGGATCACACAGCCAGAGTCAGCGGTTCAAATTCACCTGACTAAAGAGCCCATACTCTTAACTATATGACCATAATCATTGCAGATGAAGCCACAAGCTTTATGATAATGTATTTGAAAATTTCAATAAAACTCACCAGTTTCTGAGGAAATTACAAGCCTTTCCTCCAAGCGTAAAAGCTGAATGAACTAGTGACCATGGTAAAAACAGAATTATTTCCCAAAATGCTTCAGGGTGTGTGATTTAAGAGGAGCATTCTTTCAAACATCAGATAGGAAATCATTCCCATCCTTTGTAGCCTATTTAGGAACATTGGAACAGAGAAAGGGCCTGAGTTGCTTTATCTTTAAATTTAAATTAAATTTATACAGGTACATCTATATTGTAAAATATTCAAATTTCACACACAAAAAAACCTCGCCTTTATCCCCAAATTACTCTAAATACCTTTCCTAGAGGAACCCTCCCTTTTTGTTGAGGGTATTAACTTTGAGTGTAAGAACTTACTCCACCACCCATCTGGCAGTTTGTCATACAGTGGTGGCTTGCCTGTTGCTATGATGCTGGAAGCTATGCCACCAGTATTTCAAATACCAGCAGGGTCCCCCATGGCGAACAGGTTTTGGTGGAGATTCCAGAATAAGACGGACCAGGAAGAGAGACCTGGTCATCTACTTCTGAAAATTAGCCAATGAGAAGTCTATGGAGCACAGCAGAACATTGTCCAATAGCAAAGATCATGAAGATGGCTCAGGCCCAGGCAACATTTCATTCTGTTGTATGTGGGGTTGCCATGAGTCAGAGCAGACCCGATGGCAACTAACAACAACAACAAATTAATTTGCTGATGATTGTACTATGCATTTATATGCATAAGCTGGTAGAAAAATACAGCATTGTTCTGTGTATGTATTTGTTTATCTGATGCTATACGGATCACTATGCAACTTGCTTTTGTCAATAATAATGTCATGGAGAGCTTTCCATTTCATCACACATCTACTTTGTTTCATTTTAATTTATATTTTAACTGTTGAAAAATGTTTCATAGTGTGACTGTACCAGGGCTTATTTATCCACTCCCGCGCCAATGGATAGGAGTCTTGGGTGGCACAAACAGTTAAGTGCTCAACTACTAACCAAAAGGTTGGTGGTTCAAAGCCATCCAGACGAGCATCAGAAGAAAGGCCTGGTGATCTGCTTTGGAAAGGTCACAGCCTTGAAAATCCTATGGAGCAGTTCTAGCCTGCACATGTGAGTTGCCACAAGTCCGAATCTACTTGATGGCAGCGGGTTTGATTTTTCGGTTTATGCCAGTGGTTATTTGGACTGTTTCCAGCGTTTCATTCTTCCCGTGTAATAGTAAACCTTATGTATATCACTTGTGATACACACATGCCAGAGTATCTCTAGGTGGAGATTTGAGAAATGGAAAGGCTGGGTCACAGGATGCAAACATTTACACTTTGTCTCTCAAAATGTCAATCATAATTCACACCATCATTTTAAAAGAAAACCAAATTCTCACTTTGTTCAAGACTTAACATTGCCAAATTTTTAAGAATTGTCAAATTTAAGAGATTAAACACATCTTTTCACTCTTTTTATTTATTTATTTATTCACTTGTTTGTTTTTTAGTTTGAAGTTCTCCGATATGGTGAGATTGATCATTTTTCCATCACCCATCTGTATTTCCTCTTTGGTGAATTGTCTACTCAAATCTTTAGTCATTTTACTATTTAATGTTTGTATTTCGCTCATTGATTTCTAGGTTTTAAAAATTATGCGTTCTATATGTTAATCCTTGCCTTTTACTTGTGTTGGAAATACTTTCTTCTGCTGCCTTTTTACTTTGCTTATGGTGTTTTTCTCATAATGGAATTTATTTAATCTTGACACATCAACTTTAACCCCATTGTTCTTCACAGATCTTGCTTTCTTTCTCCGTCTTGATAAAGCATTAGCATCCACCATTCTAATCATATTTTCTAATAATGCTTTTGTAGTTTCCTTTTTAATGTTAAGGTCCCTTATCATCTGAAATTTATTTTTCGTAAGTGATGAGAAGGAAATCTGTTTTCTATTTTTAGTAGATAGCCAATGGTCCTGACATTTTTATTATATATTCCTTTTCCACACTGATTTGAAATGTCATCTTATCTTAAACCAAATTCCTCCATATATTTTATATGACTTCATATCTAACTTTCTCTTTATAGTTCATTAAACATATCTATTTTTCTATTCTTGAATAATCACTTTATTTATTTCCTTTAGCTTCATGATATATTTTGACATCTAGAAGGGTATAGGCCCCTTTTCCCATTTTCCTTCTTCAAAATTTTCATGACTCTTTTTACATATTTATCACTTTGCATGGATTTTAGAATAAGTTTGTACATGTTAATGAAAAATCCTGGTATGATTTTGAGTGGGGCTGCTTGTATTTTAAAGATTAATTCAGGAGACCTGACAAATTTACAATATCAAATCTTCCTATCCATGAACAAAAGTGTTTTTCACTGTTCATCGATTGTCTTTTTTTATTCCCTTCAATAAAGCTTTATCACTAGATCTTTGAAGGCCTTGCAATTTTCTTGCTAAGTTTATTTCCTAATTTTTTTTGGGGGGGTGGGGGATGGGGTTGTTATTTGGAATGTTTTTTTTTTTATTAAGTTCTATAGGTTGTTAATGCTGATACATAAGCAAGCATATATAGGTATGTATGTATGTATTTTGTTGCTGTTGTTTTTAATTGCCATCAAGCTGATTCCGACTTATTGCGACCCCATGTGTACAGACTAGAACTGCACCATAGGGTTATCACAGCTGTGACCTTTTGGAAGCAGATTGCCAGGCATGCCTTCCAAGGTGCTTCTGGGTGGTTTCGAACCGCTAGCCTTTTGGCTAGTATACACACGTATGTGTGTGTGTGTGTGTGTGTGTGTGTGTGTGTGTGTGTGTGTCTGGCCAACTGAAGACTAGTTCTGTTGTTTTCTTGGTGGTGCTGCAGTTGTTTTGGTCCTCAGGTGCTCTGAATTGATTAGTCATAAATCTTGGTTCATGGTATGCTCTTCTCATTTGTCCTTACCTGGCCCTCTTATTCATTTATTAATTCATTTTAGTAACGTACTAACATTCATAAAACCTACATTGCACACAAAATCTAGAACATGGACAGTAATTCACACCTATTTATGAGCTCCTGCCCCATTGCACCCCCCGCCCCCCACCACCCAAGTTTGACCACTGTCCTGATTCTTGATTTATCACTCCCTTGATTTTTAAAAAGATTTTTATTATTTTTTATCTTACTAGAATAGTTTTACTAGTAATTGTTCTTTTATTACTACAATTATTTTACTTGTATTAACTTCATAGAAAGAGTACCATGCTACACACAATCTTTCATATGATTTTTTTCACTGAATAATATGTTGCTAAGATTCGTCTACATTGTTGCATGAAGGTATAGTTAATTTACTTTATTTGTTGTATAATATTCTGTTATTTGAATATATCACCACTTATTTATCTATTTTCTATCATGGGTCATTTTTCTAGTTTCCATTTTTTATTTTTGCTATTAAGAGCAGCGATGCTATGAACATTCTCGCCCTAGTCTCCTGGTCTACAAATATAAACTTTTAACTTGAGGCTATACCTAGAAGTGAGATTGTTTGGAATTAGAATGTGTGAACATTCAACCTTTCGAGTAATGCTAAACAGTTTGCCAAAGTGGCTTTACCAGTTTACACAGCCACCAGCAGTGGGAGCAATCAGGTAGAGCTACATCCTTCTAAAATGGGCATTACCAGACTACCAAGTGGTCAATTTTCATAAACATATCAGTCATGTTTGGGAAGAACATGCGTTTGCCATTTGGGGGAAGCAGGGTTCTCTCTCTGACGTATGCTTGTGTGAGATCAAGTTTTTCATGTGCTCAATTCTCCTATATCATTGCTTTTTTTCCTGGTGTGGTTGAGCTGATACCACTTTTAATGCTAAGGAAGAGTCCTTTTCACAGTATGCTAAGAATTTATTTTACATCATAACTGGTGTCAATTATTATCAAGTGCTTTTGTGTAGGTCACTTTTTGAGATGATCAAATGTCTGTACTCTGATTAATCAAATAAATTATATCATTACATTTCATAATAGTGAAAAATCCCTGCATTATGAAGTGATTTGTACTTGGTCATGATGTATTTTTTAATACATTGCGAATTCCATTAGCTATGTTTTATTTTAGATTTGTTTTTCCTTTTAAGCTCATGAGTTCAGCCTATAGCTATCTCTTCATGTGCTCTCCTTTTTAGTTCTAACATCAGGATTATGTTAACGTCAAACAATGAGCTGAGTGGCCTCACATCTTGTTGTCAGAAAATGAGATTTACTTTTCCTTGAATGATTGGTAGACATCTTCCTTAATTATGCCTGGGCTGCTGTAAGTTTGGGGGATGGGAGGGGAGAATCTTTTTAACTTTTTCTATGGTTATACGTCAATTCAGATATGCTACTTCTTTCTGAGCTTATTTCTGTAATTTATATTATTTTCTTAGAAAATATTTACTTTGAAAGTATTTCATTTATAGCGTTGTGCACAGTGCTTTCTAATCATTTATACAAACATGTGCATGCACACATATATGCACACATAAATTCTAGAACTCATGGACTGAAGAAGATAGTGTGTTTGCAAGTATGTATTTCTTTTTGTGTTTGTACAGTCATCATAGGCATCAGAGGTGAGACTAGGGGCTTTCAGTATATGCACACTCCTCCATCTCAAACATTGTGTATCTGATACCCAAATTTGACAAAGATAGCATGAAATAAAATTTAGAGAAATTTGACACTTGAAGGGATGCAAAATACCTGGAAATGAAACGAGCCATTTATATAAGAATAAAGGAGTTAAATCTCCCTTTGCAAAGAGAATGGTCTAATCATTTCTATGTATACTTACCATAGATTGCACAGTCCTTCCTCTTGAGAATCTGGCCCTTTCTTTAGTCCATGGGTTCTAAGGGTCTGAAAACAGGCTCACTCAGGAAACTGGGCAACAGGTGGTAACTTTTTTTTTTTTTTTAACTTTTATTGTGCTTTAAGTGGAAGTTTACAGACCAAGTCAGTCTGTCATACAAAAACTTATATACATCTTGCTGTATACTGCTAAGTTGCTTTCCACCTAATAAGACAGCACACTCCTTCCCTTCACCCTGTATTTCAATATCCATTCAGCCAGCTTCCGACCCCCTCTGCCCTCTCATCTCCCCTCCAGACAGGAGATGCCAACATAGTCTCATGTGTCTACTTGATCCAAGAAGCTCACTCTTCACCTGTATCATTTTCTATCCCATAGTCCAGTCCAATCCCTGTCTGAAGAGTTGGCTTTGGGAATGGTTCCTCTCTTAGCTAACAGGTCTGGGGACCATGACCTCTGGGGTTCTTCTAGTCTCAGTCACACCATTAAGTCTGGTTTTTTTTAGGAGAATTTGAGGTCTGCATCCCACTGCTCTCCTGTTCCGTCAGGGATTCTCTGTTGTATTCCCTGTCAGGAAAGTCATCGGTTATAGCTGGGCACCATCTGGTTCTTCTGGTCTCGGGCTGATGTAGTCTCTGGTTATGTGGCCCTTTCTGTCTCTTGGGCTCATAATTACCTTGTGTCTTTGGTGTTCTTTATTCTCCTTTGCTCCAGGTGGGTTGAGACCAATTGATGCATCTTAGATGGCCGCTTGCTAGTATTTAAGACCCCAGACGCCACTCTCCAAAGTGGGATGAAGAATGTTTTCTTAATAGATTTTATCATGACAATTGACTTAAATGTCCCCTGAAACCATGGTCCCCAACCCCCGCCCTTGCTACGCTGGCCTTCAAAGCGTTCAGTTTATTCAGGAAATTTCTTTGCTTTTGGTTTAGTCCAGTTGTGCTAACCTCTCCTGTATTGTGTGTTGCCTTTCCCTTCACCTAAAATAGTTCTTATCTACTATCCAGTGAAAAAGGCTCTCCCTCCGTCCCTCCCCACTCTCACAACCATCAAAGAATATTTTCTTCTCTGTTTAAACTATTTTTCGAGATCTTATAATAGTCCTTTTGCAACTAATTTCACTCAGAATGATGCCTTCCAGATTCCTCCGTATTATGAAATGTTTCACAGATTCATAATTATTCTTTATTGATGCGTAGTATTCCACTGTGTGAATACACCATAATTTATTTATCCATTCATCCATTGATGGGCACCTTGCTTGCCTCCATCTTTTTGCTATTGTAAACAATGCTGCAATGAACATGGGTGTGCATATATCTGTTCGTGTAAAGGCTCTTATATCTCTAGGATATATTCCAAGGAGTGGGATTGCTGGATTGTATGGTAGCTCTATTTCTAGCTTTTTAAGGAAGCACAAAATTGATTTCCAAAGTCGTTGTACCATTTCACATTTCCACCAGCAGTGTATAAGTGTTCCAATCTCTCCACAACCTCGCCAACAGGTATTATTTTGTGTTTTTTAGGTTAATGCCAGCCTTGTTGGAGAGAGATGGAATCTCATTGTAGTTTTGATTTGCATTTCTCTAACGGCTATGATCATGAGCATTTCCTCATGTATCTGTTAGCTACCTGAAAGTTTTCTTTAGTGAAGTGTCTGTTCATATCCTTCACCCATTTTTTAATTGAGTTGTTTGTCTTTTTGTAGTTCAGTTTTTGCAGTATCACATAGATTTTAGACATCAGATGCTGATCAGAAATGTCCCAGCTAAAAACTTTTTCCCAGTCTGTAGGTTCTCTTTTTACTCTTTTGGCGAAGTCTTTGGATGAGCATAGGTGTTTGTTTGATTTTTAGGAGCTCCCAGTTATCTAGTTTCTCTTCTGCATTGTTAGTAATGTTTTGTATACTGTTTATGCCATGTATCAGGGCTCCTAGAGTGGTAGGTGGTGATTTTTGACAGGGGCAAACATCCTTAGCTTCATGATCATCCTTGATTGATTTTTATTTTATTGTATAGATTGAGCACTCTACTCTTGTTAGCTGCCCATCAATTTTGCCTCTAAGGATGCTGTATTCTATTAACCATCTCCATAATTCTCTGCAGGTCAGGATCCCCTAGCTGCCACTGTGACTTTGCCACTCATTATGAGAATTACAGCCACCTGGCTTCTGATGAGAGGAGCCCTGGTTGCACAGTGGTTAAAGCTCTTGGCTGCTAACTGAAAGGTCAGCACTTCAAACCCACTAGCTGCTCCATGGGAGAAAGACGTGGCATTCTACTTCCGTAAAGACTACAGCCTTGGAAACATTATGGGGCAGTTCTACTTTGCCCCATAGGGTCACTATGAGTCGGAACAGATTTATTTTTTCAGTTTTGGCTTCAGTTTTTTTTTTTCCCAAGGTTCCTATCACCTCATTGCTATTAATAAGACCAGTATTTTTGTAATAATAACCCTTATCATCAGCCTTGGCCTACAGATATCACTAGCCCTAAACTTTATAGTGGTGCTCACGTACCTTTCACCACTGCATTTTTTATTGCTTTGTTAATGACATATCCCCTGGGACTTCAAGGGACATAATCATCTGGTACATTTTTCTGTCTTGCATAGTATATCCATTCTAGAATGTCTACTTCTTTGAGCTTTTTAATCCCTTCTTTCACCATTTGCCACGGCAATTTTGGAATTTCAGCCTCACTTCTAGCAGGACTTTTTTTGTTGGTGTTACTTTGTGTGTTCCATTTCCTAGAAGCCATTCCAGCAGCATTTCCCCACCATCTCCCAGGATCCCTGCAAGAAGTTTAAATCCTGTAACCTGGGAGAGTGTACTTGAATGAACAAACTCTCCCTTATATAACTTAAGACTTCACTGCTCTGATCCAGCACCCACAGAACCTAGTCCCGTGGATCAGAGGAACCTGGCTCATGATGACAGTAATAATAATAGACTCCCGAGTACTGAGCTATTTATATAGATTATTTACTCCTCATAGTAAACTCTGAACATAGAAATACTTTCCCATTTTACAGATAAAGAAAATAAAGCTTAAAAGGATTAAATAGCTGGTATAAGGTCACACTCTTGCTGTCAGGTTATTCTCCTTCAAAACCCATGTTCTCAATAGTACTCCTCACTGCTTCAGGAAACCTAGCTCACAAGCTCATAGACCCAGACAGAAGGATGGTTTCCTAAGTTGTAGTATAAGGCTCCAGTCATTATATCATTGTTTTTGTTGTTGTTAGGTGCCATCAAGTCAGTTACAACTCATAGTAACCCTATGTACCAGAAAAAACCAAAATACTGCTCGGTCATGTGCCATCCTCACAATTGCTGTTATGCTTGAGCACATTGTTACAGTCACTGTGTCTATCCATCTCATTGAGGTTCTTCCTCTGTTTCGCTGACCCTGTACTTTGCCAAGCATGATGTCCTTCTCCAGGGGCTGATCCCTCCTGATAACATGTCCAAAGTATGTGAGATGTAATATCGCCATCCTTGCTTCTGAGGAACATTCTGGTTATATTTCTTCCAAGACAGATTTGTTTGCTCTTCTGGCATTCCACAATATATTCAATATTCTTAACCAACACCATAATTCAAAGGTGTCATTTTTTCTTCAGTCTTCCTTATTCATTGTCCAGCTTTCACATGCATATGAGGCAATTGAAAAGACCATGGCTTGGGTCAGGTGCACCTTAATCTTCATCTTTGACATCTTTTTTTTTTTTTAAATGCTTTAAAGAGGTCTTTGGCAGCAGATTAGCCCAATGCAATGTGTCCTTTGATTTCTTAACTGCTGCTTCCATGGCTGTTGATTGTGGATCCAAGCAAAATGAAATCCTTGACAACTTCAATCTTTTCTCCGTTTATCATGATGTGGCTTATTGGTCCACTTGTGAGGATTTTTATTTTCTTTATGTTGAGGTACAATCCGTACTGAAGGCTGTGGTCTTTGATTTTCATTAGTAAGTGCTTCAAGTCCTCTTCACTTTCAACAAGCAAGGTTGTGTCATCTGCATAACGCAGGTTATTAATGAGTCTTCCTTCAATCCTGATGACCCATTCTTCTTCATGTAGTCCAGCTTCTCCGATTATTTGCTCAGCATACAGATTAAATAGGTATGTTGAAAGGATAAAACTCCGAGGCACACCTTTCTTGACTTAAACCATGCAGTATCCCATCCACTGCCTCTTGTCCAATGTACACGTTCCTCATGGGCACAATTAAGTGTTCTAGGATTCTTATTCTTGGCAATGTTATCCATAATTTGTTATGATCCACACAGTCAGATGCTTTTGCATAGTCAATAAAACACAGGTAAACATCCTTCTGGTATTCTCTGCTTTTAGCCAGGATCCATCTGACATCAGCAATGATATCCCTGGATCCATGTCCTCTTCCGAATCTGGCTTGAATTTCTGGTAGTTCCTTGTCAACATACTGCTGCAGCAGCTTTTCAATAATCTTCAGCAAAATTTTGCTTGCATGTGATATTAATGATATTTGATAATTTCCGCATTATGTTGGATCACCTTTCTTGGGAATAGGCATAAATATGGATCTCTTCCAGTCGATTGTCCAGGTAGCTGTCTTCCAAACTTCTTGGCATAGACAAGGGAGCACTTCCAGCTTTATATCATTATTACAACCATCCAATTACTAAGATTTTAACTACAAAATAGAAGCCTCATTGAACTGCTCTTTGTTCACATTCTGCTATAAGATAAAAGTTTTAGAAATGGAAAAAATTCCTACAGAATGTAATCACTGAAACTGAATGTAATAACTGTAACTGAAATTCATACAGGAAAAGATATGTGGAAGAACATCTGTTAAATTGTTAACCGTGCCGCCAATCAGAGCCTTTCCTCCAGCTTGTTGAATACAGATTTACCCTTTGGAGGTTGGACTATTTCAAACTGTGTCTATGAAAAAGCCAAAATAGGTCAGCTATTAAGAACTTATACAGTTGAATGGGGACTGAAATCTGTAATTTAAAGACCCAGAAGCCTTTTTATAAGCTGTAAAATACAAAGGTCAGAAGTATAATTTATCCTTACCTTTTTCTTCCAGTAGAATCTACACTGAAATTATGTTAACACTTATGGCTTTTGGGCAATCAAAGCCACCTTATCTACCAAGGCAATTTGCAAAATATTACAGTTAGTTGGGCAAACTAGAGTTAGAAGTCCTCATACACAACCAGTGTTTACAAACCACATCAAATCACAGACAAAATGTGAAAGACATAGAAGGTCACCTTGCATTAGAGAATCCAAGAGAAGACCTGTTTTACTAGTTATAATACTGCCATAGAGATATGCCTCCCAAGGCTTCCAGAACAACTAGGAGCAGCACAAAGCATTCATGTGAGAGAACATTTATTCTAAGCGCAGTATAATCAGCAATTGATGCAAGTGAAATGAGGAGATGGTTTGAAACTTGACATTTAATCCCATAACTCTGAGAAATCAACCGAAGCCAGATCGTGAATTCTGTCTCCGCGGAAAAGGTGAATTTTGACCACATGCCAGAGCAGAAACACACCTAAGCCAGGAATACTTGGGCTCTGACCCTCCCTCTGCCCAGAACAGGATGTAAGACCTTGGGAAAGTCACTTTCACTTTCCAGAAATTATTTTCTTCATCAGTAAAATGAAATGACTGCAAGATACCTTTCAAACTCTATAAAAACCATGACTGCAAACTAAATATCTTTGTTGTTTTCTAAGGGACAAATGTTGTCACGATGGGTCTAAAATATCCCCTTGACTAAACTATTCACTTCTCATGTGGTTGTTGCCGAGGCCCTGCTTAAGGAGAGGGTCCTCAAAGAAGGGACTGTTTTCCCACTTTCTCACAAGCAGGAGAAACTTCAGAGCATGCTAATTGGGCAAGCTTGAAATTCCAAAGATCTGCAAAGGGAACAGGTGCAAATGGAACTGGTGATAATTGACGGCTAATTATGCAAGCAATAACACACCCCAGGGTATGGGCTTGTCTGCCAATACATACACATCTTGAGTGTGCATTTATTAGCAAGAAAACACACACCCTGGAGGTTGTATTGTGCAGAGAAAATGCTTTTGAAAACACAACATGGTTTTAAGTAGAGTATAAGATTCTGAAATCATATTTGCCCACTATTTTTTTTTAACATAGTTCAACTATAACCAAGTACACAGACCCAGAGGGAAACCAAAAAACCAAACCCACTGACGTCAAGTTGATCCCGACTCAAAGTGACCATATAGGACAGAGTAGAACTGCCCCATAGAGTTTCCAAGGAGCGCCTGGCGGATTTAAACTGCCGACCTTTTAGTTAGCAGCCGTAGCACTTTACCGCTACAGTTAAGAAAAAAAAAAATACCCTCAAGTATCTTCTTTTAACCCCTCCCTTCACACTTCTTCATTCTGGCCCCTCCCCTGTAACCCACTTAATCCAGCAAAGCCATTTGGAAAAGTATCGATTGGCTTCATTTGCCTTTAAAAATAGACTGTAATAGCATTTAGTGAGAATTCATAGGGTGATGCTAGGAAAATGTTTTCTCATAAAGGATCAGTTATATTTGACCACTGCATAATAAATGGTTTCCTAGTCTCTTTATTCTGTGGATGGAGGATAAGCCCCAGGAATTGATATTTAATGATGAAAACCAGAGAAATTATGTCCTTAGCTAAAAAGAAAATTGGAGGAAAGATAAAATGGCAAGATTATTAGTTTTTGTTTGTTTATTTTTATGTCGCAAGAATGTCACTATGACAGACTCCACAGATGTGACAGTTTGCCCAACTGAATGTTTACTTAGGGAAGAACCGGTCAGATATAGACTAATTGGGAACATTGGGAATTGACTCTGTATTTACATTACAACCAGAATCCCATCACTTCTCACCACCTCCACTGTTACCCTAGTCCAAGTCACCATCATCTCTAACCTGGATGACTGCGACAGCCACATAACTGTTTCCACACTTGCTCCCCATCAGTCTGTTCTCAACACATCAGCCAGAGTGATCCTGTTAAAACATAAGTCAGATCATGTCATTCCTATGCTTAAGATCCTCTAAGGACTCCCACTGCACTCAGTGTGAACACTCACTCCTTGTAATGGTTACAAGACCATACATGATTTGGCCTCCTGCAGCCTCTCTGACCTCCTCTCTTTCCTGCTCTTTTCCTCATTCACACTGCTCCAGACTCGATGGCCTCTGCTATTCTTCAAAAATGCTATTCACACAGGTATATCAGAAACTTTGAACTTGTTCTTCCCTCTTTCAGCGCACTCTTCCTTCAGATATCCTTCAGATATCCTTCAGATATCCTTCAGATATCCTTCAGATATCCTTCAGATATCTGCATGGCTTGCTCCTTTACTTCCATCAGGTCTCAGTTTTCTTGATCATCCCATTTCACAATCCATTCAACATTGAACTGTCAACCGCTCCACATTTCCTACTCTCTGCTTTATTCTTCTTGCTCCATAGTTCTTAGCACTTTCTGACATATTATGTAATGTACCGTATTTTTACATAAGACGCTATGCTAATTTTTTACAGCAATATAAAAAATTAGCATAGCAGCACTTGTGAAAATACCTCAAGGGAGGAGGGCACGGTTGAAAAACTTAGAAGATGTGTGTTATTTGTGTAAAAATATAGTTTATTTTCTTTATTGTCCCTTTCCGCCCACCAGAATGTGAGCTCCAAGAAGGCATGGATATCTTTCTCATTGGTCAATTGATATAAATCTAATAAACTTGAACAGAACCTGGTACATAGCATTTGCTTGATAAATATTTGTTGATTGGATGAAATTAGAGTACTATCAGCCAAAGTTCTAGTAGTAAACCTCTTGCCATCTAGTCAATTCCCACTCATATTGGCCCCATAGGACAGACTACAACTGCCCCATAGGGTTTCCAAGAAGAAGCTGGTGGATTCAAACTGCTGACCTTTTGGTTAGCAGTCAAGCTCTTAACCACTGCACCACCAGGGCTCCAAGTTCTAAAAAAAAAAAAAAATTAAATGCTAACACCTAGGCTGAGAGTGCTGGTCAACAGTTTCAAAATGTCTTTTGTTTGTAAGGATTATTAAGTTCTCCAGAAAGTACAAATTATGTTTCAAGATACACTAGGTGTGAACCTGGAGATAAAGCCAATTTTCCAGCTATAAAGTCAACCTTGGGCTTCAGTGCTTCCAAGGTTATGCACCAGACTAAATGCAGTAGAGGCTTCCTGGAGAACACAAATAGTGGGGTAGCATGCTCAGGACAACTACTTCAGCTTAAGGTCTGTGAAACGCCTTCTATGTATTCATCTAAGAATTATGTTAGGTTGAATCAAATAAAATTGTTTTGTTCATGTATGATGTCCTTATTTCATCCCACAACTCTTCTGGTCTTTTGTCATTAGTGTTCAGTGCACTAAATCTTGTTCTAAATTCAGGCAGGATATATTCAAGGTCATACATTGACTCTGTGAGCTTGTTTTAATTTTCTTCAGCTTCAACTTGAACTTGTATATGAGCAATTGATTGTTGCACAGTCGGCTGCTGGCCTTGTTCTGACTGATGATACTGAGCTTCTCCTTTGTCTTTTTCCACTTATGTAGTCAATTTGATTCCTGTGCTTTCCATCTGGTGAGGTCCACATGTATAGCTGTCATTTATGTCATTGAAAATTGTTATTTCCAATGAATATGTCGTTGGGCTTGCAGAATTCTATCATGCAATCTCCAGCGTTATTTCTATCACCAAGGTCATATTTTTCAACTACTGATCCTTCTTCTTTGTTTCCATCCTTCCAGACTAAGACCGACTAGAAAGAAGGACCTGGTGGCCTACTTCGAGAAAAAGAAATTAGCCAGTGAAAATTTTATGAATAGTAACAGAACATTTTCTGATATCATGCTGGAAAATGAAACCCTCAGGTTGGAAGGCACTCAAAATATGACTGGAGAAAAGCTGCCTCCTCAAAGTAGAGTAGACCTTAATGATGTAGATGGGATAAAGCTTTCAAGACCTTCATTTGCTTATGTGGCATTACTCAAAATGAGAAGAAACAGCTGCAAACATCCATTAGTAATCAGAATGTGGAATGTGCAAAGCATGAATTAAGGAAAATTGGAAGTTGTCAAAAATGAAATGGAATGCTTAAAAATCGCTATCCTAGGTATTAGTGAGCTGAAACAAACTGGCATTAGACATTTTGAATCAGACAATTACATGGCCTACTATGCCCAAAATGACAAACAAAAGAGGAACAGAACTGCTTTCATCGTCAAAAAGAACATTTCATGATTCATCCCAAAGTAAAATGCTGTCAATGATAAGATAATATCCATATGCAGTGATAGGATAATATCTTCAAGGGAGAATGAAGAAAACCAAAGACACAAGGGAAAGATTAGTCCAAAGGACTGTTGTTGTTAGGTGCCGTTGGGTCAGCTCCAACTCATAGCCACCCTATGCACAATAGAATGAAACACTGCCTGGTCCTGTGCCATCCTTACAATTGTTGTTATGCTTGAGCCCATTGTTGCAGCCGCTGTGTCAATCCACTTCGTTGAGGGTCTTCCTCTTTTCCGCTGACACTGTACCTTACGAAGCATTATGTCCTTCTCCAGGTACTGATCCCTCCTGACAACATATCCAAAGTATGTAAGGAGCAATCTCACTATCCTTAGTTCTAAGGAGCATTCTAGTTGTACTTCTTCCAAGACAGCTTTGTTCTTTCTTTTGTCAGTCCATGGTATATTCCACATTCTTCGCCAACACCACAGTTCAAAGGTATCAATTCTTCTTCAGTCTTCCTTATTCATTGTCCAGCTTTCACACACATATGATGCACACCTTAGTCTTCAAGGTGATATTTTTGCTTTTCAACACTTTAAAGAGGTCCTTTGCAGCAGATTTGCCCAATGTAATGTGTCTTTTGATTTCCTGACTGCTGCTTCCATGGGTGTTCATTGTGGATCCAAGTAAAATGAGATGCTTGACAATTTCAATATTTTCTCTGTTTATCATGATGTTGTTTTTTGGTCCAGTTGTGAGGATTTTGTTTTCTTTATATTGAGGTGTAATCCATACTGAAGGCTATGGTCTTTGACCTTCATTAGTAAGTTCTTCAAATCCTTTTCACTTTCAGCAAGCAAGGTTGTGTCATCTGCATAATGCAGGTTGTTAATGAGTCTTCTTCCAATACTAATCTCCCATTCTTCTTCATATAGTCCAGCTTCTCAGATTATTTGCTCAGCATACAGATTGAATAGGTATGGTGAAAGGATACAACCCTGATGCACACCTTTCCTGGCTTTAAACCACTCAGTATACCCTTGTTCTGTCCGAACAACTGCCTCTTGATCTATGTTACAGGTTCCTCATGAGCACAGTTAAGTGTTCTGGAATTCCCATTCTTCACAATGTTGTCCATAATTTTTTATGATCTACACAGTCAAAAGCTTTTGCATAGTCAATAAAACACAGGTAAACATCCTTCTGGTATTCTCTGCTCTCAGACAGGATCCATCTGACATCAGCAAAGGACTAATGGACCACAACTACCACAGCCTCCACCAAACTGAGTCCAGCACGACTAGATGGTGCCTGGCTACTACCACTGACTGCTCTTACAGGGATCACAGTAGAGGGTCCTGGGCATAACCAGAGAAAAATGTAGAACAAAATTCTAACTCACCACCAACAACAACAAAAAAGACTTAGTTGTCTGACAGAGACTGAAGACACCCCAAGAGTATGGCTCCCGGACACCCTTTTAGCTCTGTAATGAAGTCACTCCTGAGGTTCACCCTTCAGCCAAAGATTAGACAAGCTCATAAAACAAAATGAGACTAAATGGACACACCAGCCAAAGGGCAAGGACTAGAAGGCAGGAGGGGACAGGAAAGTTGGGAACCCAAGTTCCAGAAGGGGAGAGTGTTGACATGTCATAGGTTTGGTAACCAATGTCAGAAAACAATGTGTGTATTAATTGTTTAATGAGAAACTAGTTTGCTCTGTAAACTTTTATCTAAAGTGCAATAAAAAGATTATATAGTGTAATTTATTTTTGTAAAAAAAATTATTGTACACAAATCATACATATGCTTATAAAAAACCTGAAACAATATGTATATCAAAATGTTAGCATTAGTTATTTACGGGTAGTGAAAATATGGGTGCCATTTATTTTTGGCTGCTTATTTATACGTATTTTCTAAATTTTTCTGAAATAAACATCTACTACTTCTAAAAACCTTGGAAATCCCAGTGGCGTAGTGGTTAAGTGCTATGGCTGCTAACCAAAAGGTTGGCAGTTCGAATCTACCAGGCACTCCTTGGAAACTCTATGGGGCAGTTCTACTCCATCCTATAGGGTCGCTATGAGTCGAAATCGACTCGACGGCAATGGGTTTGGTTTTTTTGTTTTGTTTTTCTACTTGTAAAAATTAAAAATCTTAAAAAAAAAAAAAACTTGTATGGTACATATTTCAGGCCTAAGTAAGATAGCTCATCTCTGTTTCTGGGATTTGTTCTTTGCAGTGCAACACTGTCCACCAACCATAAGGCATCCCAATAAATCATAGGGCCTAGGTTGGTCTCTGGAGTGGGAAGAGTTTTCTGGTGTTAAGTATTCCTGTGTAGAGTGTATAGTCAATGGAAGAGGCATCTAGTCCCTCATACTGATGGATCCTTTCTCATTAAAAAGTAGCAATAAAGGAGAAAGGTAAGATCATAGAAGTCTAAGAAAGTGAAGTGTTGCTAAGGATGAAGTAAACTCTAGAAATTAGGCTACAATAGATTTAAAATACCATGTGTTAACATTTCTAGGACAATTTGAGCCATTAATGCTAAAAAAAAATTTCCTAGAGGGCTTAAATATCCATACTAGAGGCAAACAACAGAATGAGGACTTTAGGTGGAAAGTCACCAGCAGAGAACCTTGATCTGGGAGCTTTGCTAGTTTTTTGGTTTGTTTTACTATGCCAATTCCTGGGACTCACCCCAGCCCAGATGTTCTCAACTTTTGTTGCACAATAGAATCACGTTGGGAGCTTATAAAGATCCCCAAATTCAGGACACAACCCAGATGAGTTAAATCATAATCTCTTGTGTATGGGGTTGGCCCAGGCATTTGTATTTATAAAAATAAATGAAATACCACCTCACCCACATTGGAATGGGAATCATCCAAACAACAGAAAATAACAGGTGTTGGCAAGGTTGTAGTGAAGCTGGAACTCTCCTCCACTGCTGGTGGGAAAGGTAAAATGGTAGAACACTGAGGAAAATAATTTGGTGATTTCTCAAAAAGTTGAACATAAAACTACCATGTAACAATCCCAATACTAGGTATATATCAAGAAAAAGTGAAACGAAGAACACGAACAGAAATCTGTACACCAATTTTTCACTGCACACTTTTTACAATAGCCAAAAAGTGAAAACAATCTAAATGTCCATCAACAGATGAGTGGATAAACAAAATGTGGTATATACGTACAATGGAATATTACTCAGCCATAAACAGAAAGGAAATCCTGATGCATGTCACAACATGGATAAACCTTGAAACCTGCTGAGCAAGTCAGTAGCAAGAAAAAAAAAATTTTTTTTGATAAGTTAGCAGCAAAAAAATAAATACTGTGTGATCTCACTTACCTGAAATAAGCAAATATATAGAAGCCAAAGATTATTAGTGGTTAATAGGGAGGGGCAACGGGAATTTTTTTTCTAGGGGGCATTGGGTTTATGTTAACGGTGGTGAAATAATTTGGAAAAGTGTAGTGATAATGGTTGCATAACATGAAAATGTAATCAATTTCACTGAACTATACAAAAAAAAATTTTTATACACATAGAAATTGTTGAATTAGCAAATATTTTATTGTATATATTTTTACCACAATAAAAAAGCAATCAATCAATTAATTAATTTAAAAACTATTAAGACCATTTATTCGCAAATTTTTCCAACATATTGAAGAGGGGAGAACAGCTCCCAATTCACTCTACGAGCCCAGTATTACCCTCATTCCAAACACAAAGACATAACAAGAAAAGTACAGGTCAATATCACTTATGAATATAAATACAAAAATCCTCAATAAAAACTAGCAAGTTAAATCCAGCAACACATAAAAAAAATCAGATGCCATGACCAAGTAGGACTTATCACAGGAATGTCTGTGTGTTCAACTTATGAAAATCAACCAATATAATACACCTTATTAGTAGAATAATTTAGGTGCCCACACCTGCAAGATGGGGCTGACAGAGTATCTGATATTTTTCAGCTTCTAAATTCCAGATTTATTCACTCATAAAAGCAATTGTCTACTTGCCATCTCCACAATAGACACATCAAACTCAACACAGTCAAAACAGAGCTCCTGATATTCACCTCGTCCACCAAATTTGCTACTTCCAAAGTCTTGCCCATTTCAATCAATGGAAACTTACACATCTAATTGTTCAGACAAAAGTTATAGGGTTATCTTCTCACACTCTACATCCAATCCATCAGCAAATCCTATTGGCTATACCTTTAAAATACATTCAGAATCTGACCACTTTCACCAGATCTACTGCTATCATCCTAGTCCAAGACCTGATTATCTCTTTTGTGAACTACTCCCAGGGCCTCCTCACTGCTTTCCCTGCTTCCACCTATACTCCCTTACAGCCTATTCTCAACATAGCAGTCAGTAACCTATTATTTTAATGCTGAGTCACAAGTTGCACCCAAGGGTAGCAACTGAAGACAAAGAAGATTTATTACCTCACATTTTCAGATGATCAGGATCTGGGAGGGGCTTAGCTAGTTGATTCTGTCTCAGGGTCTTTCCGAACGTTGTCAGCTGGGCCTGCAGTCATTTGAAGGCTTGACTGGGATTGGTGGATTTGCTTCCATGATAGCTCAATCACATGGCTTTTGGAAGGAGTCATTCCTGTCAATAAACAGGTTGTAATCAGTTCCTTTCTGGATGATGGAAGAAGGCCTGTGTTGACTAGGTTGCCTGAGTGGCCTCATAATATAGCAGCTGGCTTACTCCAGAGTGAGTGATCTAAGAGAGAGAGCAAGACAGAAGCCACAGTGTCTTTTATAATCTAAGCTTAGAAATGATATTCCATCACTTCAGCTATGTTCTATTGGCCACATATACCAACTCTGGTGCCATATGGGAGACCTCTTCACAACGGCATGAATAATAGAAGGCAGGGATCATCGGGGGCCATGTTGGAATCTAGCTGCCTCAGTGACCCTGCTATAATGTCAGCCTTATCACTTCTTCACTCAACATCTTTTAAATATTTTAATGGCTCCACATCTCAGAGTGAAAGTCCAAGTCCTTACAGTGGACAACAAGATCCTATTTCAATTTGGCTTCCAATTCCTTCTCTGACCAACTGTCTTATTCATCTCACCCTTACTCATTCTTCAGTCACACTAGATTCCTTGCTGTTACTTAACACATCAGGAAAGTTCTCGGCTTATGGCACTTTCACTTGCCATTCCCTCTGCTGAATCACTCTTTCTTCAGCTATCCCCATGGCTCACCCCTTTCAAGTCTTTCCTCAATTCTCATCTTCTTAAAGTGGCTTATTCTAAATTCCTAAAACCGTAACCTTCCAGAATTTCTAATCCCAATTATTATTCTTCCATTGTACTTTCAACTTCACATACAATATAAACTTTTTTTATCAGCTTATTGTCTTTTACTTCCTGCAACTCTCCACAGGCAGACATTTTGTCTACTTCATTCACCGATGTAGCCCAAAGGCCTAGAACAATACCTGGTTCATAGTCGATTCTGACTCATAGCGATCCTATAGGACAGAGTAGAACTGTCCCATAGGGTTTCCAAGAAGCTGCTGGTGGATTCAAACTGCCAACCTTTTGGACAGCAGCCAAATGCTTAACCACTGCACCACCAGGACTCCTGGTTCATAGTAGATGATAAATATTTGTGAATGAATGAAAGATGAGTTCTGCCTTATGATATGGAGAACTCCACACACATGAAAACGATATTCAGATTCAGGCCAACGTTAACATATGAAAAGTACAGCTAGTAGTAATGATAGCAGCAACAATAATGATATACAAATCATATTCATCGGTTTGCCCAAATATTATCGTCAAAGAGGTTGCTACATATAGTCTCTCACATAACATATAGGCACTGTCACAAATAAATATCCAGGAAATTAAATATAATTCAAATTTTCTTGATGTTATTTTGAGAAAGAATAGACTTTCATTCCTTTTCATTATTTTAAAAATATGTACACTAGGAAGAGCTATTTGGTTGGTATAAAATTCAAATATTGCTTAATCCTGCCATGGATCATTTAGGGATAATTGCATCTACTGGAAGGCGGCACAGGTGGCAGCTTTCTTCCATAATAATGTACCATTTCATTTCCACCAGCAATTGGCAACTGCCTCTGCCAGGTCCTACTCCATACTAAATGACAATCAGAAATGGAAAAGCATTGGCACAGGGTTTCATATTCCACCGAAGAATAACCTTGTCCTTTATTTGAAGATGCAGTTAAGTCCTTTCCATGTTCTTTCTTTGATGTCTTTTTTATTCTGTTGTAGACTCCCTGTCAAAAAGTTGATTATAACAAGAAACACTCAATTGGATCCTAATATATTGTCATATATAACAACAATCAGAGATGTAATACCTTTCACCATATAGGATGATATTCTCATTCTAGCCAGTGACAAGCAACAATTGCTAATATATCAAATGTGACTGGGTCAACCTTAATGTCTCTCCCAGGAAACTTACATGTGCAATTTGTCTTCCAGAAAGCTGCATTGTGAACTGCTCTGCCCAGATTGTGTCACTGAAAACTCAACCAGGTTTAGTGATGGACACACAAAAAAAGGAGTCTTAAAGTATAAGCCATAACTGTCATCCTTACGGCAATAAAGCAGTCTGACAAATGCTGTGTTTAACATGTTGTAAAAATATCTTCCTGGGACAGTTCATTACCTCATTTCCCACTTATACAGGATTCTTCTGATATAAAGCTGAAAATAGGTCTTAATAAGGCATTTATTAAGATGCTCATTTATATAAAGGAAGGGGAAAGAAATAACCTGGATGGTTTAGTCCAGGAATGGAAAATATGAGCAAATAGAAACTAAATTAAATGGTGGATAGACAGACTAAATGAGTAATTCAATTTAAGGGGACAGTAGAGAGGAAGAGTGGTGAAAAAAAGAGTGAGGAAACACAAAGAGAACAATAACTTGAAGCAGATGATCAGAGACAGAACAAGGAGGAACAGTTGTGCCTATGAAGAGATTGTTCTTGTTGCTGTTAGGTGCTGTTGAATTGATTCAGACTCACAGCCACCCCATGTGTTACAGAGTACAACTGCCCCATATGGTTTTCCAAGCTGTAATTTTTATGGCAACGGATCACCAGGTTTTCTCCCATGAAGCCACTGGGTGGGTTTTGACCACCATCCTTTTGGTAAGCAGCTGAGTGTTTAACCATTGTGCCACCAGAGCTCCTAGAGTGAGGAGATACTGCAGGTGTTTTTCAAAGAACTTTTGGGGCCTGAGGCACTGGACAGAGGAAGCCATTGAAGGTGCTCCTCTGGCACGGATACAGAGGTAGCATGGTTTACTGCAGAGATTGTGGCTGCTTTCATGGTGTTTGTCTTAGATATCTAGTGCTGCTGTAACAGAAATGCCACAAGTGGATGGCTTTAACAAACAGAAGTTTATTCTCTCAAAAACCCAGTAGACTAAAAGTCCAAATTTAGGGTGTCAGCTCCAGGAGAAGGCTTTCTCTGTAGGCTCTGGAGGAAGGTTTTTATCATCAATCTTCCCGTGGACTAGGAGCTTCTCTGCACAGGAACCCTGGGTCCAAAGGATGAGCTCTGTTCCTGGCAATGCTTTCTTGGTGGCACGAGGTCCCCCTGTCTCTCTTCTAGCTGCTCTCTTTTATAGCTCAAAAGAGATTGGCTAAAACACAATCCAATCTTGTAGATTGAGTCCTGCCTCATTAACATAACTGCCACCTATCCCACCTCATTAACATCATAGAGGCAGGATTTACAACACATAGGGAAATGACTTCAGATGACAAAACGGTGGACGATCACACAATACTGGGAATCATGACCTAGCCAAGTTGATAGATATTATTGTCTCTGGGGGAAGGTCCTTGTCATCAATCTTTCCCAGTTGAGGAGGTTCTCAACTCATGGACCCCAGGTCCAAAGGAAGTGCTATTTTTCCAGCTCTTGTTTGTTGGTGGTATGAGATCCCCATGTCTCTCTGCTCCCTTCTTTCTGTATATCTCAAAAGAGATTGGCTCAAGACACAATCCAATTAACTGCTGCTAATCCCATCTCATCAACATCATAGAGATAGGATTTACAACACATAGAAAAATCACATCAGATGACAAAATAGTGGATGATCACACAATGCTGGGAATCATGGCCTAGCCAAATTGGTACACACATTTTTGGGGGACACAATTCAATCCATAACAGTGTTACCTCCAGTTGATTGGTAACAGCTACCTGGAGCTCTGCATTGAGGAGGATTCTGATTGTACATCTGGGCTCAGCAGGAGTGACTGTCCCAGAATCTGCGATGCTTCCATGCCTCCCTTACAGGCTTTTAGGTGAGGTTTAAATGTGATAAGCTATGTAAAGAGCTTAGCACAAAGCCTAGTACAGAATGAACTGTATGAAGTAGATGCCTTCAGCAATAAGTATGGTAACACCCAACTCAGACATATTTCAAGAATAAAGGAAACAGACTGGCTCATTACCTGAAGGGTCCAGAGGTTGGATATGCTTCAGTCACAGATTGAATCAGAGGTTCACAATGCCATTGCAGCTCCGTTTCTCTATGAATATCTCAGCTCTGCTCTTCTTCCTGAGTCAGATTATATCCCAGGCTGGCTTCCTTCATGGTAGCAATATGGCTCCAGCAGCTCCAGTCCTAACATCCACACATCAAATGCTCAACCCCAGTAGCCCATACTGTAGTCAGTTTCTCTAAAGCAAATGGAAAATGGATGCTGGGGTTCCAACGACAAATATCCATTACATAGGTGCTTGATAAACGTATACTATTATACATATTAATATTGTTAGCAGGATGGGTGACTAATAACTCGTGCTACAGGTTTGCCAAATCTTGCCAAATAGTCTAAATTAGTCATAAAATAAATTAACTGATGTCAGTCTTAGACAAAATATGACCAAAATGCTCCTTAGAAGCAAAGATAGCGAGACTTTAGCTCACTTACTTTAGACACGTCATGAGGAAAGACCAGTCACTAGAAAAGGACATCCTGTTTGGCAAAGCAGAGGGTAAGCAAAATGAGGAGAACGCTTAGTGAGCTGGACTGACACAATAGCTACAGCAATGGACTGAAACATAGCAATAATCATGAAGATGGCACAGGACCACACAACATTTTGTTCTGCTATACATAAGGGGGTTTGGGGGAATACATAAGGTCGCCACGAGTTGCATTCCACCGGATGGCAACCAACAACAAGAAGTTCAAATATCGGGGCTGGTTGCTGTATATAAATCTAGCCTTGGATGCCTCAAGTTTGTTTGTCAAACACAATCTACCCAAAACAAGATTGTACCTGGTCTTATGAGAGGAAAAGATCAGAATTCGTACACCGCCAGTCAATCCTGATTCCACTATTATCCTGACTGTTGTACTTACCGATGGCTCATTTCATAGGGCACACTTCTTTCCCCTGGCTCTAAGGCTGGATGTGATTCATTCACTGACTAGGGCCACTAGGAAGTTTACAAGTAGTTGTATTACTGATCAAACCCTTTACTTATCTACTAAGCACCCCCTAGGTACCAGGCATTCTACTCAGACCTAGAAATAGCCTGAGATACGAAGATGTGATGAATGCTTTAATACAGACTTAACAAAGGTCATAAGTGAATACAGTAGAAGTAACTGTCTTTGCCTGGAGCAATCAGAAAAGTTCCCTGGAGGAGGTAGGCTTTGAGCTCAATCATCAGGTTCAGAAGATAAGGCTGGGCCAATAGTTTAAGGCACATGATCCTATGACAAACTATACATGTGACCTGAAATCCCTTACTCCTATTAACTCAACTATATAAAATTCTATAAGTTCAACATTTATTTATCAAGTGTATTATTGATTTAAAAAGCATACAGGATCCTAACAGTCATTCATATTTTAGTGTAGTGTTTTCCATCAGATTTCTTCTCTTCTGATCCTTAATAAGGATTTCTTTCTACAAAAGATTAAAAGTTGGACTTGAGCTAATGGGCACAAGAGTTTTCTCCAACCTGTGATCACCATGCTGTGATTTAACTATAACTAGGCAAGAATATGGTTATCAATGGATTCTAGTACATCAACTAAGATAGGCTATGTTGGTTCATAAAGTTCTGAATTTCCTAACCAGCCTTCTCTGTTAGTTCATGGGGCAGACTACCGGTGAGCAAATGGTCAGGGCCACATTCTTAAAAGGGGACAAAGAATCAGAAGAAGCAAGACTATGCAGGAACAGATACGATGCCTACCTTACTGACTTCTCCCTTGAACGCTGTTGGAGGAAAGGGGTAATTCATTTTTTTATTTATAATTAAGAGGAAAGAAAAAATGCAACTCTTTCATGACTCTATCTTCCTTACAGAGAAACATTAATGATAATCTATTTCTACTTCATCATTTTATAGACAGAGAAACTGAGGCCCATATTTCGCACCTTACCCCTAAGCCAACGAACTTTCCTTAATAATCACTCCAGCTCAATACCCTTCAACTGATATTTAAAAGCACCCTATATGTATATTTTTTTTATATGTATATGGAACCCTGGTGGTGCAGTGGTTAAGAGCTTGGCTGCTAACCAAAGGGTCAGCAGTTCGAATCCACCAGCCGCTCCTTGGAAACCCTATGGGGCAGCTCTACTCTGTCTTATTAGGGTCACTATGAGTTGGAATCAACTTGACCTCAATGAATTTGATTTTTTGGTTTGGTCATATGCATACAGTGTTGTGTTAGACCCAGGGCTTTTGGGCAGCTTACAATCAAATGTGTGGTTTTATTTGTTTTCCTCTCTCTTTCTTTCCAGCACTTAGCACAATCTTGTACATGGAGTGTACATGTATTTCAAAGTGATGAATCCAGGCGTGAGGTATTTGCACAGCTAACTATATGAGAAGAGAAATTGTCAAAAGTACCAACACCTTCTTGTTTACTTGTTGCATCCTAGCTAATACAACTGTAAGTTCCAAATCATCTCCTTTTGTCAACAAATTTCATTTAGTTAGAACCAATTATCCAAAAAGGGAAGCGGTTGGAGAAATTTTAAGAACACACTGAAACAGGGATTTCATGTCAAGATACAATTTGTCATCTTGGCCTAGTATGGCAAAAGACCTAGTAGGCCTAGGTGAGTTTTGAAAAGCATATACAGAATGCTGAGAGAAAAAGTGGGGAGGGGAAAGTTCTATTATGCACCTCGTATATTCTAAGGACACATTTCATGGTGTTAATGTTTTATTTCGCTGGCCTAGCTGTTTAGCCTACTGAAAACCGTAAGTGGTGTACTGTAGAGACAAAGAGAGAAAGTAAGATTAAAAGTATAAAGACATTAAAGATCTGCTGTTTCAGTGCCTTCATTATGATGCTCTCTGATACGCTATTACCATCTCAATAGGCGTCAATGAGGTTTCCATTATAGTCATCACGAGTGGTTACAGTGGCTCTTTCTAATCCATTATCATCTCTAATGTCCAAGAGTCTTTAATCTGTATGTCTTCACAGCTGAGGCACCTCACAACTAAACTTCTGCTCTGTTTTTTTTTGACTATGGTTTTGTTATTGTGTCAAGCTGCACAAGTACAATCCTAGTAGCTTTCCAATATCAACTAGCAGTCATCTTGTCCCTCGCTCACGAGATTATTTACCCACTAACTTCAACTATACAAGTGGCATCTTCAGTATGCACATGTCCGTGTGTGTGTGTGCATATACGTGTATGTGTGCCTGTGTGAGATAATTCATTTCGCAATGAATTTTACAGAAATATCTTACACATATGTATGTAAATATGTTTACAGAGATACATATCTATCTACCTATTTCCGCAAAATAAACCAGTATATTACCGAACACATCCAGAGTGATTGAAAAATGTATATATAACCCAGTAAACCCAGTGCTGTCGAGTCGATTCTGACTCATAGCGACCCTATAGGACAGAGCAAAATTGTCCCATAGGGTTTCCAAGGAGCAGCTGGTGAATTCTAACTGCTGATCTTTTGGCTAGCAGCTGAGCTCTCAACCACTATGACACCAGGTTCATATATACACTAAAGCAATCCCTTACCCCACATTGTTGGAGGTTTTAATTTTTATTATTATAGATGATGCTGTGGTGAACATCTTTGTGAGTATGTCTTATTATCCATATTAAGTAATTAGAATCAATTCCAAGAATTTAAATTAATAGGTCAAAAGTTGATTATTATTAAAAAAAAAAAGCTTCTGTTAAATATTTCTAATTGCCCTCCAGCAATATTGTAGATTTATATCCCTGTCAGTAGAATATGAAAATATCTTTCCTCACACTCTAACAAACACTTGGTGCCATTACTATTTTTATTTATTCCCAGTATGGTGGCTATGAATGTTATGGAACAATATTCCTGGGTCATGGTGAGTCCATTGGATCTACAGAGTTGAATCTTATTTTAATTAGAAAAGTTTTCCTGAGTTAAGCTTTAAATTGTTTTGTAATCTTCCATTCTTTTCATCAGAACACCAATTAGGAGTAAGTTAGATTACCTTTGTTTACTTTCCAGATTTGGAAATTGTTAGACGTATACCTTTACCATTAGACAGAAATTCTTGGGAGTCCTTGCTCTTTGGGCGAACCACTTACTTCAGAGAAGATATCGGTCAGCTGGCCATGTCCAATAAGACCAAGAGCAAGCACACATTCTCTCCTGGCATCCTCCTTCATTCTAGTCTAAATTTTGCCGCACTTGGCAGCCTCACTTTACATATTTTGAGATATAGAGCTACCCTCATTTTACCAATGGTGAAGATTCCTCCTCGTTTTAGTGTGGTTTCAAAGATAGGAAAGAACCTAAGCTTGTTAAAGCTAGAACTATCACCTCAGTTATTAATTACCCCTAAGATCCATGTTTGTATAAACATCAAATAATAGCCACATTTTGTCACGAGGTTTCCTTTTATTCTTTCAACCAAAGATAAACACATATCCATTTGACATAGTGATCTCATTCTGACTAGACTTTGAAAATAAATTTTTAGAAGACACAAAAATGAAACATGTAAGGTACCTTCTTAAATGGAAAGCTGTCCGTTACGTTCTTCACACTACAGGAACTGGACATTCTTGTCAGAATGAGCCTCCTACGCCGACTGTGTACGCTTTGTTCATTTCCAGCCATTTTGAGTTAGCACTGCCTCTTCTGAGCTTTGAAAACACTTCTTGATATTTTGGTCTTTCATTGTGAGGTAAGACAGGAAACATATAAAGTTTTTTTTTTTTCTGAGCATGAAAATAACACATGCACTTTTTTAAAAAAGTTAAAAAGTAGAACTTCCTTCCTTCCTTCCTTCCTTCCTTCCTTCCTTCCTTCCTTCCTTCCTTCCTTCCTTCCTCCCTCCCTCCCTCCCTCCCTCCCTCCCTCCTCCCTCCTTCCTTTCCTTTCCTTTCCTTTCCTTTCCTTTCCTTTCCTTTCCTTTCCTTTCCTTTTCCTTTCCTTTCCTTTCCTTTCCTTTCCTTTCCTTTCCTTTCCTTTCCTTTCCTTTCCTTTCCTTTCCTTTCCTTTCCTTTCCTTTCCTTTCCTTTCCTTTCCTTTCCTTTCCTTTCCTTTCCTTTCCTTTCCTTTCCTTTCCTTTCCTTTCTCCTCTTGTTACATCCATCATTCCATATCTCAGACACCGCTAGACATTGGGGATGCTAATATAAACAAGATGTAATTTATAATTTTTGGTGAAAATTATATATTTGCAAACAGATAAGAGAGGAGGGATAGAAAAAAAAAACCCGCTGCCTTCGAGTCGATTCCAACTCATAGCAACCCTATAGGACAGAGTAGAACTGCCCCATAGGGCTTCCAAGGAGCGCCTGGTGGATTTGAACTGCCAACCTTTTGGTAAGCAGCTGTAGCTCTTGACCACTTTGCCACCAGAGTTTCCAAATGGGAAGAGACTAGAGAGAAATAGAGACACTAGCGCTAACCCCTCTTGTGAAGACATAGGCAGGTAACACAAAAATCCACACTGTGTAATCTCTCTAGGTAGTGATGAAACTCATAGAAGTCACAGCTAATTAAATCCATGTACATTGGAGGGATATAGCTGTATGCAAAAGATATTAGAGTACTGAGGGGAAGAAGGGCACTCTGTTAGTGCAGGTCCTCTGAGAAGCAGATGCTGTGATGGGATTTGACATGCAAGAAAGTAATTAGGGAAACACCTATGAGGGAAAAAGTGAAGGGAGCAGTAGGGACACTAGAGGTAACAGTGTGATGCAGGTAAAGCCCCTGTGAAGGAGAGAAGAAAGAAAGGAGGATTGTATAAAGAGAGTCTCAGACTGCAGAGTAGTTCTAAGAATGTTTTGATGAGGCCCATGGGGAGTTGGTCAGCCAAAACTACCCATCAGAAGAGTTGTGCAACTTGCCAGGATTGGCCGGACTTCATATTCCTGCTACACTCTGTCCCTGAGAGCAGCCTGTTGGAAGAGTGGCCTTAGTGTAAATGTAGTGATGGATTTAGAATGCAGATGCAGAGGCCATCTGCCAATTTTGTAACCTGGAGCAGGAGATATGGGTAGCATATTTTCGTGAGCACACAGACCCCTTCTCTATCTGGACGAGTCATGAAAAGAAGCAAGAGGCATGGGATAGGGTGGGCTCATTACATTACCGTCGGATAGATCAGGAGAACCAAGAAGGTGTATGGGGTGTGTGTAGATAGTTTATGTGTGTGTTGGGGAGGGGGTTAACTATTAAAGAGTTTCTCTCTGGAAACATTTATTAAATGTAACACTTATTAGATATTTTAGGTAGTATCAGTGCAATCTTTGTGAGTGTTCAATTTGCAATTGAATCACTGAAATGGTTGAATAGCTAAAATCATCATTTCTCAACTCTGGGATTTTAATATAGCTTGGGGAGGAGTCAGAAGGGGAGAGAATCCCATGGTCAAATAAGTTTTGGAAATACTGAGTTAAAGAAATTTAGAATGTCTCTGTGTGTGTTTCCTGATGATATTTTCTGAACCTGCAATATGTGCATTTGCATGGTGAATCCCCACGAAGAGGATTTAGTGTGAAGTGTGTCATAGACGTATTTGCCTAAGAAACCCTATTTTCTCCCAGAGATGTTCCTGGAACTAGTGTTTTGCAAAACATTTTGAGAGATGGTGACTTAGTTGAACAACCTTAAGTCCCTGAGGCTTTACTCACACTTATTGAAGGAATGAAGGATTAGTCAGAGCCCTGGAGTGTCATTTCCATAACTCAGGCATTCTTTCTATACCCTGATAGAGGTATCATAGAGGAGAGATTTAGAACATGGGTTCTGGAGTAATATAGAACCTGGTTTGATCAGCATACCTGCCACTCACTAGCTGTGTGACAATAGGCTGTGTCATTGTAGCACTCTGTGTCTCAGGGTCTTCATTACAAAATGAGAATATTAAGAGTAATTTTCTTGTAGGGTTGCTGAGATGGTTAAATGGAAGCTGTGTAAATAAACTTGACACCTAGTAAGCACCTAATCAATGTTAGCTGTTGTTATTACAATAATATTTTATCAGAATCTATTTTCCCTATGTGTAGAATGATTTCACATAACTTATTCATTCCTATTAGCTATGACTCACTCAGAACTTCCTCTCAATCTTCCTAACTCCTTCCCTCCCTCCCTCCCTCCCTCCCTCCCTCCCTCCCTCCCTCCCTCCCTCCTTCCCTCCCTCCTTCCTTCCCTCCTTCCTTCCCTCCTTCCTTCCCTCCTTCCTTCCCTCCTTCCTTCCCTCCTTCCTTCCCTCCTTCCTTCCCTCCTTCCTTCCCTCCTTCCTTCCTTCCTTCCTTCCTTCCTTCCTTCCTTCCTTCCTTCCTTCCTTCCTTCCTTCCTTCCTTCCTTCCTTCCTTCCTTCCTTCCTTCCTTCCTTCCTTCCTTCCTTCCTTCCTTCCTTCCTTCCTTCCTTCCTTCCTTCCTTCCTTCCTTCCTTCTCCTTCCCTCCTCCCCTTCCCTCTTTCCTTCCTCACTCTTGCTCTCTTTTCTTTCAGATTTAGTTCTGCATATACTGTGAGGTAGAAAAGGATGATAAGGCCAAGAAAAAGGCAAATGTTCAAGGACTCTGAAACATAGTAGCTCTGGAGTTTGATACTTGTGTTTTTGAAGAGATAACTCCTTCGACAAAAAAAAAAAAAGGTCATATTTTAGAGTGGAGGTCAAGATAAGGCATTTCTGGTGGGAAAGGATAGGAATGAGCAAACTGCAAAGGTCTAACTCTTTTATAACCATTGGGATCTACAGTTGCCCACCAACATTTTCTGCCTTTCAGATTCATTGGGAAGATGCTTTCCCATTTACAGTACATGCTGCCACAAGGCAGTGACCTTTATGATTGTTTGAAACTGAAAAATGGCCATATGCTGCAAATCACTGTTTCTATAGGGTGTTGTACAAGGTATGTCCATTTTTTGGTAGGAAAATAGAAATTTTGAAAAACTTTTTGGGACACATATGTCTCCGTGGACTTGGGTGGGGGAGGGGAGGATTCTGGGGATAGAATTAGTGGGACAAAGTATATCCCTCTGGACTTTAAAGGCAGGCTTGTGAAAGGGGGCAAGAAAAAAATCCATACTATCTACCAAAAAATTGAACAATGCTCAATGATTCAGCATGCTTCCATTAATGAAAACACATGATATCAACAAAAAATTCAAAACAGAAAAAAGTGTGTCTTGAAAGGGCTAAAGAAGTTCAGAACCAGCCACATCCTGTTGTTATCATTGTTTAGTTTGGTGGCCTTGGCCTATGCACTTAAGGTTTCTTCGTTTGAGGTTCCTCATTACAGAATGGACAAGTAATACCTACCTAACTGGGATGTTGTAAGGATTAAATGAAATAACATATTTAAAGAGTCTAATGCCACAGCGAGGACATATGAAATGCTCAGCCAATGTTAAGTTTACTTTAAAGTTTCTGGTGTGAGGATTTTTATAATTTACAAGGCATTTGAGCATTCTCAGTGGAGTTAATTTAACCTAAAAGGAACATTAAAGACAATGTTCCTTGTTGGTGTTCTGTATGGACGGGAAAAGAAAGAGAGAAACTCAGCAAGGAGAAAGCCTAAATAGCCCAAACAAAACAGAGACACATATAAGGTAAAAGTATGGCACTTCACATCAGGGTCTTTTACTTTTGAAAACTGAGGTCTTCATTAGTGTTTGTCAGGAGCAATACCACTGTAACAAGTGGGAAATGACATTTAGGGCTTTGGACTCAATTTTAATTACTCCCTAAAACAAGTTAAGAATTGGCAGTTTAAAATACTAATACCTAGGTTCCCATTTCCAGAAATGCTAATTTAATTGGCCTGGGGCTAGGCCTGGGCTTCAGTATTTTGTTACAACCTCCCCACAAGAGCCTAATATGCAGCCAGGATGGAGAACCAGCGTTCTAGCTCCTTACTAATACTTTACTTAGACAGCTCTAAGGCTTGGTGGATATGACATGAAATCTGTCAGTCCTTTGGGTGCTACCACTTCTCAACCACTTCTGTGCTTGGCATAGCAGTTACCACTCTGCTGGGTCCAGCAATTCCCTGCCAGTGAGCAGCATTGCTCCACTGGGCACGATGGACTGTACCACTGCTATAATAAGCCTGAAAGTTCCTGCTGAAGCCTCAATCAGAAAATCACATTTATAAAACTGTGCCTATGATGGAAAATTGAGGTTTGTCTCACTGGGGTGATGAATCAAAGAGTTGCATCACTAACTGCTGCAACTCTTTAGGTCTTAAGATTTTCAACATAGAAACAGTCACAACAAGTGGTAACCAGCATAGAGGGGTGGACTCATCCAAACGCCCATGGGATACTTGAAAATATTTGGAAGGGGGGATTCTGATAGTCAATCATTAGTGCATGGAATGATTAGAGTTTGAGAATTAAGTTTAACAAGATCACTTTTGTTTTTAGATCAGGGTTCAGCAAATTTTTTTTGTAAAGGGCTAGATAGTAAATTTTTTTAGGCTTCGTGGACATATGGTCTCCACTGCAACTACTTAACTGTGCTGTTGTAGTGCAAAAAGCAGCCATAGACAATACATAAACAAATGAGCATGGCAGTTTTCCAATAAAATTTTATTTATAAAAACAGGCAGTTGGCTGAATTTGGGCCATGGGCCATAATTTGTTAACCCCTGGTTTAGCAGCTGGTAGAGTTTACATTGTTTGGAATTATCATGATCCTGGTATTGTTTACATATGAAACAGGCTCAATTGATGCTTGGGACAATAACAATGATAGTGGGAAATTATTGATATACAGAGATAAACACACTTAATTCACTGCTGGTCTTGGAAAATATCTGTGAAGAGGATGATGCTAAAATTTAAAAGATACTATAGCTTGATTTAAAGCCCCTGGGCTGGTGGAGTACTTCAGATTATATTCACAAATGAAGTGACTGCAATCATACTGGAAACTACTGAGGATGTTAATTATTACAGATCACCAGGAAGCAACTAGAAAATGGATGCCTAGAAAATGACTGTTTAATCCACTTGCATTAGACACTGATTTTTAAAATTTGAATTTAAATATTATAGGCCACCAAAGGTCATGTTGTTGAACCAAGAGAGGTGTGCTGAAAACTACAAATCAAACTTGCACATTAAACTACTTTTGATAAGGAGGAATCCTTGTATATACAAAAAGACTGAAAAAAACAACCAAATCCATTGTGTAAAAATTGACTGGGTCCTGTTGCCATCAAGTTGATTTCTACTCATAGTGGCCCTATAGGACAGAGTAGAACTGCCCCATAGGGTTTCCAAGGAGTGGCTAATGGATTCGAACTGCTTCCCCCCCAAAATTTTGGTTTTAATATTCCAAAGGTGGTGGGGGGATGCTGTGGAAGGTCAGAAAATGGCAAATTGGGCCAGGATTTGAGCATCCTACTTACTCAAAATGATAGTTTTGTAAGATTCCTACCAGGTCCTGAAAACTAGTTCTGAAAAAGAAATTGCTTTGAAAATTTCCTAATGCCTAAAATGTGAAAGGAGAAAATAAGGAGGAAAGTAGAAGCTAGGAGTAGTTTTCTGCCTCCATGCCTGAGATATATTTGCACTGAATTGAGGATGAGTCACAAAAGACAGAGCTACAATTTTCTCAATCTGCTACAGAGTAGTCCACAAATATTGCCCTGCCTGAGTCTCACACAGTATGCTAAAGAGCTGGTATTTAGTGGCATCACCATGATATACGATTTTCATATTCCAAATGTTTCTCCAACAGAGGTAGGATGGGAAAATTATCAAACAAAATCCCAACGTTTGCCAGAAAAATAGTAAGTACTCTATTTATATCTGTTAACTGAATGAATGAAGAATGATCTGTTAACTGAATGAATGAGGATAAAAAAAATTAGGAAAGGAGACTGAAAGTCAGTGGCCAGAGAGGTAACAGTAGAACCAGGAGAGTGGTGTCAAAACAATGGAAGGAAATATTTTAAGGGTTGGGTGATCAATTGTATTAAATGCTGTTGAGAGTTTGAGTGAGAAGAGAACTGAGAATTGAACAGTGCATTCGGCTTTAAAGAGGGACAGAAGAGTAGTCATTAACTAGAGAGGGTTTTAACATCAGGGAATTTTTGTTTCCCTTTTTGTTAAATGTCTTTAAAGAAGGAATTCATTCCAACATGTTTGGATGACGAGAAATGCTGTAGAGAACAGTGTAATTGATGATGCAGGGGCAAGACTTGTTGGAGTGAAGTCCTTGGGCAGGTGAGAAGGGTTGGAATCTACTGCACCATTGGAGGAGTTTGCTTTAGGTTCTGGCATAGAAAGTTAGTTGATTATACCAGGAGGGAGGGCAGAGTATGTAGATAATGATGTACATAGTTTGATAGGTTTTATGGTAGGAACTTGGAAAATTTCTCTCCTGAAGTTGCTTCTATATTCTCAGTGAACTAAAGATCGAGGTCATCAGGTGACAGTGTTATGGAATAAGAAGGAAGAAAGTGCAAAACAATGGTTGAGTAAAGAGGGTATAAGGATGAATGGACCAGGAAAAATGCAGCAGGATTGCTGGACAAAGGGAAGGCCCATTTGAGGACCTGGCCATGGATTAGAAGTGACACCAACCTGTATGGTTGTGTTTTTCTTCAGCTATACTTACCTGTTTGCATGCAGGTGAGGAATAGGCAGAAAATCAAATTTAATGAAGAGTGGGACACCATATGTGAAGAAAGCAAGAGGCCATTAATAAGACAGGAAAGAAAGAAAAGACCAAAATGGATGTCAGTAGAGACTCTGAAACTTGCTCTTGGACACAGAGTACCTAAAGCAAATGGAAGAAATGATGAAGTAAAAGATTTAAACAGAAGATTTCAAAGGGCAGCTCAAGAAGATAAAGTATTATACTGAAATGTGCAAAGACCTAGAGGTAGAAAATCAAAAGATAAGAACATGCTTGGCATTACTCAAGCTGAAAGAACTGAAGAAAAAATTCAAGCCTCGAGTTGCAATATTGAAGGATTATTTGGGAAAATATTGACCAACACATGCAAAATCTAGGGAAGATAAAAGGAATACAAAGAGTCACAGTACCAAAAGGAATTGATCCACTTTTGACCATTTCAGGAGGTAGCATATGATCAAGAACTGATGGTATTGAAGGAAGAAGTCCAAGCTTCACTAAAGGCATTGGTGAAAAACAAGGCTCCAAGAATTGATGGAATACCAATTGAGATGTTTTAATAGAAGGATGCAGCGCTGGAGGTGCTCATTAGTTTATGCCAAGAAATTTGGAAGACAGCTACCTGGTCAACCAACTGGAAGAGATCCATATTTGGGCCTATTCCAAAGAAAGGTAATCCTACAGAATGCAGAAATTATCAAACAATATCATTAAGATCACACAGAAGTAAAATTTTGCTGAAGGTAATTCAAAACCGGTTGCAGCAGTACGTCAACAGGAAATTGCCAGAAATTCAGACCAGATACAGATGAGGATGTGGAATGAGGGATATCATTGCTGATGTCAGATGGATCTTGGCTAAAAGCAGAGAATGCCAGAAAGCTGTTTACCTGTGTTTTATTTACTACACAAAGGCATTTGACTGTGTGAACCATAACAAATTATGGATAACATTTTGAAGAATGGGCATTCCAGAATACTTGTGCTCACGAAGAACAAGTACTTAGACAAAGAGGCAGTCATTTGAACAGAGCAATGGGATACTGAGTGGTTTAAAATCAGGAAAGGTGTCCATCAGGGTTGTATCCTTTCACTATACTTATTCAATCTGTGTGCTGAGCAAATAATCTGAGAAGCTGGACTATATGAAGAACGGGGCAACAAGATTGGAGGAAGACTCATTAACAACCTGTGATATGCAGGTGACACAACCTTGCTTGCTGAAATCGAAGAGGACTTGAAACACTTACTGATGAAGATCAAGGACCATAGCTTTCAGTATGGATTATACCTCAACATAGAGAAAACAAAAACTCTCACGACTGGACCAATAAGCAACATCATGATAAACAGAGAAAATATTGAAGTTGTCAAGGATTTCTTTTTACTTGGATCCACAATCAACAGCCATGGAAGCAGCAGTCAAGAAATCAAACATTGCATTGGGTAAATCTGCTGAAAAGACCTCTGTAAAATGTTGAAAAGCAAAGATGTCATATTGAGGACTAAGGTGCTCCTGACTCAAGCCATGGTATATTTAATTGCCTCATATGCATGTGAAAGCTGGACAGTGAATAAGGAAGACTGAAGACGAATTGATGCCTTTGAATTATGGTGTTGGTGAAGAATACTGAATACTATGGACAACTAGAACGAGTCTGTCTTGGAAGAAGTACATCCAGAGTGCTGCTTCGAATCTATGGTGAGGAGACTTCATCTCACATACTTTGGACATGTTATCAGTAGGGATCAGTCCCTGGAGAAGGACATCATGCTTGGTAAAGTAGAGGGTCAGGGAAAAAGAGGAAGGCCCTCAACAAGATGGACTGACACAGTGGCTACAACAATGGGCTCAAACATAGCAACGGTGTGAGGATGGTGCTGGACCCAGCAGTGATTGTTCTGTTGTACACAGGGTTGCTATGGATCAGAACCAATGTGACGGCACCTAACAACAAAAACAATATAGTTAGCTGTTTGCAAGCATGTGAGGAATAGGTGGCAAACAGAATTTAATTAAGATTGAGGTTTCGCCAGGAGTGATCACAAACTCTGAAATAAACCTCACTGCTAGCAACAGGCAACATTTAGTCAATCAAAAGTAATTAGACACTCTTGGTAGTCCATTGGCTCTAGAAGAAATATTTTCAAAATGACTGCAGGATTTTTAAAAAGCCCTTAATGATCTGACCCAGAGTTAGCAAGTCAGATATAATAAGGAAATGATAGTCTAATGACCATTTCAAAGTCAGAACTCCCTCACTACTGGGAATTGATGGAGGGAGGTCTGTGCAGGTCTTGATGGTAATCTTGCCTTTTGCCTTATTATTTGCTGATCCTGACAATTATTTTATTTTAAGAATTGATTTTTTTTTTTTTTTTTTTAGGGCTGAGTAACTGCACTGTATGAAGACGTTTCAAGGAAGAAGCCTTAGCTTTTGGCAGCTGAAGACCGTCTAATTGCAAGATTCGAAACTAGAGTTTGCAGATGTTCTAGTTGTCTTTCTAGGCGTGGGCTGAAAGCTATCGCCTTCCCTATGTACTACCTATGTACTGCCAGTGCCAAACTTGAAGTTCTGGGACAGTAGTAGGTAGCAGCTGTAGCAGATGTCACTTTAGAATGCGCTCCAGATCTGAACTCAGCAACAAAGAGGATGACTCTCTCCTGAGCAACAGCCACAGTCACAGGCAACTGGAACAATCCCCAGTCAGGAAATTAGGGACATCTGGAACCCCCAAGGTGAAGGCCACTCTTCCATAGGAGGCCTGACAGAAAGCTTGGGGCTACCTCTGGAGATGGTGTCTGCAGCGAATGACAATTACATGGCTTTGGGCAAATTGTTATTAAACCAGCTGAGCATTTGAAAACTACAGCACACAGACCCTGAATTAAGGAAGGAAGACAAGTTAAAAAGCAAAGGCTCTTGGGTAGTGAGGATCAGAGCTATCATACACTAAAATTGTTTAATGCTCCTGAAATGCCTAGTCTCAGAGCAACGGGAACATCTAGATTTGCCCTAAGGACTCTGTTGCTTGGCTTTGGATAAACCATACAAAAACTGGACAATTTGGCAGAAGAAGGACCTTAGGATTGATATAGATCCTGATGATACCTCAGGATTGCAAATCATCTATGATATGTGTTGCCACTGCAGAAAACAAACTATCTTGCTGAATAGAACAGCTTCTCTGAAAACCAAAGAAACTGGCTCTAGAGTTAATGTACATAAATTTTGTGGGTTGGGAACTTGAAAACCAGGATATTTGGAAATTGCTCATATACAAAAGATTAACTCATCAGGGATCAGAGAGTATATATGGTTGTATAGATTTCATAGGAGAGAGGAGAGAGGCCTTTTAGTTTGTGTTTCCTAGGGAAATTCACCCAGATGGACGAAAAGGTTTTTAGAGGTGGCTACTTTTTTTTTTACTACATGAAATAGTCTAGTGAGCAGGGATACAAAAGCCTAGATCTTTACAACTTGTAAGTAAACCTGCAACCTGATAGAATCAACTGAACTTTATTAAACATATTGCAGACCCCTTTGCCTAAGCAAGAGTGAAGCCATCGTATCATTTCTGCCATATGCCAATAATGTACCGTAGGATGATGCTACTGGCTTCAACCTTAGGGTTTTGTTGTTGTTGTTGTTTGCTTGTTTGTTTTTTATTTTCTGGCAGGAACCTCATATGCTTGTCGTGCACGGGGTTGCCAGGAAGTTGGTGGCAACTCTACCACAGCTAACAACAACAATAGTTACATAGACAACTGTTATCTGCCTAAAAATGTAAACTTATAGTTGTAATGGCGATCAGATCCATTGAGGCTTAGTGCAACTCTCAATATTATAACAGAGACATGACCAAAACAAAATAATGGAGTCTTGTATTCATTGCATTTACAGGCTTTAATGACATATCTTAAAATTAAAGCTTAGATAATACAGTCTCAGCTCTTAAAAGTGGAAAAACAGACCAATCAAGCCCATAGCCTATATCTCGGGTTCACCAGAATAGAAGAGAACAACTGCATACTGAAAGGCATTTTTCTTCTAGAAACAGAGCAGCTGTTGATTGAATTCTTATCTCTGAACATCCAGTCAGTTTAAATTTTATGTCAAAATACAAATTGTCATTGACGCCTATCATCAACATGGAGCTTTTCTACCAAAAAGCCGCTTTCCCTGGTGTGAATTCATCGCCTGCCTCTCAGCAGAACATCAAATATATTTCCAAATGTGCAGTATTCAATGCCCCTCATAAACACTGAGGAAACCCTAAAAGAATTTCATTTCTAAGCGTAGCTAATGTGAGGAGGAATCAGATTTCCAAGTGAGTCTCTGAAACATTCTTCTGGAAAGTGTGACCAGTTTGTAGAACGAGACGGCCTCCCCGTATATAATGACGAATCCAGTTCTGCACTTGCAAACTGTGGCAGGTGCTACAGTTATCAGCTGCATCTGTGAGCCGGTCCAGCTGTCATTTTCTTATCCTGAGCTGTAAATGAGAAAAGCGGACGATAGAAAACTTTCTGGAATCCACTGCTGTGCTGTGTAATCTGCATGAAGCATTTCTGTAAATGTGTGTCTGAATGGCTTAGAGGAGAGAGCTTTGGACTGGGAATCAGATCTGGCTTCTACTCTTAGCTTTTTTTTTTTTAATCTATTTTGTCCTTTGTATAATTTGGGAAAGACACAAACTCCTATATTTGTATCCAGATTGTTCTTTTAACTCAGCCTAATCCAAGCATCACGCGCCATAGACCAATAAAAGCCATCCATGTTTTGTGGAAGAAGAGCCTCTCCTTGCACCTAACCTGCCCCCATTTTAATCCTGCCCCACCTCAGTCTAAAATGTAGGCATGACTTCTCTCTAATAACTCTGGCTCTGCCCCTGCAAAACGGTTGTTTGTAATTGGGTCGCTTTCTGTATACTGAACTTTCCTTCAAAGACTTTTCTCAGACCGTTTTTACTATTTGTTTCTGAATTAGACAACCTTGAGGAGGATATTCTGCCCTCAGTGGCTCCTAGAAGGCCACATGACTAGCTTAAATTGGTGCCTGCCCTATCTCCTCAGTTGGTGGCACGCTGGCACTCAGTTTTTTCTCTGTAAAATGAGGAGATGGCCTAAATGAGTGCCATACTGGCTTCCTACCTTCTCCCTACAAATCAATTATTCTTAAGCTACCTGGCTATGTAAAGATACAAACTTTCTAGAAATGTTCATATTTTAAATTCAGTATATTTCGCTTCTGTGTAAAATACAGGATTTAGTCATTATGCACACGAAAGCAAAAACCCTTTTCTGCTTAATTATGTCAGATGGATGAAATAAGTGACATATCTGTCATGGAATTTATTGACCTCTTGATTCCTGGAAAGGCATATTTAGGGGAAGGAAATTTTATCCCTTCAGTCCAAGCAAGGGAACTACTTTGGGGAGATAACTACCACACTGGTGCTTCTACCTTTTCCTTCACTCCTCCCATAGCTTCTCCGGTGGGAGAAGGAAATGGAATTTTGATTGCTCAGAGTTTAATACATCTATTATCACATATTTTATCACTGGACACACTTACTGGGCCTTTAAGGTCTGGTGCCAGTTGGTTTTCTTCTTTCACTTCCTATCAGGTTATATATGAAAGCACTTTCAATTTCAAGAAGGAATGGTCCTTGGAGTCTATCAAGATCTGAAGGCAACCAAGCTAGTGGTTAGTTCACCATGTAGAAGTCAGTTACTCCCCTTATCAGAAGATATGAAGGCATGAAAATGTAGCTATGGAACTGTGTAAACATACATAGGGCCTTGGGTTGAAAAGATGACCCTTGAGACTGTCTTCCCCCATCTAGTATCTCTTTTTCTCTAGAAGTTCCCAGAGAAATCCTTGGCAACCCTTCCTTCTTCGAGGAAAAACACTCTCCTTCCCATTGTTACGGCTTTGAAACTTGCTATAGGACAAGTGATGGATCTGACAGACTAATTCAGGTTAGTGTGTTAGTGTGTTTTACTACTGGGGAAAATACTTTGGATCAGAGGGCCTCTCACACTAGGCAGATATCTATATGTTGGTTCCTTAGGGATAAATATTCATGGCACAAAAAAACCAAACCAAACCCACTGCCGTCAAGTTGGTTCCAACTCAGAGCCACTCTATAGGACAGACTAGAACTGCCCCATAGAGTTTCCAAGGAGCTCCTTGTGGATTCGAACTGCCAACCTTTTGGTTAGCAGTCATAGCACTTAACCGCTATTCCACCGGGGTTTCTATTCATGGCACAGAGAGGCCCAATTCATTAGTAATATAGCTTCCTAATATCCAATTCTTTTTCCTCAAATTTTCTGTTCAACCAACTTTGTAGAAGTGAATTCCGGGTGCAGCAGTGGCTGCACTCATCTGGAACCCAACTAATCCCAACAAATTTCCTGCCTGCTGACCAACTCCCAATTGTGTTGTTCTTTACATAAATTGCCCTGATTCCTTTTGCAACTAAGTTGGGCAGAGATGGCAACAAAACTGACATTAAACATGAGTATCTGCAGAGGAAAGAGTTGCTGAGGACATTCCCTCTTCACTTTTATAGCAATATCATCCTTCTCTACTGTGCATCATGGTAAAAATTTCATGCCAAACACAGACAGTGGTAGTGCTATGACAATAGTCCATTAAATCTGTGTAGTAATTTACTATTACAAAGCTCTGGCATACCTATATATTTAATCTCCTAGGTACAAGGATAAGTTCAGTCTCCTAGGTAATTTATTCTGCCCCACTTAAGACATTAATGGATACTATATTTCAATATAGCATAAATTATGACCAATATCCTAAGTCTGGTTAAGGTCAATTGGTGTGGCCTCAGAGGACTGGATCAAGACCAATTCCAGTTTAATTTAATCAATATTTATTTTCCCAGTTCTCCACCAACATGCCAGTGGGTAGAAGTGATCGGGAGGAAATGTCCAATTCAATATAAGGGCAGACTTTTAAAACAAGTAGTGTCATTCAAAAATGATACAGCCTATCTCAGGAAGCAGTGAGCTCTTTGTCACTAGAGGCATTCAACCAATGGCTGGTTGATTACTTGCTGGGAAATTGTAGAGAAAATTCTTACATTACATATAGGCATGGTTTAGATAATTTCCATAATCCTTTGTATTGGAGGATTCATGAAATTAATTTGCCTACCTATGAACCCTGTGACCTTCATGTTTATTTGGGGGTTGGTCTCTAGGCTAAACGATTAGTTTTCTGGTATCATGAACTTAAAACCATTCAAGAACTGGTTTCCACATCTTGCATTTCAGCTTTAGGCATAAATTTCCAAATGTCATGTGTCTGTCTATGGCTAGTGAATATTCATGTCAAGGATGCTTCCTTCACCCACAAATAAAAAGTAAATACAATTTGCACTGATGTTATATCCACAAAGCACCAGGAAAAAAAAAGCTATGTTAGTCAAGGCAAGACAAGTTATAACAAAATTTGGAATACAGTATGAAACAACCATATCTCTAAAACTTTTCAAATGCATGTGCTACTGCCATAATAAAAAACTGGCTTCCTAACACACAGATGATAGCAATAACCTGCCATCTGATATTTTTTTTAATCATCACTTACTAAGCTACTAATACAACTATTAACACATAGTCTGATATTTGATGTTATTAAAGAAAACACACAATAGATACCCCAAAAACATTAGCTAAAAGAGAGATTATTTTGTCACTTAACATTGTGCTGTGAGAAAATGTAGACTACAAATGCCATTTAATGTTAGGCAGACACTCTTCTGTCGGTTTGTTGTCCTGCAGTGGCTTACATGTTACTGTGATGCTGGAAGATATGCCACCAGTATTTCAAATATTAGCAGGGTCACCCATAGTGGACAGGTTGCAGCAGTGCTTCCTGATTAAGACAGACTAGGAAGAAGAAGGATCTACAGATCTACTTCTAAAAAAATTGGTCAGTGAAAACCTTATAGATAGCAGCAGAATGCTGTCTGATATAATGCTGGCAGATGAGCCCCTCAGGTTGCAAGGCCCTTAAAATAAGACTGGGGAAGAGCTGCCTCCTCAAAGTAGAGTCAACTTTAATGACGTGTTGTGTTGTTGTTAGGTGTTGTCAAGTTGGTTCCTATGCACAGGGACCCTACGTACAGCTGGAGAGAGGCCGAGCATTGTTCTTCTCTTTTGGTTTTCTAACTCCAGGTCTTTGCACATTTCATTATAATATTTTATTTTATCTTCTTGAGCTCCCCTTTGAAATCTTCTGTTCAAGTCTTTTACTTTATCATTTCTTCCTTTTCCTTTAGCTACTCTACGTTCAAGATCAAGTTTCAGAGTCTCTTCTGACATCCATTTTAGTCTTTTCTTACTTTCCTGTCTTTTTAATGACCTTTTGCTTTCTTCATATATGATGTCCTCGATGTCATCCCACAACTCCTCTGGTTTTTGGTCATGAGTGTTCAATGTGTCAAATCTATTCTTGAGATGGTCTCTAAATTTAGGTGGAATATACTCAAGGTCTAGATATCTCTCTCTCTCTCTCTCTCTCTCTCTATATATATATATATATGTTGATGTTGTTGTTAGGTGCCGTCGAGTCAGTTCTGACTCATAGCGACCCTATGCACAGCAGAACAAAACACTGCCTGGTCCTGTGCCATCCTTACAATTGTTGTTATGCTTGTGCTCATTGTTGCAGCCACTGTGTCAATCCACCTCGTTGAGGGTCTTCCTCATTTTAACTCAGGAGGGATCAGTCCCTGGAGAAGGATATCATGCTTGGCATATATATATAAAACAAACCCTTTGCCATGGAGTCAATTTCGACTCACAGTGACCCCATAAGACAGAGTAGAACTGCCCCGTAAGTTTCCAAGGAGCGGTTGGTGGATTCAAACTGCCAATCTTTTGCTTAGCAGCTGCTTAGCAGCCAAGCTCTTAACCACTGTGCCACCAGGGCTCCATATATATTTATATATACACAGATCTTGAATATTTATACTCAAGTGTCTGTCAGTTTGCCATACTGTGGTGGCTTAAGTACTGCTGTGATACTGGAAATTTTGCCTCTCGTATTTCAAATACCAGGAAGGTCACCCTTGGTGGACAGGTTTCAGCTGAGCTTCTAGACTAACACAGACTAGGAAGAAGGCTCTGGCAGTCTACTTCTGAAAAAAATTCGTCAGTGAAAACCTTATGAATAGCAGCAGAACACTGTCTGATCTAGTGCTGGAAGATGAGCCCCTCAGGTTGACAGGCACTCAAAATACAACTGGGGAAGTGCTGCCTCCTCAAACTAAAGTCAACCTTAATGTCTTGGATGGAGTCAAGCTTTTGAGACCTTCATTTGCTGATGTGACACTCCTCAAAATGAGAAGGAACAGCTTCAAACACACATTAATAATCAGAACATGGACTGTATGAAGTTTGAATCTAGGAAAATTGAAAATCATCAAAAATGAAATGAAACACATAAACATCGATATCCTAAGCATAAATGAGCCGAAATGGACTGGTGTTGGCCATTTTGAATCAGACAATCATATAGTCGACTATGCTGGAAATGACAGCTTGAAGAGGAATGGTGTTGCATTCATCGTCAAAAAAAAAATTTCAAAATCTATCCTGAAGTACAATGCTGTCAGTGATAGGATAATATCCATATGCCTACAAGAAAGACCAGTTAATAGGACTATTATTCAAATTTATGCACCAACCACTAAGGCCAAATTGAAGATTTTTACCAATTTCCGCAGTCTGAAGTTGAGCAAACAGTCAATCAAGATACATGGATAATTAATGGAGATGGGAATGTGAAAGTTGGAAACAAAGAAGAAGGATTGTTAGTTGGAAATATGGCTTTGGTGATAGAACCAATGCTGAAGATTGCATGATAGAATTTTGCAAGATCAAGGACTTCATTGCAAATACCTTTTTAACCAACATTAAAGCTGACTATATTACATATGGACATTGCCAGATGGAGTACACAGGAATCAAATCTACTACATCGGTGGAAAGAGACAATGGAAAAGTTCAATATCATCGGTCAGAACAAGGTCAGGGGCCAACTGCAGAACAGACCATCAATTGCTCATATGGAAGGTCAATTTGAAACTGAAAAAAATTAGAACAAGTCCACGAGAGCCAAGGTACAACCTTGAGTATATCCCACTTGAATTTAGAGACCAACTCAAGGATAGATTTGACACATTGAACACTAATGAATAAGACCAGACAAGTTGTGGAATAACATCAAGGACATCATACATGAAGAAAGCAAGAGGTCATTAAAAACACAAGAAAGAAAGAAAAGACCAAAATGGATTTCAGAAGAGACTCTGAAACTTGCTCTTGAACGTAGAGTAGCTAAAGGAAAAGGAAGAAATGAAGAAGTAAAAGAGCTGAACAGAAGATTCCAAAGGGGGGCTTGAGAAGACAAGTAAACTATTATAATGACATGTGGAAAGACCTAGAGGTAGAAAACAAAAAGGGAACACACTCGGCATTTCTTAAGCTGAAAGAACTAATGAAAAAACTCAAGCCTTGAGTTGCAATATTGAAGGATTCTATGGGGAAATATTAAATGACTCAGGAAGCAGCAAAAGATGGAGAGAATACACAGAGTCACTATATCGAGAATAGGTCGATTTTCAAGCATTTCAGGAGGTAGCATATGATCAAGAACCAATGGTACTGAAGGAAGAAGTTGAAGCTGCACTGAAGGCACTGAAGAAAAACAAGGCTCCAGGAATTGACGGAATACCAGTTGGGATATTTCAACAAAGGGATGCAAAGCTGAAAGCACTCATTTGTCTATGCCAAGAAACTTGGAAGACAGCTACTTGGCCAACTGATTGGAAGAGATCCGTATTTGTACCCATTCAAAAGAAGGGTGATCCAACAGAATGTGGAAAATATCAAAAAATATCATTAATGTCACACACACAAGCAAAATTTTGCTGAAGACCATTCAAAAGTGGTTGTAGCAGTACATCAACAGGGAACTGCCAAAAATTCAAGCCAGATTCAGAAGAGGACGTGGAACCAGGGATATCATTACCGATGTCAGATGGACCTTGGCTGGAAGCAGGGAATACCAGAAAGATGTTTACCTGTGTTTTATTGACCACGCAAAGGCATTTGATTGTGTGGGTCAAAACAAATTATGGATAACATTGCGAAGAATGGGAATTTCAGAGCACTTTTAATTGTGCTCATTCTAAACCTGTACTTAGACCAAGAGGCAGTCCTTCAAACAGAACAAGGGGATACTGTGTGGTTTAAAATCAGGAAAGGTGTCTGTTGGGGTTGTATCCTTTCACCATACTTATTCAGTCTGTACGCTGAGCAAATAATCCAAGAAGCTGGACTATATGAAGAAGAATGGGGCATCAGGATTGGTGGAAGACTCATTAACAACCTGCATTATGCAGATGACACCATCTTGCTTGCTGAAAGTGAAGAGGACTTGAAGCACTTACTGATGAAGATCAAGCACCACAGCCTTCAGTATGGATTACACCTCAACATAAAGAAAACAAAAATCCTCACAACTGGACTGATAAGCAACATGATAAATGAAGAGAAGATTGAAGTTCTTAAGGATTTCATTTTGCTTGGATCCACAATCAACACCCGTGGAAGCAGCAGTCAAGAAGTCAAATGACGCATTGCATTGGGCAAATCTGCTGCAAAAGACCTCTTTAAAGTGTTCACAAAAGCAAAGATATCACTTTGAGGACTAAGGTGACCCAAGCCATGGTATTTTCAGTCACCTCATATGAATAGGAAAGCGGGACAATGAATAAGAAAGACGGAAGTTGCACAGACGCCTTTGAATTATGCCGTTGGTGAAGAATATTGAATATACCATGGACTTTGAGAAGCAGAAACAAATCTTTCTTAGAAGAAGTACAGCCAGAATGCTTCTTGGAATCAAGGACGGCGAGATTTTGTCTCATGTAGTTTGAACATGTTATCAGGAGGGACCAGTCCCTGGATATAGACATCTTGCTTGGTAAAGCAGGTCAGCGAAAAAGAAGAAGACCCTCAGTGAGATGAATTGACACAGTGGTTGCAGCTATAAGTTCAAACATAGCAAGAATTATGAGGATGAGGCAGGACTCAGTAGTGTTTCCTTCTGTTGTATACATGGTCGCTATGAGTTGGAACTGACATGATGGCACCTAACAAAAGCAACATAAATTAAATGAAAAAATAATAGTTCTTATGCTGGCATTAAAGACACTATCTCAATTCAATTGTTTGTAAACTGGTGGATTTAACTCTTCACGATTCAAATATTAGCATTGTATATGTGAAGCTTATGAAAGAACTGAATCAATATGTCCTCCATGACGTTGCACTTTACTGTAGGTAATCCTCTGTGGGGTTTGGCCTAAGTGAGACCTACCCTGATTGGACAGGACAGCCTTTCTCAGTGTTTACTTCCACAGAGGTTCTGAATTCCTTATAGTTAAAATGTATATATTCCCATTTGTTTAATTATCTTTCCAATTTACTCTCGAGGTAAAATTGCTCAAATGAAAGTGTTTACATCTTTAAAGGAACATGAGATTCTAAAGAATTTGAATCCCTCCTGCCTGGCAAAATAGTATAATTACATATAAGCTTAGCTGTCTAAACCTAAATTAAAGGTGAAAAGTGAGGTAAGCCTGAAGGAAAAAAAATGCAAAGAAGGTCTATATTTATCTTTAGTTTCTGACATTCATACTGAGAAGGGGCCCACTAACTCTTAGCTCACTGTTGCCCCATGCGGAATGAACAAGGAATGAACATAGGTGAGTGGACACCAGCTGTCAGAGAATGCAATTATAAGGTGTTATCCATCTGGGACAGAAGAAGACGTGGAACCAGGGATATCATTGCTGTTGTCAGATGGATCCTGGCTGAAAGCAGAGAATACCAGAAGGATGTTTACCTGTGTTTTATTGACTATGCAAAGGCATTCGACTGTGTGGATCATAACAAACTATGGATAACACTGCGAAGAATGGGAATTCCAGAACACTTAACTGTGCTCATGAGGAACCTGTAACATAGATCAAGAAGCAGTTGTTTGGACAGAACAAAGGGATACTGATTGGTTTAAAGTCAGGAAGGTGTGCATCAGGGTTGTATTCTCTCACCGTACCTATTTAATCTGTATGCTGAACAAATAATGCGAGAAGCTGGACTGTATGAAGAAGAACAGGGCATCAGGATTGGTGGAAGACTCATTAACAACCTGCTTTACACAGATGACACAACCTTGCTTGCTGAAAGTGAAGAGGACTTGAAGCACTTACTAATGAAGATCAAAGACCACAGCCTTCAGTATGGATTACACCTCAACATAAAGAAAACAAAAATCCTCACAACTGGACCCATGAGCAACATCATGATAAATGGAGAAAAGATTGAAGTTGTCAAGGATTTCATTTTACTTGGATCCATAATGAACACCCATGGAAGCAGCAGTCAAGAAATCAAAAGATGCATCACATTGGGTAAATCTGCTGCGAAGGACTTCTTCAAAGTGTTGAAGAGCAAAGATGTCACCCTGAAGACTAAGGTGCGCCTGACCCAAGCCATGGTATTTTCAATCACATCATATGCATGTGAAAGCTGGACAATGAATAAGGAAGACCGAAGAAGAGTTGACGCCTTTGAATTGTGGTGTTGGCGAAGAACTGCCAAAAGAATGAACAAATTTGTTTTGGAAGAAGTGCAACCAGAATGCTTCTTAGAGGCAAGGATGGCGGGACTGCCTCTTACATACTTTGGACATGTTGTCAGAAGGGATGAGTCCCTGGAGAAGGACATCATGCTTGGCAGAGTACAGGGTCAGCGGAAAAGAGGAAGACCCTCAACAAGGTGGATTGACACAGTGGCTGCAACAATGAGCTCAAGCACAACAACGATTGTAAGGATGGCACAGGACTGAGCAGTGTTTCGTTCTGTTGTGCATAGGGTCGCTATGAGTCGGAACCAACTCGACGGCACCTAACAACAACAACAACGATCCATCTGGGATAACTCAGCAGTGCGGAAATGAGTAACTGAGGAAATTTTTCACTCAATAGTTCAACAATATTCCTTGAACATCTACTAGATGCCTGACAATTTGTTAGGCATGGAGTGTACATGTATGAACAAGATGGCCTCAGAAATAAGGGGAACCGTCCACCAATGTTCATTGCAGCACTTTCCACAATAGCCAAAAGGTGGAAACAACCTAAATGTTCGTCAGCAGATGAATGGACAAACAAAATGTGTGATATATACACAAGGGAATGCTACTCAGTCATAAAGAGAAATGAAGTCCTAACGCATGCCCAACATGGATGAACTTGAAAACATCATGCTGAGCAAAAGAAGTCATTTGCAAAAAGGACAAATACAATATGATTTCATGTTTATGAAATAAGCAAATACATAGAAATGAAAGATTATTGATTGTTACCAGGGTTGGGATAGAAAAGGAAATGGAGTTTTTTTTGGGGGGGGGCATTAATTTTATGTTAATGGTAGTGGAATATTTTGGTAAAGAATAGCAAGAATGGTTGCACAACTTGAAGAATGAAATCAATGTCTCTGAATTACACATATAGCAATCACTGAATTGGTGAATGTTTTGGTGTATATATATTCACCACGATAAAAAAAAATGAGTGTGTAAGAAATTTTATGGTAACCAAGAGAAAGGATTCAGGGTAGAAATCTCAAGGTGAGTTGACATGTGTCGGGGGTTCTATAGGTTAACTCAGCATGCCACCAGGAAAGACACCATAGGAAATCACTTGCACCACCTAGGGACCTATGCAAGGACACAGAGTTCTGAAAAAGTTTGATGTCTTTGCAGAAGAACGAGAAGTTTGCTTGGCCAGACTCATCCATTTTCTACTTTTTTTTTTTTTTTTTAGCTATACCGACACTGGTGCTTATGACTGACCACAGGTAATCTAAATACATGACTGCCTGGAAAACTTAATTCAAAGATAACTGAACCTCCCACTGGGAGACTGACAACCTTGTGCTTTTTCTGTCCTGTTGATGCTCTCTGTGACCCTCCAGCAGCTCAGGACTACTCACTGGTTACAGCAACAAGAAAGAGAAAATCCAGCAATTTTTTGTGCCAGGGTCAACTTCCAGATCAAGACCTAGGTCACCCATAGCTAAATGCATCTGCCTATTTCTGCAGGGAGAGGATGCTCAAGTACACCTAGATGTAACCACATCTAGTTCTTGCTAAAGAAAGAACAAAGTAGCCAACACCATTAGTTTAGAGCATGTGTACACGTGTGCACATATGTGTATGTGTGTTTATATGCACAAACACGTGCCGTATCTCTCTGAACTTCTCAGGCCACTCTGAACTTATCAGAGGTTCCTGTGACAATAGAGAGCATATACAGAGTCTGGCATGTTGTCGTCGTCGTTAGATGCCGTCATCAAGTCGGTTCTATCTTATAGCAACCCAATGTACCACAGAAGGAAACACTGTCCAGTCCTGTGCCATCCTCACAATCGTTGTGCTTGAGCCCGTTTTTGCAGCCACTGTGTCAATCCATCTCATTGAGGGTCTTCCTCTTTTTCGCTGACCCTCTGCTTTACCAAGCATGATGTCCTTCTCCAGGGACTGGTCCCTCCTGACAACACGTCCAAAGTATTTAAGATGCAGTCTCTCCATCCTTGTTTCTAAGGAACATTCTGGTTGTACTTTACCAAGTACACTTTATACCAAGTACAAATGAGGCTGGCATACAGTGGGTATATTAGTTTCTCCTTTCCTAAAGCACAGCCCAGATGTGTGTCCCATGCACTCTGCATGCCGCTACTGCCACATGATGGGGGCGGCCATTTTCTTAGATAAATGAATGAGATGGATTTTTGGTGAGTCTTCTGAGGTGGGTACCCAAAGCTGCCTGGAGAAAACACCTTACCCTGTGCAGTTGTGCATGGCTTCTAGGTCATAAGATCCAAGCCATTTCACCCTGCAGGCAACACCATGTAAATGTGAGCATCCAAAGCATTTGAATTCTTTACAGAACCTTGACCTGAACTGCTTGACACTTACTCTTGACCCTATTTGCTTCTGATCTCCTGAACCCTGGTGGTGTAACGGTTAAGTGCTACAACTGCTAATCAAAAGGTCAGCAGTTCAAACCCACCAGGCACTCCTTGGAAACTCTATGGGGCAGTTCTACTATGTCCTATAGGGTCGCTTTGAGTCAGAATCGACTTGATGGCAATCTGTTTGTTTTAATATGCTGTAGAATTGTGATGAGTCGCAATCAACTTGGCAGTAACGGGTTTATATGCTCACTTGGCCTCCTTCTGTAGCTCAGTATATTCATCACTATTTTTCTGGCCATAACCTTTCATTGCTTCTTTACAGTATTCTCTCTCTGGCTCTGTGACCTTTGGCTTCTCTGGGGAGCATCATATCTGATCTCCCCTGGACCATGTCCAGGTCTCTGTATGTGTTGATCTTGACGGGGTTTGCCTGAGCCACAGGAGTATAAACCAGGCAGAGTCAAAAGTTTATTGAATAAGGAAGTCAAATAAATAGTAGAAAGCCTAGCATATTGGTAAGCAGGTAGTTTGGGGGTAGGAGACAATTAGGCAGCACCCATCTTGACCCAACCTGTAGGTGACATCTGCTTTCATGTCCTACCCTACTGAGTCAGCTGACCCAGAGGAAATACTTAGTTAAGTATGTAGACACAATTTTCCAATGCCTGAAAAGGGGGCCTTGTTTTTCAATTCCACTTCAAGATTATCAGGCTCCTAACATGGCAACAACTAACACCAACTCATGGTGTTTTCAATTACCTCATATGCATGTGAAAGCTGGACAATGAATAAGGAAGGCCAAAGAAGAATTGACGCCTTTGAATTGTGGTGTTGGCGAAGAATGTTGAATATACCGCGGACTGCCAAAAGAACAAACAAATCTGTCTTAGAAGAAGTGCAGCCAGAATGCTCCTTAGAAGTAAGGATGGCAAGACTACGTCTCACATACCTTGGACATGTTATTAGGAGGGACCCGTCCCTGGAGAAGGACATCATGCTTGGTAAATTAGAGGGTCAGCAAAAGAGGAAGACCCTGGATGAGATGGACTGACACAGCGGCTGCAACAATGGGTTCAAGCAGAACAATTGTGAGGATGGCACAGGACCAGGCAGTGTTTCATTCTGTTGCACATAGGGTCTTTCTGAGTTGGAGCCAACTTGATGGCACCTAACAACACAACAACAGCATGACACCAAGCCTTGTCAGTTCAAAATGCTGGTAGCACAAACTTGTATCATATGAGTCCTGCTTCTCTGTCAATTGAGCATCTCAAAAAATATGCCCATCCCCCTTCTCCCTCTCCATCTAAGATACTCTCTTCTCCAGCTTGCCATTCCTGTTTCTGAGTATTGAAACTTGTGAGTCCCCTGGCTTTTCCCTCAACTTTCTCCTTCCCACACACCATTAATCACCTGATCCTGTCAGTTCTTTCTAGTCTGTGTCTTGGAACATGAACCATCCTGTCTGATGCTATTGCCACTTCCCTAGCCTCAGCCCTCTATTTCACACTGGCTCTCCCTGCTTCATGGCTCTGATCAGGCTACCTTGTATTTGCATGTCAAATTAGTTATAAACTTTCCTTTTCAGCATACGTGCTTCTGCTCAAGAAACTACAGAGGCTTCTTCACTTTCTATTAAAAATCTTCATTTGGCCTGCCCATCAAGGCTTTCTCCCAACTGGCTCCATCTTACTTGCCTTTTATCCCAATATTACAAGATGTTATAGAGCTCAGGCATCAAGTGGACCGATTTAAAACAGCAACTGCACCATTTGTTAAGCTGCATGAACTTGGGCAATTTACTGAATTTATGAATGCCTTGGTTTCATTTGAAAAATGAGGATAAAAAAATCATAAGACTGTTCTGAGGATTAAATTAGATGATAATACAGAAAGTATTCAGGACAATGTGTGGTGCATGGTAAATGCTCAAGGGATCACGATTATCATTCTCATTATTATTATATCACCATCAGAATCACTCTTCTTCAAATAAGCTAAGCTTTTGTAGTCATTACTTGCTAGTTGTTGTTGTTGTGCTTTTTAAATAGTCTACTTATTTGGTATTAGTTTTCCAGGAAGAGAAAATTGGCCATTTTCAGATCTATCCTTCAGCAGACTCAGATGCCTGTGGTACTCCTGGCAGGTAGTTTTAGGAAATGAAAAACTGGAGCTCTAGAGTTGGTCATTAACATTTGTGGTTAATGAAATTGTTATACTAGATCATTGTTGGATGACATCCTCTAACACACCAGATCAGAGAGAAAACCATTCACTCCCTGTGGAATATCCCTAACAATAATTGAAACTAATGATTGTGTCATCAAATCAACAAATCCAGTGACATGGAGAAACAGTCTTGAAACACGGGAAAGTCCCTAAATATCATTGTTGGGATACTCACTGAACATGCTTTGCTAACTTCTGTCCTGTAAACTAGAGCCTATGAGAAGTTCCAGCACGTTAAACATTCTGGCTTAATTTGATGGCAGTTGGAAAATTCAACATGAGGTTCTGGACTTGAATCAGGAAAGTAGGATTTTAGTCCTGACTTTGCTATGGAGATGTCAGATTTGTTCAAGTCCTTCTTCCTCTCTGAACTTTAGTTTCCTCAATTATAGGAGGTTGGGATTGTAGTAGAAGATACCAAAGGTTTTTGCCAGCCCTAATATTTACTTTTACTGATTCGGGGCAATACCCAAATTTTTGCTGGTATTTCACTTTTAATAAGGAATGTTTGATGTATGAGCAAGTAGTGCTGATGAGGCCAAGACATTGATTCACTAGACCCGGGCTTTTATAAACCCTTTTATCGTAACTAATGGGGAAAGGGTCAAGGATGATAACACGACATTAATACTAAAGCCATATAACATCTGCATTGGGATTTAAGGTCCGTATCTTATTTATGTATACATCAAAAACACTTACTAAGTACATACATTACATTATCTATTGTGCTGCATACTAGGGATAAAAATGATGAACAAGACACAGTTCTTCCTCGAACTTCCAATCCAGTAGGAGAGACAAAAATAAAGCAACATATATAAATGTGACACGTGAATGAAACAGGGGCGGCAATGCCAAACACTTATTCTTTCATTTGATCTTCCACAAACCCTTGGAAGTTACCAATGAAGAAGTAACACGATCTTTGTGTACAACTTGGGTCAGCTTTAGCATCTAGAAATAGTACTGTACGAAATGGTTTTCAGCTAGCCCAACAGAATTAATGAAGCTTCCAGAAAGACAGAGAATACTGGGAAAGTTTTAAAAATCAAATATTGAGATGCACAGCTCCTCACCACTTCTCACATGCTTTAAGCACATCGACATCCCCATTCCTAAGTTGACAGCTTTCAGCCTAGTACACTCTTTATCAGTGACTGAAATTCTGTCCATCTTCCCAAACTCAAGTCAAATATCATTCTCCCTTAGAAGATACCTCTCTAATCAGAATGAATTCTTATTCCCTCTACTCTTCTACAGAATATTGCTTAGAGGTTAATTATAACACTTACTGAATTCTGCCTCCTGTTATAGTTGTTTATATCCCATGGATTCTGCTACTAGTCTGTAATTCCTTGAAAGAAAAGACTATGCTTTATCCTTGTAATCCACACAGTGTTTTGTAAATAGCAGATACTCAATAAAACATATGCTGACTTAACAGTAAAGACTTTGTCCTATATGCTCCTGAAATTCTCAGGTACTTTTCATATTTTGTGAAACATTGCTTTCAATTCTCACCCATATATACTGTTACCTCCTGTTGCTTATTAAAAAAAAAAAAAAGTATCAGGACAAACTTTAGCCAGGTCAGGGGATATGCTTTTGAGGTGTGAATGCACAGGAAAGGAACTAGGCCAGGGAGCAGGTCTGCTTGACATCCCAAAGGCATATGCCCCATCTACAATGTCAGTGGGAAAGCAAAGTCGTGATCCTGAAGTTTCTGGGCCCCCGCTTCAAAAGGAAGATGATGTGGGGCTTATTTATGCTGTATTTCTGATCTGAAGAGGAGGGATACTATAGAAAACTTAGCAACAAAACACTGGGAATTATGACTCAGGTACTCAGACGTTGAGCCAAAATGCTGACATTTGTGAAAGAGGAAATAGACGGAACCAGAGCAGAGAGCATTGTGCCTGCTTTAATTATATAAAAATGTATTATTTTTCTTTATAACAGCCAAGAGATTCCACTTAAATATGTGACCTTATAAGGGAAAAATAGGTCACTTTTTACTTAATTCCACTCTTATTTCCTGAAATTCTGGAGATCCACTTTGTTGGGGTAGGAGGTGAAGGTGGAGGTGAGAAGGTAAAGCAGAGAAATGAGGGAGACAAAAAACCACATTTCCTGGATGTCAGATCCAGAAAGCTGACCATTCTTCCCTAACTGGAAGAAAACATGCCCCTGGAATATAAAGTGGGCCAGCAATAAAGCTTAAGCAAATATTTAATTAATATTAATCCTATTGAAGTATGTCTACCTGTGAGCCCATCCTGGCCTATAACATCCTATCCCCTTAGAGATATTCTCTATATAGTTGTCACCTTTTGCAAAGTCTTATTAAGTCGTAGACTAGTACACCAAAGCAGTAATAAGAGGAAACATTAGCACTGCAACTTGATTAAAATAACTTTCTGAGTTTCTCACCAAACACACTGGTATAGAAGCCTCAGAATTAGGTTCCCCAGGAGCCTCTTTTCTCAAGTAAATGCATCACTTCTATCTATTTATTTAGGTCAGTTAAATAGTCAATTAAAAGTGATTTTTATCTGTGCACATTATTATTGCCTCTATGAAAGTAACAATTTGAATTGTACCAAATCATAATTTTACCCCAAAGTAAAGTCTTGTACTTCCAAGATTAATAATTCAAACTTTACATATTATGGCTACTTTTCATATAATTGAACAGAAATGTTTTCTAATTTAACATGGCCCACTTTCAGAAACTACTGCACCCCCTCATATATAAGAAATGATTCAGGAGGTGTGAAGAAATAGTCACAAATTCTGGTCAACTCTCTTTCAGAGTGTGAAGTAAGCACTGAGGTTGGCGCAGCTGCTTTCTGAGTCTAGGCTTCAAGGCTACTGCACTCGACCCCACCGTCCTTCTCTGCCTCTGGCTCTGTTTTCACTATTTTAATTCCAATCCTAATCTCCCTTGTGGGAAAAAAAGAAAAAAGGAAAAGAGTGTGGCACAGGCATTCTGTTACCAAGCGCATTTACATGAACCCGGAAGTAATTTGGCTAAACCTTCATGCTCAGTGACTCCTTATAATCTGCTTGGGAATGCACATACTCACATATACAGTTGTGTGCGTGCATGTGTATATACATGTGTATGTATGTATATGTACTTATATATAAACATGCATTTATATCTTTATACGTGTAAAACATTGAAGTCGTCAAGGATTTCTCCACAATCAACATCCATGAAAGCAGCAGTCAAGAAGGCAAACGATCCATTGCTTTGGGCGAATCTACTGCAAAAGACCTCTTCAAAGTGTTCAAAAGCAAAGATATCACTTTGAGGACTCAGGTGTGCCTGACCCAAGCCATGGTGTTTTCAATTGCCTCATATGCCTGCGAGAGCTGGACAATGAATAAGGAAGACTGAAGAAGAAATTGACGCCTTTGAAATGTGGTGTTGGTGAAGAATATTTGAATATACCATGGACTCCTAGGAAAACAAACAAGTCTGTCTTGGAAGTACAGCCAGAATGCTCCTTGGAAGCAAGGAGTGAGACTTCATCTTACGTACTTTGAACATGTTATCAGGAGGGACCACCCCCTGGAGAAGGACATCATGCTTGGTAAAGTAGGGGGTCAGCAAAAAAGAGGAAGACCCTTAATGAGATGGACTGATAACAGTGGCTGCAACAATGGACTCAAGCATAACACGTATTGTGAGGATTGCGCAGGACTGGGCAGTGTTTCGTTTTGTTGTACATAGGGTCACTATGACTCCGATCCAATTTGATGGCCTCCAACAACAACACACATGAAGGAAATGATGGTCAGAGAAATCCTCTATCATGTTAAAGATTGCACAGAAAACAGGTGAGAGGATTATGATTTGAATTCAGTTTAGTCTGACTCCATTTTCTGGGCCCCTAATCCCTGGTTTATGTTAACTTGAAGAGAAAGAAGAAGAAGAAATCTATAGAAGTTTCTACATAAGGATTGTAACTGTGTGATATAATTAAATTCTCACCCATGGAAAATTTTTGAGGAAAAGCACATTTAATTTAGTTTGACCAGGGCATAGAGTAGGAATAGAGGCTAATATGTGACAGAAATGGAAGGGTAAGATGGACCTATATTATGGAAATTTTTCAATGACAGAACAAGGACTGCTTAAAAACAAACTTCTGGATAGTCTTAAGCACCTTCATTTTTGCCTCTCTTACTTCACCTTTTCTTAGTGAAGTATCAATAGAATCCCTATGCTCTTGACACTTGGAATAAAAATCATGATTAACCAGACCTTGCCCCAATCCAATAATGGATACCTCCCTGTCTGACATATTTTGCCTGGAGAACTCAGGAGAGTTAAAAACAAAAACAAAAAAACTGCACAGACTGGGAACGAACTCAAAGAAGTTTCTACAATCCTTCACTGTGTGTTTCAAATTGAACCCCTATTAATCCAAGAATGCAATCTAACTCAAGCCTATGTTCCAAGTCAAAAGCAATTCTGATTTGCATGATAATCACTCTGTGTTTTGACTTTACACACCAGCTTTCTTCACATCTACCCAACTTTTTGTTAAAATACATTGTAGAAAATTCTGACGTATTTTACACTACACAATGTAGTGTATAGTACATTGGAAAACAATTAGAACTGTTTTCAACAGGAATATATATTTCGTATCAAGGGCAAAAACCTAAATTCCCAATATATGTATCTTAATTTTTGTGAATGAAGGAGCTCCCCTTAGGGATATAGGGATGCTCTTACCAAGGTGTTTATCTATCTGATATATTTATAATACAATCATACACATTACATATGTATATAACTACATCTATATCTTATTAACATATCTGTCTCCACAAATATAGATTTGAAGTGTAGATATTTATGCCACTTTAAAAAGTGCTGCTATATATAATTCATTGCCATCTGTTCCTCTGGCTTCATTTTATACTCTAAAAATTCCCAGTAAATCATAAAAATATGCATGGGTTTCTGAAGTCCCATATGTGTTAAATTATCACTTTTACAGGCTAGAAGACACTAGCAGACCCAAAACAGAACACTGGGCTAGGAAGAACAATAGAAAATTCTTCTGTGACCCATGGCTTGCTATTTGGTTGACTTTGGGCAACAAATGCTTTAGCCCCTCTGAACCTCATTTTCTCACCTTTAAATGAATATTTAAAGCATCACATTTCTGTGAGTTAAGCAAATTTTATCAAAGGTTATAATGATGAGAAAGGTTTAAACTTTCAATGTGCTACATAATTGTAAATTATTATTGTTATTATTAACATGCTGAGATAATATGAAATAAGTAAGGGAAAGTTTGGGTTAATTACAAAGAAAAGAGTCAAGACCTTCTTCCAGGGGTTCTTTAAAACAGTGAAAAATGGTTGAGGGACAATTTCTCAATTCTTGGGGACACACTTAAGTTCACTAAATATTGCCTGGAATACTAAAAAAAACTAGCCATTCATTTATTCAACACCTACTCTATACCAGATATCAGTCTAGGCGCTAAGGATAGGAAAAAAAAAAAAAAGGATAGAGCAGTGAACAAATCAAAGATCCTTGCCCTTATGTAGTATGTGGGTGGGTGGGATGGAGAGAAACAGACAATAAACAACATAATGATAAGTTGACCCTATTTCCTTGTATCTAAGATGCCACTGATTATACCAGTTGCTGTGGGTCAATTTTGACTCATGGTGACCCCATGTGTTACAGAGTAAAACTGCACTTCATGGGGTGTTCTCGGCTGTGACCTTTCAAAAGCAGATTGCCAGGCCTTTCTTCTGAGGTGCCTCTGGGTGGGTTCAAACAGCCAACTTTTCAGTTAGTAGCTGAACACTTAAATTTTTGTGCCACTCAGGTCCTCCCCGTAGATTATAAGGCACACTGCACCTGTTCCCCACTTATTGACTATCTCGTTATCTGACATTTCACATTTACAACTTTGAAAAACTTCTCAGGCTGCACCTGCAATGCTCCATCCGAACTGCATGTGGGGCCGCAGCCAGGCCCGAGGTGCCCTCCATGGGCCATCCCGAACGATATACTGGAGGCCCCCGGGGCAACTGGCCAAACCAGAGATGGTGATGGACCTGCCACAGGAAGCTGTCTCCCGTTTGTGCAATGTCTTCATCCGGCCACAGAGAGCACAAGGCGATGTCTTGGTCTGGCCACGCAAGGTCAGGAGTGGGCAAGCAGAGGACAGTGAGAGCCTGGAGGTGCCAGGAAAGTCAGTGGGGGGAGGTAAGAAGGGGGAGAGGGAAGGTGGCCATGTGGGGCCAGGCCAGGCCGGCCAGAGGATGAGTGGGGTCTCCACCCAGGGCAGGCAGTAGGAAGTGGCGGGTGGAGGATGAGCATGGTTTCCACCTAGGGCAGGCAGCAGGGGGTGGTGGATGGCGTGCGTCCCGAAATACCCAACCACTACCATCCACCCAACCCCCACGAGCTCTGCCAGTGGCTGGGAAGGCATGGTGGAGAAGAGGGGCCCACTTGGCCACACACATCCCGAGACAGGCCAGGTGTGCCCAACAGTTGGTGACTGACAAGGGGAGGGGGGCACAGACATATAAGGTGGGATGCAGCCCCCAACTCTAGCCTAATGCCAATTTTGCTTAACGACCTGGTCTTTGGAGCCTAACTATGTTGATAAGTGAAGAGTGGGTGTAAATCATTAGTAAGTAAACATGACATGCCATTGGTTGCAAGATGTATTCCAATTTCAGAGATGGTAAAATGTGAAAAAGCATTGTATCTTGGCATTGATGAATTGTAGTTGAAAATTAATAGGTGATAAGCACTGTGGAAAAGAATGAAGAAGTAAGGTAAGGGAAAAGGGAAGTCTAGAGTAGGAGGTTGTGTTGCAACATTAAATAGATTGGTCAGCTTATTAATTCCCTGAGGCTGCCATAACAAATTAATGCAAACTGGATAACTTAAAATGACAGAAATTTATTCTCTCACAGTTTTGAAGGCTAGAAGTCTGAAATCAAAGTGTCAGCAGGACCATGCTCACCCTGAAGGCTCTAGAGAAAAATCCTTCCTTGCCTCTTGCTTCTTCTTCTCTTTGGCAGTTCCTAGCCATCAGTGGCATTCCCTGGTTTACAGCTGTATCACCCCAATCCCTGCCTCCCTCTTCGCATGGCCTTCTTTTCTGTGTGTCTCTCAGGTTATTCTAGGGACATCAGTAAAAGAGGTGAACAGAAGATTTCAAAGGGCAGCTCAAGAAGACAAAGTAAAGTATTATAATGAAATGTGCAAAGACCTGGAGTTCGAAAAACAAAAGAAAAGAACACACTCAGCATTTCTCAAGCTGAAAGAACTGAAGAAAAAATTCAAGCCACGAGTTGCAGTATTGAAGGATTCTACTGGGAAAATATTGAATGATTCAGGAAGCATCAAAAGAAGACAGAAGGAATACACAGAGTCACTGTACCAAAAAGAATTGGTCGATGTTTAACCATTTCAGGAGGTAGCATATGATCAAGAAAAGTATTGAAGGAGTAAGTCCAAGCTGCACTGAAAACATTGGTGGAAAAAAGACTCCAGGAATGGACAGAATACCAAACGAGATGTTTCAACAAATGGACACAGTGCTGGGGACACTCACTCATCTACGCCAAGAAATTTGGAAGACAGCTACCTGGCCAACTAACTAGAAGAGATCCACATTTGTGCCTATTCCCAAGGAAAGTGATTCAGCCAAATGTGGAAATTATCAAACAATATCATTAATATTACACACAAGTAAAATTTTGCTGAAGCTAATTAAAAAACTGTTGCAGCAGTATATCAACAGGGAACTGCCAGAAATTCAAGCTGGTTTCAGAAGAGGACCTGGAATGAGGGATATCATTGATATCATTGCTGATGTCAAATGGATCCTGGCTGAAAGCAGAAAATACCAGAAAGATTTTTATCTGTATTTTACTGACTATGCAAAGGCATTTGAGTTTGTGGATCCTGACAAATTATGGACGACATTACAAAAAAAGGATATTCCAGAACAATTAACTGTGCTCATGCAGAACCTGTACATAGACCAAGAGGCAGTCGTTGGAACAGAACAAGGGGATACGGTGTGGTTTAAAATCAGGATAGGTGTGGCTCAGGGTTCGTATCCTTTCACCATATGTATTCAATCTGTATGCTGAGCAAATAATCCAAGAAGCTGGATTCTGTGAAGAAGAGTGAGGCATCAGGATTGGAGGAAAACTCATTAACAACCTGCATTATGCAGATGACACAACCTTGCTTGCTGAAAGTGAAGAGGACTTGAAGCACTTACTGATGAAGATCGAAGACTTCACTTCGACATAAAGAAAACAAAAATCCTCACAACTGGACTGATAAGCAACATCATGAAGTTGTCAAGGATTTCATTTTATTCGGACCCACAATCAACACCCATGCAAAAAGTCTCTTTAAAGCATTCAAAAGCAAAGATGTCACCTTGAGGACTAATGTGCACCTGATCCAAGCTGTGGTATTTTCAGTGGCGTCATATGCATGTGAAAGCTGGACAATGAATAAGGAAGATCAAAGAAGAATTGATACCTTAGAATTATGGTGCTAAAGAGGAATATTGAATATGCCACGGACTGCCAAAAGAAGGAACAAATCTGTCTTGGAAGAAGTACAGCCACAATGCTCTTTAGAAGCAAGGATGGTGAATCTTTGTCTCACGTACTTTGGACATGTTATTCGGAGTGACCAGTCCCGAGAGAAGGACATCATACTTTGTAAAATAGAGGGTCAGTGAAAAAAAGGAAGACCCTCAACGAGATAGAATGACATAGTAGCAGCAATAATGGGCTCAAACATAGCAACTGTTGTGACGATAGCATAGGACTAGGCAGTGTTTCTTTCTTTCGTACATAGGGTCGCTATGAGTTGAAATTCACTCGACAGCATCTAACAACAACAATAACTAATGCAGAATGATTTCATGACTTCATGTCTTCAAGCCTTCAACTTGTTACACAGCAAGGAGTTTCAATTAAAGTCATTTTTGAGATCTACATCCCAGGGTTGTACAAAGCTATAAAGGGAATCATGTAGCAACTCAGCATGGTGGGGGAGGCTTTTCTAGTCATCAGTCATTGATCATGATGCCCATTGTCCCAAGTCATATGGTCCCTTCAGCTCCAGTGCCTCTGCTGATTTCAAGCCATGGTTGAGTCAAAAGGGTCAATAATTAATCTCAGAAGCAAACAACCATTTTTATGAAATATTGCTTTCTCCTCAAGGCACAGCTAGGAACCAGGGCCACGGGCCTTATAGTTCACGGGACCCAAATACTTCTCTTTCATTTCCACTCCAGGGGAATTTCCCTTTAGTCAGAGGGAAACGCCTTCCTTAGATGCACTTTTTTTCTCTACTCACCCTATTAGACTTATGGCATATTCTCTTCAATAGCCTTAATCTTTTGGGAAACAAAAATCAGAACGAAATTTTCTTGACGGTAACTTCTATTTATGCTCAACCATAATCCTCCCCTGAGGCAAGGAAACAGAATTTGATATCCGTTGGAATAAAAACAAAGGAAAAGGGAAATAAAGTGAGAAAAAAATCTCATTTTAATATGTTAAAAAAAAACCCACAAAGCTAAAGAGTTTGTCAATTACTTTATAGACAAGAAAGAGTCATTCACAACATTTTCAGCAAACAAATGACACGTACAACACATGTCTTCAGGAAGGTGATCTGAAAATAGTGCATAGAGTGATTGGGGAGTGAAGAGACTGGAGGCAAAAGATCAGTTAAAAGGACACCATGGCTTGTGAGCAGCCATCTGAGATACTCCACTGGTCTCACCCCTTAACAGATAAGGGAGAATGAAGAAAACTGAAGATACAAGGGAAAGATTTGTCCAAAGGACTAATGGGCCACATCTACCACAGCCTCCACCAGACTGAGTCCAGTATAACTACATGGTGCCTGGCTGCCATGACTGACTGCTGTGACAGGGATGACAATAGAGGGTCCCAGACAGAGCTGGACAAAAATGTACAACAAAATTCTACCTCAAAAAGAAAGACCAGACAGAGACCTGACAGAGACTGGAGACCTGACAGAAACTGGAGAAACCCTGAGAGTATGGCCCCAGACACCCTTTTAGCTCAGTAAGGAAGTCACTCCCAAGGTTCACCCATCAGCCAAAGATTAGACAGGCCCATAAAACAAAAGGAGACTAAATGAGCACACCAGCCCAGGGCAAGGACTAGAAGGCAGGAGGGACAGGAAAGCTGGTAATAGGGAACCCAAGTTTGAGAAGGGAGAGTGTTGACATGTCATAGGGTTGTTACCCAATGTCACAAAACAATATGTGTACTGTTTAATGAGAAGCTAGTTTGTTCTGTAAGCCTTCATCTAAAGTACAATAAAAATTTTTTTTTTGCAAAACTTGAGATTAAAAAGAAAAAAAAAAGGACATCATGATTGCTAACAGTTCACAAGAGTTCACAGGTGAGAAGACGAAGCGACTAGGGAATGGCAGTGGTCCTGAGAATGAAAGATTAGGAAGGAGATAAAACCACAGTCTTGCATGATGGAAAGTCTATCCTGATTCCAAAGAAATATGGTGACTTGAGCAAAGGGTTTAGCCCTCGTCTTCTGTCGACTCCTCACCGCCATCTTCTGTTTGTACTGTACCTCGCCTAATTTAATGAAATTCGTGAATTTCTTTAACAAATACTTACTTAGCTTCCACAACAGGCCAGGCAATGTGCTTAGCAAAAGGAATACTGAAGTGGGAAAACACATCAGAGCTCGAGACTACGGACATTTACCCAGGTAGGTAATTATAAAAGATAGCAGAACTGCATATAAACTTTTAAATATATAAGTAAATCTAAAATGAATGTTAAGGTCAATAATAATAATAATATGCCTCACCATTGAACAGGAAATAAATTCGGAGTGAGTAGATGGATTTATAGGGTTTTAATGTTTCTAATAGCCTCATCCTCTTCCGAGGTCCTGAAGTGAGTTAAGGTGCTAATTAACGTTAAACTTCAATAAATCAAAGGTACGTGTTGTCAAGTTTATAGTAATCAATGAAAGAATTTTATAAGTATGTATAATTTCCAAACTGACTGACAAGGAAAAAAAAAGAACTTATAAAAACACTTCTCCATCTAAACGAAAGAGCAAGACCAGTGGAAAAGAAAATTAGAGCAGAGAGGAGAAATATAAATCAGTGTAAGAGGACAGCCGTATACCCACATATACCAATAATTGCAATAAAAATAAATATAAATGCTCCAATTAAAAAACAAAGACTGTTGGTACTAGGTAAAAAAAGTAAAACCCAACTATGAAATCATAAATGGCCGATAAACATGGAAAGTGCTCAATCTCATTGGTAGTCAGGAAAATCACAATGAGATCCTACAGAACAGGCACCAGAAGGGTGGAAATGCAAAGCCTGACGAAGATGTGGTGCAAAGGGAACTCTCATACGCTGCTGTTGGCTGCATGAATCGGTATGAACAATTTGGAAAACATTTCGAATTGCCTCTTAAATGCTCACTGTCCGTTAGTTGGTGCAGCTAGTCCACTCAGGTATACAATAAAGAAAAAGGCTGCATATTTACATGATCAAAATGCTGCAAATTGTTGAAAGCAAAAATATTTGTAACAGTCAAGTCTATGGATAACTTAAATATCTATCACTGTTATAATGAATGGATTGCATATATTTTAATAGAATAATATACAGTGATGAAAATTAATGAACAGATAGTAGCGGTGACGTAAACAGAATATTGACTGAAAGAAGCCAAACACAAAACATAAGGTGTGATTCCGTTTCTATAAAATGCAAAGTTGGTAAAAGAAATTATAGCCTTTAAGGATGTAGGTGATAAAAAGATCAATAAAACTAAAGAAATGATTAAGATAAAAATCAAGGGTGTCGTGACCTTTATGGAGGAGGTAGGGAGGAGCTGTGTTTGAGAAGCAGCACATGGGGGCTTCTGGGTAATTAGCACCGTTCTCCTTTTTACTGTTGGTGGTAGGGACGTGGGTATTCTCTTTTGTTAAGCTATACATTTTTCTTCTGTACACACTCCCAAATGTGTGTTTTATTTCACAGTAAGAATTTTTTAACAATAAAATTGGTATAACATGGGATAGATGTTTGAGCATGTTATTTAAGTTGGTAAAGGTAAGAGAACAATCAAATATAAAATAACCGCTAACATTCAGAAAGACAGAAGAAGGGGTGGGAGGTAGCACAAATGAGCTAAATATCTCGTCTTTCAAGCAAAATAACAATTGATACTGTTTAAAATTTGTACATCAATAAACAGATTTCTCAGCCTATAATTTAGAATGTTGGCTGTAACCACCAAAATAGTGTGTGCGTGTGCGTGCATACATGCGTATTTTTCTCTCTCTCTCTCACTGTTTGCCATAAAGGAAGGGCAAGGTAGAAAGACTTTTACTTCTCATTCAAGACTATTATGTACAGGTTTTTAACTGTCTGCATGCATTACTGAATAATAGTAATAGCAGAAATCCCTGGATTCTTACAGAGTTTGTTTAAAAGCACCAGAGGACTCTGGATAAAATTTACACCAGTGAACTGTATTTGATGATACTCGTTGCCATCGAATTGATTCCGACTCATAGCAACCCTATAGGACACAGTAGAACTGCCCATACGGTTTCCAAGGCTGTAGTCCTTACAGAAGCAGACTGCCACATCTTTCTCCCTTGGAGCATCTGGTGGATTAGAAACACCAACTTTTCAGTTAGCAGCCGAGCACTTAACCACTGCTTCATCAGGGCTCCTGTGGTGCCTGTGATGATAAAAAAAAAAAATTTTTTTGTGATGATAGTGTGATATAATTACTTTTGAAAATTAAATTAAGGTGATAAGAATCAAATCCGTCTTCCCACCCCTGAACTTGAGAAATAAATGCTATACCCTAAGCAGCACTGCATAAATACGTCCTCCTAGCATCTCACCATGTCTTTCCTGACCTTGGCTCCAATTCTTTGACCTTGCCCTGTGTGGGAAGGTTCGAGGTTTTATGTCAAGCCCCATATTCTTTTCCCTAGTCAGAACTATTTATTGTTGGCCATGGGTCACTTTCCTCTGTTCCTGATCTCAAAGTCCTTTTAACTCTGCTACTAAATGAACCTCATTTCATTCCAACATGACCACCTTGTGTTATAATTATGAGCCTGGTGAGATGCTGGGGTGAACATATTTATTATCCAAATAAAGACAACTTTGAGGGTGGAAGGGATTGCTATTAATGACTACACTAGGGTGACTGGCAACATTATTGTTTAAAGCACTCCTGCCTAGATCTCTGATCACTTGTTGCTAAAAAAAAGAATTATGTTGATATTTTTAGTTCGCAACTCACATCCACGTTTAGTTAAAACACATTTACCTTCTGACTTTGTAGGCAGTATTTCATGTCCAGTTACATAAATTACAAACTAGAAACCATGAAGAAGGCTACCCACTTATCTCATGATTCTGTTTCATAGACAAACCTAAGTCACTTTTTTTTTCTTTTTTGCACACCAGGTTTTGAAGCAGTAAGTAGATGAACATTCATAGGGAAAACATAGCAAGGCAAAGGTTGTTCACTCATGCTGGATGACCTTTTCTGCTTGAAAAATTGACAGACTGGCCTGATGCAACGCAGTTACTGGAAAATTATAGTGATTTTTGAGACCACAAATAACATAACTCAGATGTTCCACCAAAAGAAAGCTAAGATAGTTAAGGGCATGCAAAATGGTAGCACTCCTGCAGTACTTGTAGCATCTGTGAAAATTCTGTTCACATAGCTCACAGTAAGTTGCTGATTTCTTTGAAATGTGTGTAAACTAGAAAGTTGCTAATAACATTGCGTTACTTAAGATATATAGTCAGCTGCATGTAATAGAGACACAGAAATAACCGTGGCTGAAACTAGATAGAAGTTTCTTTTTCCTGTCTGTCAAGTCCGAATTGGTAGGGTGGTTGTACTCCATGAAATGCTCTGGGTACAACGTACCAGAGGCTCCAAGCTCTTTCTGTTTTCTTGCTCTGCTCTTCCTAGAGTCTTGTCCTTCTCTGCCTCATTGAAATAGCCCTAAAATGACTCCCTACTTGAATTCCAGGAAGTCAAAGGGGAAAATAGGAAGGCAAAGGCACACCCATTCCCTTTAATGGCACAACCCAGAAGTTGCAGCTTCAGCCACATCCCATGGGACAGAACATGGTCACTTGGCCGAACCTAGCAACAGACAAAGCTTGGAAATGTAGTCTTTGTCTTGGTGGCCATGGACCCAGGTAAATTCATTATGTTGGGAGAAGGAGGACGTGGCCATTGAGGGGCGAGCTGTCATTCTCTTCCATAGTCTCCTTTGCATCTACTCTATGTGGTATGAAATAAGCATTAGCAATGCTGATTCATGTTCTTCAGGAACTTAAAGCTTAGTGGGGAGACTATATGTAGACTTTTGGGCATATTCCATGGTAGAATGTGATGAATAATTTCTCTAAAGAAGGAGCAAAACCTAATACTATGAGCACATGGAGCATATAATGAAATCAATTCTGGTTGGGGAACTGGGTAGACTTTGCACAAGGGAAAGCATTTGAGATAACGGCTGAGAAAAAAAAAACATTAATTATATCAACAGATGGAGATTGGAAAGAAGGAATTTCAAGGAGAAAATGCAGCAAGAGAATAGTCATTCTGGTGGAAAAATGCAGGGGGGGGGGTTAATTTGGTAGGAGTGAAGGTTTCATTCATCCACTCAGCAAACTGTATCTGTCAATTCTTATTTATTCCATCTTCATATGCATACATTCATTCCTGTTTCAAATATCAATGACCACTTATTATATGCTAGATTGCATGCTCATTAGCGCTTGGGATGCTGATATAATCTCCACCCTCATGGGGTTTATGATACAGTGTGAGAAACAAACAATAAACAGATACATGAGAAAATTATCACAATTATTATGTAGGGTATTAGGATACAGTATACAAGGAAATGAATTTAGATGATGTAGGTGGTCAGGGAAGGACTCTTTGAGAAAGTAATATTTAACAGGAAACTGGAAGAATGAGAAAATAGAGTGATGGTGTGTATGTTGAAGAGTTTGCCAAGCAAAAATATGAAGTGGGGAAGTGTGCGGCCCATCAGAGGAATTGAAAAGCATGCACAGCGATATTAGAGAAGCAGGCATGTATCAGATGATGCTTGGTCTTCTAGGCCATGCTTTGCAATTTATGTCTTCCTAAGGTTAAAAAAAAAAAATTTTTTTTTTTAAGGTTAGTGGGAAGCCACTGAAAGGTTTTAACAAGGAAGTGATATGAGCTAATTAATTTTTTTAAGAAAATCACCATGACAGCAAGGCGGAGAATGGGATCTACAATGTCCCAGGCACTGTGGAACTAAAAACAGAAAAAGGTGGCTGAGGTCAGATCAGAGAGGGACTTGAAGGCCATGTAGAAGTAGAGGCTTTATTCTGGGCGTGGTGGGCCAACAGTGACTAAAATAAAAAAGAAATAAAAAAGTCACCAAGGAGTCGATCCCGATTCATGGTGACCCCATGTATTGCAGAGTAGATCTTTGCTCCATGGGGTTTTCTTGGCTGTAATCTTTACGTAAGCAGATTGCCAGGCCTTTCTTCCAAGGTGGCCCTTGGTCGGTTCAAACTGCCAATCTTTAGGTTAGTAGTGGAGTGCTAGCCATTTGTGCCACCCAGAGATTCCTAATCAGTGATGACACGAATTTTATTGATTGTTCTCACCTCTTCTCTCCTACACTCAAAAGTCAAAGCTTTAATACCCTATTTTACCTCTTAGAAATTCCAGAGAATTAAGCTTAGATTAGAACTGCTGACAGAACCTTGACCCAATAGGCACTTGTAAACATGATTCTGATGACAGTTCTACACGCCGAGGAGAACTAGTCAGAGTTGCCCCCTTCCTGACTCTGTAAGACTGAGGGGAGCTTCAGGCCAGGCTGAAAGCAAGGCGGCAGTACATTTTCAGGCAGCAGATCAAGACAAATGTCTGGCTGCTGGCAGATATTAAATGGCAAATCAGCTTAATTCACAACTAAGAAAGCAGAAGGCTATAAAGGAAAGAGAGTATCTGCTAGTTGGCTATATTTTTGCATGCTGCAAAATGAAAGAGGTGACAGCGCTGAGGCATCAGAGGCTCTGATTAATATGAGTAGTTCTTGTAATTTCCCAAGATGAATAACAGTGGGTCTTATCATTACTGCCTCCATACCTACTTTTATGTAATTTTTGATTTTGAAATATCCAGCCATGGGCCCAGAGGGGACTTAATCTTGAAATTAACCATTTAGTTGCTCCCTCCTTCCTGAGCATCTGTATGTAGAATGATATTAATCTCCAGGGGCTTTGTTTCCCATGTGTGGTAGGATGTATCTCCTCTCCTCTCTCACTGCCCACTCCCCTACACACAGGAGGTGGGGTGTGAGTATAAGGAAAGGAGTTAAAAGAAGGACCAGCCTGCTGGTTCTGATATTTGACCCCGCTTTGGAATGCTTACCTGATGGCTTAGTAAACAAATGGCTCAAACCACCATTTGAGTTAGCATCTCTAAGGTGTGGGAAAGCCCCTCGTGGCAGCACTCAGGAAAAGGGGTTACCTGATGCCCAATCTCCTAATAGAGCTCATGTGAGTATATAAGGCTCTGGGCAGCAAGCTGGGGTGGCCTTCGGAAGAGTAAATGACTCAGGTATAAAAGCTCATAAGGGCGAACTTCCCCCCATGCACCAAAGAAGAGAGGATCCTTACCACATTCCGCTTACCCAAGAACCTTAATCAACTAGTTCAATGATGTAACCTGACATGGTCTAAATATAAAAAAATAATAATAAAAAAATAAAATAAAATAGAGAGAGGTCTTTTATGGTCACTTTTGAATTTTTGTCTCTTTCAGAGTTGTCCAAGTTGACATCAATAAACTATACAATTCCAGGGGTGTAAAAAGAACAAAGCAAATCAAAGAGCAAAGTAGGTACATGAAGAGAAGCTGGGCTGAGGTACAAGCGCAAAGGCCCACCCTCACCCCAAGCCGTGCCTGTTAAGAAATGAGATGCTCCACAAGTCCCACGAGAACATTCTTATGCCTTTTTTAGATGTGCCTTGTGTTTATACAGAAACCCTGGTGGAGTAGTAGTTAAGTGCTCGGACTGCGAACCAAAGGGTCAGCAGTTCAAATCCACCAGGTGCTCCTTGGAAACTCTATGGGGTAGTTCTACTCTGTCCTATAGGGTCGCTATGAGTTGGAATCGATTCGATGGCAGTGGGTTTTTGGTGGTGTGTTTATACACAGCTCAAGAGAATGCTTCAGGGGCAATGCCTCATTCACATTTCATACATAAAAGTTGTGTGTGTGTGTGTGTGTGTGTGTGTTATGCAATTGTGCTGTATGTGTGTGAAGGATAGGGAACAGAGAGGTTTCACAGAGAGAAACAGGGCAAACTGCCTAGATATTTGTGCAGAATGGATGGTTGGGTTTTCCTTTCCTCCTCTTCTAGCACTGCATTATTGTGATACAGGCTTTCATTAACATATGATTACTTTTTTAAAAAGGAAAATAAAAGAACAGATAAACTTTCAGTTGATGGTTACATTGATCACTTAAAAAGCATAGTACTTTTGAGTTAGAGATATTAGAGCATTATTAAAAGACATTATTTTATTCGTTTCTACTTAAACCTGTTTTTCTTTTGATGTTAGAGGTCTCACTACTGAATACAGCCCAGTGTGAGTATTGTGTAATAGTTACGCTTTTTACATGGTGGTTAAATAAAAGGCCTTTTTTTTTTCTTAATACCTTGATGAATAATTCCAGCTTCCCAACTAAATAGCTTTTACTAACTAAATATGCCATCTGTTTTTTCCTTTTGATTTTTGAGAAAATTGGTTTTCTAGGAAATAGTTCTCTGTCATGGAGGTACGAATTTGGACTGACTGGCAGCCTTACTTATTTGTCCTATCATTTTGCCACAGCATTGAACAGTCTGCTGTGAAAGGAGATATGGTGGTATGGAGGAACTGCAGTCATTTATTTGGCAGACATCAGTATGACATGGCAGCCAGAGCACTGACATAAGAACCAGACAGAAATGGCTTCTAAAACTGACTGGTCCACATACTGGTTATGAAAACTTAAGCAAGTCACTTAAACTGCCTTAAGAATCAGTTTCTTTTCTGTAAAATGGGGTGAAAGATTCCTGTCTGACCTCCCTCAAAGAGTTGTTGATGAGATAATAGATGTAACAGTGCCATCTACTACCACCAGTTGCCGCTGACTTGTCTCCAACTCATGGGGACTCCACGTGTGTCAGAGTAGAACTGTGCTCCAAAAGGTTTTCAATGGCTGATTTTCCAGAAGTAGATCACCAGGCCTTTCTTCCAAGGCACCACTAGGTAGACTCAAACCTCCAACTTTTGGTTGGTAGCCAAGTGCCTTAATTGTTTGGGCCACTTGGACTCCAACAGTGGCATGTTGTTGTTGTTGTTAGGTGCTGTCGAGTCAGTTCTGACTCATAGCAGCCCTACACACAACAGAACAAAACACTGCCCGGTCCTGTGCCATCCTCACAATCATTGTTATATTTGAGCCCATTGTTGCAGCCACTGTGTCAATCCACCTCGTTGAGGGTCTTCTTCTTTTCCGCTGACCCTGTAGTCTGCCAAGCATGATGTCCTTCTCCAGGGACTGATCCCTCCTGACAAACACGCCCAAATTATGCAAGACACAGTCTCACCATCCTTGCTTCTAAGGAGCATTCTGGTTGTACTTCTCCCAAGACAGATTTCCTTGAGATTACCAGATTATAAATTCTGTGCACAGAGAGAGATTTGAAAAACGAGACTCTGTGGAGATTATATTTGAGGAGAAAGAGAAACACTTTGACATTCATTTTATTAAATCTTTTGTCTCTTAAGTAGATACTGTTTCTAAATCACATCTGTTTCCAAATTTCTCTTTGTCCTAAATGTATAGCTGGTTTAATCTGAGGAAATCTAAATGCAGTCCAAAGGTCAAGAGAGATTGAGAGAGAACTGTGCTCTTAATATAAGGAACTAATCAACACTTTCTGACAATTCAGTGTAGGAATTTGGCCAAAGGAAGTTGCTGAAAACTAAAAAGCACACACATCTCATTTACATCCCAGTCACTGGCACATACATTACAGGATGGCCAACAGACCCTTGTCCCCTAAGTCAATGAAGCTTGATGTCATCCTCCTGCTGACAGCCTAAAAGGCACAATATATATTCAACTTTGTCTCTACACTCTCGTCCCAGTTTTTGATGGTGAAGACAGCTGACAAATCTTTAGCTGGGGGCTGCCCGAATTGAATACCAAAATGTAGAACCTTGGCATCATGGGCTCTGGTTTATGCCATGCCTGTAACATATTTTCCTAGTGATATTAAAAGTGGTGATTACCTGAGAGATATGTTATCTACTGTAAACTTCTTGTATTCAAGTCCCCCTGTATTCATTCTAATAATATTCTTAAACTGAAACACTTAATATTTTCTCATGGTTTCACAACCCCAGGCGTTTGTCTTGATCTGAAAAATCTAGACTCAGAGATATGCTTTGATTCCTTGCTCTTCCTTGCAAGAAGGAGGAACTTGAGTGACTGCTTCAAATTATTTAAGTATTCATGGAACAATTTGCCAAATTAAAGAATCCCCTGAAAATTTATCTTGGGATATTTCCATGCCATGGAATTTCTCAAATCTAAACAAAAATAGCACCACTCAATCAGAGAAGAGACTGGCTTCACTTTAGTCAAGTTGCTCCGTGTGGACAGGATTGTACTGGAACAGCATGATACAAATGGCAATACCATGGTGTACTGGTTAAGAGCAAGGCTTTTGGAGACAGAATATGTTTAAATACTAGATTCATCACTAATTAGCTCTGTGATCTTTGGCAAGAAAATTGACTTCTCTGAGCCTTCGAGTACTTATTTGTGAGAAGAGAAAACAATTATTTTCCTTGCAAGAATTGAAAGGATTAATGATTATATATGTAAAGGACCTGGCACACAGGCTAACACAAAGTAAGTTGCTTGATATGTGCTAAACCAAAAAAAAAGACCAAACCCATTGCCGTCGAGTCAATTCCAACTTATAGTGACCCTACAGGACAGAGTAGAACTGCCCCATAGGGTCTCCAAGGAGAGCCTGGTAGATTTGTACTACCGAGCTTTTGGTTAACAGTGGTAGCACTTAACCATTACGCCACCAGGGTTTCCTGATATGTGCTAGCTATTATTAATAATGTGACTATTTTTATACCAACATTATATTTATTTATGTAACTGGACTGTTCCAGGTCTGCTCGGAGTGGCCATAGAGACATGTAAAGGGTGAAAGCCAAAGAAGCTTTATTTAGTTGGCCAAGCAAAGGAGCACAATGGGATTTGCATCACCAAGATGGCTCCCAAAACAATAACCCAGAGGGTTTATATGGGTGAAGTAAATTGAAGCTGGGGTCTTCTGCCTCGAGGTGGGGCCAACTTGCTGATTAGTCTGGCCCGAAAAGGCATTACAAGGGCAGTCCGACCTTTCTGCACTTGCTCAGTCTAAAAACGGGCGTCTCTGGAACCGGATCTTAGGCTTGGACCCCTCACTTCTGAAAGTCTTCCCCCAATCTTAGGCCACTCAAGTTTGCTTTCTTCCAGTGGGAGAAGAGTTCCGAGGTCACCCAGAGGGTGGGGGCTGATGGTTCTGCATATGTCAGGTGGGCCAGGTCTAGTTCTTGCCAGTTTCAGCTGGTCCTGTGACCCCAGTGTTTTGTTTTCCCCAACTTGACCAGAAACAAGAAGCATACCTAAATAAGTAGAAAGCTTAAAGACAGGCAGTTAGCTCCTATACCACAGAAGATGACAGGCACAGCCCTTTGCCTATTCAAAGATGGCAGGCAGGATGCTGGCCTCATTTATATATTGACAGCCATAATCATCCTGCCATTTCTAAGGAGGCCAAATGACTTTTTCTTCTACATAGAATATGCCTTTTATTAGGCTGCCATTGTTGATAGCACTTTATGTAATATATTCTGGCAATATTTACCCACTGTTATTATACAGGTTATTTACTGTCCGTAATTGGCTTTTGGAGGCAGAAGGAGAAAATTTAGAGCTCTTCATTAAGAGACTTTTTACAAATAGTAGAAATCAGTATTCAGAAAGCAATGTGGTGTTGACTTTCCTGAGACTTTAAATTCATTACCGTGTATTTTTCTGTTTTACTCTGTTTTTAGAGGCCAGATCGAAGCAAGATGCTTCCACCTGAAATTAATTCAATTCTGGCTTTTTATACAGAAACATCTAAAAATCCTAGCTGACTCTGATATTTCAGGGCTAGTTATTAAGAGGTCGGACAGCCCAGATGCCTCTCCCATTACAATTTCAGATTTGATGCCATTACATTTAAATGGCTACCAGTGCCCTATGACATTCTAATTAGCCAGGCGACTGTTAGTGCTGATAATCAAGCAGTCTACCAAGAAGTAAATTATGCTCCCGACTCTAGCAACTGTCAAGGTTCAGACCATCAGATAAATATCACCATATGATTCTTTCTTCGCTCCCCTCATTTTGGTAATATTATATCTATAAATTAAATGGAGAAAATTACTGAAATAAATAGAGGCTTTCTTCCCTTTGAAGGTTTATTACCAGGTGTGTTACTCAATAATATAGGAAATCACTCCCCATAACAAACTCCCACTTTATTTTGTAGCACGCCCGGGCCAGAGTAGGCTTATTGTGGAAAATTACATTCTATACCAATTTATCTTTGTATATTTTCTCTAATGACACAAGAATTGTATTTCACTTCTCATGGGGTTAGTTAGAAAGAAGGAGAACAAAGGATGAAGAGAAAGGAGGTAAGGAAGCTCTGAGATACAGAAATTAAACCTGAGCTGCAGAACAACGTTTAGGCATCTGTCAGCAGGCAGGAAACTGTATAAAAGATAAAAGAATCTCCAAAGACAGGACATTACAGCAAAGGAAGAAATAAACAATTTAAAATATTAAAAATCACTGAATATTTGAATGGAGTTTCAGTTGGATTTTGTGAAAACGAAAGCAATTCCTAAAAATTTGTTACTAATGATGGTTGGTAAATGTATATTCATTGTAGAGTCCCAATTATTATTCCCTTGAAGTATTTACGGTTCCATTGTTCTTTGTATTTAGTGTGTGACCCTTGTTTTATTCTGAGGAATCTGACTTCCAAATGTTTGTTTCATCATTGTGATTTTCACTGAAGTTTCAAAGTCCCAGGAATGATTGATAAGCCTGAAGGAGCTTTGATCTTGCACTTACTGCCTGGCTGAACAAGGGGACAGGTAAGCATAAGTCTAGGCCTCTTTGTTTTATAGAGTAGGCCTCAGGCATAAAGAAATTCCCTCCATGGGATCCATTCACAATGAGAAAATTGCCCAAAAGGAAGTTTTGTTGTTGTTGTTGTTAATTTTGCAGTCTCCAGATGATAATGTCCAACACAGTGCAATCCTTCTGCTGCTCCTTCAATCTCCCCAAAATAACATTCCCCCCAACATGATGCAGCTGTCCGTTGTACAACCCAACCCTCATTCATCTTTACCCTATGAAAAGACTCAAATCTTCCGAATTATTCCTTCTATTTTCAAGTCAGGCTGTCTGGGTGTTTTCCCTTCCTAATTTGTGTAGTTTATCACCACTAGTAAGCCCCATGGAAACCCTGGTGGCGTAGTGGTTAAGAGCTATGGCTGCTAACCAAAGGGTCGGCAGTTCGAATCCACCAGGCGCTCCTTGGGAACTCTATGGGGCAGCTCTGCTCTGTCCTATAGGGTTGCTATGAGTCGGAATCGACTCGACAGCACTGGGTTTGGTTTTTTTGGTTTTTAGTAAACCCCATCTCAATACTGGAAGAAATGGAGATAAAACCAGAATGAAGATGAAAAAGAAGGGGTTATAAAACATGGCTAATCCAGTAGATTTATATTGTGCCAAATATAGCTGTAATGTAACTGTGTTTCCCAGAATTCTCTTTCTTTCATAGATCCCAGTTACTATTGGCTACAAGAAACATCTCGATGTAATTTGGAGGGCAGAAATGCAGCATAAGCCATATTCTTTTTATGATCAGAAGGTCAAAGCAGAGCAAAAGGCACTGTTGCAGCTCATGTATATAGCCCGTCTACTAGCTCACCTTGTTTATGAGTGGTAGTAGCTGGGCCTCCAGTTCTTCTAGTTTCTGCGGGATCTCCTTCTTCAGCTTCTTCAAGTTCTGGGCCAGGTGTATGGTCAGCTCCATGACGAAGGGCATCAACTTCTCCTGCAGGACACCTCATCATGGACATTAGAGACTTAGAGGAAGTGAAAGACTGATGTAGGTTCCAGGCCATTCATATGAGTTCCAGCTCATCCCTGCAGGTTCCAGTTTGTCCTGCCTCTCCCCAACTTCACTTCCCATATGTTCTTCCTGATCGCCTGCCCTGCTGACTTTAGGCTCCAGAACAAGTCTCATAAGAAACAGACCTTCATAGACTGCTTTATCTAAAAAACATGCTATTTCATATATATAAATACATATATGTACATATATATGTATGTGTACTGATAATGCATTATAAAAAGTACAAAGCAGTACTCAGAAATGAGTGTTTTTATTCAAACAACATTAGTTACAAAAAAAACCCAAAATTATCTAAATGCACAAGGAGACAGGTACAAAGATTACAAAATTGTCTACAATAGAAAAGAAATTAGAAACCATCTATATGGTCTTCAAAAGGAAAATGGAGAACTGTAATCATAAAAATTCACTCATTTTATACATAGTGAAAATTACACATGGAATGATTTTCCTAATCTTGAGCAAAATAAATAAATAAAAAGCAAATTGCTGAAGGATCCAGAGAGTATGCTCCCATTTATATGAAATGGTAAAACATGAAAAGCAGTGTTATCCATTGTTTGTTGATATGTACATGTGTAATAAATGTGCGAAAGCATGGATGGGAAGGAGAATAAACAAACAAATCCAAGATAGTGGTAACCTCTGGGTAGGGAGGGTAGAAAGGAGGGTGATAAGGTTGTAGAAGATCTCCCAGCCAGGACCTTAAATAGCACTGGTAAAATTTTCTTTCTTAATCTGGGTAGTGGTTACACAGGTTTTTATTATATTATTCTGGATACCTTTTTGTATGTCTAAAATATTTCATGAAAATAAGAGCCTTCTCTGCAATCAGAGATGGAACCCATTTATTACACATTTATTACACATGTACATATCAACAAACAATGGATAACATTGCTTTTCATGTTTGCAGCCCATGTGAATTTTACGCACACCAGTTTCCCAAACGTCCTTGGCACATGCTCTATAATCTTGTTCTTAAGTCCGTCTCCATTTGACTGGGGCAGACCTTTGCCAGGGTCTGTAAATTGGTATTGATTCACACCATGGATCATGTCTCCTTTCTCTTCTATTCCATCCCATGATTCCAGGAACCGTGGACTGTGGCATGGGAGAAACTTTCTAGACCATTACCATTCTGTAGGCCAGCACTCCAAACTCCAAAAATGATCTCCCTGCTGGTTCCTTAATTATGCCTTCAACTGGCCAATGTATCATTTTATAAGGGTAGTTGCTTCTTTTTTATGTGTTCACGATAATGTCAGTGTGCTTCAGAGGTAACCGTCCATATTTCACTTCTTCATGAAGTGAGTTATTTGATTGATAGCACCATTGTTTTGGAGAGAATCATAGGGCATTAAAATAATCCATACATTTACAGACGGACATGGTACCAAAACACCCCACTGCCATCGCTTTTGGCCATCAAGTTGATTCCGACTTATAGCAACCCTGTAGGATTGAGCAGAACTGCGCTAGAGTTTCCAAGGCTGTAAATCTTTGTGAAAGCAGACTGCCACATCTTTCTCCCATGAAGCGGCTGGTGGGGCCCACCACCAACCTTCAGCAGCAGAGCACTTGAACCACTGTGCCACCAGTGCTCCCTACAGGCATGGTAACCATATGCGAATCCAGAATCAAACCCATTCCAGTGTGGGTATCACAGTCCCACAGTGATGCTAGGAATCCAGAAAAATCAATACAGCTTTGGGTACTGGGCTAGTTGGCGGTACCTTAAAAGAGGCACAGTGTAGGGCTCTGCTTCTGGCAGTTTGGCCACTCAGAAGTTTTTGTAACCCGGTCACCTTGGTGAGGGGAAGCCCATGTGGTCCAGCCCACGAGCCTGATTATTGAGAATTCTCTGCACTGGGTGACCTTTCGTGAGCCTTTGTATCTTCACCATTTGTCTCCATTTTGAGAGGTCCATATACATACCTTTTCCACAGAAATCCTTGTCAGCAATCTTTTCAATCCTATCCCTTCCAAAACCCTAATCGTTCAGCCCTTGTCCATGAATTTACATATCCAGTTCTCTCTCCTAGGGAAACTGGACAACCCGATGTGCTTACTTGAAGTAACGCCCGCTGGGGGATTTCTTTATGTCCTTCGTGGCCACCCTTGAGTGGGGCTGTAACACCACACAGTCCACTTCCTGCTAGTTTCAGCATGTAATGCAGTTCCGTCTGTCACAACCGCAAATATGTCCTCCTTAGTCAACTGGCCATCGGGAACTATTCAGGAAGCCATAAGTGTGGGTTGAGGGAGTTACAGTCATACGGCAGAAGTAGTCACAGTTGGGAATGTAAGTTCTCTGCTCCTGTAACTTATTTTTGCCTTCTAGATCTGCTGAAAACTGGGCCTATAAATCACACTTCCACCTGAGGGTAGGTTAGTTATTGCCGGGCCTGACTTTATCGCTTGGAGATTGTATAGTACATAGAAAGGTCTGGATCCATCGTATGTGATGGGTCAGCCCTCTAGTCGAGTAAGTGGTGTTTTTTCAGAATTGGCTAATTGAATTTTTTTTTTAATCCTTTTAGTACTTTGGACACAAAGTCTAGGCTATTTTTAAGGACGTGGGTGGAGGGGAGGGCAGTGGTAAGAATAGGGCCGAATCATGCAGGCCGCATTGACAGCATGGTATGATGCCAAAACACTGCTTGCTCAAGAGATTTCAGTGGCAACAAAAGTTAAACATAGCCTCCTTGTGGATAACACGTGAATAGCTGATGCTGGCTTTTCTTGCACAGGAGGCAGGAAAGAGTGGGAGAGCAGGTGAATGAAGCAAGCAGTCAACTTTTTTTTCTATTTCCCAATTTCCATGGCACCTGCCCTTGTCTTATTCGTTTTTACTGACTGTAAAGAGAAAACAGCTGAATTGCTTTCTCCCTGTCAGACTTCTAATGCCCAATGTACACAAGCAGCCCTTCATTAAGAAAGAAAATAAAGAGACAAAAAAGTTGCCTCATGAATTGAAGCAGAGAAAAAGTTAAATTACAACAGCAACGAAGCCAGGTGATTAACAGAAATTAACACATTCTTGTGACAAGCGAGAAGCTGGGAAGTGGAAAGCCGCTTGGGGCGTGTTCCCGCTGCGGCGCATTTAATTGATGCCAAGCTGTCTCCTATCGTGGGTGCCGCATTTTCAGTACGTCAGTTTATAAATGAATTTCCCCGGTACTGAGTTGAACAGCTCGTTAACTTTTATTCCTTTTTACTTGAGCATAAGACTTGTGTTACATTCCTGTGAAAGCGTACGACAAAACAATGCCATAACCTAAAAACCAACTGTCAGCAAGAATAGCAATGGGCTTGATCCTTTACACTGGCTCCACTCCTGAGTCACCAAACCCGTAAGTGTGTAGAAGAGCAGCCTGTGACCACCCAAAAGGGACTCACTTCCAAATGTAAGGGTCGCCAGTTACTTTGTTTGCCCTGGTGGAATGATTTGTTGTTGTTGTTGTCAGTTGCTGTAGAGTTGATTCCAAGTCATGGCAACCCCACATGTGGCAGAATAGTACTGTGCTCAACTGAGTTTTCAAGGCTGTGACCTTTTGGAAGCAGATCACCAGGCCTGTCTTCCGAGGCGCCTCTGGTGGTGGGGGTTTTGTACTGCCAACCTTTCGCCTAGGAGTCAAAGGCTTAACGGCTCCACCAGGGACTCCGGTGGAATGATGATGGTGTGCATTTTAGTTTGGCATTGGTCTGACTTTTTACAATGACAAAAAGAACAACACAAGAGAAGGAAAGTCCCTGTGGTAAGAGTGATTGGTTCCATTAATGCTCAGGGGAAATTCCTCTGTCTTCCAAGGCCATCAGTGCTGTCATTCTTCTCTGAAAGAAATTCATCTCAGTGAACAAGTCACAGGAAAATTACTGTGGAGCCTTTTGCATGTATGACATATAGCAGAATGGGAGGAAGAATGTAAATGAAAGGATCAGGGCTTCAGTATGACTTCACATTATGGGAACACAAGCTTCACCACGACTGAGATAAACAGTGTGTCACAGGCAAAGACACAGTGCAAGCTGGAGATGACTGCATTTGGACATACTTGACCTCTCACAATGGCAGCCTTCAAGAGGTTTTAATGCCAATTATTCACACTCTAGGACCCCTGAGAACTTGACTGCTAACTGGAAGGTTGGTGGTTCAAACCCACCAGCCGCTCTTCTGGAGAAAGATGTGGCACTCTGCTTCTGTAAAGATTTACAGCCTTGGAAACCCTTTGGTGCAGTTCTACACTGTCCTATAGGGTCACTATGGGTCAAAATGAACTTGACGGCAGTGGGTTTGTTTTTTTCTTGTTTTTAATTTTTTTTTTTGAGGGGGTGGGTTATTCACACTATAATTTGGATTCTCTTTGGTTCTTCCTCTTTCTTTACCTTCCACCACCTGCCCTTTCCCTCCCCCCCCCCTTTGGTTAAATTTCTTTTAACTGTCTGGCATCTTTCTTCTTGACATTTACAGTCAATTTAATTCCTCCCCTTAGCATGCTCAGACTCCCAGTTCCCAGGATTAAATGTTAAATTCTAGCAAAGAAGCAGCTTAAGGTGATGGAAAGAACATGGACTTTGCAGACACACCAGCCTGGATTTAATTCCTGGCTCCATCACTTACTGAACAGCGTGATCTTCTCTACAGGGGTGTGAGAAGGCGTTCTTTAAAGTCACTGAGCCTCAGTTTCTTCATCTTTGAATTGGAACTAATAACTGCTGCCTCATCACACCTCTACCCATTTGCTCTTCCTGGAATTTGTGTCTACTCCTCTCTGGACTGAGGGCACCTTGAAGAGAAAACCATGTGTTATGGATTGAATTGTGTCCCCCCCTCCACCACCAAAAGATTGTTGATGTCCTAACTTTCCATACTTGTGAATATAACCTTGTATGGGGAAATAAGGTTTTTCTTGGCAGATGTTATCAGTTAATGACATCATACCACAGTAGGGTGGGTCATAACTGTATATGACTGGGGTCTTATAAAAAGAGAAGGGCAGATACAGAAACAGAGCCAAACACAAGTACGGGGGGAGACAAACCATGTGACCATGGAGATAGATGCAGGAAAGGAATGCTAAGGATTGCCGGTAGCCACCAAAAATCAGGAAAAGGGCCTAGAACAGTTCCTCTCTCAAAGCTCTCAGAAGGAATCAACATAGTTGACACCCTGATTTGGATTCCCAGAGCTATGAAAAAATAAATGTCTGTTCTTTAAAGCCACCCACTTGTGGTATTTTCTTAGGGCAGCCCAAGGAGATAAAGACACAATGCCTGCTTACTATTGGCACCCCAGCATCTACTACCGTGCCTGGTCCAGCGTAGCTGCCAAATACTTAAATGTTTATCAAACTGGAGTATTCTTTGAACAATGATTTGCTGTGAAGATTAAATTACACATTTTATAGAAAACACCTAGTATGCCTGCCACATAGTAGGTTGTCATTTGTGCTATACTTTAATTCTAAAAACCATAATGAAAACTTAACAAGGTGAGTTTATTTCTAGACTGCTTTTGTCACTTGGAATAATGTTATTCACAGACAGAGTAAAGGCTCAAGTCAAGTTCTGCTGCCCCAGGGTCAATAAGCACAGGCCAGTGCTCAGCATTCTTGCTTAATGCAGAGCGGGCAAAAATTAATTATTTGCTGGATGAATGAAAGAATGACATACCATTTCCCCTGTGAAGCCCTTTTTAGCACTTCTTGGCATGTTTAGGGAAACCCTGGTGGCATAGTGGTTAAGTGCTACAGCTGCTAACCAAAGGGTCGGCAGTTCGGATCCGCCAGGCGCTCCTTGGAAACTCCATGGGGCAGTTCTACTCTGGCCTATAGGGTCACTATGAGTCGGAATCAGCTCAACGGCACTGGATTTGGTTTTTGGTTGGTTTGGCATATTTAGAAACTTCCTTCTTTGGGCTCTCACATAACTTTTCTCATATTTTTATTACAGTGTTTTTCAGACTGTTCATGTTGGTTTTTCCTTACCAAAGTGCAAAGTACGAAATATTCCCAAACGGGTGTTATTCCATGTGTCTCATTCGTTTTTGTCACCTGGCACAGTGTCTCATAGAGTTCAATAAACACAGAAAGGAAAAACAAAAAAGGAAGAAAATGAGAGAGATAGAGACCTGCTTCATGATTTGAGCTGGCCTTTTTTATTAATGTTAACTGGCTTAATATTTCAGAATTTGCCTTCTAGTTGCTCCTCTCATCCAATGTGCTAAAACACTAACAAGACTAACTTTCTTAGGAGGTTTAAAAATGCACCCACTGTGCAGCCACCATCTAATTTATTCCATGAATTGCTCATTAGGTCCTGAAAATGGAAACCCCAGTATAGGTAAGTTTGAATAATCAAAAATTCCAAACTAGTGGAGTGTGACAATAAATTGTCCTTATAGATACATAAGTCAGCAGTTGGAAATTTCCACTTGATAATGCTTGACTTTAGCTGATATTTAAATACAGTGCTCCCATGCCAATCATGCTTAGTAGGGGAATTACAACTCACTGCAACCTAGGCATGAGTTCCATGGTGACAGGAACTCAGTATGGCAACTAACATTCTTCTGCTGCTTCATCATGCAGGTAATTATATCCTGAATAGCTGCCAGCTAAAAGTAAACATAAAAAGGAAGGAAAGGAGTCCATTGATGACTTTCCGTTTCCAATGTCCTTTCTATTCCACAAGAGGCTTCTTGGACAGAGATATCCAGACGACTTTAGAGAGCCACTCTGTATTCACAATTCATTCTGTTTGCTCCAGACATCTGTGTCTCTTATGGGTAGAAATTAAGATAAATGAGACCCCCTGGAGATCTTCTAGGGTTGAGTGGGAGTGCTCAAGTACAGCCAATTGTGGAAGAGATTCACTTAAACCTAATCGCAAGGCAGGAAATGTGGAGTCATTCTCATTGCTGCTATTGAGCCAGAGCACAGGCCTTACTAGCATATTGGGACCCATTTGCATGCCTTCTGTTCAATGTGACAACATGGGAAATTACAAAGATCTTTATCATATGAGACATAGCTCATGCACTTATGATATTTGATGTGATAATACATGAATAATACAATAGTTAATCACACAAACTAGCTGAAGTCCAGATGAGCCCAAGAAGCTAAGTTGATAGAAGAGTGAAACAGTTGATATTACTGCATGGAAAGTAAAGGGATAAATCAGGGGTCAAGAAAGGGAGTGAAGATAGAAAGTCAAGGGATGAAAAGACTAGTGGTCACTCTGTAAATTCAACAACAGATGTAGCATAAGTAAACGAGACAGGTGGGAGGAGAAAGGTTTTCAAAGATTAAAATAATTGAATTCAACATTGTGGGGGACGAGAAGTATCAGATGATTATCAGGACCAGGATGTGGCCAAGGGAATAGATAGTTGAGGTAGAGTGGAAGTGATTATCAGTGTTATGGGTTGAGTTGTGCCCCTCCCTCAAAAAAAAAAATAAAATAAGTTGAATCACTAACCTCTGTTACCTGTGAATGATATCTACTTTGGAAATAGGGTTTTCGTAGATGTAATCAAATTAAGATGTCATTAGGGCCAGCTTTAATCCAACACGACTTTTGTGCTTATAAGAAGAGGAGAAAGAGATACACAGAGACAATGCCGCATGACTACAGAGGCAGAGATTAGAGTGATGAAGCTACAAAAGAAGGAATGTCTGGGCCTACCAGAACATAGAAGAGACAAGGAAGGATCTTCCCCCAGAGCCTTCAGAGAGAGCATGGCCCAGCTGACACCTTGATGTCCAATTTCTAGTCTCCAGAACTGCAGTAAAATAACTTTCCATTGCTTTAAGTCACGTAGTTTGTGGTTCTTTGTTATGGCAACCCTAGGAAACTAATACAACCAGGAAATAAGAAGGCTTAAAATTTTTGAGGCCAGAGAGTTGGGTGGCTCCTCTGGATGATGACAGAACTTGGGTAGAGCTGAGATTACGAGGAGGCCTATAATTCTACAATAAGTATGGGCAGTATGCAGGAGGTATGTAGGCAGCAGGATGGGCAACTGTATTACCTTCAGAGGAGCACTGGGTTTTGCCATCACAGAAGTGTAATGGGTCAAAGAACAAGAGAGACATCAACTCCTCCTCCTGCACTTGAGATAACTGAGGGGTGGGAGAAGAGACAGACTCTTCTTGATAGAGCTGCTGGGAAGGGACAGTTCTTGGAGCAGAGCCAGGCTTTGATTAAAACAGGACAGCCAAAGAGAACATCATGACAAACCATGGAAGTAAAGGAAACAGGGAGGTGATGGGACAGGAGAGTGGAAGGACAGAGTGATATGAGCAGAAATAAACTGAGTAACACGGCTTATATTTTAGGAGATGATCAAGGATGGCAAGGATATGAGGCATTAAAAATAGTAGGTTGCAAGTATTCTAACATGATTATGTTCAGTGGGTCCAGGGAGATGGCAAGACTTAGGCTTCTCTGGAAGGAGTCAGAGTGATATGGATCAAGGACGACTCTGAGTGAATTCTAGGACAGGTGTGCAGGCAAGGAAATGAACTGGTTTCCAGGAACGTCAGCATATGTTGAAAATAGGTGCAGTGCACTGAAAGTAAATGTTAATAAAATTGATATCATTAATACAAGCAATCTGATCAGTCTTATTTCTCTAAGAACCATTCTGCTACTTTTAAGTACAGGTCGAGAATCTCAGATTTTTGTCTTAAAATATAGTTTCCCTGATATGTGGACCAAAATAAATAGATTTACAAGGAAGGTGAAAAGAAATAGCATAATCTGTCCTGGCAAGATGAAAATAAATGATATTGATTATGTCTGAGATTTCTGGAAAAGTGTTGGAGAAAATGGAAACACGTAGAAACTCTTCTCCCTGAATGCTGTTTAAGCACCTGAAATAGTTTCCATATTTATATAAATACCTGTATTAGTTTCCATACTTGTGCCCATTCAAAACAAAGGTAATGCAACAGAATGTGGCAATTATCAAACAATATCACTAATATCACACGCAAGTAAAATTTTGCAGAAGATCATTCAAAAGTGGTTGCAGCAGTACATCCACAGGGAACTGCCAGAAATTCAAGCCGGATTCAGAAGAGGATGTGGAATGAGGGATATCATTGCTGATGTCAGATGGATCCTGGCTGAAAGCAGAGAATGTCAGAAAGATGTCTACCTGTGTTTTATTGACTATGAAAAGGCATTCGACTGTGTGGGTTATAACAAATTATGAATAACGTTGCAGAGAATGACAATTCCAGAACACTTAATTGTGCTCAGGGGGTGGTCATTCAAACGTAACAAGGGGATACTGTGTGGTTTAAAGTCAGGAAATGTGTGCATCAGGGTTGTATCCTTTCACCATACTTATTCAATCTGTATGCTGAGCAAATAATCAGAGAAGCTGGACTATATGAAGAAGAATATGGGGTCGGGATTGGAGGAAGACTCATTAACGACCTGCGATATGTAGATGACACAACCTTACTTGCTGAAAGTGAAGAGGACTTGAAGCACGTACTGATGAAGACCAAAGACTACAGCCTTTAGTATGGATTACATCTCAACATAAAGAGAACAAAAACCCTCCCAACTGGACAAATAAGCATCATGATAAATGGAGAAAAGATTGAAGTTGTCAAGGGTTTCATTTTACTTGGAGCCACAATCAACATCCGTGGAATCAGCATTCAAGAAATCAAATGACTTACTGCACTGCGCAAATCTGCTGCAAAAGACCTCTTTAAAGCATTAGACAGCATGCAAAAACTCGACAGTGAATAAGGAAAACCAAAGAAGAATTGATGCATTTGAATTATGGTGTTAGTGAAGATATTGAATATACCATGGACTTCTTGGAAGACATACAACCAGAATGCTCCTTGGAAGCAAGGATAGCAAAGCTTCGTCTCATGTACTTTGGACATGTTATCAGGAGAGATCAGTTCCTGGAGAAGGACATCATGGTTGGTAAAGTTGAGGGTCAGCGAAAAAGAGGAAGACTCTCAACGAGGTGGACTGACACAGTGGCTACAACAAAGGGCTCAAGCATAAGAACAATTGTGAGGATAGTTCAGGACTGGGCAGTGTTTTGTACTGTTGTGCATAGGGTCGCCATGAGTCGGAATCAACTCGATGGCACCTAACAACAACAACATTAGTTTTCTATTGGTGCATAACAAATTACCATTGGTTTAGTGTCTTGAAGTAACACACATTTATTATCTCATGGTCACGGGTCTGAACACAGGTTAGCTGGGTCTTTTGTTCAGGGTCTTGTAAAACTGAAACCAAGGTGTCAGCCAGAGATGCTTTTTCATCTGAAGCTTGCTGTCCTCTTCCAAGTTCATTGAAGCTGTTGCCAGAAATAATTTCCTCGCAGCTGTAGAAATCATGGCAGTTTGCTTCCTCAGGCCAGCGGAAGAACTTCTCTACTGCTTCCAGTCTCTAAGCTCAGAGAAGGCCTAAGCCTTCTTTTAAAGAACTCGCCTAATTAGGTTAGTCCTATCCAGTACATCTCCCTTTTGATTAACTCAAAGTCAACTGATTAGGGAACTTTATTACATTTTAAAAATCCCTTCACCATTTGCAATATAACAAAATGTTCAAAGGAGTGATATCCCATCATATACACAGATCCTGTCCATTCCTAGGGAGGGGATTATACAAAGTGTATGCAAGAGGGCAGGGGCAATTTTAGAAGCCACCTTAGAATTCTGCCTACCACAATATCCAAACAACAAAACTCAGGGTCATCCCAGATTGTGTGAGAATTGTCTACCAGTAACTAATCACTTGTGATGATATATAACTTCATCACTTTGGCTTTATATTCCCTCATTACACTCTGCATTTTATTTTATGGCTCAGACCCAATGTTCTATAACTGTGTTTCTCAACCTTTTATTTTTTTACTGTCATTCTCCTAAAATAAAACAAAACAAAAAACCCAAACCCATTGCCGTTGAGTCGATTCCAACTCATAGTGAACCTATAGGACAGAGTAGAACTGCCCCATACGGTTTCCATGGAGCGGCTGGTGGATTTGAACCACTGACCTTTTGTTTAGCAACCAAGCATTTAACCCCTGTGGGTGGGACAGTGGTTAAGCTCTTGACTACTAACCGAAAGGTTGGAGGTTCAAATCCATCAACTGTTCTGCGGGAGAAAGATGCGGCAGTCTGCTTCTGTAAAGATTACAGCCTTGGAAACTCTATGGGGCAGTTCTGCTGTGTCTGTAAGGTTACTATGAGTCAGAATCAACTCGAGGACAGTGGATTTGGGTTTAAGGAACCTTTTCAGACTATTTACCCCTAATTGCCTGCCCATAAAATTTTAATACCACAGCTATACTGAATATCTCTTTATATTCTGTATGTATATCTTTGCACATAAAAATGGTAGTATACCCTCCCTGGGAGAGCATATTTTTCCCCTGGGGGGTAATATAGCCCCCTTTGAGAAATCAGGTTCTAGAAGATCAACTGCCTATAAATAATCACCATGCTGTGTTCTGCCTTTCACTTTACTCTTCATCCCTGATACTGGCCTTCTACAAATCTGTAATGTTGTCATAGATTCTTAATTTAAAAGAAAAAATGAGTGCAGTTTACTTTTGGGTAGGATTTGGATAACCTTCGTTCCAGTCCGTAAATAATTTTCAGTCTAACTTTTGGTAAACCATGCAAGTTTTTGGTGGTGCCATTTCTTCCATATGTCAAAAGGGCATAAGGTTGGAAGGTAAAATTTGGATTTAATATAAGAAATTAACTCAGCATGCCTAAAGTCTTGCCTAAGAGAAGAAAAGACAATTCTTTATAATTATAAAAGGATAACTGAAAAAAAAAAAAAAAGATGTTCCCATTCCAGGAGCAGGGATTTAGGAATAATAAAAAAAGATGTTTAAATTATGTCAAGTATTCCTTAAGGGTACTGGCAGTCCTCATTTGAATTCTGGGGGGTTCATTACTTTGGCGCAGAGGCCAAGGACAGCACCTGTGATCATTAAACAATGACTGAACTTACATGCAACCAAAGTTCCCAGGATCTTGGGTTGTTTTTTAATATATCATCACCTCTTAGACATTGGGGCAGATTTGCCATTTTAAACATTCTTCCTAGAGCTACCACCCATTTGTATTTACACTACAAATTCAGGAGGAAGCCAAGTTGCTATTATCAAACATCACCCTAGACATCAGTTCATGCTAATTATTTGGTATAGACTCCAAGAACATGGCATTTAGGAGGTTGCACAGTGGTTAAGCACTCAGCTGCTAACCCAAAGGTTGGCAGTTTGGACCCATGACCTGCCCTGTGGGACAAAGATGTGGCAGTCTGCTCTCGTAAAGATTACAGCCTTGGAAATCGTATGGGGCAGTTCTACTCTGTCCTATAGGGTCCCTATGTGGCAATGGGTTTATTTTTTCTTTTTTTGGTTTGCAAGACCGCACTACCATTAAAAAAAACCATATTTCTATGCAAATAATGCATATCTTCTACATTCGCCAAGCACTTCCCCCCCAGGAGGTGTTTTCCTAAGTGCTGCTACACCAATTTTTTGTTACACATTACTGTAAAAAAAAAATAGCATAGTGTGCTTACAAAAATACCCTGGGGAGGGAGTGGTTGGCAAACAAACGTAGAAGGCATGCCTTATTTGCTTAAAAATATGGGAAACCGAGATAGTTCCCTTTCCTCATTTTCTGGGTTCCACTATCATTATTTGAGCAATTTTCAAATGTGGGCCAGATTCTAATATGCCAGAGTTAAATTTTATTTAGCAAATCTTCAACTTGACAGTTTGAAGTTTCCACAAGGCAAAAACACTGACTATTAATATTTGGCAAGATTACTGGGAGAGTGAAAACGTCTAGAGTTCAAAGCATATCTAAAGAATTACATTGATGTTAATTACTATCATGTTTTTGGAATTATACTTCATATCTTATATATTCTTGTTGGAAAATGTGCCTCCATACCTTTTACCACAAGTCTCTGCCCACAATTTGAAAGCCCCTCTACTACTCCGTTTGCATACTCATTTTTACAGCTGTGAGATTCTGGTTGCCCTGATGAAATCAACATTGTGGTCTAAGACCTATGGCGTAAGTTTTTTCAACACCATTTTGTACTCCGAACACTCAAAATAATGGTTAGCTCTTCCAACAGCAAATGCATAAATTATGTCATTATTTGAATGAATGTGTCATGTATATAACACTTGAGTTGATGGACACAGTACTGAATCATCTTTGCTATGGTTCAGCAGCATCAAAGCTGGGGACTAGGTTTCAAGAGCGTTAGGTGAAGATTTCTAAGCATTTAGAGAGCAGAACCCACCCAAAGCATATTTAAACTCAAGTTTTATTTACAAAACACTACCATTTGCAAATGAAATATAAATTTCAGCCATAAATATTTGATTTACCTCCATTTACTACCCATCTGTTGGGTCATACTGTGGTGCTAGAAGCTATGCTACCTGTATTTCAAATATCAGCAGGGTCACCCATGGTGGACAGGTTTCAGTGGAGCTTCTAGACTAAGACAGACTAGGAAGAAAAGCCTGGAAATCTACTTCTGAAAATTGGCCAATGAAAACTCTATGGATCACAACAGAACACTGTCTGATATAGTGCTGGAAGATAAGCTTCCTAGGTTGGAAGGCACTCAGAATACATAGTGGCCACAACAATGGACTTGAGCATACCAATGATCATAAAGACATCACAGGACTGGGCAATGTTTCATTCTGTTGTACATAGGGTCACCATGAGTCAGAGCCAAATTAACAGAAACTAATAATAACAAACATATTTGCAGAAAGCAACTGCTGAGCTGGAGAAAAATTGTGCCTGGTGGCAAGATCTAGGAAGATAGGACAGCAAAATTACTGAGGTAGGGCAAGCCACCAAGTTATGGATTCCGGTAAAGTCTTTCCACTACCCTTGCCCCGCAAATACCTCCTCCCACCCACCTTTGATAATCTTTGCCTGGCAGTTAATATGTGGTCAATTGAACGTATTGATAAATTCATAAATTAGTGGATGACTCAGTATCCATAATGCTGGAGACTTAATGTTACCCCAGCCACCATCTCTACTGGCATAGACGAAGTACTTGGTATACAGATGCATGTATAGTGACTGGGCTGTAAAATATGAATACAATTCTAAGAGATAATTGTCTCTTATAACCACTTATCCATGCACGTAAAAACAGAGAATTTCTACCACCTCTACAACTTAATTGCATTCATTCCAAAACAACTGATCACATATTATGTGTCCAAGACTGGTTTTGGTTTTGAGGTACAGCAGTGAAAAGAGAGACAAAAGGCTCCGCCAATGTGGAGCTTATATTCTAGCCGATGGTGACTGACTTGTGCTTCTGTTTACACCAAGCACTGTAGTAAGCACTTGATGAATGCTATCTCATTTAATTCTCATTTTCATAGTGGGGGTATTGAGGCACAGAGAAATTTATATAATCTTCTATAATGTTTCATATTTGTTTTCATGGTTAAAATTTCAGAGCTTTTCAAAATATATAATTGCTGTTATCTTCGGTATGCTGTGGTTGCATAGTTGCAAATATTAACGGTAAGAAAAGTTCTCTGAATTGTGAATAATAGATCGATGTTCATCTTACGTGCATAGTAAAGAAAGATTATCACAATGGGAAGAAGTAATCTCAGAGAAAGCCATTGCCATTGAATTGCAAATCCAATAATGAGTTATAAGTAAGTAACATAAATCATGCTATACTAGAGAAAATGTACCAAATTCATCGATTTCTTTTATTAATGCATATCATGTTTCAAATCTCACATGACCTGATTTTTAAGTTAACATCGATAGAATTGCAACCTTTTTTTTTTAATGTAGGCAATTTAGAGCATCCATATCCTTTATCTGTCTGTTGTTTTCACAGCATGCATTATTCAGCAATATCTCTAGGACTTATATCTGTTTGCATGCTGTGACCACGTGACTTTAAAATGATTTAAAAAATCCAAGTTCACTAGTTTGAGAACAAAAGAATTGAATAAAAATTGATTACCCAACCCAGTGCCCTCTAGTTGGAATTAGAACATTTATTGAAGGTTACCTCAGGAAAAAAAATTGTCTAGGTTCAATATATGATTTTAGCACCATATACTATTTCTAAACCAGTATTAATGTATGATAATCAAATTTTGGTATGTCTAAATTAGTAATTTTTTATAGCAAATAGCCATAGAGATACCTCTTTGTTACTTTATTATTCTATTTGCCTCATATCCCTGCCCTCCCTCCTCTGTCTCATTTTTTACCCCTCTCATTCAACAGGAATCTCCCATCCTCTATTCTCTCACCCCACTTTGCTTGTCCTTCTGATAAAGGGCTTATCTCCCTTTGCCTGGTATTTGAAGAGTTAGTTCCATACTCGTCTGCCTCTCCCTCAGAGAGAAGGGCTATCCCTTACTCAACTTTCTGCCCTCCCACATTCAGTAGCACAGTGAATTGCACAAAATAGTTGTTGAGAAAGTATTTGACAAATAAATGAATTGCCATTCCATACAAAAAGTGAATAGTATTAAATGGCACCAATAATTTATCTGTATAGCATGTTGCCTCCAAACATTATAGACCCTAGTGGGTGGAATGTCAGCTCGTACACTTATTTTTACATAACCCAGGTGTAGGGATTGATTATGAGAGAGTCATATTAGAGACCCCAAGCATTTCCCTGCTTTAAGGCCATAACCTGTCTTCAACAGATCCTAAGGACTGGGCCTTGGAACCATTCAATGACTCTCCAACACCTTTGCCTTTGGGATGAGGGGCATGGACTCTGGAGACAGATACCGATCCACTATTCACTAGTTCTGCAACCTTGAGCCATTTACTCAGCTTCTCTGACCAATCTCTTTCCTCATCTATAAAATGGGCTAATAACAGTACTTTGGTAGAAGGATTTTTATAAGGACCAAATGTATATGAAGCCATCAGTGCAGGGCTTGGTGTTGTGAGCACGCCATTGCTGTGATTCCGACCTGGGTTTACAGTCTCCAGATTTCTAGACTTAGGCTTATTTGACCCCAGCTCTCCAGTACCCCGCTCTTCATCCCAAATTTGTTCAGCTTTGCATATCAAACACCAGTGGTTGTGGGTAGGATTGCCAAATGAAATTCAGGGTGTTCAGTTAAATTTGAATTTCAGATAAACAATGAAAATTTTTTGGTTTAAATATGCCCCATGAAATATTTGGAACATACTTATAGTAAAAAAATCATTCCTTGCTTATCTGAAATTCAAATTTGACTGGGCACCCTGTGTTTTTGTTTGCCAAATCAGGCGATCTTAGTTCTGACGGCACTAAACATCAACAGCAGCCTATAACAGCAGTCTCTTACCTCAAGCCCTCACAGATGAACAAAGGTTTGCAGTTTGCATTTTAATTGCTTCCCCAGTCACTCAATTTTAGGCATTAGCAACTAATCAAGCTTCCAGTACGTGAACCCAGGCTCGCAAGGAAAATCTGGCCAACTTTATTCCAACTTAATGTGACTGAATTTTGTACTTTTGGAAAAGCTGGCAGATTTGATAAGTACAAGTTCTGTGTCAACTGCTAATTCTCCAATTCTACTATTTTTTTGACTCTTAAGATAAACCTTGGGGCTTGCTTCTGTGACATGAAGGAGAAGATAATGTCATTGTAGTAAGTCGTTGAGACCTTGGGGTTTATCTGTTACAGCAGTTACAGGTGCTGACTCTGACTAATAAAACCATCTTAAACTGGAAGCCATGCTGGACTTGGCTTTCTCAAAAGGTTGCAGAGCAAACACATACCCCTGCAAGATCAATCACCGTAAGTTATTGGGTGATAGAAGCTATATACATGTGGCCTACAATTCACTGCATGCACATTCTAGAAGCTTTGTCTGGAAAATGGAGGCCCATCAGCAAACACATCAATAAAAAATACCCCAAAGTAGGGCAAAACATTGTCTAGGGACAGGGTTTTAGGTTACGTAGCCAACAACTGATACACATTATTTCTCCGTTTTTTTTTTTTTTCCACCAAGTGGTTCTTGGTGTGACATGGACTGTTGGTGTTCTCTGGGTGAAGAATATTTTAGGCTGGGCCCAGAGAAGCAATCTAAATGTGCCGAGCAGAATCTACCCCTGACCTCATCCTTATTTCTGATATTCAGAGATTTTACATGAGGGCTTTTTCCAGAGTATATTGTGAGGTATTACAAATACTCAATAGACGGCTGTAGTGAAAAATCTATGAACTATGGGTGTGCATTCTGGAGACTTACTAAGAGACTATCTATTTATCTGTCTGTCTATCTATCTATCTATCTATAATTTGATTGTACAAAACTTTTTGAAAATACTTTATTTTGGATAAAATTATTTAGTTTAATAATTAATATCCTAAATACAGTGAAACCCTGCTAGCGTACTGGTTAAGTGCCACAGCTGCTAAGCAAAGGGTTGGCAGTTCGAATCTGCCAGGTGCTCCTTGGAAACTCTATAGGGAAGTTCTACTCTGTCCTATAGGGTTGCTATGAGTCAGAATCGACTCGATGGCACTGGGTTTGGGTTTTGGGTTATTCTAAATACAAACAACAGTTTCTGTTCAGAGAGCTTGCTGGATACTCCTCTTGCAGTTATTGCACCCCCCCCCATGACTCTTACTTCACTGAGAGTCTTAGCTCACAAATCACTTTCTCAGAGAAGTCTTTCTTTATACCCAAAGAAAAACCAAACCAGTTGCTGTTGAGTCAGTTCTGACTCATGGTGACCACATGTGTGTCAGAGTAGAACTGTGATCCATACGGTTTTCAATGGCTATGGATTTTAAAAAGCAGATCACCAGACCTCCCAGTCCTTACAACCAAAAGCATTGGGTACCCATGTCCTATCTGCAGAACCCACCCACTTATATGCTGTAGGGATTAGGGATGCACTTTCCTCACAGACACTCAGGGGATTGTTCTCAGCCCCCTGCCTTGTTCGGAGTGTGGCACCCTGCTACAACCATATACCGATACCTACACCAATCACCCCTGTGCCTCTGAGACTTTAGGACAGAGCCTGTACTACACACTTGACGATCAGCTACCTGGACACCTGAGCTGAATTCATACAGGAAAAGTGAATGGGCTCCTAGATTGATATACCTGATAACAGTTCTAGCCATCTGGGGACAGGACATCAGAGTTCCAAAGGTGAAAATAATCAAGCTAGCTCACTCAAGCAAACCGTTTGGGCATATCAAGACAAAACAAAGCAAGAAGCTATGATACAGTAAGCAAATATAATACAATAACTTATAGATGGCTTAGAGACAGCAGTCAATATCAAGTCACATTAAGAAACAGGCTATGATCACCTCAACAAGCTCTCAAAACAAAGAATCAATGGATGTTTTGGATGAAGGTGCCTTCCTGGAATTACCAGATGCAGAATTCAAAAGATTAATATACAGAACTCTTCAAAACATCAGGAACAAAATTAGGAAGGAGATCAGGCAATACGCAGGACAATCCAAGGAACACACAGATAAAGTAGTTGAAGAAATTAAAAAGGTTATTCAAGAACATAGTGAAAAATTTAATAGGCTGCAAGAATCCATAGAGAGACAGCAATCAGAAATTTAGAAGATTAGCAATAAAATTACAGAATTAGACAACTCAACAGAAAGTCAGAGGAGCAGAATTGAACAAGTGGAAGGCAGAATTGGTGAGCTAGAAGATAAGGCACTTGGCACCAATATGTTTGAAGAAAAATCAGATAAAAGATTTGAAAAAAAATGAAAAAACCTTGAGAATCATGTGGGACTCTATCAAGAGAAATAACCTACAAGTGATTGGAGTACCAGAACAGGGAGGGATAATAGAAAATACAGAGAGAACTGTTAAAGAATTGTTGGCAGAAAACTTCCCTGATGTCATGATGATGAGAAGATATCTATGCAAGATGCTCATTGAACTCCACATAAGGTAGATCTTAAAGTGACCAAGACATATTACAATCAAACTTGCCAAAACCAAAGATACAGAGAGAATTTTAAGAGCAGCTAGGGATAAATGAAAAGTCACCTACAAAGGAGGGTTGATAACAATAAGCTTGGACTACTCGGCAGAAATCATGCAGGCAAGAAGGCAATGGGATGACATATTTTAAAAATTGAAGGAAAAAAAACTGCCAGCCAAGAATCATATATCCAGCAAAACTGTCTCTCAAATATGAACGTGAAATTAGAACATTTCCAGATAAACAGAAATTTAGAGAGTTAGTAAAAACCAAACCAAAACTACAAGAAATACTAAAGGGAGTTCTTTGGTTAGAAGATCAATAATATCAGGTATCAAACCAAGACTAGAAAACTGGACAGAGCAATCAGATGTCAACCCAGACAGGGAAATCAAAAAATAAATCAAGATAAAAAAAAAGCTCAAATCAAGGAAACAGTGATGTTATTATGTAAAAGAAGAAAATATTAAAACAATAAAGAAGGACTAAGAAATGTAAACACAGATCTTTCATATGGAGAGGAAGACAAGGCAAGACAAAGAAATAAAAGTTAGGTTTAACCTTAGAAAAACAGGGGTAGATATTAAGGTAATCACAAAGGAGATAAAATATCCTACTCATCAAAATAAAACACAAGAAATAAATAGACTCAGCAGAAAAAAAAATCAACAACAAATAAGAGGAAAAGACAATATATAAAGATAAAGTACTCAGTACAAAAAAATTAAGTGGGAAAAAGAAACTGTCAACAACACACACAAAAAAAGACATCAAAATGACAGCACTAAACCCATACCTATCTATAATTATGCTGAATGTAAATGGATTAAATGCACCAATAAAGAGACAGAGAGTGGTAGAATGGGTGAAAAAAAAAGATCCATCTATACACTGCCTACAAGAGACACACCTTAGACTTAGAGACGCAAATAAACTAAAAGTCAGAGGATGGAAAAAATATATCAAGCAAACAACAATCAAAAAAAAGCAGGAGTGGTAATATTAATTTCTGACAAGATAGACTTTAAAGTTAAATCCACCAAAAGGATAAGGAAGGACACTAAATAATGATTAAAGGGGCAATAGCAGGAGGATATAACCAAATTAAATATTTATGCACCCAAGGACAGGGCTGCAAGACACATAAAACAAACTCAGCATTGAAAAGCAAGACAGACAGCTCCAAAATTATAGTAGAAGACTTCAACACACCACTTTTGGTGAAGGACAGGACATCCAGAAAGAAGCTCAATAAACACACAGAAGATCTCAGGGCCACAATCAACCAACTTGACCTCATAGACGTACACAGAATGCTCCACCCAACAGCAGCCAAGTATACTTTCTGTTCTAGTGCACATGGAACATTCTCTAGAATAGACCACATATTAGGTCATAAAGCTAGCCTTAGCAGAATCCAAAACATTGAAATAGTACAAAGCATCTTCTCTGACCATAAGGCCATAAAAGTGGAAATCAATAACAGGAAAAGCAGAGAAAAGTAATCAAACACTTGGAAACTGAACAATACCCTGCTCAAAAAAGACTGTATTATAGAAGACATTAAGGATGAAATAAAGAAATTCATAGAATCCAATGAGAATGAAAACAGTTCCTATCAGAACCTTTGGGACACAGTGAAAGCAGTGCTCAGAGGCCAATTTATATCAATAAATGCACACATCCAAAAAGAAGAAAGGGCCAAAATCAAATTATCCCTACAGCCTGAACAAATAGAACGAGAGCAACAAAAGAAACCCTCAGGCACCAGAAGAAAACAAAAAATAAAAATTAGAGCAGAACTAAATGAAACAGAAAAACAATTGAAAGAATTAACAAGACCAAAAGCTAGTTCTTTGAAAAAAATCAACACACTTGATAAACCACTGGCCAAACTGACAAAAGAAAAACAGGAGAGGAAGCAAATAACCTGAATAAGAAATGAAATGGGCAATATTACAACAGACACAACAGAATTAAAAGAATCATATCAGATTACTATGAAAAATTGTACTCTAATTGAAATCCTGGAAGAAATGGATGAATTCCTAGAAACACACTACCTACCTAAACTAACACAAACAGAGGTAAAACAACTAAATAAACCCAAAACAAAAGAAGAGATTGAAAAAGTAATCAAAAAACTCTCAACAACAACAACAACAAAAAAACGCCCTGGCCCGGATGGCTTCACTGCAGAGTTCTACCAGACTTTCAGAGAAGAGTTAACACGACTACTAGTAAAGGTATTTCAGAGCATAGAAAAGGATGGAATACTCCCAAACTCATTCTATGAAGCCAGCATATCCCTGATACCAAAACCAGATAAAGACACCACAAAAAAAGAAAATTACAAACCTGTATTCCTCGTGAACTTAGATGGAAAAATTCTCAACAAAATTCTAGCCAATAGAATTCAACAACATATCAAAAAAATAATTCACGGTGACCAAGTAGGATTCATACCAGGTATGTAGGGATGGTTCAACATTAGAAAAGCAAGCAATGTAATCCATCATATAAATAAAACAAAAGACAAGAACCACATGATCTTATCAATTGATGCAGAAAAAGCATTCGACAAATTCTAACACCCATCCTTGATAAAAACTCTCAGCAAAATAGGAATAGAAGGAAAATTCCTCAACATAATAAAGGGCATTTATACAAAGCCAACAGCCAACATCGTCCTAAATGGAGAGAGCCTGAAAGCATTCCCCCTGAGATCGGGAACCAGACAAGGATGCCCTTTATCACCACTCTTACTCAACATTGTTCTGGAGGTCCTAGCCAGAGCAATTAGGCTACATAAAGAAATAAAGGGCATCCAGATTGGTAAGGAAGAAGTAAAAGCATCTCTATTTGTAGATGACATGATCTTATACTCAGAAAACCCTAGAGAATCCTCAAGAAAGCTACTGGAACTAATAGAAGAGTTCAGCAGAGCGTCAAGATACAAGATAAACATACAAAAATCAGTTGGATTCCTCCACACCAATGAAAAGAACATCAATGAGGAAATCACCAAATCAATAGCATTTACAGTAGCCCCCAAGAATAAAATTAAAAAAAAAAAGAATAAAAGACTTAGGAATAAATCTTACCAGAGATGTAAAAGACCTATGCAAAGAAAACTACAAGATACTACTGCAAGAAACCAAAAGAGGCCTATATAAGTGGAAAAACACACCTTGCTCATGGATAGGAAGGCTTAACATTGTAAAAATGTCTATTCTACCAAAAGCTGTCTATAGATACAATGGAACCCTGACCCAAATACCAGTGACATTTTTTAATGAGATGGAGGAACAAATCACCAAGTTCATATGGAAGGGAAAGAGGCCCCGGATAGGTAAAGCATTGCTGAAAAGACAGTCTTTTTAACAAATGGTGCTGGCATAACTGGCTATCCATCTACAAAAAAAATGAAACAAGACACATACCTCACACCATGCACAAAAACCAATTCAAAATGGATTAAAAACCTAAATATAAAATCTAATAAAGATCATGAAAGAAAACATAGGGACAATGCTAGGAGCCCTAATAGATGGCATAAATGTATGCAAAACATTACTAACAATGCAGGAGAAAAACTAGATAACTTGAAGCTCCTAGAAATCAAACACCTATGCTCATATAAGGACTTCACCAGAAGAGTAAAAAGATTACCTATAGACTGGGAAAAAAGTTTTTAGCTATGACATTTCTGATCAGCGCCTGATCTCTAAAATCAACATGATACTGCAAAACCTCAACTACAAAAAGACAAGTAATCCAATTTAAAAAATGGGCAAAGGATATGAACAAGCACTTCGCTAAAGAAAACATTCAGGTAGCTAACAGATACATGAGGAAATGCTCACGGTCATTAGCCATTAGAGAAAAGCAAATCAAAACTACAGTGAGATTGCATATCATTCCAACAAGGCTAGTGTTAATCAAAAAAACACAAAATAATAACTGTGGAGACATTGTGGAGAGACTGGAACACTTATACACTGCTGGTGGGAATGTAAAATGGTACAACCACTTTGGAAATCGATTTAGCACTTCCTTAAAAAAATTTTTTTTTTTAAAAAAACTAGAAATAGAATTACCATACGATCCAGCAATCCCACTCCTTGGAATATATCCTAGAGAATTAAGAGCCTTTGCATGAACAGATATATGCACACCCATGTTTATTGCAGCACTGTTTACAATAGCAAAAAGATGGAAGCAACCAAGGTGCCCATCAATGGATGAATGGATAAATAAATTATGATATATTCACACAATGGGATACTACGCATCGATAAAGAACAATGATGAATCCGTGAAACATTTCATAACATGGAGGAACCTGGAAGGCATTATGCTGAGTGAAATTAGTCAGTTGCAAAAGGACAAATATTGTACAAGACCACTATTATAATAACTGGAGAAATAGTTCAAAGAGAGAAGAAAATATTCTTTGATGTTTATGAGAGTGGGGAGGGAGGGAGGGAAAGGGGTTTTCACTCATTAATTTTAGGTGAAGGGAAAGACAACACACAATACAGGCGAGGTCAGCACAACTGGACTAAATGAAAAGCAAAGACGTCTCCTGAATAAACTGAACACTTTGAAGGCCAGCATAGCAGAGGCGGGGGTTTGGGGACCGTGGTTTCAGGGGACATCTAAGTCAATTGGCAAAATAAAACCTATTAAGATGACATTCTGCATCCCATTATTGGAGAGTGGCGTCTGGGGTCTTAAATGCTAGCAAGCAGCCTTTGAAGATGGATCAATTGGTCTCAATCCACCTGGAGCAAAAGAGAATGAAGAACACTGAAGACACAAGGTAATTATGAGCCCAAGAGACAGAAAAGGCCACATAAACCAGAGACTACATCAGCCTGAGGCCAGAAGAACTAGATGGTGCCCGGCTACCACCGATGACTGCCCTGACAGGGAACACAACAGAGAACCGCTGAGGGAGCAGGAGAGCAGTGGGGTGCAGACCCCAAATTCTCATAAAAAGATCAGACTTAATGGTCTGACTGAGACTAGAAGGACCCCAGAGGTCATGGTCCCCAGACCTTCTGTTAGCCCAGGATAGGAACCATTCCCAAGCCAAGTCTTCAGACAGGGACTGGACTGGAGTATGGGATGGAAGACGATGCTGGTGATGAGTGGGCTTCTTGGGTCAAGTGGACACTTGAGCCTAAGTGGGCAGCTCCTGTCTGGGGGGGAGATGAGAGGGCAGAGGGTGTCAGAAGCTGGCCGAATGGACACGAAAAGAGAGTGGAGGGAGGGGCTGTGCTGTCTCGTCATGGGGAGAGCAGTTAGTTAGGAGTGTAGAGAGGGGTGCGTATAAACTTTTGTGTGAGAGGCTGACTTGATTTGTGAACTTTCACTTAAAGTACAATAAAAACTAAAAAAAAGAAAGTAGATCACTGGGCCTTTCTCCCGAGAAGCCTGAGTTAATTGAAACTGCTAACCTTACAGTTAGTACCTGAATGCTTAACTATTTGCACCACCTATTTCTAACCCTGTTATAAATAGCTCTGTCATTATCTATCCCCTTAAACTGCTTTTTCTTAGCATTTATCACCTATTTTTGGAGTCTCTGAGTGGCAAAAATGGTTAAGTACAGTCCTACTCTGAAACACACGGGGTCAACATGAGTCAGAATCGATTCAATGGTGACTGGTTTTGTTTATTACCTATTTACTTGAGATTGTATCACATGCCATTTTTTTTCTAAGTGTTTCCTTGTACTAGAATGCAATACCCGTAAGGACAAGGGTTCCATCTATCTTGTTCATAATCACGGCCCCACTGTCTAGAACAGTGTTAAGCCCATAGCGAACGACCATTATTTTTAAATAAATGTGTCAGTAAAATAGAGTAATAATGGCAATTGCTATTTATTGAGTGCCTACTATGTGGTATGCACTTTGAAAAATGTTTTACGTATGAAAGGAGAAATATATTTTATTTTTCATGTCTCTCCACTTTCCAAGGATGGATCCTGGTGACTGAGAGATCTTTTATTTTCTTGAAGGCAGTAATAATTGATAAGGATGGCAGTTCTGTACTGAGAGAGCTTTATGGATCTAAATTATTCTACATAAGAGAGAGAGGAAGAAAACTACCTTGGAAGATCCAGGACCTAGTACTGGGGTTTTGGGAGAAAAGAGGTAAGATGAAAGTTGGGGCCACTTGAGGCAAGGGCCTGAAAAATAAAACACAGTTGCTGAAGCCAGATGAAGGGACTTGAGGGTAGCAGAAAGATATCTAGTGAGGGTTTAAAAAAAAAATTCTGTCATCAGCTTATAAAAATCACTCCTATTTCTTCAACTAAATGTTCTGTAGATTGTTTATTGCCTGCTAAAGTTTTTTTAAAGTCTACGGATTTTGTTTTCGGGAATAAAGAGTAGCGCTTTTTTTTTTTTTTTTTTAGGGCCTGCTCTTAGTTTGGCATAAGAAGACAACAGGGCTGCCCACAGGGATCAATCACAAACATAAAGACAATCAAAGAACCTGAGAGTCACTTATATTCCAAGCTCCCACCTAATGCAGGATCACCTCCATCGCACTCTTCAAAGACGGCTTCTGTATGAACCTTTCCATTGATGGCAGGCTCTTTTCACCAGGAAGTTCATTCTGTTTTTCCCCCATTAAGTTCCTTTTTGCAACTGACCTGAAATCTGCTTCTCTATAACTTACTTAGGAATTCCTGGGTGGCACATATGGTTAACTTGCTTGGCTGCTAACTGAGAGGTCGGCCTTTTCAAACCACCCAGAGGGCTTTGGAGGAAAGGTCTGGCAATCTACTTCCAAAAGATCCTAGCCATTGAAAAACCTATGGAGCACAGGTCTACTCTGACACACATGGGGTCGCCATGAGTCGGGGTTCACTCTGCAGCAACCAGTATAACTTACCTAATGGTCTTTCCCTGGCTGTTTGGGAAAACAGAGACCCACCCTGCTTCTTTCCACACGTGACATTTTGTCAGTTCAATGAAAACAGCTGTATACCTGGCAAGAACAGGCACTTAGCAAATATTTGTAGAATAAATTAAAGAATGAGCTATCATGCTATGATGCCTTCTAGTCTTTTTTAAGAGTCTAATCATGCCTCTCCTTAGGGATCCTTTCAGTGCGTTTTGCAAATAACGTTAAACACAGTCTCATAATCTCAGAGAAAGCTCTATACTCCAGTGCCACCTTTAAAGGGAAGTAAACCGAGTCAGAGAACAGTAGGCTTTATTCACAGTCATAATGACAGATAAGCAACTGTGTGCAAAGCAGATATTATGAGTTATGACACTTTGTCCATTTAAATAACCACTTGAAATGTCTGATGGGACATTGCACATAGACCAAAATATCAAAAAAGGGAAAAAAATTAGTCCTTTGACACACTTTGGCAGATGGAAAGGAATAAAGATATTCAGTAATGATACCAACCTTTCTCAGTTTCCTGGAAGAACCCCAAAGAATATAAGCTGCATTTTTCTTTCCAGCATTGGTTTTAGGCACCACTGTCTTACCTGAAATATGTTAGCATTTGGAGTTAACAACTACCAATTCTCAAAGGGCCAAATCCATGTCTGATCACGTATTAAAGGACTCAGGCCCTCCTTATTCATACACAGAGCTGTAATTAGAAAAGGTTAATCGTAGTGATATGTGAAGAACGGGAAAGGGGAGGGGGCAAATGAATACTAATGCCCTTGTTGCATACTAACTCACAGCAGGCATTAAAAAGATAAGTCCATAACACTGTCAAAATATTGTCATTAAGTCAGGCAACCAACATGTTCAAAAAGGATTAGGCTCACTTAGGTGATGGGAGTATTTGTTTAGATCCATGAACAGTTAACTGCCGTTTGTCATTTTGATCAGACAAACTCTGCAAAGTCCTTTTATGGGGCGGGGGGGGGGGGGCACTGTCATACTGCAGAATCAAACTTGGTGCAAAAAAGGAGGAGTTTTATCAAGGGTTTTACAGATGACCAAGAGGTGGGGCCCGGGGGGCTTATCGGCACACTTTCATAGTAAAGGGATTTTCATCAGAAATACATGACCTCAGCATTTGGCATTCAAGGGAAGTGTCTTCATCTTTCCACCTGCAAAGAGGTGAGAGTCATTTAGCGGAATCTAAATTATTAGTGTGAGTAGCCAAATCTGGGTTCTTGTTCCAAATAGAAGCTGGCTGCTGCAGTCAGATGTGGGCATGGCACTCATCCATTGGCACCAACAGATTCCAGAAATCAGTGCATGTGAATGCCAAACATGTGAATAAGATGCTTGGAGAGAAGACACTGTGAAGAGAGGAGAGGCGAGGAAAAGATGGAGAAGGGAGATAGGGATACTATCACTCTAATTCATCTTGTTTGGTCTATTCTCACTCTCTACCTGCAATGTAACAGATTACTGCAAGCTTCCTATTTTTTCTCCCTGCCTCCAATTTCACCCTACTTCTGGACTATCCTCAACAATCTAGCTAGAGAATCTTTCTGGACCATAAACATGGTCTTGATTAACAGCCCGCAATGGGTCACCATTGGCCACAGGACAAATTTCAAGTGTGGCAGTGTGTCATGTAAAGAAAAGTCCCCTATAAACTGGGCCTAACTCCTCTCCACTAGCATTTCTGGCTACCCTCCTCATTCCCCCCACCCCCAACACACATATTCTGCACTTCAATTACATGCAACTTCTTTTTATTTGCCAAAATGTCCATGTTCTGACACAATTCTGTGTCTTTAAAAATCGGTTTACTAGGTCCGGAATAACCTTTGTTTTCTTACATGCCTAGTAAAGTCTACTGATCCCAGTAGTAATGTTACCTGTACAGGATCTTCTCAGACTTCATGGCTGAGTTACTTGCTCCCATCTAGTTGAGGTCTGCTCATACTGTATCATAAATATCTATAAATCCTTCTAACTTTCCTGCCAGACCTTGGGAACCTTGAGGGAAAATATGGCATCATCTCTAATTTTTGCATGGACCCTGTTTGGCCTAGGGATGGGGCTCACAAGCGATTTTTGAAATGAATTGTATTTATGCACTATTTCAGTAGGGTGGTTTCCTTCTGAATACTGGCAATGTCTTCCCTGTATGGAGACGGTATTACATAAGCTTGTTAAAAGAATGGTGAAAACCTAGAACAACTTGAAATGAGTTCAATTTGATTTTAGTTAAGCTCAGTAGCTCTGGGATCCACTCTTTGGGCATCCCTTGCATAAGGAAGCTCTACTTCGTAGTACTCACATTCATTAATCAGGGGTAGTGTCTCTCCACTTCTACTTCTTAAGGATAACATACATATCTATAACCAGATGCGAGCCAGAGATAGCTTCTCTACAGATGGGAGTATGGGAGTATGTTAAATTCACTTTCTAGCGTATTGATTTTGAGGTGCTACGTAATGATGTCCAAGCATGGAGTTAGGACCATAGGACTAGACCACATGTGAGCTTTTGAAGCTTGAGGCACAGGAGGGAAATGTTTGGCTTAATCTAGGATGCAATTTAAGTTCTACATGACTGTTTTAGACAGACTGGCTCAATTACTATTTCACAAAGTCAAAACAAAGTTAAATATATGTATACACATATATATAAATACACACACATATATACTAAACTCATGAAGCCAGAAAATAAATGTTTGGTAAAGTAGAGGCTCAGCGAAAATGACGGAAACCTTCCGTGAGATGGATTGACACAATAGCCTTAACAATGGACTCAAACGAACCAATGATCATGAAGATGATGCAGAACGGGCAACGTTTGTTTCATTGTGTTGTACATAAGGTCACCATGAGTCAGAACTGGATTGATGGCAACTAACAACAAGGACATATACCTAATAATTTATATCATTCAATGGGCAAAAATATTTGCATGCTTTTATTATAGTCAAAACCAAAATCAGCTCCTCTCTTTGAAAACTACTCTCAATTACTAATTTTCTATTACAGGCACTTATAACCTATATAGGCTATGTCCCTATTCCAAGCTGTCCTCCTGATTTTGAAAAATGATTGTCATCAGTATTTGGGGTCTGGGAGATATATCAAGAATGTGTTTTGGGTGATCACATGAAGAGAATATTATCAAAACCCACCTAGAATAATGGATGGGGCAATTTCAGTGGTAAGAAGACAGGGAAGAAATGAGTTCACACTAGACTCTTGATTATCTGTAGAAAAACGGAACTCTGAGGAGTGGTGAGGACTGACTCATCTGACTCTATTGTATGATTAATAGAAAATACTTACAAAATAGAAAAACACCACAAAGAGAGAAATAAATGTGACTAGATTTACAAGAGTCATAAAGGGAGGTTTTGTTCTTCTGTACAACAAACAAGACAAAATATAAAACATAAATATCTTAAATACTTAAACAACTGAATTAAAAAGAAAAAAAATAGAAGAGCCTTTTGACTACACTTGCCACAGTTGACACTGATCGCCAGTGCTTTGCAGCCAGCTGTAATGGGTACCCTATGCTGCCATTTATGAACACTGGAAAGAAAAGGGAGAGGAGGCGATGCTGATTGGTGGGCAATCAGTCAATTTTGTTGATCTGGTTTAGGGGAAGTATATGGATTTACAACTAATTTTGCACAGCAATCACAGAAGTCATCAGAGAATACAGGCATATTTCACAATGTGACATGAGAAATGGAGCCTGTTTAGGGTTTGAATTAGACATCAAGTGTGCCGTGTGCTTGTTCTGAGAATCTTCCTAAAATTTTGGTTAGCACAAAATAGCAAGCATAAAACTCAAGAAAAAAAGTGTCTCAAATAGTCATAATAGAGACATACATTTAAATTTTTATATCTAAAATATAGTGGAGCTGATATGCAAGTGTAAAGGAACCATTCATTCTTGAGCATCTAAGTTAAATTCACAACAGAAACTTAGTGCATCCCTGATTCTCTTTGTTAGATTACTGATGCCTCAGCAGGTTTCTTAGATTCTATCCTGAATGAAACAGTGATGTGAAAAGCTCCAGGAAACAAGCTGCTCTTATAGCCTACTAAGATCAGATTTCTAACCACTTTGAATTAAATGCTCCTGACAGTTGCTTCAGAAATGACTCTTCTACTTGACAACAGAGTAGTTGTTACTCGGTTGTCTTCCTTCAGTTTCCAGGCTAGTTCTTCTCTGATTCCCTGTTTCTTCTGCTTGCCTTGCAGCTATTCTAGTATTTAATTAATTTGTTTCTTCATTTTAATATTCATTGAAGGCCTAAGACATGTCAGGAAAGCCAGACACTAGGGATTTAATGGTGAGTGCAACAAAGCCCATGCTCTCATGCTATTCATATAAGTGTGGAGGACATAATGAACATCAACTACACTGATTTCCACAAATAGGATTCTATGGTCTGCACTAGCCTGGCTGCATAAGAAACACTAGGGGGCTTATTTTACTCAGTGTAATGTTTTAAGCTCCATTCATATTGTAGCATGTATCAAGACTTGATTTCTCTAACTGGCTGAGTAGTATTCCATTATATATATATTCCAGTTTTTGTTTTTTCATCATTGGTGGGAATTTAGGTTGTTTCCACCTTTTGGCTACTGTGAATAGTACTGCAATGAACGCTGGTGTACCAGTATCTGTTTGACTCTCTGCTTTCAAGACTTTTGGGTACATACCTAGGAGTGGAATTCCTGGATCATATGGTAGTTCTAGTATTAGTTTTGGTTTTTTTTTTTTAGGAACTGCCACACTGTTTTCCACAACAACTATACCATTTTGCATTCCCATCGGTAATGGATAAGAGTTTCAACTTCCCTACAACCTCACCAACGTTTGTTCTTTTCTTTTCTGTTTTTTTTTTAATATGTTAGTCATCCCAGTGGCAATGACATAATACCCCATTGTCATTTCAATTTGCATTCTTCTGATGGCTAATGACGTTGAGCATCTTTTCATGTGTTTGGTGGCCATTCTCAACAAAAACAAAAATAAATAATTTTTAAAAAGAAGCACTAGGGGACATATTTAATACAGAGCCCCGGGTCCCACCCATAGAAATTCCATTTTTTAATATAGGCATTAAGTGGGTCTGGGATGGAATTTAGAAATTCATAGATAAAAACAAACAAACAAAAGCCTTCCCAAGTGTGCTTCCTGGTATGCAGCCAGGTTTGGGAACTGCTGGTCTAGTGTACAATGAAGGCTGATTTGGTAGGAGAAAGCAGCAAAACCATGCTTTCATCCTGCTCCATCGGGAAGGCTGAGGGCCAGCACTGCTGGTAGGAGTCCATGGGTGGGGAGCGAGGCAGGGGAATGAGTGACCAGAGCATAGATTACTGCAGTGGTGGCTTTGTAAAGTCAGAGTATTAGTTTGAATGTCACAGAGAACAGGTCAAAAAGTATATTCAAAATTTTTGTTTTGTTTCTTTAATAAAAGCCAGACAGGTCTGAAACAATTATTAGGAACTTAAAGTCGGGATCTGAGAGACAGGAAAGACAAGAATAAGAGACAGTAGGCCAAACCAGGCAAGATCGCAGAAGAGTGGGAGAAACTTCCAAGCATTAGAAACTTGAATTTTGTGTAACTGGCAATGTATTCTCTCTCTGTTTCTCTCTCTCTCTCACTCTTTATCTCTCTCTCTCTCTCTCTCTCTCTCTCTCTCTCTCTCTCTCTCACTATCTCACATCAAATTACAGCAAAGCTGTAAATCTCTGTATGCTCAGATCAAAGGCCGGGCACTTCTCTTGCTACAATAACACATTTTACACTTTTCAAAGCTTTCTCAGATACTGGTGATCTAAACATTTTACATGCCATTATTCACAATCTACAAGTCAGAAAACAGCATATAACTATTTAACAGACGGGCCTAGAATGGAACCCATGTGTCATGACTTGCAGGGCAATGCTGATCTCAGTGGCATGGTTTAGTGTCCTTTTTCATTGTTGGCTTTGGTCACCTTTGCAATAATGAATCACATTTATTGGGCAGTCAGTAGGCCCTGTACCTTTGTACTGAGTGCTTGCCATGATTAACTCATATAATCCCCACAGCAGCCTTGTGTGATAGGTAGTTATTACTCCCATTCTACAGAAGAAAAAACAGGTCAGGTGCAAGGGGTTAACAGGAGAACCAAGATTCAATTCAAGCAGTGTCTGACTCCAGAGTTTATGCTCTGGGGTTAACTCCAATTTATTCCACTTCTTAGCACATAAGGAAAACTGCTTCCTTACCCTTATAATTCTAAGCTTCATGCCCTCATTTTCCTGCCTGGAGATAATGTATTTTATCCTAAATGTAGTACTGAAGATACGAAATTACATACTTGATTGAGTATTGTCTTGAAATAAAAACAAGATTAATGGTTTTGACCTAAAAGTTCTATAATGATCCATTCATATAAATATGAGTAATTAAGTTTTAGAATATTAAACTTCACTGATGCTAGACATATGACACTGGAAGGATGTACTTTACTATAAGTAAGTCTCTCCTTGAATACATACAACTTGGAAATCTCTCCTCCTCTGCAAAGACTTCCCAGATTGAAAATGATAGTCCCTTGTACTTGTTCAGTACCTTCAAGTTCATTTGTAAGGTCCTTTTTCCTATTATGCATCTCAATCATCTAAAATCCCTCTGAGCTGGGGAATTTAGTCATTACGTCTTCACTTTACAGATCCCAGTGCCGTCTAACCAAAAACTAAGGTTAAGTAAATTAAGTGAAAAGGGGCTTCAAATTAGGTCCTATTAGTTAGTGGCACGGCTGGAACTGGGGTTGAAGCCCAGTGTTCTGGCTCTTAATCCTAGGTTTCCTCCTAAGTAAAAGTGAAAATAATCAAGATATTGACATTCATGATAATTAGAAACCGTTGAAAGACCTAAATATAAAACCAACAACAATAAAGATCATGGGAGAAAAAATAGGGACAATGCTAGGGGCCCTAATACATGGCACAAATACAATATAAACCATAACTAAAAATTCACAAACACCAGAAAGATAAACTACATAACTTGGAGCTCCTAAAAATTAAACACTTATGCTCATCAAAAGACTTCACCAAAAGAGTAAAAAGAGAACCTACAGGCTAGGAAAAGTTTTTTGGCTATGACATATTCAACGAGGGTCTAATTTCTAAAATCTATAGAATACTTCAACACCTCAAAAACAAAAAGACAAACAATCCAGTTTAAAAAATGGGCAAAGGATATTAACAAAAACTTCACCAAAGAAGATATTCAGGCAGCTAACAAAGACATGAGGAAATGCTCACAATTGTTAGCCATTGTTGTTGTTGTTAGGTGCCTTTGAGTCACTTCCGACTCATAGCAACCCTATGTGACGGAGTAGAACTGCCCCATAGGGCTTACAAGGAGCAGCTGGTGGATTTCAACTGCCAACCATTTGGTTAGCAGCCAAGCTCTTAACCACTACTCCACCAGGGCTCTGACAATTAGCCATTAGAGAAATGCAAATCAAAACTACGATGAGATATCATCTCACCCTGCATTACTGGCCTAAAAAAGAAAAGAAAAACAGAAAATAACAAATGTTGGAGAGGCTGCAGAGAGGCTAAACCTCTTATGCACTGCTGGTGGAAATGTAAAATTGTACAACCAATATGGAGAACTATACGGCACCTCCTTAAAAAGCTAGAAATAGAAATACCATACAATCCAGTAATCCCACTCCTAAGAATATACCCTAGAGAAATAAAAACCATCACATGAATAGACATATGCACACCCATGTTCACTGCAGGATTATTCGTGACAGCAAAAAGATGGAAACAACGTAAGTGTCCTCAACAGATGAATGGATAAATGAGTGATGGTATATACACACGATGGAACACAACAAAATGATAAAGAACAATGATGAATCCATGAAACATCTCACAATATGGATGAATCTCGATGTCATTGTGCTGAGTGAAATAAGTCAATCACAAAAGGACAAATATTGTATGAGACCATTGTTATAAAATCCAAGAAATGGTTTACACACAGAAAAGAAAAAAACAACCTTTCATAGTTTTGAGGGAGGGAAGGGGCAGGAAGGGGAAATCACTGACTAGAAAGTAGACCAGTGTTAACTTTGGTGAAGGCAAAGACAACACATAAAATAGGGGAAGCCACTACAACCTAACCAAGGCAAAGTCCCAGAAGCTTCCTAGGCATATCCAAATAACTTGAGGGACCGAGTTACTGGCATTGAGGGCCAGGGACCATGGTCTTAGGGAACATCTAAGTCAACTGGAACAACATAGTTCAAAAAGAAAATGTTTTAGGAGGTGGGGCCAAGATGGCTGAGTAGTCAGACACTTCCAGTGATCCCTCTTACAACAAAGTGTATGTGCCTGAGGCATGACTTCAATTGTTTCAAGTGTGTGGTGGAGAGGTAGATTTGTGATGTTTGATACCACTCTGCCTATTAAGCAGGGTCATCACAAACCCACATCAGGGGCCTAAGGACTGGCGGCTCCACCCATGACACCTAGCCACTTGTGACAGGGGTCCAAGGATAAGTGCTGCCTCCTAGTACTTACAGCCAAAAGCATTGGGTGACCATGGTCCAGCTGCAGAGCTCACCCTCTAGGGAACAGGGATGCACTTTAATCACAGACACTCAGGGGACAGTTGTCAGCCCCCTGCCTTGCCCAGAGCATGACCCCCTGCTGCAACCAGATACCTGTGCCTACACCAATCACCCCTGTTCCTCTAAGACTGTAGGTGAGAGACTCCACCTCACACTTGGTGATCAATTACCTGGGCAAATGAACCGAATCCATACAAGAAAAGTGAATGGACTCCTAGGCTTATATATCTGGTAACAGCTTTAGCCATCTGGTGACAGGACATTTAGAGTTTCAAAGGTGCAAATAATCAAGCTAGCTCATTCAAGCAGCCTATTTGGGCATATCAAAACAAAACAAAGCAAGAAGCTAAGACACAGTAAGCAAACATAAAATAAATTAATGCAATAACAGAGATGGCTCAGAGACAACAGTCAATATCAAATCACATAAACAGACCATGATTGCTTCAACAAGCTAAAAAATAAAGAATCAAGGAATCTTCTGGACAAAGATATCTTCCTGGAATAACCAAAGGTAGAATACAAAAGATTAATATACAGAACTCTTCAAGAGATCTGGAAGGAGATTGGGCAAAATGCAGAACCAGCCAAGGAACACACAGATAAAGCAGTTGAAGAAATTAGTAGCCTGCAAGAATCTATAGAGACAGCAATCATAAATTTAGAAGGTCAGCAATAAAATTTCAGAATTAGACAATTCAATAGAAAGTCATGGAGCAGAACTGAGGAAATAGAAGTCAGAATAGTGAGACTGAAGATAAAACACCTGGCAACAATATAGTCAAAGAAAAATCAGATAAAAGAATTTAAAAAAAAATGAAGAAACCCTAAGAACCATGTTGTACTCTATCAAGAGAAATAACCTATGAATGATTGGAGTACCAGAACAGAAAGGAAGAACAGAAAATACAGAGAGAATTCTTGAAGATTTGTTGGCAGAAAACTTCCCTGATAACATGAAAGATGAAAAAATATCTATCCAAGATGCTCATCGAAATACACATAAGGTCACCAAGACATATTATAATCAAACTTGCCAAAACCAAAGATAAAGAGAGAATTTTAAGAGAGGCTAAGGATAAATGAAAAGTCATCTACGAAGGAGAGTCAATAAGAATAATCTCGTACTACTCAGCAGAAACCAGGCAGGCAAGAAGGCAATGGGATGACATACATAAAGAAGAAAGGGCCAAAATCAAATTATCCCTACAACCTGAACAAATAGAAAGAGAGCAACAAAAGAAACCCTCCAGGCACCAGAAGAAAGCCAATAATTCAAATTAGAGCAGAGCTAAATGAAACAGAAAACAGAAAAACAATTGAAAGAATTAACAAGACCAAAAGCTGGTTCTTTGAAAAAATCAACAAACTTGATAAACCATTGGCCAAACTGACGAAAGAAAACAGGAGAGGAAGCAAATAACCCAAATAAGAAATGAGATGGGTGATATTACAACAGACCCAACTAAAATTAAAAGAGTCATATCAGATTACTATGAAAAATTGTACTGTAACGAATTTGAAATCCTAGAAGAAATGGATGATTTCCTAGAAACACACTACCTACCTGAACTAACACAAACAGAAGTAGAACAACTAAATAGACCCATAACAAAAGAAGAGATTGAAGAGGTAATAAAAAAAAAAAAAAAACTCCCAGCAAAAAAAAGCCCTGGCCCAGACAGCTTCACTGGAGAATTCCACCAAACTTTCAGAGAAGAGTTAAAACCACTATTAATAAAGGTATTTCAGAGCATAGAAAAGGATGGAGTACTCCCAAACTCATTGTATGAAGCCAGCATATTCCTGATACTAAAACCAGATAAAGACACCACAAAAAAAGAAAATTACAAACTTATATCCCTCATGAACTTAGACGCAAAAATCCTCAACAAAATTCTAGCCAATAGAATTCAACAACATATCAAAAAAATAATTCACCAGAACCAAGAGGAATTCATACCAGGCATGCAGGGATGGTTCAACATTAGAAGAACAATCAATGTAATCCTTCATACAAAAAAACAAAAGACAAGAACCATGTGATCTTATCAATTGATGCAGAAAAGGCATTTGACAAATTCCCACACCCATTCGTGATTAAAAAAAAAAAACTCTCAGCAAAATAGGAATAGAAGGGAAATTCCTCAGCATAATAAAGGGTTTTTATACAAAACCAACAGCCAACATCATCCTAAATAGAGAGAGTCTGAAAGCATTCCCCCTTGAGATCAGGAACCAGACAAGGATGCCCTTTATTACCACTCTTATTCAACACTGTGCTGGAGGTCCTAGCCAGAGCAATTAGGTTAGATAAAGAATTAAAGGGCATCCAAATTAGTAAGGAAGAAATAAAAGTATCTCTATTTGCAGATGACATGATCTTATACACAGAAAACCCTGAAGAATCTTCAAGGAAACTACTGAAACTAATAGAAGAGTTCAGCAGAGCGTCAGGATACAAGATAAACATACAAAAATCAGCTGGATTCCTCTACATCAACAAAAAGAACATCAAAGAAGAAATCACCAAATCAACACCATTTATAATAGCCCCCAGGAAGATAAAATACTTAGGAATAAATCTAACCAGAGACGTGAAAGACCTATACAAAGAAAACTACAAGATGCTACCACAAGAAACTAAAAGAGTCCTACCTGGAGCAAAGGAGAATGAAGAACACCAAAGACCCAAGGTAAATATGAGCCCAGGAGACAGAAAAGTCCACATAAACCAGCGACTACATCAGACCAAGACCAGAAGAACTGGATGGTACCTGGCTACCACCAATAACTCTCCTGACAGGGAACACAACAGAGAATCCCTGACGGATTAGGAGAACAGTGGGATGCAGACCTCAAATTCTCATAAAAAGATAAGACTTAATGGTTTGATTAAGACTGGAGGGACCTCGAAGATCATGGTCCCCAGACCCTCTCTTAGCCCAAGACTGGAACCATTCCTGAACCCAACTGTTCAAACAGTAATTGGATTGGTGAGGAGTGAGCTTCTTGGTTCAAGTAGACACATGAGACTATGTGGGCAGTTTCTGTCTGGAGGGAAGATGAGAAGGCAGAGGGGGACAGAAGCTGGCTAAATAAACCCCAGACCCTCTGTTGGCCTAAGACTGGAACCATTCCCGAAGCCAACTCTTCAGACAGAGATTAGACTGGACTACAAGACAGAAAATGATACTGGCGAAGACTGGGCTTCTTGTATCAAGTAGATACATGAGACTATGTGGGCAGCTCCTGTCTGGAGGCAAGATGAGAAGGCAGAGGGGGAAAGGAGCTGGCTGAATGGACACGGGGCATACAGGGTAGAAAGGAGGAGTGTGCTGTCTCATTAGGGGGAGAGCAGCTAGGAGTACATAGCAAGGTGTATGTAAGTTTTTGTATGAGAGGCTGACTTGATTTGCAAACTTTCACTTAAAGTACAATAAAAAATGTTTTACATTCTACCTTGATGAGTAGCCTCTGGGGTCTTAAAAGCTTACGAATGGCCATCTAAGATACATCTATTGGTCACGTCTGGTCTGGAGCAAAGGAGATTGAAGAAAACTAAAGACACTAGAAAAATATTAGTCCAAAGGATTAATGGAACACCCTCTGCCAGCCTGAGCCCAGAAAAACTAGATGGTGCCCAGTTATCACCACTAAGGGCTCTGACAGGGATCACAATAGATGGCCCTGGGCTCTGACAGGGATCACAATAGATGGCCCTGGACAGAGTGGGAGAAAAATGTAGAACAAAATTCAAATTCACAGAAAAAGATCAGACTTACTGGTCTGACAGAGAGAAGGAACCCTCACAGACTATGGCCTCCGGACACCCTGCTAACTCAGAATTAAAGCCACTCCCAAAGTCCACCTTTTAGCCAAAGATCAGAAAGACCTATAAGACAAACAATAACACATAAGAAGAACGTGCTTCTTAGTTCAATCAAGTATATGGAATGAAATGGGCAACACCTCCCCAAAAACAAAGATGAGAAGGCAGCAAGAGACAGGAAAACTGGACAAAAGGACACGGGGAATCCAGGGTGTAAACGGAAAGAGGGAGAGTGTTGACACATTGCAGGAATTGCAACCAATGTCACAAAACAATTTGTGTATAATTTTTGAATGAGAAGCTAATTTGTGCTGTAAACGTTCACCTAATAACACAATAAAATTTTAAAAAATTGAAATGATCACCTAAAGATTAGTTAAGCATTTTTTAATTCTAATATCATAATGGCTTATACTGTGCATCTACGATTTAGCAAAAGAATAATCAAAGCTGAGGCTGCCCATTATATAATTTTGTCAATGTGGCGGTATTTATTTGTAATTATTGGTCATTTTTTTTATTTATCCAATTTGAAGATTGTATATTTTTTTAATTAGTTAATAACCCGTCATTGATCTGTTTCTTCACTGATAGTATTATTTCGATGGCTGTGCCTATACCTAGCAAGGTTAGTGTGATCATATAGCAGATGGGAGCTTTTTATTGTCACCATTTGGAGCAGCGAAGATTTATAGTTGGATGTACTTTTTTTAGCCTAGTAGAAATTGTATCTTCGGATCCTTTAGTGAGTTACTTTTGAGCTGTAGATATGGGAAATATTATATTTTTAACTCTGTGTGGATGTGATCAATACCAACACAATATGGTACTGTTTTGTACTTGTAATATAAAACTACTTTGATATTGAAGCCCTGAAATAAACATATTCATTCTTGTATTAGTTTATTTTTTGAAACTCCTGAAGATGTAAGTAAAGATATTCATACAAAAATATAATTAATATATTTTATTTAAAATGCAATATGAAAAATGCTAATAGCATATTAACATTATTTTAGGATCTGTTAATTCAGATTGTATGTAACTTTAAAAGAGAAATCAACTTTTTAAATTAGGACATTTAAACACATAACATTTTAAGAAGAGATAGAAACGTTTAACCTTTGAATTCTAGAGCGTACATGGTAGAAAGCTTAATGCAGTAACGTATACATATCTCTCAAGAACGTTGTTGTTGTCGTTAGGTGCCATCAAGTCAGTTCCGGCTCATAGCGGCCCTAAGTATATCAGAACGAAACATGCCCAATCCTACACCATCTTCACAATCGCTGTTATGCTTGAGCCCATTGTTGCAGCGACTGTGTCCATCCATCTCATTGAGGGTCTTCCTCTTTTTCGCTGACCCTCTATTTTACCAACCGTGATGTCCTTCTCCGGGGACTGATCCTTCCTGATAACATGTCCAAAGTCTGTGGACTTCAAGTTCAAAAATGGCAATTTACCCCATATGCATTAATACATTTTCCTGCCTGGGAACCCAATAAATTAATTACAAAGGAATTTTTTAAACAACTACAAAAAGAATCCTACAACAACAAGCAGAATGGGAAGGGGACAACCAAAAGAGAATTCAATAACTTTCTGGAAGATGGTAAGCAGATAAAGGCTGATGACACAAAGCAGAGGAAGCCACAGACTATAACACATGCTGAGATCTTACATCAAAGAGATAATGTGTCCGATTTTAAAATTCCTGCCTGACAAGTTTGAGACATACATATGCCAGGTATGAAGGACAGTAGTTGTGAGATTTGTGTCCGGAAAGAGGGTATTAAAAGTATGGGGACAGACACATCCAACACGGACAAAATACTTGATTTTCTATATTGTTTTTCTATTATCTAGTTCATTAATTTCTTCTTTTTATTGTGCTTTAAGTGAAAGTTTACAGCTCAAGTTGGTTTCTCATACAAAAATTTATACATATATTGTTATGTGACCCTAGTTGCTTTCTCTATAATGTGACAGCACACTCCTCCTTTCCACCCCGGATTTCCCGTGTCCATTCAACCGGCTACTGTCCCCTTCTGCCTTCTCATCTTATCTCCGGACAGGAGCTGCCCATTTAGTCTCATATATCTACTTGAACTAAGAAGTATACTCTTCACGAGTATCATTTTATGTCTTATAGTCCAGTCTAATCTCTGAAGAGTTGGCTTCGGGAATGGCTTTAGTTCTGGGTTAACAGAGAGTCTAGGGGACATGTCTTCCAGGGTTCCTTCAGTCTCAGTCAAACCATTAAGTCCAGTCTTTTTACAAGAATTTGAGTTCTGCTTCCCACTTTTCTCCTGCTCCATCAAGGATTCTCTGTTGTGTTCCCTGTCAGGGCGGTCACTGGTAGTAGCCAGACACCATTTAGTTCTTCTGGCCTCAGGCCGATGAAGTCTCTGGTTTATGTGACCCTTTCTGTCTCTTGGGCTCATATCTTCCTTGTGTCTTTGGTGTTCTTCATTCTTCTTTGCTCCAGGTGGGTTGGGACCAACTGATGCATCTTAGGTGGCCACTTGCTAGCCTTTAAGAACCCAGATGCCACTCACCAAGGTGGAATGCAGAACAATTTCTTAATAAACTTTGTTATGCCAATTGACCTAGATGTCCCCTGAATATTTCATTATTTTCTACTCTAATTTTTATTATTTCCTCCCTGTGGTTTCTTTAGGTTTAGTTAGCTCCTTTTCCAATATCTTAAATGTGGAAGGTTAGGTTATTGATTTGAGATTTTTTTTTTAATATAGGCTTTTACAACTATAAATTTCCCTCTAAACACTGCTTTAGCTTCATCCCATAAATTTGGTATGTTGCATATTCATTACCATTCATCCCAAAGGATTTTATAATTTACTTTGTGATTTCTTCTTTGACTCATTCACATATTTGTGAATTTCACAAATATCTTTCTGTTATTGATTTCTAATTTAATTCCCTTTTCAGAGAACATACTTGGTATTATTTCTATCCTTTTAAATATATTTAGTTTTATGGTCTAGCATATAGTCTATCCTGGATAATGTTCCATGTGCACTTGAGACTAATGCATATTCTGCTGTTATTGGGTAGCATGTTCTGTAGATGTCTGTTAGGTCTAGTTGGTTTATAGCATTGTGTGAATCTTCTATTTCCTTGTGGATCTTCTGCCTAGTTATTCTGTCCATTACTGAAAGTGGAGCACTGAAGTCTCCAACTATTATTATTTATCTATTTTTCCCTTCCTTTTTGTCAGTTTTTACTTCATGTATTTTGGTTCTCTGTTGTTAGGTGCATATATGTTTATAATTGTTATATCTTTCTGATGGACTGGCCTTTTTATCATTATAAAATGCCCCTATTTATCTTTAGTAATTAAAAAAAATTAAAGTCTATTTTATCTGATATTAGTAAGCCACTCCAGCTCTCTTTTGGTTGCTTATTGGACAGAACATAGTTGTTTTCTCATTCTTTTATATTCAACCTATTTCTCTTTTTGAGTCTAAAGTATATCTTCTGTAGACGGTGTATAGTTGAATTTTGTTTGTTTTTTTAATCTTGTTTGACAATCTCTAATTTTTTTATTGTATTTTTCAATTCATTAACATCTTATGCAATTATTTATAGAACTAAAGTTATTTCTGCCAATTTACATTTGGTATTCTATAGGTCTCACATATTTTTATGTCTCTACTCTTCCTTTGGAAACCCTGGTGGTGTAGTGGTTAAGTGCTACGGCTGCTAATCAAAGGGTCAGCAGTTCAAATCCGCCAGGAGCTTCTTGGAAACTCTATGGGGCAGTTCTACTCTGTCCTATAGGGTTGCTATGAGTCGGAATCGACTCGACGGCACTGGGCACTGGGTTGGGACTCTTCCTTTACTGTTTTCTTTTGCATTAAGTATTTTCTAAGGTAGCATTTTGGGACATAAGGAGAAAAAAAATTGCTACCTTAAAAAACTTGAAGTCATGGTAAAATCAATTGTGCTTTATGGAAAAGGAGAATCTAATTGACTCGACTCCAGAAACATTCTACTTTATGTAGCTTAGTTACTATGACATTAGAGCTATAGAGATAGGAATGTGGTCTTAAGCATACTAGTTGACTCGACAGTGACCAAAATTTACATACCCATACTAATAGAAATTGATTTTTATTCTTTTTTTTCAATTTTTTAGTTTATTTTTGGACAAACCACAGGAGCCTCAATCATGATTACATAACAGACTAAACTGCTATTAACTTTGAGAACATAAAAATATAACTGATAGAGACTGAAAGGTGGAAGGGGAGAGGACAAGGCAGAAGGAAGGTTAGAAGCACCAACCACATCATCTTGCAACAGAGGAAGTCAAGAAAAATGAAGTAGTTTATTTAATGCTGTTTGAAGTTATAAATGATATGATATAATCATATTCAGAGAAGAGAGCTAGAAAAGATGACTGGTAATATAAATGAGCTAAATGCCCAATATTCAGTAGCAAGAACAATAACAATAGTAAAGTTAAGACTGTTCTAGGCACTGTTTTAAGGAATTGACATATATAAATCATTCAGTTCCCGTAGGGATCCTCTATGGAAGGTGCTGTTTTTATTCCTAGCTTACAGATGAGGAAACACAGGCAAGGAGAGGTAAAGTAACCCACTCAGGGTAAATCAGCTGGAGAGTGGGAAAGCCAACATTCAAATCCAGACATGCTGGCTCCAGAGTCCTTGCTCTTAATCTTTATGGAAATTACCTCTTACAACAGTTTTAGATAATGTTTAAAGTTGATAAAAGAAAGAAATTATTAATTTTTATTGTGTTATACTTTTCTATTATTTAATTCTAGTCATGGATTACACTGGTAAAATACTAAATGCTGTTTGTATGAACAGGTCAATATGTTACTTTCTAAAAGAATAAAATTAACGTTAACCTGGATATGTAATGTTAGATATGACAATTAAACCATTCACATAAATGTCACATAAAACCTGAAAATGGAGAAATGGCTGAATGAAAAGAATTGGTAGAGATACCCTACAAGACAGATAACTACAGAGATTAAGAGTTGATGGAGAGATGGGCATATGCTTGGGAAATCCAATTAGTTAACCTTGGTGAGCATTTTGTTGTCCTTCAACCTTGACTATCTTTACATTTCCTGTCAGCTTGAAAAATTCCAAATCATCCTTCAAGACTAAGATTAAGCATCACTATTCCCTTCAACAACACCTTGTCCTATGAAGAATGATCAGGTGTAGTCACATGTTACCCAGAGGTTAGGTGAGCAATTCCAGACAATAAGGCTAAAATAGAAAAATGCTGTAATAGAAACCACTATATCACCTCTGAGTAGATCTAACATAGCAATTTTTTTTTCTCCAAATTTGGAACAGATCGCTGTTTCTTTGAGTGAGCTGCAGAAAAAAATAGCTGGCTTGTGTTTAAAGGCTATGTTGTATGAATAATACCTCTTCTTAAACTCTATGATCTCATTGAAGATGACTTTGGGAATAGCAGATATCTCATGTTCCAATTAGGGACTAAATTAATTAACTAGAATGATGGGCACTATTTAAGATGTTATTTTTCTCTTCTTTTTTTTCCATTTGCTGAGTACATATAGTTTAATTCATATAAAATAAATGGACAAAAGATGCAAATCCTCTATTCTCCTTCCTTTGGGCCTTTAACTGAAAATTGTACACACCTATCATTCTACACTGATATGACATATACTATAATTTAGATAGAAAGGCATGATGAATAAATGAGTGACAGAGGAGATGAAAGAGACAGAGATGGAAGAATGAACAGATGAAAACATTTTTTAGTACATTAATAAAAAATTAGCTGCTCAGATACAGATAGGGAGGGTCAGGGATGGAAATGAGTAGATGCATAGTTGGGATGATGAGTGGAGAGCCTGGCAGAGAGCATGTTGGAGTGATGCACAGATAATGGAAAAATGATGATGAGAGAGGATCGAATGGAGTGACAGTGGAAAGGAAATAGAAATAGAAGATACAAATACATTAGAAACATTCACACATTCATTCAATGTAATTAATTGGGTGACTATTAAGTGCCAGTCACTGTGCTAGGAAATGGAGACACAATGGTGACCAAAAAGAGACTTATGTTCCCTGCCCTCATGGAGCTTGGAGGTAGACATATTTTAGAGGATAATAAGAGTTATGAAGGAATATTTCTTTTAAAAAGTAAGGGCCACAAAGGGATGGGGATGCAATTTTAGGAAGGGTGGTCAGCAAAACCCCAAAATGAAAAAAAAAATTTTTTTTTAGGTAAATGAGTAAATGAAGGAAATTCACGCTAAATGGATAACTACAGAGATGAAGAGTTGACGGAACAATATACATATGCAGAGCATTACAGCCAGGTAGATAAATGAATGCAAAGATGAAAAGATGACTAAATGATAAAGAGATGGAAAGATTATGGTAAAGATAGGAAATCTATGCTAAACGAATGAGTGCAAAAATGAAGAAATGTAAAGGTAAATAGATCCATGCTGAAATGGTGATATATAAAAATAAAAAACTGGAGAAATGAACAGATGGTTCATTCAGAAGAAAGTTTTAAGCCCACCCTTCATATCATCACATATCTTTAATACAGGGAAACAAGTACATATAAAGAGATTGTCTAACTAAATCAAGTACAATTAATATTTTTAAACAGAAGTCACATGAAAATAAATTAATGTAAATAAAGCCTTTAGTGTGAGGAACAGCTTTTGCTGTGTAAATGGCTGTAGATTCACACACAATGTGTTTTTAATCCAGTTCAAAACAGAATCCGATGGTAATTATCTACCAGAGCTATTGGCTTATAAAAGCTTCTTAAGCTTCCAGAGTCCCATAAATATGATGGCTGCTCTCTATTTTTAGCTATTTTTAGTAATGGTTGCTTAGCAGCCCTGGAAACTCCTTTGTCAGAAACTATCATCACACTATGGATAACACTGGAAAAATATGCTGCCTACACACTCACACCCAGCATGGAAGGCACTCAGCTATGACTGCCAATGGAGAACTTTTACAAGAACCCAAAGAAAGAAGTCTGCACTTCCAAGAAGGGAGATAAGTGTAACACAGAAAAAAAAAAAAAAAACACAGAACAAGGGGAGAATTGGGAGTAGGTTATTTTAGTTCAAACATCCTCTATCATCCACAGTGATGGCAAATGGGATTGAGATTTAAATGTACTTTAGGTGTTTCCAAATAAACTGACAAGTGCCTTGAGACTGTAAAGTGCCTTGTTTTACTTACCCATCTAGCTTCTGATTGATTCACTCATTAAACCCTTACTAAGAATATATTACAATAGAAAACTTATAAACTGATGCAATTGTGACCAATACTTGGTTGATTAATTAAAAACATTGGCTGAAGCCGGGAATCATTTAAAAATGACATGTACCTTAGACAATTTATTTAATATTAAATTATATATGGACATCCATTCTCTTCTTCCGTGATATAAGGTCATGGCCTTTTCACTGAGTGTGGGTCCTCTAATTTCCATTTCTAGTAGTCATTATTGCATAAACTGCATGATAAGGCATCATCAAGATCCACTTTCTTTGAAGTGTCGCAGGAGGTTGAAGACACAAATTTAGCAATTAAAGTGAAGAATGATTTTAGTTTTTTGCTTTTATTTTTTCCAATTTCTTAAAATTCTCCCCCTACATTTAATTCAAAACAATTTTTGTATCAACAACTTGCCTCTATCAAGTCTCTCCCCTTTATTTAAAATAGGTTCATAGAAGAGCTCTTTTTTAAATTCATATTTAATTCATTTATATAATACCCAATTAAATAAAATAATTTCAATAATAAGTACACTTGACATAAACAGGTTTGGGATTAAACATAACAGCTGTTGGTAAGCATACTTGTCAACAGGTGGAAGCAGATGTGTACAAGGGGTTAACCTATTAGCTGTGAGTTTGCAGTGCGCCTTAGAGCATCAATAAGTAAGTTTTACAGAAGAAACGTAGAGCATTATTAATCTAGCAAGAGGTCAGATAAGAGAATTTCTACTCTCTGTGCCAGCCACTGTGCCGAGCCTTGGGTATCCCTGTTGCTGTGAAGTCACTTCCGACTCATAGGATAGAACTGCCCCACAGGGTTTGCAAGGAGCAGCTGGTGGATTCCCCAATTGTAGACCTTTTGCTAACAGCCAAGCTCTTAACCACTGCACAACCAAGCTTTAGGTGGATGAAGTTATAAACTCCTGTCCTCAGGGAAGTGACTACAAAAATACCAAATTGCAGCAATACTTTCTTTGAACACATGAAGTGAATGTGAGTCCTTGGTCCCTCTTTAACTCATACTGTGACATTTGCCAGTGATTTTCCCTCTCATGGCCTAACTATCTATATTTTGAAGCAGTGGGACAACAAGTAAAATTTTGCTGAAGATAGTGCAAAAACGTTTGTGGCAGTAAATCAACAGGGAACTTCCAGAAATTCAAGCCAGATTCAGAAGGGGATGTACAACTAAGGATATCATTGCTGATGTCAGATGGATCTTGGCTGAAAGCAGAGAATACAAGAAAGATGTTTACCTGTGTTTTATTGACTATGCAAAGACACTCGACTGTGTGGATTGTAACAAAACATGGATAACATTGAGAAGAATGGAAATTCCGGAACACATAATTGTGCTCATGAAGAACCTGAACACAGACCAAGAGGCAGCTGTTAGAAAAGATACTCCATGGTTTAAAATCAGGAAAGGTGTGTATCAGGACTGTATCCTTTCACCACACTCATTCAATCTGTATGCTGAGCATATAATCTGAGAAGCTAGACTATATGAAGAATGGGGCATCAGGATTGGAGAAAGAGTCATTAACAACTGGTGATATGCAGATGACACAACTTCGGTTGCTTAAAGCGAAGAGGACTTGAAACACTTACTGATGAAGTTCAGAGACTACAGCCTTCAGGAACGGATTACATATACCTCAACATAAAGAAACAAAAATCCTCACAAAAGGACCAGTAAGCAACATCATGATAAAGAGACAAAAGAATGAAGTTGTCAAGGATTTCATTTTACTTGGTATCTACAATCAATACCCATGAAAGCAAATGACATATTCCACTGGGCAAATCTGCTGCAAAAGACCACTTTAAAGTGTTAAAAAGCAAAGACGTCAATTTGAGGACTAAGGTGCACCTGACCCAAGCCATGGTCTTTCCAACCACCTCATAATGCGTGAGAAAGCTGGACAGTGAATAAGGAAGACTGAAGAAGAATTGAAGCCTTTGTATTATGGTTTTGGCGAAGAACATTGACTATACCATGGACTGCCAGAAGAACTAACAAACCCGTCTCAGAAGAAGTACAGCCAGAATGCATCTTGAAAGCGAGGATGGTGGGACTTCGTCTCATGTACTTTGGACATGTTATCAGGAGTGACCAGTACCTGGAGAAGGACATCATGCTTGGTTAAGTAGAGGGTCAGTGAAAAAGAAGAAGACACTCAAGGAGATGGATTGACACAGTGGTTGCAACAATGAGCTCAGGCATAACAACGATTGTGAGCACGGCACAGGACCGGACAGTGTTTTCTTCTGTTGTACATAGGGTCGCTATGAGTCAGAACTAACTTGATGGCACCTAACAACAATATCACAACAGCTATATCTAAGGTCTTCTGTTGTTTTCTAGTTCTAAGAACTGGTGTTCGTAGTTTTCTTTTAGTTGTTCTTTTTTTTTTTTTTTACAATGTGCAAAAAGAATGAGTAAACCATTGATCTTTCCATTTTGATATTTCTTATTAGGATTCAGTAGTGCTTTTAGAATTATATATTCCAAGTCTTGGAATATAAGAAATCAATTATTTACATATGACTGGTGGCAGTCTGGTATAACAGAAGAAACAATGAACTAGGAGTCAAAAGACTAGGATCTGAATTGTAGCCCTAACATTTCTTAACTTTGTGTTAATGGAATAAGCCTATTAGCTCTTGGAAATTCAGTTTATCCTCTGTAAGATGAGGATAATTATATGTATATCAGTTATCTATTGCTGTGTAACAAATTACCTCCATCTTGGAAGCTTTAAACAATAAAACTTTCATTATTTCACAGTTCCTGTGGGTTAGATATCCAAGAGCAGCTCAGCTGCATGGTTCTGGTCCAGGATCTCTCATGAGGTTGCAGTTAAGCTATTGGCTGGGGCTGAAGTCATCTGAAAGCTTGACTGGGCCTAAAAGATCCACTTCTGAGCTAACTCACCCAGTTTTTCATCGAATGTTGGCCAGAGGTTTGCCTCAGTGAAAAAGAGACTCTCAAGACAGAAGCCACAGTCCTTTTTTAACCATGTTAGGTGACATCCCAACATTGTTACCATATTCTGTTCACTAGAAGCAAGTACCTAAGTCCATCCCATATTCAGAGTGAGAGGAATTAAGTTCCACCTCTTGAAGAGAGGAGTATAAAATGATGTGTGGACATAGATTTAAAACCACCAAATATGTAACATTGATATTAACCATCTTCTACCTTTTAAAGTCACCTGCATCTAATATATCTGAGTAAAAGAGCAGCAGCAACAATGACAACAACAGTTAACTATGTCTACAATTGAATTATTTTTATGCTGCATCTGTTTCTGTTCACCTCCCTCAGCATCACTGTCCAGGAATCCTGGACTACTGTCTTCTTCATAACAATGCAACTACCTCTAGAGACACCATGGAGAGATGAATATAGGACAGCATGCAGTTCTTTCTCCTGGACAGTCATAGTAATCCCAACAACATGGCTGTACAGACTGGGCAGATACACTACACTTTAATGGAAAGTTGGGGAGACAGAGGAGGTCTCCTACTGCAGTATCACGAATATATAATTCGATACTGGACATATCTGTTCTTAAAAGCCTCGCTGGCCTTTCTCCACTCAACAATTTTCTCTAAAATGCTCCATCTTTCTGTCATGTTGGCCAAGCTTTCTCTCTTGATGATCTCTTCTTTGGTTCTCCAACTCTAAATATTCTTGTTTGTTTCTTATACAGAGCGACTTAACTGTCTCAGTGGTTCTCTTCCTTCCTTCTGACTCATACTCTCATGATGTTACTTGCCACCCGAAAGTGGCGTGTGGAAGCATATTTCTAAACGCCATTCTCTACCTAATAGTATCCACTATTAAGATAGCATTTTTTGCACAAATATTACCTGCATGTTCATTTTTTCATTCATGTATTCATTCACTAATTCATCCTTTATTGAGCCACCTATATTAGGTACTATGCTACATGCTAAAGAAGCCCTGGTAACACAGTAGTTATAGTGTCCAGCCGCTAATCGAAAGGTCAGGGGTTTGAACCCACCAGCCGCTCTTGGAAGAAAGATGTAGCAGTCTGCTTCTGTAAAGATTTACAGCCTTGGAAACCCTATGGGGCAAATCTACTCTGTCCTATAGGGTTGCAATGAGTTGGAATCCACTCGATGGCAGTGGGTTTTTTTTTTTTTTTTTTTTGGCATGCTATAAACTGGAAATACAAAACCAATGACAATGCTATCTGTGCTTCCAAAAACTTCATAGTTTAAAGGAAGAGATGGACAAATAAATTGGAAAGTAAATGCAGGGAGCTTTCCTAAAGAGTAAAAGGTAAGGTCTAAAATGAATTCTGAAAGTTGCTTAGAAATTATCCAAATGAAAAGGTGAGGAGCTGGGAAGAAGAGAGAGTCTCAGACTAGCAGTTTTCAAATTTGAAGATATATCAGAATCACCTGTGAGCTTCTGAAGCACAGATGTTTCTGATTCAGTAGGTTCGTGGTAGAGCCCCACAATTTGCATTCCTAACAAGTTCCTAGATACTGCTGTCCACGAATCACACTTTAAGAACCACTGCTCTAGGCCAAGAGAGATGACAAAGTACACTTGGAATATTGCAGATAGTTAAGAAGGGCTGGCATTTAGCATCCAAGAAGGGTAATGATGAGAGATAAAGCTAGAAAACTGGAATTAGATCATGACACACATTGAAAATCAAGTTGTTCTGATTGGAGTATATGAAGAAAATCTGGTGTTGCTGTTAGGTGCTGTCCAGTTAGTTCCAACTCATAGCGGCACTATGTACAACAGAACGAAACACTGTCTGGTCCTGTGCCATCCTCACAATCGTTGCTATGCTTGAGTCCATTGTTACAGCCACTGTGCCAATCCATCTCATTGAGAGCCTTCCTGTCTTTGGCTGACCCTCCACTTTACCAAGCATGATGTCCTTCTTCAGGGACTGATCCCTCCTGATAACATGTCCAAAGTATGTGAGATGAAGTCTCACCATCCTTGCTTCTAAGGAGCATTCTGGTTGTACTTCTTCCAAGAACGATTTGTTCGTTCTTTTGACAGTCCGTGGTATATTCAATATTCTTCACCAGCACAATAATTCAAAGGCATCAATTCTTCTCTGGTCTTCCTTATTTGTTGTCCAGGTTTGTATGCATGAGGCATATGAAGAAAATCTAGTCTCACATAAAAATGAAGTAGGAAAAGAGAAGAGTATTTTAATAACCTTTTCAGATAATTGTGAATATCTTCTTAGATACTACTCCAAAACTCAACAAGTGGTAGTGTTTTAAAGGTTAGTTACGATGTGGAATCTGAGGCTAAATCAATGAAATTTTTATACTCATTTATATTACGCTACATTGGTTTATCTTGCACTTTAGGTCTTTTATTCATGCCTGATTTGTACCATTAAGCACTGGTCATTTGGAAAGAAAAACTGGTTCTCTGTGTTATGCAAATCTTCCAAATGTTGACACTTTTCATAATACAATATCAAAAAAATCACGTTTGTTAATATTACCACCAATCTCATCAGAAAAGTCTTTAAGTATTGGGCAGTTGTCAAGTTTATGTGGTGGATATGAAATTTCCAAAAACTAATTTTTGCTTGAATTTTCAAATATTATCATTGGCATCAAAGACTGTCGTTTGTTTTCCTTGAAGTTAAAGGCTTACTTTATTCATTTCTGAGAAAATGTCTGCCAAAACCCCAAGCCCGAATAACCATCGTTTGTCAGTCTTTCTTACAAGTAAAATTTGCAATCATGAAAAACAGCAGCCGGTTCAGATTTTAACTCCATCATAGACATGTTTTTCTTGAGGCAAGATGCTGTCTTTGGTATGCAGCAGGAGTGCTTATGTGTACTTCCTGTTCTGTCGCCCAGAATATTAAAAAGATGTATACTTGTGGAGTTGTTATGTAATGCATTTAATTTATTTCACTGCTTCATTAAAGACATTCTTAAGTAAAACTTTTTTTTTCTTTTTTTTTCCTTTTTTCACTGTAAATGTGCGATCATGAAGAAGACAGTATCTACTAGTACGTGTTGGTACCACTGTCTTGTTAGTGCTAATGCACCAGCAGTTTGCCCCACCATTGATCTTACTCCATCAGTACAAATGCCAATTACAGTGGAAAAGGCAACTAACATCTTAGTAATATTATAAAAATAACTTTTCCCTAACAGACACCCATAAAGACATCTCATGGAGCCCTCAAGAATCTCAGGGCCACACTTTGAGAAACAATGTTCTAGATATAAGAAGTCCCTGGGTGGCGCAAACAGTCAAGTGCTCAACTGCTAACTGAAAGGTTGGAGGTTGGAACCTACCCAGAGGCAACTTGGAAGAAAGGCCTGGCAATCTGCTTCCGAAAGATCAGCACCTTAAAAATCCTATGGAGTGCAGTTCTGCTTTGCACACATGGGGTTGCCGTGAGTAGGAATTGACGCCATGTCAACTGGTTTGATTTTTTTGGTTGGTACTAGATACATACCTTAGAGTAAACTGCTGGGTCAAATGATATGCACATATTCAACTTTACTAGAAAATTTTTAATTGCTCCCAAAGCAATTATATCAGTTTAAGTTCCCGATGGCAATGTATGAAATTTCCCATTTCTAGTACCTTGTACTGTCTGAAGAAGCCCTGGTGGTGCAGTGGTAAAAGCGCTTGCCTGCTAACCAAAAGGTCAGCGGTTTGAACTCACCAGCCACTTGGAGAGAGAAAGATGTGGCAGTCTGCTTCCACAAAGATTTACAGCCTGGGAAATCCGATCTGTCCTGTAGGCTTGCTATGAGTCAGAATGGACTCGACAGCCATGGATTTGGTTTTTCTGTTTGGTATTGTCTGACTTTAATCTTTTCCCAATTCCATTCCTAAGGGACAACCAATTTTTTTGTTGTTGCATCTTCCTTAGCACTAGCCTATGCATATACCATATATATGTGTGTGTGTGTGTATACATATGTATGTATATATATATACATTTGTATATACATACATATATAAATATATTTTTTTAAATGGTGGCATACTATACATATTGTCCTGAGCCTTGCTTGTTGCCTTCAATAACATTTCTTAGAGATATTTCCTTATCAGAAAATTTAAAACTGCTTCATTATTTAACAGCTACAGAGTATTCCATTTTATGGATATACCATTTTAGATTAGTAAAAAAAATTAGTAGCTCTTATAAATTCTGAGAATTAATCTTTTTTCAGGTATACAGGCTGCAAATAAAATTTTCCATGCAGTTGCTTGTCTTTCCACTTGTTTATGGTACCTTTATTTATTTATTAAAACATAATTTTTATTGTAATTATTATAATGTAGCAAGATTTAGCAATTGTTTTCCTATATTTTGTCTTTTTTTGATCTTTTGTAAAGTGTACTTTCCTATCTTGTGTTCACTGAGCAAGTCTTCTATATCGTATTCTGAAGTGTTACAGCTTTGATCTTCATGTTTAGCTCTTTAATTTACCTGGATTTATTTTTTATCTGCTGTGATGCATAATCTAATTTTATTTTTTCCATATGGATGACTAATTTTCCAGCATAGCCTGTTCTTTCCCCACAGATTTGAATTGCCTTCTCTTTCATATATCAAGTTTACATATATAAATAGGTCTGTTCTAGCTTTCCGTTCTGTTCTACCTATTTGAAATCTCTCCAGTACCACACTGCCTTACTTAACCTGGTTTTATAACAATTGTTAATATAAATAATTGTTAATATATGATAGGACAAATTCCCACACCTTGCTGTTCTTCAAAATTGTCTTAGCGATTCTGTAGAACAATCATCGATTTGGGATCTTCTTTTTAAATGTAGGCATTTACAGCTGTAAATTCCGCTCCTTGCACTGTCTTCACTGCATCTCATAAGTTTTGGCATGTTGGGCTTTCACTTCATTCTCATTTGAGTCTAAGTATGCTCTGATTTCTCTCGATTTATTTCTTGACCCATTGGTTGTTTAATAATGTGTTGTTTAATTTCCACATATGTATGATTTTTCCAATTTTTCTTCTGTTACTCATTTCTCATTTTATTACATTGTGGTCAGAGAAGATGCTATGTGTGATTTTAATCTTCTTAAAATTTATTGAATTAGGGTTGGGGCCAAGATGGCAGAGTAGTCAGATGCTTCTTTTGGTCCCTCTTACAACAAAGACCCCAAAAAACAAGTGAGTCAATTATATATGACAAGCTAGGAGCCCTGAATATCAAAGGAAAAGTTGAGGAATTGGACTGAGCAGCAGGGGGAGGAAGAAACTGTTCAGAAGCAGCAAGGAGTTGCCAGACCTAACCCAACAAGAACCGACACCCCACGGGCCAATTCCGCTGCTGCCTCAAGTGTGGTGGGCCAAGCAGAAGTTTGGGATGCATTTTCCACATTAGGGGAGGCCAAATGGTGGAGAGTCTGCTCAACCCTCCAGAACAAGCAAGAAGTAGCCCACAATCGGAAAATGATAAGTACCTGCATTTAACCTACCATGACCCAAAAATACCCCTTTGGGAAAAACCTCTCGCCTACTTACCTGTTTTCTTCCTACTCTGTACTGGGTCGCAGCCAGCTGTACCCCCTGCACCAGAAGAAGCACCATGCACTTTCCCTGAGCCATTCTCCCAGACTTGGGAGGGAAGAAATTAAGAAACAGGAAAAAAATAAATTGCCAGTTCCCCTAAACCAGGAACTCAGGGCTGCAACAGCTCCTTTGCCTAGGCACAGGCATAAGGGGTCCACGAACTTTGAATGCCTTTCAGCCCTGTATAGACTTGTGTGGGCCCATTTCAGCAGCGTAGGCCCTCATTAGCACATTATAACAGGGTATATACCTGAAGTCTAACTTCAACTGTTTTCAGCTGCATGATGTAGAGGCACGTTCATGACATTTGACACCACTCTGCCTATTAAGCAGGGTCCTCACCTACCCACTTCAGGGGCCTGAGGGCAGGTGGCTCCACCCACGACACCTAGCCACCAAAGACAGGGGTCCAAGAATAAGTGGCACCTCCCACTCCTTACATCCAACAGCATTGGGTGCCCACAGTCTGGATACAAAACCCACCCACCCACCTGTTCTAGGGAACAGGGACAGGCTGTCCTCACAGACATTCAGGGGCAGTTTTCATCCCCCTGCCTTGCTCGGCACGTGAACCCCTACTGCACCCAGATACCTGTGCCTACACCAATCACTCCTGCTCATCTGGGACTATAGGTGAGAGCCTGCATCATGCACTTGATGACCAATTACCTGGACACCTGAGCTTAATCCATACAAGAACAGTGACTGAACTCCTGGGCTCACATATCTAGTAACAGCTCTAGCCACCTGGTGACAGGACATTAGAGCTTCAAAAGTTCTAATAAATTAGCTCACATAACCAGCCTATTTAGGCATAACAAAACAAAACAAAAGAAGAACCTAGGACACAGCAAGCAAACATAAAATAAACACAATAACTTATTGATGGCTTGGAGACAACAGTCAATATCAAATCACATAAAGAGGCAGACCACAATGGCTTCAGCAAGCTCCCAAAACAAAGATCTGAGAAATCTTCCAGACGAAGAGAATTCCCTGTAATTACTGCAGGTAGAATACAAAAGATTAATATACAGAACTCTTCAAGAGGCCAGGAAGATCAGGCAAAATGCAGAACAATCCAAGAAGCACACAGACAAAGCATTAGAAGAATGTAAGCAAATTAGATGAGATCGTAATAACAAATTTAATAGACAGCAAGAATCCATAGAGAGACAGCAAAAAAAAAAATTCAGAAGATAAACAATAAAATTTCAAAATAAGACAATTCAAAAGAAAGTCATAAGAGCAGAATTGAAGAAACAGAAGTCAGAATTAGTGAGACTGAAGATAAAGCACTTGGCAACAACATATATGATGAAAAATCAGATAAAAGAAATTAAGAAAAAAAGAAGAAACCCTAAGAATTATGGGGAACTCTATAAAGAGGAATAACCTACAAATGATTGGAGTTCCCAAACAAGGGAATAACAGAAAATACAGAGAGAATTGCTGAAGATTTATTGGCAGAAAACTTCCCTAATGTCATGAAAGATGAGAAGATATCTATCCAAAATCCTCATCGAATCCCACACAAGATAGGTCACAAAAGAAAGTCACCAAGACATATTATAATCAAACATGCCAAAACCAAAGATAAAAAAAGAGAATTTTAAGAGCAGCTAGGGATAAAGGAAAAGTCACCTACAAAGGAGAGTCAATAAGAATAAGCTCAGCTTTACACGAACAGATATATGCACACCCATGTTTATTGCAGCTCTGTTTACAATAGCAAAAAGACGGAAGCAACCAAGGTGCCCATCAATGGATGAATGGATAAATAAATTATGGTATATTCACACAATGGAATACTATGCATCGATAAAGAACAGGGCAGAATCTGTGAAATATTTCATAACATGGAGGAACCTGGAAGGCATTATGCTGGGTGAAATTTTGCAAAAGGACAAATATTGTGTAAGACCACTATTATAAGAACTTGAGAAATAGTTTAACCTGAGAAGAAAACATTCTTTTGTGGTTATGAGAGGGGGGAGGGAGGGAGGGTGGGAGAGGAGTATTCACTAATTAGATAGTAGATAAGAACTACTTTAGGTGAAGAGAAAGACAGCACACAATACAGGGGAGGTCAGCACAATCGGACTAAACCCAAAGCAGTTTCCTGAATAAACTGAATGCTTCAAAGGCCAGCGTAGCAGGGGCAGGGGTCTGGGGACCATGGTTTCAGGGGACATCTAAGTCAATTGGCATAATAAAATCTATTAAGAAAACATTCTGCGTCCCACTTTGAAGAGTGGCGTCTGGGGTCTTAAACACTAGCAAGCAGCCATCTAAGATGCATCAATTGGTCTCAACCCACTTGGATCAAAGGAGAATGAAGAACACCAAGGACACAAGGCGATTACGAGCCCAAGAGAGAGACAGAAAGGGTCACATGAACCAGCGACTACATCATCCTGAGACCAGAAGAACTAGATGGTGCCTGGCTACAACCAATGACTGCCCTGACAGGGAACACAACAGAGAACCCCTGAGGGAGCAGGAGATCAGTGGGATGCAGACCCCAAAGTCTCACAAGACCAGACTTAATGGTCTGACTGAGACTGGAAGGACCCCAGTGGTCATTGCCCCCAGACCTTCTGTTGCCCCAGGACAGGACCCATTCCTGAAGCCAACTCTTCAGACATGGATTGGACTGGACAATGCGTTGGAGAAGGATGCTGGTGAGGAGTGAGCTTCTTGGATCAGGTGGACACTTGAGACTATGTTGGCATCTCCTGCCTGGAGGGGAGATGAGAGGGTGGAGGTGGTTAGAAGCTGGTGTAAAGGACACGAAAAGAGAGAGTGGAGGGAGAGAGCAGACTGTCTCATTAGGGGGAGAGTAATTGGGAGTGTTTAGCAAGGTGTATATGGGTTTTTGTGTGAGAGACTGACTTGATTTGTAAACTTTCACTTAAAGCACAATAAAAATTCTTAAAAAAAAAAAGAATAAGTTCAGACTACTTGCCTGCAGAAACCATGCAGGCAAGAAGGCAATGGGATGACATATACAAACCCTTGAAGAAAAAAAAAATTGCCAGCAAAGAATTATATATCCAGCAAAACTGTCTCTCAAATATGAAGGAAAAATTAGAACATTTCCAGATAAACAGAAGTTAAGAGAATTTGCAAAAACCAAACCAAAATTACCAGAAATACTAAAGGGAGTCCTCCAGTTAGAAAGTCAATAATATCAAATAATGCAAAACTAGAACACAAGACAGAGCAACCAGATATCAAACAAGATTGGGAAATCACAAAAATAAATTAAAGCTAAAATGCTCAAAACAGGGAAACAGAGACGTCATAATTGAAAAGATGACAACATTAAAACAAAAAAGAGGGACTGAAAAATGTAGTCTTAAATCTTTCAAATGGAGAGGAAGTCAAGGCGATAAAAAATAAAAATTTGGTTAACACTTAGAAAAATAGGGGTAAATATTAAGGTAGCCAAAGGAAAACTAACAATCCTAAACTTCAAAATAAAAAACAAGAAAAACATAAAGACTCAGCAAATACAAAATCAACAATAATGAAAAAGAGGAAAAGAAAATACATAAAGAAAAACAACAGCACAGAAAATTAAGTGGAACAAAGAAACTGTCAAAACAACAAGAAAAAAGACATCAAAATGACAGCACCAAACTCATGTTGGTGTTGTTAGGTGCCGTCGAGTCAGTTCCGACTCACACTAACCCTATGCACAACAGAATGAAACACTTCCCAGTCCTGCACCATCCTTACAACTGTTGTTGTGCTTGAGCCCATCATTTAGGCCACTGAGTCAATTCACCTCATTGAGGATCTTCCTCTTTTCTGCTGAACCTGTACTCTACCAAGCATGATGTCCTTCTCCAAGGACTGATCCCTCCTGATAACATGTCCAAAGTATGTAAGGTGCAGTCTCGTCATCTTTGCTTCTAAGGAGCATTCTGGGTGTACTTCTTCCAAGACAGATTTGTTTGTTGTTTTGGCTGTCGATGGAATATTCAATATTCTTCACCAACACCACAGTTCAAAGGTGTCATTCTTCTTCGGTCTTCCTTATGATGTGATTGAAAATGCCATGGCTTGGGTCAGGCGCACCTTAGTCTTCAAGGTGACATCTTTACTTTTCAACACTTTAAAGAGTTCCTTCGCAACAGATTTGCCCAATGCGATGCGTCTTTTGATTTCTTGACTGCTGCTTCCATGGGTGTTGATTGTGGATCCAAGTAAAATGAAATCCTTGACAACTTCAATCTTTTCTCCCTTTATCATGATGGTGCTCATTGGTCCAGTTGTGAGGATTTTTGTTGTCTTTATGTTGAGGTGTAATCAATACTGAAGACTGTGGTCTTTGATCTGCATCAGTAAGTGCTTCAAGTCCTCTTCACTTTCAGCAAGCAAGGTTGTGTCATCCGAATATTGCAGATTGTTAATAAGTCTTCCTCCAATCCTGATGCTCTGTTCTTCATATAGTTCAGCTTCTCAGATTATTTGCTCAGCACATAAATTGAATAGGTATATTGAAAGAATATAACCCTGACACACACCTGTCCTGACTTTAAACCACTCAGTATCCTCTCGTTTTATCCAAACAACTGTCTCTTGATCTATGAACAGGTTCCTCTTCAGCTCAAATAAGTGTTCTGGAATTCCCATTCTTTGCAAAATGTTATCCATAATTTGTTATGAGCCACACAGTTGAATGTCTTTGCATAGTCAATAAAACAAAGGTAAACATCCTTCTGGTATTCTCTGCTTTCAGCCAGGATCTATCTGACATCAGCAATGATATCCCTGGTTCCACGTCCTCTTCTGAATCCAGCCTGAATTTCTGGCAGTTCCCTGTCTATAAGCTGTTGCAGCTGCTTTTGAATGATCTTTAGCAAAATTTTGCTTGCATGTGATATTAATGTTATTGTTCAATAATTTCTGCATTCGGTTGGATCACCTTTCTTGGGAACTGCCATGAATACAGATCTCTTCCAGTCAGTTGGCCAGGAAGCTGTCTTCCATATTTCTTGGCATAGGTGAGTGAGCACTTCCAGCACTGCGTCCATTATTTGAAACATCTCAAGTGATATTCCATCAATTCCTGGAGCCTTGTTTTTCACCAATGCCTTCAGTGCAGCTTGGACTTCTTCCTTCAGTACCATCAGCTCCTGATCATATGCTACCTCTTGAAATCGTTGAACACTGACTAATTCTTTTTGGTACAATGACTCTGTGGATTCCTTCCATCTTCTCTTGATGCTTCCTGCATTGTTTCATATTTTCCCCATAGAATCCTTCACTATTGCAACTCGAGGCTTGAATTTTTTTTCAGTTCTTTCAGCTTGAGAAACACCGAAAGTGTTCTTCCCTTTTGGTTTTCTATCTCCAGCTCTTTGTGCATGTCATTATAATGCTTTACTTTGTCTTCTTGAGCTGCCCTTTGAAATTTTCTGTTCAGTTTTTTTGCTTCATCATTTCTTCCTTTAGCTTTAGCTGCTTGATATTTGAGACCAAGTTTCAGAGTCTTCTCTGACATCCATCTTGGTCTTTTCTTTCTTTCCCGTCTTTTTAATGACCTTTTGCTTTCTTCATGGATCATGTCCTTGATGTCATTCTGCAACTCGTCTGGTCTTCGGTCATTGGTGTTCAACGCATCAAATCTATTCTTGAGATGATCTCTAAATTTAGGTGAGGAATAGTAAGGTCATATATCGGCTCTCGTGAACTTCCTCTGATTTTCTTCAGTTTCAGCTTGAACTCTCATATAAGCAATTGATGGTCTCTTTCACAGTCAGCCACTGGCCTTGTTCTGACTGATGATATTGACCTTTTCCATCACCCTTTTCCACAGATGTAATCGATTTGATTTCTGTGTGTTTCCTCTGGTGAGGTCCATGTATATAGTCGCCGTTTATGTTGGTGAAAAAAGGTATTTATGATGAAGTCATTGGTCTTGCAAAATTCTATCATTCAACCTCTGGCATTGTTTCTATCACCAACACCATATTTTCCAACTACCAATCCTTCTTCTTCTTTGTTCCCAACTTTTGCATTCCAATCATCAGTAATTATTAACGCATCCTGATTGCATGTTCGATCAATTTCACACTTGTGAAGCTGATAAAAATATTTAATTTCTTCAGCTTTGGCCTGAGTAATTAATCAATACTTGCACTGAATGTAAATGGACTAAATGCACCAATATAGAGACAGAGAGAGGCAGAATGGATTAAAAAAACACAATCCATCTGTATGCTGCTTACAAGTGACACACCTTAGACTTAAAGACACAAACAAGCTAAAACTCAAAGGATGGAAAAATATATATATCCAACAAACAACAATCAAAGAAAAGCAGAAGTGGCAATATTAATTTCTGACAAAATAGACTTTAAAGTAAAATCCACCATAAATGATAAGGAAGGACACTATATAATGATTAAAGGGTCAATATACCAGGAGGACATAACTAAATATTTATGCACCCAATGTCAGGGCTCCAAAATAGATAAAACAAACTGTAACAGCATTGAAAAGATATAAGCAGCTCCACAATAATAGTAAGAGAATTCAACACACCACTTTTCGTGAAGGACAGGACATCCAGAAAGAATTTCAATAAAGACACAGAAGATCTAAATGCTACAATCAACCAACTTGATCCCATAGACATACACAGAACAGTCCACCCAACAGCAGTCAAGTATACTTTTCTTTCCAACGCACATGGAACATTCTCCAGAATAGACCACATATTAGGCCATAAAGCAAGCCTTACCAGAATCCAAAACAACAAAATATTACAAAGCATCTTTTCTGACCATAAAGCCATAAAAGTGGAAATCAATAACAGAAAATGCAAGGAAAAAAATATCAAACCCAAGAAAACTGAACAACACCTTGCTCAAAACCTGTTGGGTTATGGAACAAATTAAGGACAGAATAAAGAAATTTATAGAATCAAATGAGATTGAAACACATCCTACAGGAACCTTTGGGACACAGAAAAAGCAGTGCTCAGAGGTGAATTTACAGTAATAAATGCACACATCCAAAAAGAAGAAAGGGCCAAAATAAAAGAATTCACCCTAGAACTCAAACAAATAGAAAGAAAACAGCAAAAGAAACCCTAGAGCACCAGAAGAAAAAACAAATAATAAAAATTAGAGCAGAATTAAATGAACTAGAAAAAAATAAAATAATCAAAAGAGTAAATAAGACCAAAAGCTGATACTTTGAAAAGATCAATAAAATCAATAAATCATTTTTAAAACTGACATAAGAAAAACAGGAAAGGAAGCAAATAACCTGAATTAGAAATGAGACGGGTGATATCACAACAGACCCAACTGAATTTAAAAGAATCATATCAGATTACTACAAAAAGTAGTAACCTAGAAGAACCTAGAAGAAATGGACAAATTTGGAGAAACACACTACCTACCTAAACTAACACAAACAGAGGTAGAACAACTAAATAAACCTATAAAAAAAGACTGAAAAAGTAATTTAAAGATTTCCAACAATAACAACAACAACAAAAAAACCTGGACCTGCTGGCTTCACTGGAGAATTCCACCAAAGTTTCAAAGAAGAGTTAACTCCACTACTACTAAAGGTATTTCACACCATAGAAAAGGATGGAATACTCCCAAACTCATTCTACAATGTCAGCATAACCCTGATACCAAAACCAGGTAAAGACACCACAAAAAAAGAAAACTGCAGACCAATACCCCTCATGAACATAGGTGCAAAAATTCTCAACTAAATTTTAGCCAATAGAATTCAACAACATATCAAAAAAATAATTCACCATGACCAAGCGGAATTCATACCAGGTATGCAGGGATGGTTCAACATTAGAAAAACAATCAGTGCAATTCACCACATAAATAAAACAAAAGACAAGAAGCACATGATCTTATAAATGGATTCAGAAAAAGGCATTTTACAAAGTCCTACATCCATTCATGATAAAAGCTCTCAGAAAAATAGGAATAGAAAGGAAATTCCTCAGCATAATAAAAGGCATTTACACAAAGCCAACAGCCAACCTCATCCTAAATGGAGAGAGTCTCAAAGCATTTCCCTTGAGAACGGGAACCAGACAAGGATGCCCTTTATCACCACTCTTAGCATTGCGCTGGAGGTCCTAGCCAGAGCAATTAGGCTAGAAAAGAAATAAAGGGCATCCATATCTGTAAGTAAGAAGTAAAAGTATCCCTATTTGCAGATGATATGATCTTTGACACAGAAAACCCTAAAGCATCCACAAGAAAACTACTGGAGCTAATAGAAGATTTCAGCAAAGTATCAGGATACAAATTAAACATACAAGAATCAGTTGAATTCCTCTACGCCAAGAAAGAGAATGTTGAAGAAGAGATCACCAAATTAATACCATTTACCATAGCCCCCATGAAGATAAAATCCTTAGGAACAAATCTAACCAGAGATGTAAAAGACCTATACAAAGAAAACTACAAAACACTACTGCAAGAAACCAAAAGAGACCTACATAAGCGGAAGAACATACCTTGCTCATGGATAGGAAGACTCAACATTGTGAAAATGTCTATTCTGCCCAAAGCTATTTACAGATAAAATGCAACCCTGATCCAAATTCCAATGATATTTTTTAATGAGATGGAGAAAAAAAAATCACCAATTTGATATGGAAAGGGAAGAGGTCCTGGATAAGTAAACAATTACTGAAAAAGAAGAACACTACCTGATTTTAGAACCTATTATACCACCACAGTAGTCAAAACATCCTGGTACTGGTACAACAACAGATACATAGACCAGTGGAACACTATGGAGAATCCAGACATAAATTCATCCACCTATGAGCAGCTGATATTTGACAATAGGCCCAATGTCTGTTAAGTGGGGAAAAGACAGTCTCCTTAACAAATGGTACTGGCATAACTGGTATCTACCTGCAAAAAAAATGAAATAAGACCCATACCTCACACCATGCACAAAAATGAACTCAACATGGATCAAAGACCTAAATATAAAATCTAAAATGATAAAGATCATGGAAAAAAAATAGGGACAATGCTAGGAGTCCTAATGCATGGCACAAACAGAACACAAAACCTTAACTAACAATGCATAAACACCAGAAGAAAAACTAGATAACCGGGAGCTCCTAAAAATGACACTTATGCTCATCCAAAGACTTCACCAAAAGAGTAAAAAGACACCCTACAGATTGGGAAATTTTTTTGGCAACAACAAATTGGATCAGCCTCTAATCTCTGAAATCTACAAGATACTGCAAAAACTCAACAACAAAAAGACAAGTAACCCAATTAAAAAATGGGCAAAGGATATGAACAGGCGCTTCACCTAAGAAGACATTCAGGTGGCTAACAGGTACATGAGGAAATGCTCACGATCATTAGCCATTAGAGAAATGCAAATCAAAACTACAATGAGATTCCATCTCACTCCAACAAGGCTGGCATTAATCCAAAAAACACAAAATAATAAATGTTAGAGAGGTTTGGAGAGACTGGAACACTTATACACTGCTGTTGGGAATGTAAAATGGTACAACCACTTTGGAAATCGATTTGGCGCTTCCTTAAAAAGCTAGAAATAGAACTACCATATGATCCAACAATCCCACTCCTTGCAATATACCCTAGAGAAATAAGAGCCTTCACACAAATAGATATATGCACACCCATGTTCACTGCAGTACTGTTTACGATAGCAAAAAGATGGAAACAAAAAAGGTGCCCATCAATGGATGATGGATAAATAAATTATGGTATATACACACAATGCAACGATAAAGAACAAAGATGAATCCGTGAAACATCTCATAACATGGAGGAACCCGGAAGGCACTATACTAAGTGAAATTAGTCAGTTGTAAAAGGACAAATATTGTATGAGGACTATTATAAGAACTCAGGAAAAGATGTAAACACGGAAGAAAACATTCTTTGATGGTTACAAAGGTGCAGAAGGAGGGATGGAGAAGGATATTCACTAATTACATAGTAGACAAGAATTATTTTAGGTGAAGGGAAGGACAACACACAATACAGGAGAAGTCAGCACAACTAAACTAATCCAAAGCTAAAAAATTTCCTGAATACAACCCAACACTTTGAGGGACAGAGTAGCAGATGCGGGTGTCTGGGGACCATAGATTCAGGGGACACGTGGATCAATTGGCATAAAAAAATCTATTAAGAAAACATTCTGTGTCCCACTTTGGTGAGTGGCATCTGGGGTCTTAAAAGCTAGCAAGCAGCCATCTAAGGTGCATCAATTTGTCTCAACCCAACAGCAGCAAAGGAGAATGAAGAACACCAAAGATACAAAGAAAATATGAGCCCAAGAGAAAGAAAGGGCCACATAAGCCAGAGATTCCATCACCCTGAGACGAGAAGAACTAAATGGTGCCTGGCTACCACCAATGACTGCCCTAACAGGGAACACAACAGAGAATCCCCGATGGAGCAGGAGAAAAGTGGGATGCAGACCTCAAATTTACTAGAATTTGAGGTCTGCATCCCACTTTTCTTTTTAGACCAGACTTAGTGGTCTGACCTAGCCTGGAGGGACCCCAGAGGTCATGGCCCCTGGACTCTGTTAGCTCAAAACTAAAACCATTCTCGAAGCCAACTCTTCAGACAAAGATTAGACTGGACTATAAGACAGACATAAAATGATACTGGTGAGGAGTGTTCTTAGTTCCAATAGACACATGAGACTAAATGGGCAGCTCCTTACTGTGAATTAGTAATTCCGGAGGCGAGATGAGAAGGCAGTAAGGGACAGGAGCTGGTTGAATGGACACGGGAAATCTGCGATGGAAAGGAGGAGTGTGCTGTCCCATTACAGAGAGAGCAATTAGGTTCACATAACAATGTGTGCATAAATTTTTGTATGAAACTAACTTGAGCTGTAAACTTCCACTTAAAGAACGATAAAAAAAAGTATTGATATTTGTGACCTAATGTACTGTCTATTCTGGAGGGTGATCCATGTGCGCTGAAGAAGATTGTGTAATCTGTTGTTGGGTGGATACTTCTACGTATGTCTGTTAGGTCTAGTTGATTTATAGTGTTGTTCAAGTCTTCTATTTCTTACTATTCTTCTATTTAGAGGGTCTATTATTGAAAGTGGTATATTGAAGTCTCCAACTATTATTGTAGAACCATTACCAATCTGACACAAATGGTCCTTGTATTTTTCTGAGTAAGAATACACGCGAAAGAAAAACTTTATCTTCAGCAAGCTTTATTTTGCTTGAGTCAAGTAAAAGTAGTCAGTGGGGGACTAAGCCTCTCCAAAAGACAGACTCAAAAAGGGAAGCAAGGCTAGGGCTTATATGGGTTCGGTGGAGACAACAGAGTAATGAATATTTAGTGGGCTTCTTTTTAGGGATGGTACTTCTCAGAATAGCGGTGCAAGCCAATAAGGTTGCATGTGCATCTGGAATCTAAGATGGAACCCGCTGATATTGAAGATGGAGTCCTCTTGGCAGCCCTCGGCATCACTTACTATGGAATACAGCCCAAGCTCACTTGATCTTCGACACTACATCGCCATCTTTGGAGGCCTAAGGAAGGTTAAACAGCTGTCACACTTTGTTCTTCTGTGCATGCAGAGCCTGTAAAGGAGGAAGGGACTAGAAAAACACTAAGAAGGAGATAGTAATTCACAGGTTGTTTCAAACTTATCTCATGTTGACAGGGTGTGGTTCCTGTTTATCCAACTTCTAGATGGTAATCTTTTAACAGCTCTTTTTTTCTGCCAGCACAGCTAACCCTATCTGTCTCACAACAGGGTGTGGTTCCTGTTTACCCAAATTTTACATGGTAACCTTCTAATAGCTCTTTTGTTCTGCCAGCACGGTTAACTCTATCTGTCTCAAAACTGTCTATTTTTCCCTTCAATTTCATCAGTGTTTGTTTCATATATTTTGGAGCTCTGTTATGTGCAGATGTATTTATAATTGTTGTATCTCTTTGATGAATTAACCCTTTTATCAATAGTGTCCTTCTTTTTCTCTTGTAACAGACTTTTACTTAGAGTCTAATTTGCCTGATAATAATATAGCCACCCCACCTCTTTTTTGGTTACTGTCATGAATTGAATTATGTCCCCCCAAAATGTGTATTATCAACTTGGTTGGGCCATGATTCCCAGTATTATGTGGTTGTCCCCCATTTTGCAATTGTAACTTTATGTTAAGAGGATTAGGGTGGGACTGTAAAGCCATCCTTACTCAGGTCACCTCCCTGATCCAATGTAAAAGGAGTTTCCCTGGGGTATGGCTGCACCACCTTTTATCACTTAAGAGATAAAAGGAAAGAGAAGCAAGCAAAGAGTTGGGGACCTCATACCACCAAGAAAGCAGCAGCAGGAGCAGAGCGCATCCTTTGGACCCAGGGTCCCTGTGCCTGAGAAGCTCCTCAACCAGGGGAAGATTGAGGACAAGGACCTTTCTTCAGAGCCGACAGAGAGAAAAAGCCTTCCCCTGGAGCCGTTGCCCTGAATTTGGACTTGTAATCTACTAGAGTGTGAGAGAATAAAGTTCTCTTTGTTAAAGCCATCCACTTGTGGTAATTTCTCTTATAGCAGCACTAGATAACTAAGGCAAATACTATTTGAATGGAGTATTTTTTCTATCCTTTCACCTTCAACCTATTAGTGTCTTTGAATCCAAAGTGGGCTCATTGTAGACAGCATATAGTTGAATCATAGGGTAACCTGAAACCTCTCTGAGTCTTTGCAAATTGACTCTGCGCCAGGACTCACCTTTAGGATTTAGTCAGGCTTATGCTGAGCCTTTTCAGGTAATTTCTGAACATGCGTCTTGCCTGTGGCTTTGTCAATTGTATACAAGGTGCTTTTGAAAGCCTTAATTTCCAAAAGAATCTCTCTCAGGACCTCTTTCCAGTCTTAGGTATCTATTGTATGCCTTAATGGCACACTTTAGCTCCAGAAAGCTACAGGCAGGTATACCCTTCAGGCACTATCCTCTGTCCCTCAGCTCTGCATGAGCTCCAAGATGAGCCAAACCAAAATGATCACCTCGATCTTGTTTCAGTCCTTCAGGTAATTTTTGGGTATAGTCTTGTTATGTTTATTAATGTAATGCTCTCAAACCACATATGTATAAGTCACTTACAAAGTGATGTTAGAAAAAGAAAATTTCTTAATTTAAAAACAGAAACATAGAAGTATGTGAAGTATGTAGCAAAGAGAGCTTGGCATTTGTTCTTTCAGGTTCAATCCTCTGCTGGGAATTTGCATTTCTAACAAGTTCCCAGGCAATGCTAATGTTGCTGGTTAGGGACCCATTCTAGGAACCAACAGTAGGGCTGTGGCTCTCAAATTTTATTATACATAACAATCACCTGGGGGATCTTGTTAAACTGTAGCTCTGATTCAGTGTATCTGGGATGGAAATGCAAATTCTCTGCAGAGGTTTAAACAAGATGAACTGGTTCAAAGCCCTGGTAGTAAATAACCACTCTAAGATAGCCATGTACCTGCATGCTATGATAAAGAATGTGTAACATATAGTTAAATCTCTGTAAATTGACCTTGAGAGATTAAGTTGGAAAAAAAAAAAAAAAAACCTCCTTTATTTCTAACCTTAAAGAAAAGATGCTACATATGGCTAATCTCTGATATTAGAGAAAAAAAATGTAAACATACTAGTCTTATGTTACATTACATCATCTGACCTTATCATGTGAAGCCAAGATGAGAAAATCATATATAAAACATGGATTTGGGGCCACTAACTGAGAGAAGGCAGAGAGGGAATTTCCACCAAGCATGAGCTGAGACCACTCATTAAAGGTAAAAGTCTGAAGTCTAAAGATTTGGACTCTAACCACCTGACTAAACTTACATTGTCATGATTTTTCAGTTCTGGTTAAATAGCTCATGGTGTTACTCGTGTGCCTTACCTTGACTATGTTGTAAAAACTAAATGACTTTATGCATGACAAACTTGAGCATTTCTTAATTTCAAAATCAAATCCCACAGGGTAATTCTGCTCTGCTCCCATTAGATCCAGAGACCAGGCTCCCTCTCTGGCACTGCGTAGCACCGTGTTTTAAGATGGCCATGGTGAGGCTGGAAAGGGGTGGGGCATGCCACATAGTAAACCTAAGCCTTCTTACCATTTGAACAGTACCTTTTTCTTGACTCGGTGTTCACTTTGTTGCTGAACCCTTTGACTAGTTTTCAGACTTCTGACAAAGTTGGTTCTGTCAGTTCTTTTCTTTCTTTTTATTTGGTATTTTGGATGGGAGTGTGCAGCTGATCACATCACCGTCGTGCTCTAGAATCAAACATGCTGATATTTAAATTTTCTAAGTCCTCTATTAAATGAATGATTCAAAGATCACAATTGAGCAAATACCTTGTCCCCTTATCTACTTTGTGAAAGTTCATCCTGAGCTATTTCTCTCTCTTTTCTGTATCATACAAAGTCAAACAATCCTGGGCTGTCACCATCTTCATTGAGAGATAGGCTTTCAAATTAGATAGCTGATCTGGTCAATTTCAGATTCATACGGCCATTTTGGACTGCAGGGAAATACGTGGATAATTCACTATGGAAGCTCACAGTTCCTGGTAGAGCAAAGCATTTTTTTTTTCATCCCCAAGTCTGCAGTAGTGTAAAGGATTTCTCCGTGTAACCTGGTGGGGCTAGAGACAGCATATGACCCTGAGAGTAGTCACACTGAGACTTGAAGTTCAATTAAACGCTTGCAGACAATAAGACACTTTAGAACATCTCACTACTGTAAATGTTAATACAGGGGATTTTCATCTCAAATTATTTCTAAAAAGAAGCAGCTGAAATACTTTGAAAATACAATAAGAAGGTAATATCTTGGTGTCATGATTCTCACAGTTTTTGCAATCCACATTTTTTAAAAAACAGTCTTTCTTTGCTCTTAGTGGAGTTATAAATTAAGCTCAGTCGTATCATTTATAGCAGCAAATTGGAACTCTTCAAGATTTCATTTTTTTTTTTACAAAGAAGGAAGAAGTTCTAATCAGTCACACAGACTCCATTTTGCCCACACACCCACCACTAATTGACATAACGTTAAATAGTTTCCATGGCTTCATTAGAAGTGATTCTAAATATATTAGTCTCTAAATCCAAGAGTGAAAAATTAAAGGAGGTATGAAATTGTTTCAGCTAAGAGAGCTCTAAAATTACGTTTTCATAATCATCTAAACACACACACACAAAATTTGAAAAGCCTAATTGTTTATGTGTAACATTAAGGAGTTCAAAGACTTGCAGCGTCCCCTCTAGGTAGAGTTTGGAGTTACATTTTATAAAGACATGATGATGATGATGAGATAAATTAATGGAAGAACTATAAAAAGTTAAAAGAGCATGATTTTATATATCCTAGAGAAATCTATAGAATACTTAATTCCTCTAGTGTGTAACAGTACTTATTTCTTTCTGACATAAAAATAATGCTTGCTTGCTTGCTTATTAATGAAAGATAAAAACAGAGATATTTATAAAGAAGAAAATTAAGATCATGAGTAATCTCGCTATCCAAAATAACCGCTCAAAAGTTTCTTTAATTTCATCCTAGTCTTTCTCCAATGTATCTGTGCATGATTTTATAACAAATTAGGGATCATAGTTTATGCTTCTATATTATATTGTACTCCATGTTTTTCACTTAAGATTAACTTTGAACCAATTTTGTCTTTATCATTAAATGTTGTTAGTGAGCATTATTTTGAACTGCTTCGTAATCACCCAAATGCTCTAGAACACTTTATGCAAACTTTTCATTATTTATTTTGGGACATTTAGGTTCATTTCTTTTTGGTCTATTATTAAGAAAGTTAACAAACCTCTCCCTACATAAATCTAAATATTTTCAACAAAAACCTTTAACTAATTGTTACGCCATTATTTAACAATAATCCTTCCTATTCCCACCGATGGGAAACCCTGGTGGCGTAGTGGTTAAGTGCTATGGCTGCTAACCAAAAGGTCAGGAGTTCGAATCTACTAGGCGCTCCTTGGAAACTCTATGGGGGAGTTCTACTCTGTCCTATAGGGTCGCTATGGTCAGAATTGACTCGACGGCAACAGGTTTATGGATATACCCACCGATGTATGACACCACTGTGTCAAATGTACTCAGCTTTCTGCATCTTAAAAAATGATGCTTTGATTCCACTTCTCCTTTCAGCTACTGTTGTTTCTACTGACCTTCACAACCAAATTTCATGGATGAATTGCCCATGTTGACTTTCTGTACTTCCTCACCTCTCATACACTAGCAACTGTTTCCCAACTGATTTTACTCTTACCACTGTGCTGAAACCTCTCTGACTAAGGTTACTAATCAGTTCTATGTCAGTAATGTAATGTAAACTTTCAGAAACTGTATTTCTTAACCTATCAAAGATAGTCAATCTTACCGGCCCCCTATCTCCTCAAAACATTCTTTTCCCTTAGTTTGTATGACATTAGGCTTTCCAGGTTTTCCCCTTTGACCGTTCTTTCTCATTTCCTTAGCCAATTAATCCAATCTATCTTACTCTTAAATGGTAGAATTATTTCATGTCCCTGCCCTATGCTACATACCCTTCTTAGTCCATTCATTACCCCTATTTCACCTTGCAAATATCTACTCATAATTCAAGGCAAATTTAAATTTCAAGTCTTATTTGACTTGACTCTAATTTTAGTTAACAAGCCAGGATAACTTTATGCTTGTAATCATGACCTGAAATGATAGAGGATAGACTGTTACTGTCAGTTCTTGTGCAAAAACATTATAGGCCCTGGGTATAAAAGGACAGTGGAGAAGGAAATGTACAGATTCACAAATCTGGAAAGATGCTAACTTGTGCAGAAAGGGTAACTGGAAACTGCACAGAGCCAAGAAACATGACATCAAAATGCACTACATCTGTTCCTACCTTACATGGCCATTTCCCTTCCAATAAAAACTTGCATTTTTGGCAAATTAAATTGAGAACTTGATCTAATCTTCTACTTGGTATATGTGTGTTAACTTCTCTGGCATTAAAATATATTTTTAATGAGATATAATCTTCTAAGTATCAGGCTTGTAAAGATTAAGCAGATGTTAGAAGTGAAAATTGCTCAATGTTTAAGCCAACTTTTGGAAACATATATTAAAATTTTTAATTTGCCGTGTTCTTTGGTTCAATAATTCCAAGTCTAGAAAAGTACCATAATGAAATAATCTGACAAAGAGACACACACGCACACACACACACACAATTTTGTTCTATAATTGTTTATAATAATGAGAAATTGGAAATAGAAGGTTGATAAACTTTATTATGGTAAATCCATAAAATTCTGCACTGTGAAGCCACTGACAATAATGAGGACTAGTTATATTCATTGACACAAAACAAAAGCCACACAACATATTGTGGAGTGAGAAGAGCAGCATGCAGAGCAGGTATGGTACAATCCAGCATTTATAGCATAACACACACACAGCCACACACTCAGACCTGGAATACACAGGATTAAGGAGACATCTTGAAAGACGTTTGTCAAAATATTGAAAGTTTTAAAAAAATATTATTTTGGGGTCTTTTTACTTTCTTCACTCTATTTTTTTTTTGTATTGATTGAATTTTTCAAAGTGATCATGTATCAACTCACATAATTTGAAGAGAAGCGATTAAATTTTAATTTACATTTTAAATCACTAAAGTATGAGGAGAATATATTAGTGAATAGTTTTATAATCTTTGGATGGATGAAGGAGGTCTTTTGAAGTCTGACATCTAAGGCAATTTTAATACAAGAAAAGATTCATAGTTTGGACTACATAATACCTAAGAATTTCAACAGTGCAAATCATAAAATGAATGAATGGACACTAACAATCTTAAACAAATATTACAGCTACATGGGAATTAGAGAAAAAATTCACAACATGAATAAACAATAGTGGGTTAATATCCCTAAGATATTACATCCCTAAGCATTTACAAAAAAAAAGCATAGAAGATTTCACTATTCACAGGAAATAACATTACCCAGTTAAAAAATTGAATATAATGTAAACTTATTTTAATAATGCTCCATCTAGAGCAAATAGAAAACACCCACCACTCATCTGTCAGTTTGTCGTACTGTGGTGGATTGTGTGTTGCTTTGCTACCAGTACTTCGAATACCAGAAGAGTCATCCATGGTGGTCAGGTTTAAGTGGAGCTTCCAGACTAAGACATAATACGAAGAAGGACCTGGAAATCTACTTATAAATAATTTGTCAGTGTAAGCCTTTTGAACAGCAGCTGACCATTGTCTGATATAGTGCCGGAAGATGATCCTTCAGGTCAGGAGGCACTCAAAATATGACTGGAGAAGACCTTCTTCCTCAAAGTAGAGTTGATCTTTATGACATAGATGGACTACAGCTTTTGGGACCTTCATTTGCTGATGTGGCTTGACTCAAAATGAGAAAAAACAGCTGTAAAAGTCCATTAATAACTGGAATGTGTAATACACTAAGTATTGACCTAGGAAAATTGGAAGTTGTCAAAAATGAAATGGAATGCAAAAAGGTTGATATCCTAGGCATTAGCAAGCTGAAATGGACTGGTATTGGTCATTTTGAATTGGACAACATATGGTCTACTATGCCAGGAATGAAAAATTGAAGAGGAATGGCATCATATTCATCATCAAAAAAAAAAAAAATTTCAAGATCTATCCTGAAGTACAACTCTGTCAGTGATAGGATAATATCCACACACCTACAAAGCAGACCAGTTAATATGACTATTATTCAAATTTGCATACCAACCACTAATGCCAAAAATGAGGAAATTGAAGATTTTTACCAACTTCTGCAGTGTGAAGTTGATCAAACATGCAATCAAGATGCATTGATAATTACTGGGGACTGGCACATGAAAGTTAAAAACAAAGAAGAAGGATTGGTAGTTGGAAAATATAGCATTGGTGATAGAAACAATGCTGGCGACTGCATGACAGAATTTTGCAGAACCAATAACTTCTTCATTGCAATTACCTTTTTTCAACAGCATAAAGGGCGACAATACATATGGACCTCACCAGAGGGAATACACGGGAATCAAATCGACTACATCTTTGGAAAGGGACGGTGGAGAAGCTCAATATCATCAGAACAAGGCCAGGGGCTGACTGCAGAGCAGATCATCAATTGCTCATAGGCAAGTTCATGCTGAAGGTGAAAAAAATGAAAAAATGTCCATGAGAGCCAAAGTATGACCTTGAGTATACCCCACCTGAATTAAGAGACCATCTCAAGAATACATTTGACGCACTGAACACTAATGACAGAAAATCAGACAAGTTGTGGAATGACACCAAGAGCATCATACATGGAGAATGCAAAAGGTCATTAAAAAGACAGGAAAGAAAGAAAAGACCAAAATGGATGTTAGAAGAGACTCTGAAACTTGCTCTTGAACATAGAGTAGCTGAAGTGAATGGAAGAAACGATGAACTAAAAGAGCTAAACAGAAGATTTAAAAGGGCAGCTGAGAAGACAAAGTATTATAGTTAAATGTGCAAAGACCTGGAATTAGAAAACCAAAAGGGAAGAACACACTCAGCATTTCTCAACCTGAAAGAACTGAAGAAAAAAATTCAAGCCTCAAGTTGTAACACTGAAGTATTCCATGGGCAAAATATTGAACAACACAGGAAGCATCAAAAGAAGATGGAAGAAATACACAGAGTCACTGTACCAAAAAGAATTTGTCAATGTTCAACCATTTCAGGAGGCAGCATATGATCAAGAACTGATGGTACTGAAGAAAAAAGTCCGAACTGCACTGAAGGCATTGGTGAAAATAAGGCTCCAGGAATTGACAGGATACCAACTGAGATGTTTCAACAAATGAATGCAGCACTGGAAGCACTTACTCATCTACACCAAGAAATTTGGAAGATAGCTACCTGGCAAATTGACTAAAAGAGATCCATATTTGTACCCATTCCAACCAAATGTGGAAATTGTCAAACGATATCATTAATGTTACATGCAAGTAAAATTTTGTTGAAGATCATTCAAAAATGGTTTCAGCAATACACTGACATGGAACTGCCAGAAATTCAGGCTGGATTCGGAAGAGGACATGAAACGTGGGATATCATTGCTTATGTCAGATGGATCTTGGCTGAAAGCAGAGAACGCCAGAAAGGTGTTTGTTGCTATTGTTGTTAGGTGCCATTGAGTCGGTTCCAACTTGTAGTGACACTATGCACAGCAGAATGAAACACTGCTTGGCTCTGTGCCATCCTTACAATCGTTGTTATGCTTGAGCCCATTGTTGCAGCCACTGTGTCAATCCACGTTGATCGAACATGCAATCAGGATGCATTGATAATTACTGGTGATTAGAATGTGAAAGTTGGAAACAAAGAAGGATTGGTAGCTGGAAAATATGTCCTTGGTGATAGAAACAATGCCAGAAATCAAATGATAGAATTACACAAGACCAACAACTTCTTCATTGCAAATACCTTCTTTCACCAACATAAACAGCGACTACACACATGGAACTCACCAGATGGGACACACAGGAATCAAATCAACTACATCTGTGGAAAGAGATGATGGAAAAGCTCAATATCATCAGTCAGAACAAGGCCAGGGGCCGACTGTGGAACAGACCATCAATTGCTCATATGCCAGTTCAAGCTGAAACTGAAGAAAATCAGAGGAAGTCCACAAGAGCCAAAGTAGGGCCTTGAGTATATCCTACATGAATTTAGAGATCATCTCAAGAATAGATTTGATGCATTGAACACTAATGACCAAAGACCGGACGAGTTCTGGAATGACATCAAGGACATCACACAGGAAGAAAGCAAGGGGTCATTGAAAAGACAGGAGAGAAAGAAAAGACCAAGACGATATCAGAGGAGACTCTAAAACTTGCTCATGAACATCGAGCAGCTAAAGCAAAAGGAAGAAATGATGAAGTAAAAGGATGGAACAGAAGATTTTAAAGGGTGGCTCAAGAAGACAAAGTATTATAATGACATGTGCAAAGAGCTGGAGATGGAAAACAAAAAGGGAAGAACATGCTTGGCTTTTCTCAAGCTGAAAGAACTGAAGAAAAAATTCAAGCCTCAAGTTGCAATGGTGAAGGATTCTGTGGGGAAAATACTAAACCACGCAGGAAGCATCAAAAGAAGATGGAAGGAATACATAGAGTCATTATACCAAAAAGAATTGGTCAACGTTCAGCCATTTCAAGAGGTAACATATGATCAGGAACTGATGGTACTGAAGGAAGAAGTCCAAGCTGCACTGAAGGCATTGATGAAAAACAAGGCTCTAGGAATCGAGGGAATATCAATTGAGATGTTTCAACAAATGGATGCAGTGCTGGAAGTGCTCACTTGTCTATGCCAAGAAATTTGGAAAAGAGCTCCCTGCCCAAGTGACTGGAAGAGATCCATATTTATGCCTATTCCGAAGAAAGGTGATCCAACCGAATGTGAAAATTATAGAACAATATCATTAATATCGCACGCAAGCAAAATTTTGCTGAAGATCATTCAAAAGCGGCTACAGCAGTGTCTCGACAGGGAACTGCCAGAAATTCAGGCTGGATTCAGAAGAAGATATGGAACCTGGGATATCATTGCTGATGTCAGAAAGGTGTTTACCTATGTTTTATTGACTATGCAAAGGCATTCGACTGTGTGGATCATAATAACACTTAACATTGCAAAGAATGGGAATTCCAGAACACTAAATTGTGCTCATGAGAAACCTGTACATAGACCAAGAAGCAGTCTTTTGACTAGAACAAGGGAATATTGTGTGTTTTTAAATCAGGGAAGATGTGTGACAGGGGTGTATCCTTTCACTATACTTATTCAATCTGTAGGCTGAGCAAGTAATCCATGAACCTGCACTATATGAAGAAGAACGTGGCAGCAGGATTAGAAGACTCATTAACAACCAGTATTACGCAATGACACAACCTTGCTTGCTGAAAGTGAAGAGGACTTGAAGCACTTTCTGAAGAAAATCAAAGACTACAGCCTTCAGTATGGATTACACCTCAACATAAGGAAAAGAAAAATCCTCACAACTGGACCAATAAGCAACATCATGATAGAGAAAAGAGTGAAATTGTCAAGGGTTTTATTTTACTTGGATCCACAATCAACACCTGTGGAAACAGCAGTCAAGGAATTAAATGATGGATTACACTGGGCAAATCTGCTGCAAAAGGCCTCTTTAAAGTGTTAAAAATATGTCACTTTGAGAACTAAGGTGTGCCTGATCCATGCCATGGCATTTATCAATCGCCTCATATGCACACAAGAGCTGGACGATGAATAAGGAAGACTGAAGAAGAACTGATGCCTTTGAATTGTGGCATTGGTGAAGAATATTGAATATACCACGGACTGCGAGAAGAATGAACAAATCTGTCTTAGAAGAAGTACAGCCAAAATGCTCCTTAGAAGCGAGGATAGCAAGATTTCATCTCACATACTTTGGATATGTTATCAGGAGGGACCAGTCCTTGGAGAAGGACATCACGCTTGGTAAAGTAGAGGGTCAGTGAAAAAGAGGAGGACCCTCTATGAGATGGGTTCACACAGTGGCTGCAACAATGGGCTCAAACATAGCAACAATTTTAAGGATGGTGTGGGATGGGCCATGCTTCATTCTGTTGTACATAGGGTCGCTCTGAGTTGGAAACCGACGTGAAGGCACCTGACAACAACAAAGAGAAAATGTCAGAAAATTACTATTCCCTATTTCATCCATTGGGAAAGTCAAAATCTTTTTTGGAAACGTCATATGCAAAAATCAGTGAAAGGATTCTGGCTTTTGTATAAGTGGCCTTCTTAAACTACAGGCAATTTTCCATTTTCTTCCCAGAGACAGAATTGCATGTGTCTTTTTCTTTTTTTTTTTTTTTTTGATGTGTATGTGTGTGTGTGTATTTAAATGTCATGATACTTTACAAATACAACTCTTAACATTCCAAGTAATACAAAACAAGCAAAGGTTATCTGCAGCTTTTTGCAAACTAGTACTGAAAAGTTTTGAATATAAAAATATGAACACACTTCTAAATTGCTCTGTGTATCTTTAACCTAAGAAGCTGGGCACAGCAGGTACATCTCAAAACTCTCCCCCTTAAGTCCTTCTCTTCTGTGGGGCAGCAACAACATGGTGACAAGCATATGAACTTTTGAGACAGGAAAATATGATCTGAATACCACATCTGTTACTTACTAACTGGGTGATTCTTTCTGAATGGCAAATGTTGTAAGGTACAGCACTTGGAATGACTGAATTAAATAATATAAAGTTACTATTTATTAACAAGTCTGCTCCAAGGGTTAAATAAAGTGATGTATATGAAGTATCCGGCATGCCTGGAACACAGTACGGATTCAATAAGTAGAAGTATACTAGTAGTAGTAGTAGTTAACCCATTGCCATTGAGTCGATTCCGACTCATAGCGACCCTATAGGACATACTAGAATGGCCCCATAGGGTTTCCAAGGAGTGGCTGGTGGATTTGAACTGCCAACCTTTTGGTTAGCAGCCAAGCTCTTAATCACTGTGCTACCAGGGCTCCAGTAGTAGTAGTAGTAATAATCAGTACTACTAGTAGAATGGAAAGGAGCCCTGGTGGCATGATGGTTAAGCTCTAGGCTGTTAACTGAGAGGTCAGCAGTTTGAATCCACTAGCCACTGCAAGGGAGAAAAAGCCTGGCTATCTGCTCCAGTAAAGACTACAGCCTGGGAAACCCTATGGAGCAATACTACTCTGTCCTAAAGGGTTGCTATGAATCGGAATAGACTCAACGGCACACAACAACATTAATAGGGCGGTAAGTGTGGTAGTTGTACTTTCCTTCCCTGAAGAAGACTTACAAATTTCTTACCACATCTCTCTTGGTAGGATTCCATTTAAAAGACAATTACAAGGGAGTTTGGTCTTGCCACATACACAGTGTGAAGAGCTTGGAGCCTTGAAATCGTGCCCTCCTGAGATGAGCACTGGCTGACTTCGCTGTATGTGAACAGGTCATTCTGCTCATGCATGAAGGGCTTATTTAGTGCAAGCCTGCCCTGAGCTAATTATATTCTGAAACTGACCTCTCTTTTAGTTTGTGAATGTCAATAAAAATTACTTAAATACAGTGAAAAGCAAAATAAAACGCCAAAGTTATGAGATAACTATTAGTCAGACTACCGAACTGGGAATTGCTAACCACTGTTTTAATCACAGTTCTTTCTCACTCTGGGGGCATGGGTAAGATTTGACTTTTTAAGAATTTAGTTACCACATAGAGAAATCCGAACTACGTTTTATCCAAAATGATATACGGAAGATGAATTTCTCTGTGCCTTACATTAACAAGAAAAAAATTGGATAAAATAGGCACTCAAATCTGTATTTCAGCTACGAACAGAGTGATAAACATACAAGAGCAGAAAAGAGAGGGCAAGAACAGAGCAGGCCGTTACGAAACTCAGTGCCATGGCCAGTTCTGGGCACTGGGGTCTGACCTGGGTATGAAGCCTTACTCTGCAGCCTCACACAGTTACAACAACTCTCTGGTTCCTATGCCTCCTTTTGTAAAACCAGGATAGCAAAATCTCATTTTGTTTTTATACTTTTTTGAGGTTAAGATTTTTTTTAATCTTGGAATTATTTTATTCTTTTAACGATGATGAAGAATTTCATAATCTAACCAACAGAAGAGTGATTTGTTTAGTAATTGATAAGTATGGAAGATCATGTATGAAAAGAGAGATTTAAAAAAAAAAATAAGGGGAAACAGAAAAAGGATTAGACAGTTTTTTATCTCAAATGCTTTTGGATTTTCTTTCAATTTAAAGAAGGCAATTTTCATCCCTGTACTAATTTTTTTAATTTAATTTTATTTCTTGTACAAATATACGCAGCAAAGGATACATCGTTTCAACAAATTCTACATTCAGTGACATTGTTTACATTCTTCAAGTTGTGTGACCCATTCTTGCTACCCTTTTCCATGTCATTCCACCACCATTAACATAAAATCACTGCCCCCTAGGCTTCTCATCTAACCTTTTGAGATGCTGTTGTTAATTTGATCCCACATAGATAAATCTTTGAAAGAGCACAACACTCAAGGGGATTATTGTAAGGATTAGATGAAATAAGGTATAGTAACTAACACAGTGCCCGAGCCATAAAAGATGCCCCAATGAATATGAATATCACTCTTTCAGCGACATTCTCATTTATGACAGTCATTTCAGTGAGATTCATAAGGTGCTGGACCAAATTTCTCTGTCAATTTAGGCAATGCTAACTGAACGCCCAGAAGAGAGTACAGTCATCAGTTTAATTCAATCAATTCTGCCAAAAATAAATAATATGACCCAACAATAAAAATTTTTCCAAAATAAAATAAATAGAAATAAGTGTCTAGTCCTCCCCCGCCCCCAATTCCTCAGGCTGGCATAGTGTAGACCAATCTCAGTTACAGAGAGCAAACGTTTGGTTTATATGGCACCTACCTAATACAGACTGAAAATCACAGAAGAATGTCAACGCTGAGATCTGAATATACCATCAGCTGATCGTTCAAGAAAAGATAAATTGTTGGAAGCATTGCACAGTCACTTAAGGCAGACATAGTAGTTAGTTGAAAGGCTGGGTTTCTTAGCTACCAAGACATTTATTACTGGCTTTTGTGAGGGATATGTTCTTGATAAACCACAGGTAACTTAAAACTGAATGTCAAAAGCAATTTTCTCATCAAAGAGAAAGGACAAAGAGCACGTGAAAATCATTTTCGGGGAGCCAGCTGCAGCAGCCAGCTAACCAAATCTCCAGGGCTGACAAAAAAAGAAAAGCTGAGATGCCTGAGAATGCCAGCACCTACTCTGCAGCAAGGGTGGGAGGGGCCATCGCAGGGGGTGGGGAAGAGGCCAAAGCTCCAAATAGCACATCTGCAGACAGAAAAGAGTGCCCAGTCCATCTGACCCCACCTCTAAATGCTCTCAGCTTAAGGTACTGTCTGAAAGCAGCTTCAGGGATGTTTTTCTGCATCCAGGCTCACCTGATGAATTTGATGAAGATAAATTATATTTTACTGAAATGATGAAAGGTCAAATCGCAAGCATTTAATGGAAGGGGGGAGAGGGGGAGGAAAAACAGAAACTTCACAGTGCAGATGAACAGAAATACAGCACAAGCTGTAGGCTTGAAAACCTAGAACACCAGAGCTGAAGAAGTGGGGCCAATTTTTGCCCGTCACTAAGGAGCTCTGTCTGCGTTGCTGGTTAAAGTCCGGAGGTGGTTATTTGCTGAGGACGAAGTTCTCTCCTGAACAGCAACTCAGTATGTTAATAAAAGTCTAAATAGTGTAGCCAACTCTATTCCAAACACCCATAGGGTGTTTGGGACAATACTACCTAAGAAGTAAATCATCTGTGCCGGCCCTGCACTTGGGAGACTTTGCAAGAATCAGCTCGTTCATAACCACAGCATCCTCTGCTATGAACATTATCAGTTCCACGTTAAGGGTGACGCCCGTGGACCCATCACACTCTGTACCTTTTACCTTGGAACTGTACCTTTCACAAAGTGTATTTACATACATTATTCCACTCTACTTTCACAAGGAGCGAGTAAAGAAACTAGCAGTTGAATGAATTCCCCGTGGTGCCACAGCAAAGAAGTGGCACAGAGATTCCAACACGGGTCGTTCGGGCTCCAAAATCTGCTCTTACCAGTATACCACATTGCGAGCGTTTGTTCCCTGAGTAACGGCTTGAGAATGCTGCATTAAAACCACTATGCTTCAAGATATAGAACTATTGTGCATAAAATATGATAGGCGGTTTGTAACCAGCACTTCCTTTAGATTTTAGTACTTTGGCTTTCAAATGGTTTTTAAATGAAAGGTTCAGAAAAATTACACATGCATTCGATTGTGCCTGCAATGCTGCTATGGGCAAAGTCTCGAAGCCTTTCGTGAAAGCGAACGCAATTCTCTAGAAGGATTATCAGGGTTCCTAATTTCTTCTTTGTCTCCCCCGAATGCTCTCAACTGAAATAGAGATTTTAACTTTAAGAAAATGCAGCGTTTCTCATTTTCTTCACCCCCTACCTCACTCCCAGCCAACCATGAATGACATTCTTGAGAACTTTTGGACAAAAGAGCAAAGAGTAAGATTGTGGCTCCAGTGTTCGAGAAGGAATCAAAAATAGTTTGTCATGTTTAACAGTGACTACATATCATTTCAATCAGCGTAGCTCACATATTTTAGAGTTTAAGAAGGTTCATTCTCAACCAGTATGAAGCAGAGAACTTACAATTACCCATTGCTGAAATTTATCTGGGGCCTTAACAATTCCCTACTTCCCTTTAGCATGAAATCTGTTAACTGTAATGAAACCTTAACACAATTCAGGGGATAAAGGTAGAATTAAGAGACATGACACTAAATGGTAGGAATAGAGAGGGAAAGATAGTTCTGTTAGGTGCTGTAGAGTAGGTTCTGACTCATTGCGACTCTGCATACAAAAGAATGAAACACAGCTCAGACCTCTGCCATCATCACAGTCATTGTTATGCTTGAGCCCATTGTTGCAGCCACTGTGTCAATCTGCCTCATTGAGGGTCTTCCTCTTTTCCACTGACCCTCTACTTTACCAAGCATGATGTCCTGCTCCAGGGACTGATCCCTCCTGATAACATGTCCTAAGTATGTGAGACGAAGTCTCGCCATCCTTGCTTCTAATGAACATTCTGGCTGTACTTTTTCCGAGACGGATTTGTTTGTTCTTCTAGCAGTCTATGGTAAATTCAATATTCTTCTCCAACACCACAGTTCGAAGGCGTCAATTCTTCCTTGGTCTTCCTTATTTATTGTCCAGTTTTTCCATACATATAAAGTGACTGAAAATACCATGGCTCAGGACAGGTGCACCTTAGTCCTTAAAGTGACATCTTTGATTTTGGGGGGAAAAAGAGAGACAGAAAGAGAGAGAAAAAAAGGAAAGGCATGCCTTATCTGTTCATTCTACTCCTGAGTCCCACGGAGGCATTAGGACCAGATACAATTTCAGCCTACCCCTTCCAGATGCACAAGGCTATCTTAGTTTCATCTCTGCCCACACCTTTTGCGTTCAGTGACTGTTGAGGGGCCCATTGAGATCATCTCTTACTGGACCTTTCCAACGGGTACATTGGGAACCAGTCTAGGGGAAAGGTATTTTTGAAAGATCACAGAGTTGGTTCATGGCAGAGACACGATTAAAATCCAAGTCTTCCAGTTGCTAGTTTCTTCAATGTCAAACATTTCAAAATTAATAAAATAGAATAATCGAGTGTATATATGGAGGTTTTTGTAAAGTTATGAAAAATAAGCTACTCCCACAGAAGGATCAAAGGCAGAACTAAAAATAGAAAAGATTTCCTCATGCATGAAATTGCCAACAATTTACTACTGCAGGTCTAAAGTTTCTGTCAGATTATGAGTTTGAATATAACCTTGTTAATACTTTACCTTAACATTCCTATTCCTTTTATCAGGTAGATACATTTGCTCAGGAAAGCCAGTTTTGGCTAATGGAATTTGTAATATTTTAGTGGTTATGTAGATAAATCTACTATTTCCTTGGGTGCAAAGAAATTTAGGCAGCTAGCTTACAGCACCTTGACCATTAAGAAGTTCCTGCCTCAGTTTGCCATGCCTGAAGACATGAGATCACAACAAAAGTACCAAGGAAATATCAGAAAATGCCTCCAGGCCTCTCATTCTTATCTCCTGTTTTGACCTCCAAGCAGTCCCTGATACTCTGGATTCTGGATTCTGCCTTGTCATTTTGTTCCTTGTTGACATGGTAGCCTTGTTCAGGTGAATTTACGCTATTAAGAATCTGGCAATGTGATACTATAGAATGTTGTCTCTGGCAAATGCCCCCTGAGGCTCCACAGCCCACACCATGTGCATGAAAACATAAACCAGTGTTCAGCACGGACTGCCAGGATATTACCCACAAAGGCCCTGGATTGAAGAATGTACCACCAACTCTAGTATTCTTCTTTTGCCTTAAGTTTGGTAAAGGTCAATGAAAATGAGGGCAATCTTCAATGACGTAGATCGATAGGATAGCCACAAGAATGGACTCAAACATACCAACAATCATGAAGAGGGCACAGAACCGGGCAACAATTCATTCTTTTATATATACGGTTGCCAGGAGTTGGAGCCAACCCGTAGGCAACTAAAATTATAGAAAGAGCAAAGGATTAAGTATCAGGAGACCTGTATTCAAGTTCCTGCTGTGTGACCTTAGTCTTCCTCCCTTGGCTACGTTTCCCTTATTTGTAAAATGAAGGATTTGACTGCCAGGAGTTCTCTGTCCTGGCTATTCATTAAAATTTTGGGGAGATTTTTAAATACAAAGAATCCTAGCAGCCATCTATTGAATCATAATGTCCAGGGACTGTTCCTAGAAGTACGTAATTATGATAAGCTCCCCTTGGTGTTTCGATGATCAAACAGTACAGGGCGTCATTGCTCCAGGTATCTTTCCAGGTTTATAGCTCTTGTTCACATGTTGTTGTTGTTGTTAGCTGCCGTTGAGTCAGTTCCAACTCATTGCCACCCTATGCACAACAGAATGAAACACTGCCCGGTCTTGAGCCATCCTCAGAATCATTGCTATGCTTGAGCTTAATGTTGCAGCCACTGTGTCAATCCATCTCCTTGAGGGTCTTCCTCTTTTCCGCTGACCCTGTACTCTGCCAAGCACGTTGTCCTTCTCCAGGGACTGATCCTCCTGACAACAAGTCCAAAGTATGTAAGATGCAGTTTCGCCATCCTTGCTTCTAAGGAGCATTCTGGTTGTACTTCTTCCAAGACAGATTTGTTCATTCTTTTGGCATATGGAATATTCTTTGCCAACACCACAATTCAAAGGCGTCAATTCTTCTTTGATCTTCATTATTCATTGTCCAGCTTTCACATGCATATGATGTGATTGAAAATACCATGGCTTGGGTCAGGTGCACCCTAGTCTTCAAGGTGACATCTTCACTCTTCAACACTTTGAAGAGGTCCTTTGCAGCAGATTTGCCCAATGCAATGCATCTTTTGATTTCTTGACTGCTGCTTCCATGGCTGTTGATTGTGGATCCAAGTAAAATGAAATCCTTGACAACTTCAATCTTTTCTCCGTTTATCATAATGTTGCTCATTGGTCCAGTTGTGAGGATTTTTGTTTTCTTTATGTTCAGATGTAATCCATACTGCAGGCTGTGGTCTTTGATCTTCATTAGTAAGTGCTTCAAATCCTCTTCACTTTCAGCAAACAAGGTTGTGCCATCTGCATAGCTCAGGTTGTTAATGAGTGTTCTTCCAACCCTGATGCCCCATTCTTCTTCATATAGTCCATCTTCTCATATTATTGGCTCAGCATACGATTGAATAGGTATGGTGAAAGAATGCAACCCTGACACACACCTTTCCTGACTTTAAACCAATCCATATCCCCTTGTCCTGTCCAAACAACTTCCTCTTGATCTATGTAAAGGTTCCTCATGAGCACAATTAAGTGTTCTGGAATTCCCATTCTTCACAATGTTATCCATAGTTTGTTATGATCCACACAGTTGAATGCCTTTGCATAGTCAATAAAACACAGGTAAACATCCTTCTGGTATTCCCTGCTTTCACCCAGGATCCATCTGACATCAGCAATGATATCCCTGGTTCCATGTCCTCTTCTGAAACCAGCCTGAATTTCTGGCAGTTCCCTGTTGATATACTGCTGCAGCCGTTTTTGAATGATCTTCAGCAAAATTTTCCTTGCATGTGATATTAATGATATTGTTCTATAATTTCCACATTCGCTTGGATCACCTTTCTTGGGAATAGGCATAAATATGGATCTCTTCCAGTGGGTTGGGCAATTAGCTGTCTTCCAAATATTTTGGCATAGACAAGTGAGTACTTCCAGCACTACATCCCTTTGTTGAAATATCTCAATTGTTATTCTGTCAGTTCCTGCAGCCTTGTTTTTCGCCAATGCCTTCAGAGCAGCTTGGACTTCTTCCTTCAGTACCATTGGTTTCTGATCATATGCCACCTCTTGAAATGGTTGAATACCGACTAATTCTTTTTGGTATAATGACTCTGTTTATTCCTTCCATCTTCTTTTGATGCTTTCTGCGTCATTTAATATTTTCCCCATGGAATCCTTAACTATTGCAACTTGAGGCTTGAATTTTTTCTTCAGTTCTTTCAGCTTGAGAAAAGCCGAGCGTGTTCTTCCCTCTTGGTTTTCCATTTCCAGCTCTTTGCACATGTCATTATCATACTTTACTTTGTCTTCTCGAGAGGCCCTTTGAAATCTTCAGTTCTTTTACTTCATCAATTCTTCCTTTTGCTTAAGCTGCTCGACGCTCAAGAGCAAGTTTCAGAGTCTCCTCTGACATCCACCTTGGTCTTTTCTGTCTTTCCTATCTTTTCAACGACCTCTTGCTTTCTTTCTGTATGATGTCCTTGATGTCATTCCACAACTCATCTGGTCTTCAGTCACTAGTATTCAGTATGTCAAATCTGTTCTTCAGATGGTCTCTAAATTCAGGTGAGATATATTCAAGGTCATATTTTGGCTCTCGTGGACTTGCTCTGATTTTCTTCAGTTTCAGCTTGAACTTGCATATGAGCAATTGATGGTCTGTTCCACAGTTGGCCCCTGGCCTTGTTCTGACTGATGATGTTGAGCTTTTCCATTGTCTCTTTCCACAGATGTAGTCAATTTGATTTCTGTGTGTTCCATCTGGTGAGGTCCATGTGTACAGTTGCCGTTTATGTTGGTGAAAGAAGGTATTTGCAATGAAGAAGTCGTTGGTCTCGCAAAATTCTATCATTGGATCTCTGGCATTGTTTCTATCACCAAGGCCAGATTTTCCAACTACTGATCCTTCTCCTTGTTCACATACCCTGGGTCAATTAGGCCCTAGTGGCACAATGGTTAAATGTGCAGCTGCTAACCTCAAGGTTGGTGCCTTGAATCCACCAAGTGGTTCTCTGTGAGAAAGACCTGGTTATCTGTTTCCATAAAGATTACAGCCAAGAAAACCCTATGGGGCAGTTCTACTCTGTCCCATAGGGCTGCTATCAGTTGGAATCCATTTGATGGCACCTAACAACAACAACAATAAAAATAGCAATTAAAAAGCAAAGATATCACATTGATGACTAGTGTGCACCTGACCCAAGCCAGGCCATTTTCAATGGCTTCATATGCATGCAAAAGTTGGACAATGGAAAAGGAAGAAAGAAGTACTGAAGCATTTGAACTGTGGTGTTGACAAAGAATATTGAATATACCACGGGCTGCCAGAAAAACAAACAAATCAGCCTTGGAAAAAATACAACCAGAATGCTCCTTAGAAGTAAGGGTGGTGAGACTTTGTCTTGCTTACTTTGGACAGGTTACCAGGAAAGACCAATCACTAGAAAAAGGACATCATGTTTAGTAGAGGGTCAGTGAAAACAAGGGAAACCCTCAATGACATGGACTGACATATAGCCACAACAATGGCTATTGGATCATGAAGCTGGTGCAGGACTGGGCAAGGTTTCATTCAGTTATAGTAAGGTCTCCTTGAGTCCTAGTAGACTCCGTGGCAACTAACAACAACAAATAGCAACAAAGTCTAATCCGGCTTTGTTTTGTTGATCACTTCACAATCAATGGACAGCTAATTAACATGCAGACCTCTCTTCTAAAATTCTTTGTCCAGGCACACTGCCTAATTAGGGGGTGGGTCACTAGCCAAGCTTGTCAAAATGCCCTGGGTTTGAGGTCCTTGTATCAGCCCATGATTATAAAAAAGATATACATACACCCAGGGATTTTTCATATATTATCTCAATTGATCTTTACCATGACCGTGCAATAACACCCCCCCATACTAATAAGAAAATGGAGGTTCAGAGAGGTGAAGCAACTCAGTTGAATGTCTTTCAGCACATGGGAAAACAACGATTAAAATCAGTCTTCCAGACTCGCGATGCCACTATAACATACTGCTTTAATATGCCTGTAAACACTACTGATATCACCAAAGCGAAGGATACAACCTGTGAGAGATGCCTTTTGTGACTTGAGGCCGAGGCAAGAGCAGACGAATGAGGGTAGAGAGTCATCAGAAGAACCAGGTTCAGAAAACTTTGGCTCTCCAACCACTTATATCAGAACCTAAGGACTGCGTACTCTATATCGGATCCTGGAAGGTTATAGCTCTGCAGGGTGTTTAGAACTCACCTAACCCAGTGTCTTCACAGAGACAGAGAAACTGAGGCACAGGGAAGAATTACTGCTTAGGTCATACAGGCAATTGCTAGCAAAGCTGAGGCTAGAACTTAGGTGTTCTGACTCACTACATTCCAAGCTTTTCTCTTTCTTTCTTTTCCTCACAACACTAAATGCCGTAATGGCAATTTTTAAAAGCGAATAGCCAGTGGAATAATTCCAAGTAATTCTCTGGACAAAAGGGACATTTATCAAAAAAGAAAAAAGGCTTTAATGTTGTTGCTTTTCTCCCATGACAGCTCCTTTGAGAGTCAAAAGCCATTCAAAATATTCTCCAAAACCCTTTCTGAGTTCAAAAAGAAGCAACGCTATTGCTTATCTCATACATAATTAATATCTATTAGACTTAGCAGAGTTTAAGTTCATGGTATCTTTGCACTTCTGAGATATTGTTGATCACATGTATAATGTATTCAATGTCAAATTATTGAGTAAGTGTACAACCTCCAATAATAGCATTGTTCCTTTGGGAAAATATAATTCATTTTACAACGATTTTCTTTGCCTTGCAGTTTACAGGAATGCATTGTGGCAAAAAGTAGAGGTTACATGTCTGTTCAGTAAGTGCCTCATTTAACATGGCAATATAGAAGCTATGTGAACACTTAAAACTGTGTATTTTGGGGCAAGGTACTTACATTTTCTGATCTTCAATTTTACACTTTTCAAAAATTGGTACGTAGATTAAATGAAATTCTACTTGTAAAGTCCCTAGTGTAATTCTTGACATATAATCCAAAAAATGCTTGATAATTGCTAGCCATAATTATTATTCTAATATTTGTGTTACATCACTGTGAGGACATTACCACATTATTTCTCTACGGAAAAATACAAAAAGATATACTTTATATTTTTCCACTACAAAATTATTTTTGTTGCCTTTGTTTCCCCCCGCCTGATAGTTATAACTATTATTCTGCTGAAGGAATCCTAAATGAGAAATAATATGTAGAATATGGAAAGCTATGGTGTTGAGACTGTCTCTCATTATTGCTGACTTGGCTACTGCCACTGTTGAGTGTGCCCAATTTACAAGCAAGAGCAGCCAACCATGGTCCATCTTGAGAACCATTTAGCTAAATCGAATGCATCAACACAGAAACTTGATTTGGAAACAAGTTACATGAAAAAAGAAGCAGATGCATTTTTTCATAGGACACCAACAACAGTTCTACGAGACAGGTATGCTGCTGATATTCCCATTTTACAGGTGAAGAAACTGAGGGTCAAAGAGATTAAGTAACTTGCCCAAGGCCAGAGAGTAAGTGAATGGTGAATCCTGGGTTTTAGAGCTAGAAATATGAACCATTTTGCTAATTGCTTATTTGTTCTGGTATTTCTGCTTAAAAAAAAACTACCTAGTAACTATGTTTTTGTTAACTCACACTTCTGGACAGTGGTTGTGGCTGCCACCACTCTTGCCAGTGTAGATTCCATACAGGGTCTTGCATATGCATGAATATGTTAACTTTTTTGGTTGTTGTTATCCTTTACCTTTTCCTTACTAGTTCAGAAAGTGTTCATTGCTTCTGGTGGTCTTGGAGATCAGAGAGCTGTAGTTCAATATAGGAGGTGATGAGTGTTTGGATGACCCTCTTTTGGAAAGGCAGTGAATGATGCTTGCTTTTCTGTTTGATTATTTTGGGATAGTTATTTTTATATCAGTCTGTGTCACTAGTGTTGCTGCTATTCAGAAGTTTAAATATGGAAGAAATTAATATGTTGGTGTCTTAGCTATCTAGTGCTGCTATAACAGAAAGACCACAAGTGGGTGGCTTTCTGAACAGAAATTTACAACTTAGGAGGATAGAAGTCTGAATCCAGGGTGCCAGCTCTAAGGGAAGGCTCTCTCTCTCTCTCTCTGCCTATTTTGGGAGAAGGTCCTTGTCTCTTTTCAGCTTCTATCCCTAGGATCCTTGGTGATCATGTGGTGTGGATCCTTCTCTCTATTTGTGCTTGCTTGCTTAATCTGCTTTTCAATATCTCAAAAGAGATTGACTTAAAATACACCCTAGGGTAATATTGCTTCATTACCATATCAAATAAAACCCATTCCCAAATGGAATTATAATCACGGGTATAGTGGTTAGATTCACAACACATAATTTTGGGGAACACAATTCAATCCGTAACAGTTGGTACCGGGCAGCCTGACAGGTGAGCAGTTCTAGAAATTTCTTAATATTTTTAGTTGCCCAGTACTTTTGACATACTCCCTATACTTAGGGAAATTTTTCCATCTGTGGTCTTCTTGGAAAGCAGATTAAAAGTTTTAACAAGGGCATCACTTCCCAGTGATAGGAGAATTGGTGGTGTCATGTGCATTATCTGTAACCAGCAGGGGCAATAGTGGTGTTTCCACCAGATCAGATATGCGGTGTAATTTAAGTACTGCCCGTGCGCACATAAAACTCCAGCTCGATTCTCCAACATTCTTGGAGAATCTCTGAGCTAACATCCTTTAACAAATTTGTGTTTTTACGTTTGAATTAGCTAGTTTGCTTCTGGTGTTTGCAGATAAGAACCCTGTCTGATAAGGGGCTGTTGGGTGACTCAGACGAGCCAAAGCACATACAGCATTTAGTACAGTTCTAGGTACATAATAACTATACAGTAAATATATAAGTATATATACACAGTAAATATATATATATTGGAGGAAAATATTGAATATACCATGGACTGCCAAAAGAACAAACAAATCTGTCTTGAAAGAAGTACAGCTGGAATGCTCCTTAGAAGCAAGGATGGTGAGACTTTGTCTCACATACTTTGGAAATGTTATCAGGAGGGACCAGTCCCTGGAGAGGGACATCAGTCTTGTTAAAGTAGAGGGTCAGCGAAAAAGAGGGAGACTCTCAGTGAGATGGACTAACACAGTGGCTGCAACAGCGGGCTCAGATACAGCAACAATAGTGAGGGTGGTGCAGGACCAGGCATTGCTTTGTTTGTTCTGCTGTGCATGGGTCGCTATGAGTCAGAACTGACTCAACGGCACCTAGCAACAACAAAATACATAAGAGAACGTTGCATTGTGAATCAGTTACAGAGTGATCAGAATGAATATAAAAGAAACCAATGGTTATCTCTGCATAGTGGGATTAGATGAGATTATTTTTCTTTTTACATATTTATTGGAGATCCTGTGATACTTTATGAAAATAAAAATTGCGAAGGTAAGAGAGAATACTGCAAACACTAGTGAAGTTTGAGTGCTTTATACCATTTTACAATTAAAACAGTCCCTATGGTTACTGCCAAGGTTAAAAGAAGTTCATTTTCTGAAATTCCTTGTGCAAAGCAGAAAAACAAAACAAAAAGAATTTTGTTTCAAAAATATTTTGGAGAAAAAGGCAAAGCCCTTACAATGACCTACATTATATGGTCCCCCTCCTACTCCCTGATTTTACCTTCTACCCACTCACTCTTGTTCAAGGTGCTCCAGTCAGACTGGCCTACTTGCCTTAGTCTAAATATTCCAAGCACACTCTCACATTTGGGCCTTTGTACTTGCTGTTCCCTTCACCTGGAATCCTCTGACCTCAGATATTTGTATGTGTCAATCCTCACTTCCTTCCAGTTTCTGATCAAACATCACCACATCACCAAGCCTTCTCTGACCATCCTATTGAAAATAAGATCACCCCTTGCCACAGGCTCCCTATCTCCTTTACTTTGCTTTATTTGTGGCCGTAGCATGTATCCTCCCCTGAGATTTTATATAACGTATTTCTCCATCTGTTTCATCTGTCTCCTTCTATTATTATCTAACCTCTATGAGGACAGGGATATTTGTCTGTTGTGATCCTCTCCTGAATGCTTCACACCCAGCGGTATAGACCAAAATCCCGTTGCCATCGAGTCGATACCAACTCATAGCAACCCTGTAGGACAGAGTAGAACTACCCCCATAGGGTTCCCAAGGCTGTAAATCTTTACGGGAGCAGACTGTCACATCTTTCTCCCAACCCAGAAGTATAGGTGATCAAAAATACCTGTTGGATAAATGAAAGGATGCCACCAAAATCCCCTCCTTCAACTTAAACTCAGGATAGCAGATGTTTAAGTGGCAATCAGCTATGTAAGTTTTAAGCAGAACAATATAAGAATTGAAATGATTAATTAAACAGGCAAACAGATAACTTTAAGTAATTGAGAAACAGTAAAAGCTTGTTCCCATGATGGATTATCGATTTTTAACCTAATCTCTTCTTTGCAGGGTTTAGCAATCAGCTGAGACTATTTAATTTTTAGATATGAAGCTCTCTGATCCTAGCCCAATATCTCTGTGAGCTAGCATAAAGGTTGTTACAGGATGCATTGCCTAAGATTCTATCACTTCATGTGCCCCTGCACATGAGTGTTGTTTGCTTCTCTGTTCCTTCATTTCTTCCTTCCTTCTCTACCTCCCTTTCCTCCTTCCTTCGTTTTATTCTTCTTCATATGTTTATTTATTAATAAGATATTCAGGCACTGTAATTAGTGCTAAATAAGCCCTAAAATGGTTTCTTTCTATTGTTTCTAGATAGAAGCACCATGAATTTCAGTGCGTCATATTCTCATCTATAATAAGTTATGCACGTCCCTGTAACCAGAAAACAGTGGGGATCTTCAGAGAACACATGACCACATTCACACATATTGGCCCTGGATATAGATGACATGGGGTGTGTGTCAGGAATGTTAGAAAAACTCCTTTCAGTAAAATACCTCAGTGTTCAAAGTCCTTCTGGCAAAAACTAACGGGACTTAAGTGCCCTGTTATACAAACAAATTTCTTTTTTTAAAAGGTAAATTCAATATTAACTGAATTACTCTTATTATTAGGACTTCTATGGGGGCCTGGGGGTAAAAAATACATAATCTTGGCTTCCAAGGAGTTCAAAATCTAGATTCAATCACAGTATTTTAAATAAAATTACTTCTCTTTCAACTAAGATACTCCATTTAGTGGTAATCAAACTCCTTTGACCACAGGCCACTTTGGTGGGTCCAGACACCTGTATAGAAAAAGGGGAAATGTAAACAAGTTAGTGGATAATATTTTCAGTCAGAGGGCATTGTTATATAATACAAAATCGTGGGTAGATGCTCACAGCCTTCTCTTGTAAAACAAATGTGAGATTCATACATGTTTTTCCCTAGTTATCTTTCCACCGGAAAATGATAACATGGGGTGTAGGTGGGTCATGGAGTCCCTAATGCTCTGCGTAGTGCCTGATCCACAGTAAGTGCTAAATAAAGGGTAGTTGAATGAATGGACATATGGTTAATATTTGAATCTTTGTATAGACATGTCTTAAAATTTAGATATTAGAAAAGGATTGCTTCAAATGTCCAAAATGCATCACTATATACAGTGCTAAAAATGTTCTTGAATCGTCTTCAGCCAATCATTATTAATTCACATTTGTATATGTTGGTCATCTTTATTATTCATTTGATATTTAAAAAAAGAAAGTTTGGAAAATAAGCAGGGTAGGAGTAACATATTTATAAATGAAGCAATGAAAAATCAGAAAAACAACATGGCTTGTCCAAGGACATTGGAAGGCTCCAAATCTCAACCTAACCATGGGTCTTCTGATTTCCATGCAAAAGGCACATTCAGCTGTACCTACTATCAATCTAGAAATTTTAAATGACACTAAACCCTCTTTGTTTTTGTTCTATGACTCAAATCACTGCCCTACTCTTTAAGCAAGAGCTCAGCTGCTAATCAAAAGGTTGGCAGTTCAAATCCCCCAGGTGCTCCTTAGAAACCCTGTGGGAGCAGTTCTATTTTGTCCTATAGGGTTGCTATGAGTCAGAATTGCCTGGGTGGCAACAAGTTTGTTTTCTTCTGGTTTTATGGCAGAAAATAATAGAGAAAGTAAATTCTGTACAGTCTAATAGTGGACGAGAGTAATGAACCTCTATCAACTGAATGATACAGGACATGAAGTGGCAGCTAATTATTAACCCCAAAGTCTCGCTTTTTATAAAATTTCTACTCTCCATCTACCCTCCACTCTATCTTTTAACATAGAGATAGTGTTTTATTTCTACTTTTTTCCTGACTGGATGAGTCACAATCTCTTAGTGCTTCTTTTCTCAGTTGTGAAATGGGGCTAATCTCCAGGAGTAGATGCAGGTTTTGTGGGGCCCGAAGTATATAGATTTGAAAAGGCCTTCTTAGAAAAATAATACAAATTATGTATAAGCCTTGGAAGTGACCTGTGCAATTGAATGGTTCTTAATTATGTCCTTGGTAAATCCACTTTTGCTAACGCTAAAACCACCTAACAATAAGGCACCGTATATGCAGAAGGTACAGTCACAGAACTGCATATCTTCTCTCTAGTACCCTCCACACACAAGCCCTAGGAGAGCTGGTAAACCAGTTGCCTTGGAATTTATTCTGACTCAAAGAGACCCCATGTGTGTCAGAGTAGAGCTGAGCTCTATAACATTTTCAGTGGTTGATTTTTTGGAAGTAGATCACCAGGCCATTCTTCCAAGGTGCCTCTGGGTAGACTCGAACCTCCAATCTTTTGGTTAGCAGCAGAGCACTTAATCGTTTGCATCACCCAGGGAGAGTTGATGGTTACATCATATTCCCTATGCTGTAATCCTATACTTTTATATCTCCAGGTACTTACCACATTTTTACACAAATAACATGCACGTTCCACGTTTGTTTGCCAACCACATCCTTCCCTCTCCAGGTATTTTTGTAACCACGCTACGCTAATTTTTCTACAGCAGCATGTAAAAAAAAAATGATTGGCATAGTAGTGCTTATGAAAATACCTCCCAGGGGGAGGGTGTGGTTGGCAAACAAGTATAGAAAGAACGCGTTATTTGCATAAAAATACTGTTGTAGCCCCTTAGGAAAAAATTGGTTCCTTCCTAAAAGTAAAAAATCGATAAGACATCTCATCAGTGCCAAATTTACATCTTTCATATCAAAAAGTAGAAAAGAATGATACCAATTGTAACAGCTGATACATTGATTTAGCTATGGAAATCCCATTCAAAAGGTATTTATCGAGAGTGTAAAAAGACTACAAGCAGAAAGGTCGGTATTTTAAACCCACCCAGTTGTGCCTCAGAAGACAGGCCTGCCTGGCGCTCTCCTTCTCAAAGGTCACAGCCTTAAAAACCCTACGGAGCACAGTTCTACTCTGCACACACAGGGTTGCCACGAGTCAGAGTCAATTCTATGGCAACTAAAAATACTAACAAAGGTTGCTCACAAGGGGGTGGAGACAGACATCTACAAGTTAGCAAGTAGTATGCGCTGTACCAAATGGGCAAATGCGACCCGAAAATTTAGAGAGAGCACATAGGTGGAAACAATCCAGAGCTTTAAATCTAAAACAAAACGAAACAAAAAAATTAGTTTTTTTAAGACGCAAGGCACAGGGAACTTATCTTTGGACATACGGAGATTTTACCTGAGAATCGAGCACTTTGGCCTGTATGATCTAGACTCCCATGTCTTCGCAAACCTGGCCGAACCATGCCGCGCTCCCTCGGATGAGTGTTTTAATAACCCAGGGAGTGTTAATGAACACCCAGCAGGTCTTTAACGTGAAGCTGTTTTCAAACTCGTAAACCCAAAATGTTCAGACGCTACCTACACTGTGTTCATATTCAGAATTTTCTTTGTTAACAGCAAATGTTAAAGCACTGAGAGAAAGCATTTAACATTAATTCACATAGCTGTGGCAGCTCAACACACTAATTCAACTTGCTGCTGTCACGCACCCTTGTTAGTCAGAGCTAAAAATAAAGAGCTTTCTTCAAAATGATTCATCAGGTTATTTCCTAATCAATGGTAAATAACCCTGAAAAAATTGCCTTGACTCCAAAAGTTTAATCACTTCTGAAATAACAATTTTATTGTTTGCAAAGAAAATGTGCATTCAATTTTGACTTAATTTATTTGGGGTCACAACATTTTCTTATTAATAACCAGAAATATTGAGTGTTAACAAAATGAAACTGACCCATCCACTTTCAACACCAGAAAGTAAATGTGCCCTACAGTTTAACTGAATCCTGCATCGAGTAACTTCCCTCTATTACTTTGGCTTCTGCCAACGGGTTTAATTTGAGAAAACTGTAAAATTAGAGGAAACTGTTCACCAAGCAGGAGCCCCTGTGGCGCAGTGCTGAAGATTTCGGCTGCTAACCAGAAGATCAGCAATTTGAATCCACCAGCTGCTCCTTGGAAACCCCATGGGGCAGTTCTACTCTGTCCTATAGGGTCGCTATGAGTCAGAATGGCAGTGGGCTTGGCGCTTGCTCACTAGTCAAAATCTACATGTGGTCTAAACCAACCCTAATAAGAAAGAAAAGGAATGCCTATTTGACTTCAGTTTTTCTACATCAGATTCCTCCAGTTGGAGTCTGAGCACATGCATCGCTCTTTCCTTGGGTACCCTAAATACCTCATCCCCTTCGAGTGGTGTTCCAGATTGTCTGTATAGGGAATGCTCAGGGCTGAAAATCTGATTAGAAGTTGGGCGGGTAGGCTCAGGAACCTCTTTTGCAGTTGCGTTTACTATTTTTACTTAAAATGCAAATATTTATTGAAGGTGGAGACATAGAAAAGCCTCCCTATGTCACCCCTTGGCACTGTCATTGCCTCTAGGTCTCTCCCAGGTACAAGCTTGAACTGTCCTCTCTCCTGTCAAACGCTGGAGAGAAAATATCCATGTTTGAGAAAGGCTGTCTTTGTATATGCCGTTCATTATCTAAGCTACCTCCGTTACCTAAGATACCTATGGCCTTCATTGTCTTAGCTTTTTGCAGGATTTTAATGTTATTCTTTCATCTTTCAGTCACTATCCATAAAGTCAGTCATATGAAGAGCAACTTTGGATTTTGTCAGAAATACTATTGAAAATGTCCTCCATTTTGTTTTCCAATGGCCCTTGTATAACAAGTATCACTTAACATATGACAGCCACTCTACTAAGGAACTTCATAGAGAATGGAAAGGAGTTAGGCATTTTGAAACATTTTCCTGAGAGGAGATGAAATAAAAAAGGCTAGTGCACCTCACAATTAAGGGAGTAGGGAACAGCAAAATGGCAATTTCTCCCTTTGCCCTGGATGAGGAGATATGCCTCACAGGAAGCAAGCAACCACAGAGCAATGAACTTTTGAGTAGTGCAGGGAGAAAATTCCAGGCTGCCTTCAGAATGGAGTTTGTCCTTCCAGGGGATCACATAAAGCTGCCTTTAGGACAGCTGCATCAGGCTTTAATTTGAATGTATAGGCAGCTGCAGAGACATTTGCTGAACTGGAAGAGTCCCATCTCTAGCATTTTACACAGATTGTAGAATTAGCAATTAATAGCAGAAGCAGTGAGGGCACTAGTGATATCTGTGCTTTAAAGGTGGAGTTTTCAGCAGTTGCTGACACAGAAATGGAAAATTCTTTGAAATGCTTACATTGGCTCTGATCGAGGCAACCAACACTCGGATGTGGGCACAACTCACATTTTCAGGCAGAATTCTGAGGCCCAGAGCAAAAGAGCAGCATTCCTCCTGGCACAAGAGTTGCTCAGACCCCATTCCTGACTGTTAGGACCTTTGCTACAACTGTTTTCTGTGCATTCGGCAGCAGTCTTATGCTCTGCTCATTCTTTTTCTGACTTGCTTAGAGACAACAACTACCAGCACCACGACCATCACCACCTGAGCTTGCTCTTCTGTTCGTAGTCTGGGGAAGGCATCATGTGGATCGTTCAACACCTGAGACTCAGCTCTGATCTCTACTTCTCAGCCAGAAATACCCCACTTGCCAGTCAGCCCCTTTTGTAACTTGTGGCATTTAGAAATGGGCAGAGTCAGGCAGAAAAGTGCTCCCTACTGAGTTCTGCTACTCTAGGTAGGGCTTGAAGGCTTTAAAGGAGGAAGTAAGAAATGAGAATCAAATAAACGTTCATCAGCTCAGCACAGATAAGCAGGAAAGGCTCCAACTGTTTAGTTGTGGGATAAGTCATACTCAGAAGCCAGGCTGTGGAGAAGGAATCATGAGCCACCTGCTAGTGTGAGGTTCAAGGTTAGTGTGGTCACTGTGAGGGTGGCCAGCACAAAGGCCACCACAGAATTTTAGAGCTGGAAGCCTGCCATTAAGTTCAAGTCCCTCGATGAGCTCAGAGACCTAGAGAAGTTATGTCTCTTGAGAGTAAGGAGGGCCTCTTTGTGTTGATGGTTTTGTCAAGGGTCAACTCATCAGTTCATATAGTTCCAATGTCCTGAAGCTTTCAGAGTTACTGCAGCCCACGATAGCCCCTCTTCCCTTGGGATAAGAGACCACTGGCAGAGCGCTTACTACATGGGCAGCAGTGCACTCAGCAGCATTTGCTATACGTCTTCAATGAATTCTCGTCACACTCCTACCAGGTATGGGTGGAATGAACCTTTCCCTCTCTCCCGCTGTCCACCTGGCAGCCAGCTGTAAAAAAACTTCTGAGGGTAGAAATCATTGCTCTTTCTCCACCTTTCACAAGCTTCCGCCCATATGAGTAGGAGTGGCTCATCAGATTGGTGAGATGGCAAGAATCTGAATCTGGCACCCATAGGTACATGCTTCTCCAGTGGGGAGAGGGGATGAATGAAATGTCCACACTCACACTGTGCTCTGTACATGGAGCTCCCACAACACTGGGGGCAAGCTATGACCCTCCAAGCAGCTAGACTGCAGTCCCCATTAAACCTACATGGAAGGGCCAAGGTCACAGCGTGCAGGGAAGGAGTGGGATGGTGGTTTTACCTCAGGGCCAAGCTGCCTTCTCCAATACAGCTAGTTAAGTAATTAGAGCTGATATTTTGATTTCCGGACTTCAGTGTCTATTTTTCAAATGGTTCAGATCAGGGAAGACAAAAAGGGTATGGTGAACTATTCCCCTTAAACCTGGGAGCAGGTAATGTTAACACACTTTGGAAGAGGAAATTGAAATCTAAGGCATTTATGAAACTTGCCCTAGGTAGCTATTAAGTAGAGTCATCCTGACTCTAAATGAGGACTACTCTTAATCACTTCATTCGGTCATCTTCACAAATTTTAACATCAGTGATTGCCAAGTTCTTTCACACCCTGTGTGCACTCACTTCTTTAGTTTATTAAAGTTAAGCTATCTGAAGGCAGGAACTATGTTATTATTATTATTATTGATCAAGGTATAATATAGGGCTGAGAGGGTTGCATGGCATATGCAGATTATTAAACTGTATTAATTAATGAATTCAAAATAGTTGAAATAAACTTCCTATGAGGCAGGCACTGTAATAGGCAATTTAATTATATTTTCAATGCAGTTAGGTAGGTATTATCATCCCCATTGTATGGGTGAGAAAACAGGCTTAGAGAGACAAAGTGAATTGCTAAAGGCCATACAACTCTAAAGTGCCCAAACTGAAATTAAAAAAAAAAAAAAATCCAGTTCTGTCAATCTTTTTACATTCATCCACATTTGCCCCCCAAGAGGTTGAAAAGTTTCCTACCAAATATTCTAATCAGGAAGGAGGCCAAATTCTCCCATCTTTGCATTGCAGTATAAAGTTAAAGGGATGATAACAGCAAAGGACCTTCTAATCCTGAAAAAGGCCCCACAATGCCTAGCGCAGCTCTCAACACAGGCGGGTATATAATAAATACTTGTAGATTGAACGAAAACCAGCATTTCCACACACACACACAAAAACAGCATGTATCCAAAACATCTATAAAATGCTGAGTTGCATTTTATTGGAAAGGATCTGCTGTCCATAGGGGAAAAAAGGGTATTTTTCTAAAGGTTAACAAAATGTCTAAAATTATCTAATTTCTGGTTTTGCCTCCCACTGTGTTTGCTACTGTCACTGTTGTGGTCTATAGAATCTTCGTCTATACAACGTGGATATTAGTAATACCTGGCTCATCTCACAGAGTTGCAGGGAGAATGAAAGAGAAAACATTATTCTCAGGCATACATCTATCATAGCACTTATCATATTGTGCTGTCATTATTTGTTTTTGTGACTGCCTCCCACAGTAGACTACGAAATCCTTAAAGGAAAAGACGATTTTATTCTAATTGTGTTTGCAGTACCTCTCAAAGTAAAAAAAGCATTAAAAGAATCAGTGAAAGAATTAATTCATAAGACAATGAATAAATGAACACATTTCTTAGAGAAGAACATCACAATGCTGCTACAGATAGTATAGCCACCCACCACCCAGTGCCGAGGAGTCGATTCCGACTCATAGCTGTATATGATGGATACACATATACATACACCACCCTATTGTCATTTTTTCTGCCCCCATCCCACCCTTCATCAGCAGTGGAAATGGTGATGGTTATACAACTCTGTGAATTAATTTAAAATAATTGAATCGTACACTTAATGTAAGTAAATCTTAAGTAAAGTAGGTAAATTACACCTCACTCGAGCTGCTTGTTTTTTTTTTTAAAGTAACTCTGTTTTATTCAAGTTGGAAACAGGTCTTGTTTGTTTGCTCATTTGTTAGGTTGACCTGACATTTTGGAATTGATCCAAAGCTCAAATTCCCTATCAGAATGCCTTTTCCCTGCTCTCAGTGGGTCTGGCCTAACCTCTTTATTTCAAGGTTCGTGTCCAGTTTACATAAGCTTGTGACGTTAGGGAAGGGTCCCCTGAACAGCAGACTGTCCTCAAAACCTGTGCTGGTCTCCAGTTCAGCGTGGCGTTTCTGTCCTATGCCTTGACCTCCTATAATAGAGAACACTGAAATGTGACTGTGCCTCCTGGCAATATTTGATCCTCCATGCAGACACCTGGACTGAAGTTCATGTCCCTGCCAAAGTGTATGACCGCAAAGTCCCTGCTTAGAGTGGCCTCTATTCATCAGTCCCAGATTGATTTTGGTTCACCAGTTCTCTCAACTCTTGGGAGCCTGAGAAATTTCGGCTGTTTTCTTGAAATCACTCTGGACTGGGTGGGACTGTTTGAGCCTGCCCTTAAATCCAGTTCCAGAGCAAAATCCTCAGCCATTTCTAACCTAATACCTATGGGACAGCTTTTTCTCTCCAGCCTCATGCTAATTTGGGGCTTCATTAAGATACTTTCTATTTCCCTAGGCTATTCTCTGTTGACTTTGCACTGGGAGTCCCCCTCCACTCCCCTCTGTAGCGTTTCAGTACAGAGGAAGAAGCCAGCATACCCACATCTGACCACTGTGCCCTGTTTTGGAAACCAGAATCTGAATACTGACTCTCTGTGCTTTCTTGCTATAATAATCTTAATCCATCACCCCACTTCCCTCCGTGCAATGGGTAGCTCTGGAGGGGCTTAAGCTGAACACAGGAAGAATGAAAAGAAAAGACACATCGACATATTTGAAAGATATTATCCACGTTACATGAAATTATTATTTTTTAATACGTCCCTTTTACTATAAATAATATAAATTGTGGATGAGATATTAACTTCACTTGGAATGCCAATGACTTTGAAGCCGAAACCTATTTGGAGTATCAGATCTAAATTATTACTTTCAAATAAAAACAACATTGTTTAAAAAGGGTGTAGAATAAACACATCCAAGTTAATAAATATTATACATGTCACCTGAAGGTAGCAACCTCTTTCCAATGCCAAGGTAGATGTTGCTGTAAATCCATATTATTTATTTGCAATTGCCAGATTTAAGATTCTAGATCTAATGGTAGCTAGTTTCAATGTACAGAAATATATAGCCAATGAATGGGAAGAACAGCAGTGGTATAGATAAGAATATATGCTAATAGGAAACCTGCACATGTCTCAAAGACAAACCTACTGTTTGAAGGCAGAGTGCTTTGCCACATTGGTATCAGATTAGTTGATTTCCCCAAATCACTTTCTATTTAATCTATGGCTTGGGAAAATAAGTTTTTGATGATGTTGTGAACTTTGTTCTAGCTATTCAAGGCAGCTTGACCACTAATGAAACACAGCAAGTACAGAAGAAAGAAAACCTTACTTGATGTCAGATCCAGCCCCTGCCAGGTTGTTCCTACCTTTTGATAGGCTGGGCAACTACCTTCATCAGTGCTTTCCAACCAGCTTCTGAGCAATTTTCTCCTCTGAGCAGTCTGTGTGGTCTGTAACCCATGGACCCATTATCACTCATCATATGCAGCCTCATCTGTTAACGGCACTCTGTTGTACACATGCTCTCATGAACTACACGTGCTATGAACTGAAAGAAGTTTAGAAGCACTGGTCTAGATCCAGAAGAGCAAAGAGGTTTCATCTCATTGGGCAAGTAGTATCTATGGGTAGTGGCGGGCTGGAGCACTGTACGGAGAAAGGTTCCAGCATGATGACCAGCGTCAAGGGGAAAGAGTGCTGGGTTCAATCAATAATACTTGCCATGTGATTGGGGGTGAGAACAAACAGCACACTTTCTATGTATCGATTCATCTTAGGATATACATTGTAACTCTAAGGATCAAAATAACCTGATGGTTTTTTGCTAAGGAGGAGAGATGTTATATATACAAAGAAGGTGGGGGGCGGGGGATGAAGAAGAGGTAAGGAGCTATGAATCAAAGTTAGTGTGAGAAGGCACTGAGCTGCTATCTTCCCCGTGGACCTGCAATGTGTTTGAAATGGATACTATGAAGCCATTCTTTGGGAAAAACATTGTCCCTATAAAATACCTATTAAAAGAAAATGGGTATGACTATGCCGCTTTTCATCTTCACTCACGTAAATCTAGCCTGGGTCTGTTACTTGGGCCTAAGGTGTTCAGGGCCTTATAGTGTCCTCTAGCCATCCAAAGCATTGTACTGCAGCATCGCATTCATGCCATAATTATATAACAGGGAGTCCTGGGTGGTACAAATGGTTTACATGCTCAGCTACTAACTAAAGGGTTGGAGGTTTGAACCCATTCAGAGTCACCTGGGAAGAAAGGCCTAGCGATCTACTTCTGAAAAAATCAGCCATTGAAAACCCTATGAAGCACAGTTCTACTCTGACACACATGGCGTCGTCATGAGTCGGAATCGACTTAATGGCAACTGGTAGGTAAACTGGTACCTATAATAGAGGTGAAATTAATATAAGATTTGAAGTTTGAGTGAAATTGCTCATTAATAGATTCTCAACTTTAATGATCTTTATTTTGAAATTAATTTTAGTAAATTTTTTTGGCTCTCCTGTTTTACTGTCACCAAATATCTTATAATTTAATAATACTCAGTTCTTTCTCTACTCATGTTCCAAAACTCATTTCTCAAAGACATTCTCTCCTACTATTTTCTACTTAGATGTTTGTAAGAACGAAGGTTATAAGGGGAAACATTATTTAAAAGGCTGAAAATCATTTAAGCTTCAGTATCAAATTAAAGACAAGAAATATAGCTCCGAGTATCATCTAATTGCTGTATTTATTTCCGTGTAAAGGAATAAACGAAAAACAAAAATATTCCAAATGATAAAAAGCAATTATTTCCATTTCAACATTTAAAACCATGCTTTATAAAGGTACAGTATTAAGTATAAAAAAAAACTTAATACTGTATTAAGTATAAAATGTTATAATAAGAGAAATTTCCATAATTACACCTCAGTTTAATATCCCCATTTTACTTAGAATCTTCTGCTCTTCTGCAACGTTTCTACAAAGTCACACTTTCAAATTTGTTACCAACTTCTGTATCAATATGACCCACCTTCAGAATAATTTACAGTCTTTAAGAGGTCCAGGAATAATTGGATGGGATGCTTTAAGTCACATTTTTCTCCTCATTAAGAGATTAAATTCTTCTCATCAAGGAAAAACAATCTAATTCAATTAATGTCAATGTGCATATTTGCCGTGTATTCTAAGATCCCAAAGTTCTTCACCATATCATACTTAGTGTCCTTGCTCTTAGTTAGTAAGGTTGGCCACTTGCGTAATTAGACTAAAGCAGAATATTATGAAAGAAAGGAAAACGACCACAAAAGAAATAAATTTTGAAAAGATCGTATTATTCAATAGAACTCTTTTCACATTTTCTTAATACAGCCTGTACAGCCTCTTGGCTATCAAGATTCCTTCTTTCCTCAATTACCCTCAGGAGAGGCATCCAATGAGGAAGGAGTCCTGACTTTGGACAGTTTCATCTCTGAATGTTAACTTAATTCCCTTGATGGCTTCCTGAGAAGATTATTTTTAACCACCTGACACAGCATATTGTAATCCCATGCATTTTAATTCTCTGTAGAAAACCGCAATTCCTCTTCAAGGAGAATTAGAGTTCCAATGTCTTAGAGCTTCAGCAGGCTCAATTTGCATTCATCAAACACTCAGTTTCTACAATTCTCATTTCTAAAATTACATTTTAAGACAGAAGCAAATAGTTCTCCCCTTACCCACTGACAAGTGGGACCAATAACTTCTGCTGCAAGTTTCTCACTGGTTTAAACATTCCGCATGGCTGCTGAAGAACGCCATTAGACCGCAAGCTTCAACAGAGCAGCCGAGCCTCCGTGTGGTTGTAAAAAGGTGGAGTTTACCTTTGGATTTCTACATCTCCAAGGTGTCTCGCGCCTATCAGATTGCCCTGGAATTATCCAAAGCCCCTTCTTGCCTACAAATTCTGCTGATTAATCCCATACTCCTAAAACATGTTCTTCTACTTTGTCTCATCATCCCTTTTTTTTTTTTAACTAGGTTTTTGGAAAGAAAGCAATGAGATTGAATTGATTCTTATGGCAATATGAATGGTTGAAATATTTCTGTTAACGCTTATTCACCCATGCAACCCATGTTATATTGAATGTCCACTATGTACTAGGCATTGGGCTTGGCAATGGATATACCAGGTTGAGCAAATATAGACACAGGTCCCAATAAAAAACTATGGTCTAAAGACTAGCAGGTAAAGATCATTATCAGTAAAATAATCACAAAGAGAAGAACCTAATGTCATGAGTGGATTTGACTTAGTCTTGGAACCCAGGGAAGGTGAGCTTCGAACAACGTGATGATTGAGATGATATTTAAAGAATGAATATGAATTAGCTAAGTGAAGAGGTAGGGGGAAGAGTACTCCAGACCTCACAGTGGGAGGGAATATGGCAAATACCAGAGGCTGAGAGAAGTCCAGCATGGCTATAGTAGAAAGCATGGGGGAAATAGTTAAAAATGAAGCTAGAGCAGTAAGTGGAAGTCACAGGATTCAGGTAATTGTAGGTCATGGTAAAGAGTTTTTCTTTCTTTTTTAAGCCAAAGAGTGATACAGAGTTACTGAAAATTTTTAGCAGTAGAATGGTGATGATGTGGTATGATTAGATTTGCAGTATGAAAATATCAGTCCTTCTGCTGTATGGAAAAAAAATTAGAGACTAGAGCAATTAAGGGCTGTGGATTACTACACGTTAGAGATGATGATGATGGCATGGGTAGGAAAGTTAAGTATGAGGAGCCTTTTTTATGGGCTGTCAATACACGGACAACACACCTGTCAATACAGGTGTTCAAAGGAGATGTCTAAGCTAGAGATGTAATTTCCCTCACTGCGACATTTTCATTTTTGAAGTGGTTATTTGTTAATATAAATTAGCAACAAGGAAAATATATCGGTACGTAAATTATTCACCCAGAGGCCTTTAAATCCCACCACTGCCTATTCCTTCGTATAAGTGCACTCCCATCTCAGTGGCATAAGTAACTTTTGGAAAATACTTCAGTGATGATAACAAATCATAAAATAGAAAAACAATGAGATTATGCAGTTACAGGCTCTCTCTTTACTACTGCATGCTATATTTACTATATTTACTGCAAGAAATATTTTTATCATGCTATAGCTCTGTCATCTAATTGCTGTATTTATTTCAGTGTAAAGGAATAAATGAAAAACAAAAATATTTCAAATGATAAAAAGCAATTATTTCCATTTCAACATTTACAACCATGCTTTATAAAGGTGCTGTAGTAAGTATAATAATGTTATAATAATAATTATATAATAATAATATAATAATGTTATAATAAGAGAAATTTTCATAATTACACCTCAGTTTAATATCCCCATTTTACTTAGAATCTTCTGCTCTTCTGCAAGGTTTCTACAAAGTCACACATTCAAATATGTTACCAACTCCTTTATGAATATGACCCAACTTCAGAATAACTCACAGTCTTCAAGGAGTACAATACTTGGATAGTATGCTTAGAAGGTAAATTCCAGGCTGAAAATTAAAATACACCCACTCCTCACTCATCAACAAGGTTGGGTTCCAAAGGCCAGGTCATGACTCAAATCCGTGTTATGTGAAAATGGAGGATGACCACATCAGATCAGAAAATGGAGGATAACTATCAAATTACATTATTATATAACTGCCAAACCGCTGAGAATCATGGCCCAGCCAAGTTGACACATAACCTTAACCATCACAGCAAGCATTATTCCCTCCTTGCACCTTGGCGTTACATAATGCATACTGCCAGGTGTACATCGTTAATGTGCAAAATAATTGGACATCGTTAATGTGCAAAATAATTTTACTACTGTCATAAATGTGAAATGTCAGATAATGAGATAGTTGAGAAGTGAGGAGTAGGTGTGTTGTTGTTACATTGTTAGGTGCTGTCAAGTTGGTTCCAACTCAGTGACCCTAAGTACAACAGAATGAAACACTGCCTGGCCTGGCACCATTCTCACAATTGTTGCTATGTTTGAGCCCATTGTTGCAGGCACTGTGTCAATCCATCTTATCAAGGGTCTTCCTCTTTTTCACTGACCCATCTACCTTCTCAAGCCTGATGTCCTTCTCCAGGGATTGGTCCCTCCTGCCAATGTCCAAAGTACGTGAGATGAAGTCTCAACATCCTCACTTCCAACGACCACTCTGCTATATTTCTTCCAAGACAGACTTGTTTGCTCTTCTGGTAGTCCATGGTAGTTTCAATATTCTTTGCTTTCATGGATTGACTGTGTTCCCCAAAAAATACGTGTATCAATTTGCCTAGGCCACTATTCTCAGTATTGTGTAATTGTCCACCATTTTGTCATCTGATGCGATTTTCCTATGTGTTGTAAATCTATGAAAATCTATGTAAATCTATGATATTAATGAGATGGGATTAGTGGCAGTTATGTTAATGGGGCAGGACTCAATCTACAAGTTTAAATTGTGTTTTAAGTCAATCTGAGATATAAAAGAGAAAAGCACGCAGAGAGATACAGGGACCTCACACCACCAAGAAACAAGAGCCAAGAGAGTAACACGTCCTTTGAACCCAGGGTTCCTGCTCTGAGAAGCTCCTTGACCAGAGAAGATTGATGACAAGGACCTTCCTCCAGAGCTAGCAGAGAAAGAAAGTCTTCCCCTGGAGCTGTGTCATGGATTGAATGGTGTACCCCCCAAAATATCTGTCAAATTGGCTAGGCCATGATTCCCTTGTATGAATGTATGATTGTCTACCATTTTGTCCTCTGATGTGATTTCCCTATGTGTTGTAAATCCTATCACTATGATGTAATAAGATGGATTAGCGGCAGTTATATTGATGAACTCTATAAGATTGGATAGCGTCTCAAGCCAATCACTTTTGAGATATAAAAGAGAGAGGTGAGCAGAGAAACATGGGGACATTATACCACCATGAAAGCAGTGCCGGGAGCAGAGTGCATCTTTTGGACCTGAGGTTCCTGCGCTAAGATGCTCCCAGACCAAGGAAAGGCTGATGCATTGCAAGGAACTTCCTCCAGAGATGAGATGACACAGAGAGAAAGCCTTCCCCTGGAGCTGGCACCCTGAATTCAGAATTTTAGCTTACTGGACTGTTAGAGAATAAACTCTCTTTGTTAAAGCCATCCACTTGTGGTATTTCTGTTACACCAGTGGATGACTAAGACAAGCTGGCATCCTGAAGTCTAGCTTCCTAGACTGTGAGAGCATACATTTCTCTTTGTTAAAGCCATCCACTTGTAGTATTTCAGTTACAGCAGCACTAGATGACTAAGACATTCACCAATACCATAATTCAAAGGCATCAATTCTTCAGTCTTTCTTATTGTCCACCTTTCACATTCATATCAGATGACTGAAAAGACCATGGTTTGGATCAGACACACCTCAGTCCTCAAAGTGACATCTTTTCTTTTTATCACTTTAAAGAGGTCTTTTGCAGTAGATTTGCCCAATGCAATACGTCATTTGATTTCTTCACTGCTGCTTCCATGAGCATTGATTGTGAATCCAAGTAGAATGAAATTCTTGACACCTTCAATCTTTTTTTCTGTTTATCATGATATTGCTTATTGGTCCAGTTGTGAGGACTTTTATTTCCTTTGTGTTGAGGTGTAATCCATACTGAAGGATGTAGTCTTGGATCTTCATCAGTAAGTGCTTCAAGTCCTCTTCCCTTTCAGCAAGCAAGGTTTTGTCATCTGCATATCGCAGGTTGTTAATGAGTCTTCCACCAATCCTGATGCCCTGTTCTTCTTCATATAGTCCAGCTTCTTGGATTATTTGATCAGCATAGAGATTGAATAAGTATGGTGAAACAATACAACCATAACACATCTCTTTCCTGATTTTAAACCATGCAGTATACCCTCGTTCTGTCTGAATGACTGTCTCTTGGTCTATGTATAGGTTCTGCATGAGCACACTAAGTTTTGCGAAATTCCCATTCTCTGCAATGTTATCCATAATTTGTGAGGAGTAGGTGTACAAAACATGAATTATATCAAAGAACAAAGGCTTCTTTAAATGACCAAGATAGGGACAAAAGAGGGCAGACAAATCTCCAGAGAACTCTGAAACTTATCTATCCATGTATCTATCTACTTGTAATGATGTCCTATCATCTTTCAAAAAATGATTTGTGACTTACAAGGTTACACATGAGGCAAAACACGGTGATTGAAAATAAAGGCAGAACAAAATCAATTAAATGGAAGCAATAACCTCAATACTATCAGTCATCTGAAATTGAACACTCTGCATTTCTTACCTGTTAAAAGACAAAAAAAAAGGGGGGTGGTGGGAGATGTTGAACTATATCAGTTATATACTCTAAATAAAAAATTGGGACATATCACCTGACAACAGGGTAAATTGCAAAGTTAAAACATTCTGGAAATATCTGGAATGTAAGACATTTTTGTTTACATAATTATTGTTTGACAAAAAACCAGCATGCATATTTTCTTTGGAGATAAATTTCCTTTTAGTAAATAAATTCAAGATGGACTTAACGGTGTCCCAGAATCTGATATAAAGTTTGCCATCCAAGACATGGTTGGCAAAATGAATGCTTGGTCCCCTGTAGGGCTTACCACTGCCAATGGCTACCCAGAGCTCCATTTACTCCTCTTGTGTAGATACTTAGTCATTATCTCATTCACACTGCTGTAGTTTTAACAAGTTTTGGCTGACCAGTGTGGGAACAGAGAACAGCAATGGTGTAAAGACCAGATTTTTCTAGGCTTCTTCCTTTCACACATAGGCTACTCTTGCCTCCAAATCAAACAATAATAGCTCTATATTGTTTAACTTAGTTCACAAATGGCTAAATTTTCTAACTGTAAAGAAAGCAGGCAACTCCTGATACTCATTCCCAAAAATAAGCTACTTTATATGTATTTTTATTCGGAGGACTAAATTAACACGTTGTGCTTTGTAAACGTGCAAAGGCAACAGTGCGTTAGTATGAATTTTGTTTGTAAACGTACCACTTATAAGTCATGAAGTGGCTTTGGTCTCTTATTTTAATTTCAATATAAAAATAAAAGGGTTTCAAGTTGGTTGGTATCCAAAAGAGATACACTGAATGTTATGGTGGAAAGTATATATCAGTTTAATTACATCCCATAACTGTGATGGCACCTTCTTGAAACTGGGGTACCCCTTCTTTAAGAACTGAGAAATGCTAATAAATGCTGAAAATTTTGTTACATGAACACAAAAACCTAAATTACCTAAGCCAGCTGTGCTGTTTGCCATTACTTTTAAGAGCTGTTTCTGCAGTCGTCCCATTGGGGGCCCTGTGTCCATGAAATAGTATGGACGTACTATTTGGTCATTTTAAGAAGCAGAGGATTCCAAAGAAGATCACCTGTCTTGGGACTGATTGTTGAGATGTCAGACATAGACCCTTACAAAACCAGTTTTAGTTAGCAATGATAAATTTCATTTGTATGGAATGTAAGGATTTCACAAAGCATTTTCACACAGTATACTACTGAATAATGTTCTGGTAAGTAATAAATAGAGTCAGCCTTAATGACATGGGTGGAATCTAGTTTTTGGAACCTTCAGTTGCTGATGTGGCACAACTCTAAATGAGAAGAAACAGCTGCAAATATCCATTAATAATTAGAATGTGGAATGTATGAAGCATGAATCTAGGAAAGTTCAAAGCTGTCAAAAATGAAACAGAATGCATAAAGATTGATATGCCAGGCATTAGTGAGCTTAAATGGACTGGTATTGGTCATTTTGAATCAGACAATCATATGGTCTACTATACTGGGAATGACAATGTGAAGAGGAATGACATTGCATTCATTGTCAAAAGGAACATTTCAAGGTCTATACTGAAATATAACACTGTCAGTGATAGGAAAATATCCATATACCTATCAGGAAGTCCAGTTAATATGACTATTAATCAAATATACCCACCAACCACTAATGCCAAAGATGAGGAAATTTAAGGTTTACCAACGTCTGCAGTCTGAAATTGATCAAATATGCAATCAAGCTGCATTGATAATTACTGGTGATTACAGTGCAAAAGTTGAAAATGAATAAGAAGGGTTGGTTGTTGGAAAATATAGCCTTGGTGATAGAAATGACCCTGTAGATCACGAGATAGATTTTTGCAAGACTAACAATTTCTTCACTGCAAATACCTTTTTTCAGGATGTAGCATACGATCAGGAGCCGATGGTACTGGAGGAAGAACTTCAAGCTGCACTGAAGGCATTGGCAAAAAACAAGGCTCCAGGAATTGATGGAATACCAATTGAGACGTTTCAACAAATGGATGCAGCACTGGAAGTGCTCACTTATCTATGCCACGAAATTTGGAAGACAACTACCTAGTCAACCAACTGGAAGAGATCCATATCTATGCCTATTCCCGAGAAAGGTGATCCAATTGAATGTAGAAATTATCAAACAATATCATTAATATCGCATGCAAGTCAAATTATGCTGAAGATCATTCAAATGCAGCTGCAGCAGTCTATCGACAGGGAACTCCCAGAAATTCAACCCAGATTCAGAAGAGATCATGGAATGAGGGCTATCGTTACTGATGTCAGATGGATCCTGGCTGAAAGCAGAGAATACCAGAAAGATGTTTATCTGTGTTGTATTGACTATGCAAAGGCGTTCAACTGTGCGGATTATAACAAATTATGGATAACGTTGTGAAGAATGGGAATTCCAGAACACCTAATAGTGCTCATGAGGAACCTGTACACAGATCAAGAGGCAGTTGTTCAAACAGAACAAGCGGATACTACGTGGTTTAAAACCAAGAAACGTGTGTGTCAGAGTTGTATCCTTTTACCATACTTACTTGGTCTGTATTCTGAGCAAATAATCTGAGAAACTGGACTATATGAAGAAGAATGTGGCATCAGGATTGGTGGAAGACTCATTAACAACCTGATATGCGGATGATAAAACCTTACTTGCTAACAAGGAAGATAACTTGAAGCACTTACTGATGACCAAAGACTACATACAGCCTTCAGTATGCTTTACGCCTCAACATTAAAAAAAAAAAAAAAAAAAACTTCACAACTGAACCAAGAAGCGACGTCACGATAAATGCAGAAAAGATTGATGTTGTAAAGGATATCATTTTACTTGGATCCACAATCAGCGCCCATGGAAGCAGCAGTCAGGAAATCAAATGACATATTGCATTGGGCAAATCTGCTGCAAAGGACCTTTTTAAAGTGTTGAAAGGCGAAGATGTCACTTTAAGGACTAAAGTGCACCTGGCCCAGGCCATGATATTTTCAATCACCACATATGCATCATATGCATACGAAATCTGGGCAATAAATAAGGAAGGCTGAAGAAGAATTGATGCCTCTGAATTGTGATGTTGGTGAAGAATATTGAATATACCATGAACTGCCAGAGGAACGAACAAGTCTGTCTTGGAAGTAATACACCCAGAGTGCTCCTTGGAAGCTAGGACGGCAAGACTTCATTTCAGGTACTTTGGACATGTTATCAGGAGGGACCAGTCCCTGGAGAAGGACATCATGCTTAGTAAAGTAGAGGGTCAGCAAAAAAGAGGAAGATCCTTGACGAGATGGACTGACACAGTGCCTGCAACGACGGGCTCAAACATAACAATGATATTGAGGATGTCGCAGGACCGGACACTGTTTCGTTCTGTCATACCTAGGGTGGCTATGAGTTGGCAATGGCTCAACAGCACCTAACAACAACAACAACAATAAATAAGATGCTGATTTAAAGCAATAACTTGAAGAGATATAAAGTCTAGATGCCTTAAATGCTTCTGAACATCTTCTTTTGATTCAATTATTATCAGCCTTAATCCCGCACAGCTGGACTATCTCTTTCCAGGTTCAAGATTTTTTTTTTTTTTTGGTTATACCCAGGAGTCGCTTAGCTTTGACTGTATTTAGCGCTCTATAAGGGATACTCTTAGCCTCCTCCCTTTTCCAGCCTGGGTCATTTTAATGAAGCAAAAGGTACTCAATCAAAAAGTACTATTAATTCTATTTGTTGATGTGTAGCTGAATTTTTTTTTTAATTTACTCCAAAGGGGCATTTATGGAGTCCACACAATGTGAGTCTTGCATGAGGGTTATGGATATGGCTAATGCATATTCTCTTCTTTCAAGGAATTTGCAATCTGATGGGGTAGAGGGAAATGTATACCATTAAAAAGAGTGCAAGGAAATAATTGACCTACTACAAGTTTAAGCAAAGTGTTGTAGGGTTACAGGGAAAAGAGCAGGATTTAAAGGTTTCACAAGTGAGCCACTGTTTGCTCTTGGTCTCAAAGGATTAGTAGACTTTATATAGAATTATGGTCTAGGCAGAAGGAACATGCCTTCTAATGCAGGGTGATTGTTAAATCTTGAATAGTCAGCCATGTCTAAACAAAAACACCCTGTTGAAAATATTAAATAGGAATATGAAATATCTTCTGAAACAATTTTTACTAGGTCAGAAACACATTTCCAAAGGTGGTATTTTCAAAGCTATGTTCCATGCTTTTATAAAGATTCAAAAAGTTAACATCTGCACACCCTTAAACAAACATCTGATATAAATTTCCCTTCAATCGTTCAACTCAGTTCCTCTTGCATGGAGATCAATAATCAGCTGCTTTTGTGTGACTGCATCCAGGAGTTCTATGTACACGTGCCATTTCTGGGTTGCCCGAATTAGAAAGTATGTACACGAAGTTTGCTGGGAACCCCATCATTAAAAAAAGTGCAAAACTCTTACTATGACATTTGCCTATTCCATTCTATTAGTAGATAGAAAGTAGTCTCAAGTATAGGTATTGTTCTATTCAAACAAAGCTGAGTTGCATGCTGCCTGAGTAGTAAACAGATGGATTTTACTCAGGGAAGAATCAGCCTAAACATTAGCCTTCTGTTCCATTATAGATCTGGGGCTGCATAAACAAGCTCCACTGTACTTTAAAACGTGCATTACCATTCATGGAGCAGAACACAATGGTGAGGAATATAGAGAAGTGGTTTTACAGCTTCTGCATTTAGAGTAATGGGAAACTGAGAAGTATCACACACTTGTTTATCAAACTTTAATCTAAACAAAGGTGCTTATTTTTAAAAGATCTGTTAAAGTTTTCCATGACTGACTTTTTCAGGGAACAAATGCTATGCCTGTCATTCATTTCTAAAGAAATGAAAGCTACAGCAAGACTACTAAGTTTCACTAATGAAGTCATTCAGTCATTAAAAAAAAAAAAATTAGAGAGTCAAAACAGTAAGTTAGTTGATAAATTTTTCACTACTCAACTACTTGCAAGAAGATGAACGAACAGGAAGTGGTTGTTTGGAGGGGGGTGATGCGTGGTGCTCTGGACGCAGGTGCCATTTGACTTTTTAAATTATGCTCATAAATTACATTGATAAACACGAAAATAATTAAAAACATATATTTTACACATACTTTGGTCAATAAGGATTCATGAAACTATATTCCAAATCAAGAAATTAAAGAGTCTCAAATTCTGCCATTAAAATTGTTACTACTGGGAGGCGGAGCCAAGATGGCGGACTAGGCAGACGCTACCTCGGATCCCTCTTACAACAAAGACACGGAAAAACAAGTGAATCGATCACATACATAACAATCTACGAACCCTGAACAACAAACACAGATTTAGAGACGGAGAACGAACTAATACGGGGAAGCAGCGATTGTTTCCAGAGCCTGGAGCCAGCGTACCAGTCAGGTACGGCACAAGCACAGAGACCTGCTCCACCCCCCTGAACTAACCCCGGGAGGGGGACTAGCCGGTTCCACGGGCGGCGTGGGACGCAGCCGTTAGGAGAAGTCCCCGGGAGGCAGTGACTGATCTTGGAGCAGAAAGAGCAGCATCCGAGCCGGGGAACCGTCCCGCAGGGATTTGGACTGCACGCAGGTACGCCATAAACACGGAGAGTTGCTCCACCCCCTGAACTAACCCCGGGAAGGTGGCCAGCCGGGTCGCGCGGGCGGCGTGGGACGCAGCCGGTAGGAGAAGTCCCCGGGAGGCAGCGACTGATATTGGAGCGGGGAGAACAGCGTTCCAGCCGGGACACTCGGTCGCGGCACAAGCACGGGGAGCTACTCCACCCATCTGAACTAACCCCGGGAGGGGGCCCACCTGGTTCACGGGGGCGGCACGGCCACGTGGCTGGAGGGACGAGAAGTCCCCGGGAGGCAGCGACTGATTTTGGAGTCGAGAGTGCACCGTCCCAGTAGGGGAGCCTTGACGCTGGGCGTGGGGCTGGAAGCGGAGGATCTGACCGTGACTCCAGCGGGCCAGACCCCCTGGGGGCAATCTCCACACAGCCAGCACACATAGGCTACGCGCCCGCGGGAATCTCAGATATAATAGTCATTCCAAGCAAGACAAGCAACTCTGGTTATATTCTGAGGTGCTACTCTCCTATCTCTCTGTTCCCTCCCCCACCCTCCCCAGGTGGCTTCATTAACATCTGAATAGCCTGAGCCAGAGGGAGAACTCTGATAGGGATCTGACTGCTGTTTTTTTTTAGCGGATTTTCTGGAAAAACTAGTTTCCCAGTGATGGCTCGGAGACAACAATCCATATCAAACCACTTAAAGAAGCAGACCGGGACAGCTTCTCCAACCCCCCAAACAAAAGAATCAAAATCTTTCCCAAATGAAGATACAATTTTGGAATTATCAGATACAGAATATAAAAAATTAATTTACAGAATGCTTAATGATATCACAAATGAAATTAGGATATCTGCAGAAAAAGCCAAGGAACACACTGATAAAACTGTTGAAGAACTCAAAAAGATTATTCAAGAACATACTGGAAAAATTAATAAGTTGCAAGAATCCATAGAGAGACAACTTGTAGAAATCCAAAAGATTAACAATAAAATAACAGAATTAGACAACACACTAGGAAGTCAGAGGAGCAGACTCGAGCAATTAGAATGCAGACTGGGACATCTGGAGGACCAGGGAATCAACACCAACATAGCTGAAAAAAAATCAGATAAAAGAATTAAAAAAAATGAAGAAACCCTAAGAATTATGTGGGACTCTATCAAGAAGGATAACCTGCAGGTGATTGGAGTCCCAGAACAGGGAGGGGGGACAGAAAACACAGAGAAAATAGTTGAAGAACTTCTGACAGAAAACTTCCCTGACATCATGAAAGACGAAAGGATATCTATCCAAGATGCTCATCGAACCCCATTTAAGATTGATACAAAAAGAAAAACACCGAGACATATTATCATCAAACTCACCAAAACCAAAGATAAACAGAAAATTTTAAAAGCAGCCAGGGAGAAAAGAAAGGTTTCCTTCAAGGGAGAATCAGTAAGAATATGTTCTGACTACTCAGCAGAAACCATGCAGGCAAGAAGGGAATGGGACAACATATACAGAACACTGAAGGAGAAAAACTGCCAACCAAGGATCATATATCCAGCAAAACTCTCTCTGAAATATGAAGGTGAAATTAAGATATTTACAGACAAACACAAGTTTAGAGAATTTGCAAAAACCAAACCAAAGCTACAAGAAATACTAAAGGATATTGTTTGGTCAGAGAACCAATAATATCAGATATCAGCACAACACAAGGTCACAAAACAGAACGTCCTGATATCAACTCAAATAGGGAAATCACAAAAACAAACAAATTAAGATTAATTAAAAAAAAAATACACATAACAGGGAATCATGGAAGTCAATAGGTAAAAGATCACAATAATCAAAAAGAGGGACTAAATACAGGAGGCATTGAACTGCCATATGGAGAGTGATACAAGGCGATATAGAACAATACAAGTTAGGTTTTTACTTAGAAAAATAGGGGTATATAATGAGGTAACCACAAAAAGGTATAACAACTCTATAACTCAAGACAAAAACCAAGAAAAACGTAACGACTCAACTAACATAAAGTCAAACACTATGAAAGTGAGGATCTCACAATTTACTAAGAAAAACGCCTCAGCACAAAAAAGTATGTGGAAAAATGAAATTGTCAACAACACACATAAAAAGGCATCAAAATGACAACACTAAAAACTTATTTATCTATAATTACGCTGAATGTAAATGGACTAAATGCACCAATAAAGAGACAGAGAGTCACTGACTGGATAAAGAAACACGATCCATCTATATGCTGCCTACAAGAGACACACCTTAGACTTAGAGACACAAACAAACTAAAACTCAAAGGATGGAAAAAAGTATATCAAGCAAACAATAAGCAAAAAAGAAGAGGAGTAGCAATATTAATTTCTGACAAAATAGACTTTAGACTTAAATCCACCACAAAGGATAAAGAAGGACACTATATAATGATAAAAGGGACAATTGATCAGGAAGACATAACCATATTAAATATTTATGCACCCAATGACAGGGCTGCAAGATACGTAAATCAAATTTTAACAGAATTGAAAAGCAAGATCGATACCTCCACAATTATAGTAGGAGACTTCAACACACCACTTTCGGAGAAGGACAGGACATCCAGTAAGAAGCTCAACAGAGACACGGAAGATCTACTTACAACAATCAACCAACTTGACCTCATTGACTTATACAGAACTCTCCACCCAACTGCTGCAAATTATACTTTTTTTTCTAGCGCACATGGAACATTCTCTAGAATAGACCACATATTAAGTCATAAAACAAACCTTTGCAGAGTCCAAAACATCGAAATATTACAAAGCATCTTCTCAGACCACAAGGCAATAAAACTAGAGATCAATAACAGAAAAACGAGGGAAAAGAAATCAAATACTTGGAAAATGAACAATACCCTCCTGAAAAAAGACTGGGTTATAGAAGACATCAAGGAGGGAATAAGGAAATTCATAGAAAGCAACGAGAATGAAAATACTTCCTATCAAAACCTCTGGGACACAGCAAAAGCAGTGCTCAGAGGTCAATTTATATCAATAAATGCACACATACAAAAAGAAGAAAGAGCCAAAATCAGAGAACTGTCCCTACAACTTGAACAAATAGAAAGTGAGCAACAAAAGAATCCATCAGGCACCAGAAGAAAACAAATAATAAAAATTAGAGCTGAACTAAATGAATTAGAGAACAGAAAAACAATCGAAAGAATTAACAAAGCCAAAAGCTGGTTCTTTGAAAAAATTAACAAAATTGATAAACCATTGGCTAGACTGACTAAAGAAATACAGGAAAGGAAACAAATAACCCGAATAAGAAATGAGAAGGACCACATCACAACAGAACCAAATGAAATTAAAAGAATCATTTCAGATTATTATGAAAAATTGTACTCTAACAAATTTGAAAACCTAGAAGAAATGGATGAATTCCTGGAAAAACACTACCTACCTAAACTAACACATTCAGAAGTAGAACAACTAAATAGACCCATAACAAAAAAAGAGATTGAAACGGTAATCAAAAAACTCCCAACAAAAAAAAGTCCTGGCCCGGACGGCTTCACTGCAGAGTTCTACCAAATTTTCAGAGAAGAGTTAACACCACTACTACTAAAGGTATTCCAAAGCATAGAAAATGACGGAATACTACCCAACTCATTCTATGAAGCCACCATCTCCCTGATACCAAAACCAGGTAAAGACATTACAAAAAAAGAAAATTATAGACCTATATCCCTCATGAACATTGATGCAAAAATCCTCAACAAAATTCTAGCCAATAGAATCCAACAACACATCAAAAAAATAATTCACCCTGATCAAGTGGGATTTATACCAGGTATGCAAGGCTGGTTTAATATCAGAAAAACCATTAATGTAATCCATCACATAAATAAAACAAAAGACAAAAACCACATGATCTTATCAATTGATGCAGAAAAGGCATTTGACAAAGTCCAACACCCATTCATGATAAAAACTCTTACCAAAATAGGAATTGAAGGAAAATTCCTCAACATAATAAAGGGCATCTATGCAAAGCCAACAGCCAATATCACTCTAAATGGAGAGAACCTGAAAGCATTTCACTTGAGAACGGGAACCAGACAAGGATGCCCTTTATCACCGCTCTTATTCAACATCGTGTTGGAAGTCTTAGCCAGGGCAATCAGGCTAGACAAAGAAATAAAAGGTATCCGGATTGGCAAGGAAGAAGTAAAGTTATCACTATTTGCAGATGACATGATTATATACACAGAAAACCCTAAGGAATCCTCCAGAAAACTACTGAAACTAATAGAAGAGTTTGGCAGAGTCTCAGGTTATAAAATAAACATACAAAAATCACTTGGATTCCTCTACATCAACAAAAAGAACACCGAAGAGGAAATAACCAAATCAATACCATTCACAGTAGCCCCCAAGAAGATAAGATACTTAGGAATAAATCTCACCAAGGATGTAAAAGACCTATACAAAGAAAACTACAAAGCTCTACTACAAGAAATTCAAAAGGACATACTTAAGTGGAAAAACATACCTTGCTCATGGATAGGAAGACTTAACATAGTAAAAATGTCTATTCTACCAAAAGCCATCTATACATTTAACGCACTTCCGATCCAAATTCCAATGTCATATTTTAAGGGGATAGAGAAACAAATCACCAATTTCATATGGAAGGGAAAGAAGCCCCGGATAAGCAAAGCACTACTGAAAAAGAAGAAGAAAGTGGGAGGCCTCACCTTACCTGACTTCAGAACCTATTATACAGCCACAGTAGTCAAAACAGCCTGGTATTGGTACAACAACAGACACATAGACCAATGGAACAGAATTGAGAACCCAGACATAGATCCATCCATGTATGAGCAGCTGATATTTGACAAAGGACCAGTGTCAATTAACTGGGGAAAAGACAGCCTTTTTAACAAATGGTGCTGGCATAACTGGATATCCATTTGCAAAAAAATGAAACAGGACCCATACCTCACACCATGCACAAAAACTAACTCCAAGTGGATCAAAGACCTAAACATAAAGACTAAAACGATAAAGATCATGGAAGAAAAAATTGGGACAACCCTAGGAGCCCTAATACAAGGTATAAACAGAATACAAAACATTACCAAAAATGATGAAGAGAAACCCGATAACTGGGAGCTCCTAAAAATCAAACACCTATGCTCATCTAAAGACTTCACCAAAAGAGTAAAAAGACCACCTACAGATTGGGAAAGAATTTTCAGCTATGACATCTCCGACCAGCGCCTGATCTCTAAAATCAACATGATTCTGTCAAAACTCAACCACAAAAAGACAAACAACCCAATCAAGAAGTGGGCAAAGGATATGAACACACATTTCTCTAAAGAAGATATTCAGGCAGCCAACAGATACATGAGAAAATGCTCTCGATCATTAGCCATTAGAGAAATGCAAATTAAAACTACGATGAGATTCCATCTCACACCAGCAAGGCTGGCATTAATCCAAAAAACACAAAATAATAAATGTTGGAGAGGCTGCGGAGAGATTGGAACTCTCATACACTGCTGGTGGGAATGTAAAATGGTACAACCACTTTGGAAATCTATCTGGCGTTATCTTAAACAGTTAGAAATAGAACTACCATACAACCCAGAAATCCCACTCCTCGGAATATACCCTAGAGATACAAGAGCCTTCATACAAACAGATATATGCACACCCATGTTTATTGCAGCTCTGTTTACAATAGCAAAAAGTTGGAAGCAACCAAGGTGTCCATCAACGGATGAATGGGTAAATAAATTGTGGTATATTCACACAATGGAATACTACGCATCGATAAAGAACAGTGACGAATCTCTGAAACATTTCACAACATGGAGGAACCTGGAAGGCATTATGCTGAGCGAAATGAGTCAGAGGCAAAAGGACAAATATTGTATAAGACCACTATTATAAGATCTTGAGAAATAGTAAACCTGAGAAGAACACATACTTTTGTGGTTACGAGGGGGGGAGGGAGGGAGGGTGGGAGAGGGTTTTTTATTGATTAATCAGCAGATAAGAACTGCTTTAGGTGAAGGGAAAGACAACACTCAATACATGGAAGGTCAGCTCAATTGGACTGGACCAAAAGCAAAGAAGTTTCCGGGATAAAATGAATGCTTCAAAGCTCAGCGGAGCAAGCGCAGGGGTCTGGGGAACATGGTTTGCGGGGACTTCTAAGTCAATTGGCAAAATAATTCTACTATGAAATCATTCTGCATCCCACTTTGAAATGTGGCGTCTGGGGTCTTAAATGCTAACAAGCAGCCATCTAAGATGCAGCATTTGGTCTCAACCCACCTGGAGCAAAGGAAAATGAAGAACACCAAGCCCACATGACAACTAAGAGCCCAAGAGACAGAAAGGGCCACATGAACCAGAGACCTACATCATCCTGAGACCAGAAGAACTAGTTGGTGCCCGGCCACAATCGATGACTGCCCTGACAGGGAGCTCAGCAGAGGACCCCTGAGGGAGCAGGAGAGCAGTGGGATGCAGACCCCAAATTCTCATAAAAAGACCAAACTTAATGGTCTGACTGAGACTGGAGGAATCCCGGCGGTCATGCTCTCCAGACCTTCTGTTGACACAGGACAGGAACCATCCCTGAAGACAACTCATCAGACATGAAAGGGACTGGTCAGCGGGTGGGAGAGAGACGCTGATGAAGAGTGAGCTAATTATATCAGGTGTACACTTGAGACTGTGTTGGCAACTCTTGTCTGGAGGGGGGTGGGAGGATAGAGAGAGAGGGAAGCCGGCAAAATTGTCAAGAAAGGAGAGACTGAAAGGGCTGACTCAAGACGGGGAGAGTAAGTGGGAGTAGGGAGTGAGATGTATGTAAACTTATATGTGACAGACTGATTGGATTTGTAAACGTTCACTTGAAGCTTAATAAAAATTATTATAAAAAAAAAAAATTGTTACTACTAACTGCCAGTGAATTCTTTGGATGCGTGTGTCCAGCTGAAAATTCCATAACACCACTAGCATAGTTAAGGTAATACATTAGTAACTAGCTAATATCTAACTTTACTCGTTTGCCTACAAGCATTAACTAATAAATGCATATATAACTTCGCTCTAGCCCTGTTGAAACTAGTTAATACTCAATATTTTGCCAGCCTCAGCATCATGATACTCTTTTGTCAAGTTCAAAAACACCACTTTGCTAAGATGTCCTAGTGATAATACCACTGAAAGTCAATTAACAATCTTTATTTTGGGAGAAGAGCGTCTAGGTGGCGCAAACACTTAAGCACTTAACTACTAACTGAAAGGTTGGCGATTCGAACCCACCCAGAGGCACCTCAATGAAAGGCCTGGCCATCTGCTTCCAAACGTTTACGACCTTAAAAATCCTACGGAGCACGATTCTGCTCTACACAGCTGCGGTCATTATCAGTTGGAATCAACTTAAAGGCAACTGGTTTGGATTTTGGTGTGTGGTAGTTTGGGAGAAGAGCAGTCAACAAAGGTACCACCTACTAACATGCTAATCGTTATGAGAAAATTGCTAAGCAACTACCAGTCCCAGCACATATTGTCCTAAACTCTTGCTAAGCAAGCAGGGAGTATTTTTGTACCTTAATACTTCAAAGGCCTCACTTCTAAACCAACTGTAAAACTCCATGGATGATATCAGAAGATGACTTAAAAGAGCTCAATAAGTTCAAGCGATACGAAGAGCTCAACAGAAAGAATTGTCTGTGTTCTAATATTAACATGGTTAAGGTGATCAGAGGCTGAGGAAGAACTTTGATCAGTTGTTAGTGTCAAGACCGTTACTAGTGCAGGATATTGGGATGCCATTTTGCTACAATAGCCCAATAATATACCCACTGAAAGTCAACTAAGAAGACATTAGCCAGGAAACAGAGCAATAAATGAGGCAGACTCACATTGGCAGACTGACTCACTGGCACCTTATTGTATGCTATTTTTTGCTCTGAGTATTTTTTCTTGGCTTATTTTGAATTTAAGACATCATTATTGTCTTTCACAGTGTGCATAATTGTAAAAACTTGAGGGTAAATATTATTATAAAGGAAGATATTAAAATTCAAATTACCTATCTTTACGTACAACACAGTCATTGACTCATTACTGAAAAGCTATAAATTCACATCCAAGAGCAACTTTCAAACATCTCCTGCATTCCTCAGGATGATTTTAATATAACTAGGAGTCAATAGAAGTTTGTTTTATTACCAGCAGAATAAATTTTTAATTTCTTATTGGAAGTCCATTGGAAAGGAAGATTCACTCAACAGAAATTCATTTTACATAAAGCTTGGCTGGAACACATCCCTTCCACTTAGGAAAGGCTATCTAACACCAAAAGAGAAATCACCATATAGTGTGTCTATTTCAGTCTCTAACTTTCATCTCTAATACTTGTCTTAGCTAGTATGTTCTATAAAAAATGCACGAGTTATTGATTTTACATTTAGTTTGAGATGGTTCTATCTCCTTAAAAATTTAAACGGACCAATTCTTATTGTCAGCAAATATGAATATCCAGTGGGTAGGAGTACCATATTTCATAAGGAATCATAGTAGAAAGTTCCTTAAATATATGGTGTAAGAGTATAGACAAAACAGGGTAATAACATAGTGTGGAGTCTCTGAACATAAAGAACACATACATAATTTAATAAGCAAAAGGAAAAAGGGTAATAGATGGATTTTGGAATGGCATCCAGTGTTAGAAAGCATTTTTCACATTCACTCACAAAAATGACTCCCCTTTTGACCTAAGGGAATTTTTTCTTTACAAACAATCCAATGTACGCACACCCTAGCTAAGTTTATACACGGTTAAAATCATCAGAATTTTAATATCTTCCATTCTAATGCTGTTCTTCTCTCTGACTTTATTTTCAAATTATGCATACTGTGCTAGAAAAGCCAAGAAATTATTTTTCCTACTAACCATAAAACATTGTTTTCATGTTATCAAGTATCGCTATCACACTTCCTATATTTGAAAGGCAAACTCATCCATTCTTTGCTAATCCCCAGAACCTCTGTGTAAAGAAGATGAACAATACATAATTTTAGAATTTTTTGTGCTGAGAGAAACTGAGGCACAGAAAATGAAAACATCTTGTTTCGGCCTTGTAAAAATATTCCCAAGCAGAGTTGTGATTCAAACTCAAATTATTCTGTCTCTTGTTCATTTTAAAACATAAAGATTATTTCATTCTTTGACAGGGTTAGAAGGACATAGTTCTAGGTAGAGAGGTTATCTATTTTCTAGCCTGGGAACTGTAACAACTTATGGCAAAAATCATCATTATTATATGACATATTTTTGTCCCATAAAGAAAATTACATAATGCTTCTTGCTGGCAAATGCATGGGGAAGTTTGTTTTAATCACTTCCATAAATGATAATGTGTTTCTCTCTCCTATCCATATAAAAAGTCCAATCAGGGCCTCAAAACACATTACAGATTTTCCTCTGAATGTCGAGTGACACTAATGCTCAGTTCTGCATTGAGTTTATCATTGGGCTTTCTGTCTAAAGCTCTTCATAGGCCCTTTTTTCACTTTTACTAAAAACTCACTGACATCAAGTCAATTCCAACTCCTAGCAGCCCTATAGAACAGAGGAGAACTGCCCCATAGGGTTTCCAAGTGTTTCTTCATGGTGGCTCAGTGGTTAACAGCTACAGCGAGCAACGGCTGCTAACCAAAAGGCAGGCAGCTCGAATCCACTAGCCACTCCTTGGAAACCCCATGGAGCTGTTCTACTCTGTCCTGCAGGGTCTCTTTGAGTCCGAGTCGACTCGACAGCGATGGATTTTTTTTTTTCAGTCCTTATGGAAGCAGAATGCCACATCTTTCTCCCAGGGAGGGACCGGTGATTTTGAACCACCGATCCTTTGATTAGCAGTCAAGCTGCTTAACCGTTGTGCCACCAGGTCTCCTTTTCAGCAATACATGACCAAGCTCTATCAAAAATTTTACATAGTATGAAATCAATAACTCTCTCAGTTGGTGTCGCCCCAAAATGACATTGTCAGAGAAAGCAATCAGTACTTTTTTTTTTTTTTCTGGTTGTAGATCCCATCACACATAGTATATCCACTAGGCTGTTTCTCTTAATTCCAACTACGTAATTAAAAAAAAAAAAAATTTTTTTTTTTTTTAACAAAAATTACCAAAAGACATGACCTGGTACCCTGATTGAACATTTTTTGCAAAGCTGTCAAAGTTCACTAAGATAGGCATCAAGATCAATATAGTTACTGTGAATCTGAATTATAGTTCAGGCCTCAAAATTTATGTAGACTTGAATTTAATTGTAAAGATAAACCTACCTTATGCTTTAAAAATAATTTTAAGCAAAAATGAGGTTTATATGCTCCGATCCTTTTTTTTTATTTCTTCTTTTTTATTGTACTTTAGATGAAGGTTTACAGAACTAGTTTCTTATTAAATAGTTAGTACATATATTGTTTTATGACATTGGTCAACAACCCCCCAACGTGTCAACACTCTCCCTTCTTGACCTTGGGTTCCCTATTACCAGTTTTCCTGTCCTCTCCTGCTGTCTAGTCCTTGCCCTTGGGCTGTGGTGCCCCTTTACTCTCATTTTGTTTTATGGGACTGTCCAATCACTGGCTGAGGGTCGAAACTCGGGAGTGACTTCATTACTGAGCTAAAAGGGTGTCCAGGGGCCGTACTCTTGGAGTTTCTTCAGTCTCTGTCAGGTCAGTAAGCCTGGTCATCTTTTGTGAGTTAGAGTTTTGTTCTACATTTTTCTCCAGCTCTATCCAGGACCCTCTATTGTGATCCCTGTTAGAGCAGTCAGTGGTGGTAGCCGGGCACCACCTAGTTGTACTGGACTCAGACTGCTGGAGGCCATGGTAGTCGTGGTCCACTAGTCCTTTGGACTAATCTTTCCCTTGTATGTTTAGTTTTCTTCATTCTTCCTTACTCCCGAAGGGGTGAGACCAGTGGAGTATCTTAGATGGCTGTTCACAAGCTTTTAATACCCCAGATGCCACTCACCAAAGTAGAATGTAGAACATTTTCTTTATAAATAATGTTATGCCAATTGAGCTAGATGTTCCCCGAGACTGTGGTCCCCACAGCCCTCAGCCCAGCAATTCAGTCCCTCAGGGAGTTTGGATGTGTCTATGGAGCTTCTTGCCTTGTACAAGCTGTGCTGGCTTCCCCAGTATTGTGTACTGTCTTACCCTTCACCAAAGTTACCACTTATCTACCATCTATTTAGTGTTTTTCCATCCCCACCCCTCCCCTCCCTCGTAACCGTCAAAGATTGTTTTTTTTTGTATGTTAACCTTTTCATGAGTTTCTATAATAGTGGTCTCATACAATATTTGTCCTTTTGTGACTGACTTATTTCACTCAGCATAATGCCCTCCAGATTCATCTAAGTTATGAGATGCTTCAAAGATTCATCATCGCTCTTTATCGTTGCATAGTACTCCATTGTGTGTGTGTACCAGTTTGTTTATCCATTCATCTGTTGATGGGCATCTAGGTTGTTTCCATCTTTTTTGCTATTGTGAACAATGCTGCAATGAACATGGGTGTGCATCTGTCTATTCATGTGATGACTCTTATCTCTCTAGGATATATTGCTAGGAGTGGGATTGCTGGAACATATGGTATTTCTATATCTAGCTTTCTAAGAAAGTGCCATATCGTTTTCCAAAATGGTTGTATCATTTTGCATTCCCACCATAAGAGTGCACAAGAGTTCTGATCTCCCCACAGCCTCTCCAACATTTGTTATTTCCTGTTTTATTGATTCGTGCCAGTAATGACGAGATGAGATGATATCTCTTTGTGGTTCTGATTTGCATTTCTCTAATGGCTGGTGATCTGGAGCATTTCTTCATGTGTCTGTTGACCACTTGAATGTCTTCTTTGGTGAAGTGTCTGTTCATTTCCTTTGCCCATTTTTCAATTGGATTATTTGTCTTTTTGTTGTAGAGGTGTTGGATTTTACTGTAGATTTTAGAGATTAGATCTTTGTCTGATTTGTAATAGCCAAAAATGTTTTCCCAGTCTGTAGGTTCTCTTTTTACTATTTTGGTGAAGCTTTTGATGCACATAAGTGTTTAATTTTTAGAAGATCCCAGTTATCTAGCTTATCTTCTGGAGTTTGTGTGTTGTTAATTATGGTATGTATTCTATTTATGCCATGTGTTAGGGCCTCTAGCATTGATCCTATTTTTTCTTCTATGAACTTTATAGTTTTTGACTTTATACTTAGGTCTTTGGTCCATTTTGAGTTACTTTTTATGTATGGTGTGAGGTATGGGTCCTGTTTCATCTTTTTGCAGATGGATCAGGTGACCAAAGGTGAATGGATATACATCTGGGTTCTCAATTCTGTTCCATTGGTCAATGTATCTGTCGTTGTACCAGTACCAGACTGTTTTGACTACCACAGCTGTATAGTAGGTTTTGAGGTCAGGTAGTGTGAGTCCTCCCACTTTATTCTTGTTCTTCAATAAAAAAAAACCCACTGCCGTCGAGTCGACACCGACTCATAGCAGTTCTTCAATAGTGCTTTACTTATCCAGGATCTCTTCCCTTTTCATATAAAGTTAATGATTAGTTTTTCCGTCTCTTTAAAGAATGTTGTTGGTATTTGGATCAGAATTGCATTGTATTTGTAGATTGCTTTTTGGGCAGAATTGTCATTTTCACAATGTTGAGTCTATCTATCCATGAGCATAGTATGTTCTTCCGTTTATGTAGATCTCTTCTGGTTTCTTGCAGTAGTGTATTGTAGTTTTCTTTGTATAGGTCTTTTATATCCCTGGTTAGATTTATTCTTAAGTATTTTATTTTTTTTAGAGTTTTTTTTTAACAAATGGTATTGTTTACCTGATTCCCTTTTCATGGTTCTCTTTTTTGGTGTATAGGAATCCAACTGATTTTTGTATGTTTATCTTGTATCATGCAACTGTGCTGAATCTTTCTATTAGTTCCAGTAGTTGTCTCATGGAGTCTTTTAGGTTTTCTGTGTATAGTACCATTAAAAAAAAAACCCCAGTGCCCTCGAGTCAATTCCGGCTCATAGTCATCCCCAAATAGGAACAGTTTAACTTTTTCATTACCAACTTGGATGCCCTTTATATCTTTTTCTTGCCTTATTGCTCTAGCTAGAACTTCCAGGGCAATGTTAAATAGGAATGGTATTAAAGGGCATCCTTGTCTTGTTCCTGTTCTTAAAGGGAATGTTTTCAGCCTGTCTCCATTAAGAATGATGTAAGCCATTGATTTTACATAGATGCCCTTTATTATGTTTAGAAATTTCCTTCTACACCAATTTTATTGAGCATTTTGATCAGGAATGGGTGTTGGACTTTGTTGAATACCTTTTCTGCATCGATTGAGATGATCACATGATTCTTTTCTTTCCTTTTTTTAAGTGGTGGATGACGTTGATTGATTTTCTAATGTCGAACCATTCTTGCATACCTGGTATGAATCCCACTTGATCACGGTGTATTATTTTTTTGATATGATGTTGAATTCTATTGGCTAGAATTTTGTTGAGGATTTTTGTGTCTATATTCATGAGAGATATTGGTCTGTAATTTTCTTTTTTGTGGTATTTTTGCTTGGTTTCAGTATCAGCGTTATGCTGGCTTCATAGAATGAATTCGGAAGTACCGCTTCCTTTTCTCTGTTCTGAGATAGTTTGAGTAGTACTGGTGTAAGGTCTTCTCTGAATGTTTGGTAGAATTTTCCAGTGAAGCCATCTGAGTCCAGGTGGGGGGGAGTTTCTTTTATTACCTTTTCAATCTCTTGTTATTGGTCTGTTCAGATTTTCAACATCATTTTGTGTTAGTTTGTGTAGGTGGTGTGTTTCTAGAAATTTGTCCATTTCCTCTGGGTTTTCAAATTTTTTGGAGTATAGCTTTTTCATAACACTCTGTTATGATCCTTTTTATTTCAGTTGGATCTGTCGTAATGTCCCCCATTTTATTTCTTAATTTGGGTTATTTGCATCCTCTCCTGTTTTTCTTTTGTTAATCTGGCCAGTGGTTTACAGATTTTGTTGATCTTTTCAAAGAACCAACTTCTGGTTTTGTTGATCTTTCTATTGTTTTTCTATTCTCTATTTCATTTATTTCTGCTCTGATCTTTATTATTACCTTTCTTCTGGTGACCGTGGGGTTCTTTTGCTGTTCTCTTTCTATTTGTTCAAGTTGTACAGCTAAGGTTTTGATTTTGTCCCGTTCTTCTTTTTTCATGTGTGCATCTATTGTTATAAATTGACCTCTGAGGGCCGCCTTTGCTGTGTCTCAAAGGTTTTGGTACGATGTGTTTTCATTCCTGTTTGATTCTAGGAATTTTTTTATTTCATCTCTGATTTCTTCTATTACCCAGAGGTTTTTAAGCAGGGTGTTGTACAGTTTCTATGTAATTGATTTTTTTTTTCCTTGCTCTTCCTGTTGTTAATTTCTTCTTTGATGGCCTTGTGGCAGAGAAGATACTTTGTATTATCTCAATGTTTTGGATTTCATTGAGGGTTACTCTGTGGTCTAAGATGTGGTCCATTCTGGAGAACATTCCATGTGTATTGGAAAAGAATGTGTACTTTGCAGCTATTGGGTGGAGTGTTCTTTCTATGTCTATGACATCAAGCTGGCAGACTGTGTATCTTCTGTATCTTTGTTGAGTTTCTTTCTAGATGTTCTTTTACCAAGAGTGGAGTGTTGAAGTCTGGTACTATTACTGTGGAACTGTCAATTTCTCTTTTCAGTGCTGTTAGGGTTTGTTTTATGTATTTTGGAGCCTTGTCATTGGGTGCATAGATGTTTATTATAGTTATGTCTTCATGATGGATCATTCCTTTAATCATTACATAGTGCTCTTCTTTGTCTTTAATGGTGGATTTTATTTTAAAGTCTACTTTATCTGAGATTAGTATTGCCACTCCTGCTCTTTTTTGTTAGTTATTTGCTCAATACTTATTTTTCCATCCTTTGGTTTTTAATAAATTTACATCTTTGTTTCTAAGGTGTGTCTCTTGTAGACAGCATATTGATGGATCCTGTTTTTTTTAATTCATTCTGTCACTCTGTGCCTCTTTATGAGTGCATTTAGGCCATTTACATTCTGTGTAATTATTAATAGAAGTGAGTTTATTGCTGTCTTTTTGTAGTGCTTTTTTTTGTGGTGCTGGCATTTTCTTCCTCTTACTCTCCTGTACTGGATTCCTTTTTTTGTGGATTTATTTTTCTTTTATTTTTACTGACACTTTATGATTTTATTCTTTACTTTGATGAGTAGGTTTGTTAACTTTCTTTGTGGTTACCTTGAAGTTTACCCTTATCTTTCTAGGTGTGAACCAGTCTATTATTACTTGTATGCTTTGCCTTCCTCTCCATTAGAAAGTTCTATACGTACACCATTTATTCCCTCTTTTATTGTTCTGATGTTGTTGTCATTTACAGATTAACCTCTCTGGTTCCCTGTCGTAATTCTTTGGTTTTTGGATAGTCCTTGAGAGTTCATTTCCTCAGTTGGTATCTGGCTGGTACGGTCCATCCTAGATTCAGGCTGTGGTCTGATGTTGTTTGTTCTCAAAGCAAAGGACTCCCTTTAGTAATTCTTGTAAGTTTGGTTTGGTTTTTACATATTCCCTTAATTTCTGTTTATCTGGAAATGTCCTAATTTCACCATCATATTTGAATGAGTGTTTTGCAGGATATATTTTTCTTGGTTGGCAATTTTTTTCTTTCAAGGTTTTATATATGTCACTGCATTGCCTTCTTGCCAGCATGATTTCTGCCAAATAATCAGAGCTTAGTCTTATTGTTTTCCCTATATATGTGACTTCTCATTTTTCTTGAGCTGCTCTCAGGATTCTTTTTGTCTTTGGTTTTAGCAAGCGTGATTATGATACGTCTTAGTGATTTTCTTTTGGGGTCTAACCCATGTGGGGTTTGTTGCGCTCCTTGAATGGTCAGCTTTTCATCTTTTATGATATTAGGGAAGTTTTCTGTCAGCAATTCTTCAGTGATCCTCTCTGTGTTTTCCATTTTCTCCCCCTATTCTGGAACTCTTATCACTTGCAAATTTTTGTTTTTAATTGTATTCCACATAATTCTCAGGGTTTCTTCATTTTTCTTTGTTTTTTTTTCTGATTTTTTCTCAAAGTGATATTCAAGGGTTTGTCTTCAATTTCATTGATCCTGTCTTCCATTGTTTCAAATCTGCTCCTCAGCCCTCCTATGACACTATTTCTAAAATCTTGTTTATCTTTTGTATTTCTAATTGCTTTTGTATGATTTCTACTTGTGAATTTGTTTTGGCATTTTGTTCCATATTATTTTCCTGAATTCTTCCTTTTATTTGGTCTGAATTTTCTATGAATTCTTCTATTTTTTCCTCATTTTTGTCTGCTTTTTGCTTCGAATCTTGGATAGCTCTGAATATTAGAGATTTGAATTCCTTATCAGGTAGTTCTAGTGCCTTTATTTTCTTCTACTGGAAAGTTATCTGGTGTTTTATTTTGGATGCCTGCTGAAACCTTCCTGTCCTGTTTTTTGTATGTTTTGCTCTTATCTGCTGTCTTCAGGATATTCAGTATTTTCTTCATTTATTGATTGTAGATTTGTTTGTTTCATCCTGTTTTTTTGTTTTATTTGATTATGTCTGACCAGGTAGGCTGTGCATTCTTTGTTGTTTGTTCATCTGTGGGCAAGATACTTTTCACCTCTTTGTCCAGTGGGCAGGGCCAGTCACTCAGCTATGGTGCAGCAGAGCAGGACCACCTAAGAGGGAGGGGCTGGTATGGGTTGCTTGTGGCATGTGCTAGGGCCAACAGGATGGGCTGGGAATCAGTGAGGGCAGGTTTCCTTGGGCCGTGCCTGTGCCGCTAGTAGGTGTGATGTTCAGCAGGTAGGCAGGAGGAGGGGAGAAACTGTGATGTGTGAAGCTAAAATGGGAAAGAAGAGAGGGAGGAGAGAGAAACAGAAGACAAAAACAAACAAAAAAGAAACAAACCAAAAAAAGAGTGCTAAAGGAGTTTGTCATTGGAGGGGAGAGATGAGAAACTGAGAAATGGAAAAAAACAAAAAGGAACTGAAAAAAAGAAAAAATAATAAAATAAATAAAAATTAGAAAAAAGAGAAGTCCCAAGGGATGCCACTGGTGTGGCTGCGAAAACAGGGGAAGTGGCTCCCAGGCCATGCAGTACAGTCTGGCTAGAAGTGGCTCCCAAGAGGTGAAAAGAAAAAGAAAACAAATGAACAAACAGAACAAAAAAAATAAAAAAAAGAAAATACCCCCAGGGACCCCACTGACATGGCTGCACAGATCATGGACATGGCTCCCAAGCCAGGCAGTACAGCCTGGCTTGAAGGGGCTCCCAAGGCCCCAAAAGAAAACTAAAATAGAGACAAACAAAACAAAAAGGCCCCGGGGATCCCACTAGCATGGTGGCACAGTCCGGGGAAACAGTTCCCCAGCCAAGCAGCACTTCACAGCCTTTCAAGAAGAAGAAAAGCTGGCACATGGAGCCAGGTGTTCTAGAGAAAGGAGAAGGGAAAAACCCAAAAGAAACAGAAAAAGGCAACGCCAGCAATGAACAAATGGCACTGATGGTGCCGACCAGTGTGGGTGGGGTGAATCCAAGTGGCACGGTGCGGCCTGGCCAAGAAACTGGAGTCAGCCACAAGTGGCAGAGGCCGGGGGGGTTGAGGGAAAGAAGGGTAGGAGGGTGGGGAAGTGTATATTGCTCATTACTGGGTGTTCCGTCTCCTGCTGGGAGCTCTGTGAAGCTGATTTCCCACACTCCCTGTGCACCAATCTCTGATGTGGCTGGGGCGAATCCAAGCAGCATGGACCCTGCTCTTCCCAGCCGGCTGAGCAACTGCAGCCAGCTAGGAAGCAGCAGAGGCCAGCAACAGGGAGGAAAAGGATGGAGAGTGGGAAAGCATATATCACTTGTTACCAAGTGCTCTGTCTCCTCCTGGGAACTCCATGAAGCTGATGAAGCTGCTTTCCCATACTCCCTGCCGGCTGATCTCAAGCAGGAGTCTAAGATGGTGAATCTGTGCTGCATTAGGAAATAGGGGACCTCCACACGTATCTCTCCTTGCTGTCTGTTTTCTGTCAGTTTCTTATTCCATTTGGTGCTTGGCTGAGTTCTTTATCTCTTCATTTGATGCTTAGGGTTCCAGGACTGACGTTTGTTTCTGTTTTACATAGTTTTTCAGGTCTTTGTTGTGGAGGGACAGTGTGATGCTTCTGTGTATAGCACCATGTTGGTTCTGCCTCGCCAATTCTTTTTTGTTTCTTTATTTTAACACTTCTTTCTATCATGATCAATGTTTTTAATTTAGTGTTTTCTGCAATATTTTTCCTTTCTACATAAAAAAACTACTTTCCTATTAAAATTTTACTCTAATTCCATTCATAATTCCAAGAAAGACATAAAATTATATGTGTGCATGCATATGTGTTTATATATGTGTATATACACCTAAACAATGTATCCAATTGAAACTTAATAAAATTAACTTATGTGAAAGAAGAGACTTAACGTCATTGTTTTTAATAGTAGTATCATCAAATCCTTGAATCCCAGGTTTGAGAGACCTTGTCAATGAATATGATTCAATAGGTTTGGTTTGGATCTGAAAATCTATTTTTAAGGAGCACAGTCAAGTGTTTCGGTTGTACTCTTATGTCAGCATAGAACACGCAAATTTTTATAACAGTGATAAACTATAGTTCAAAATTATGCTACATTTATAAGTTATACTAGTTAAAATTTCATATCCCCCTTTTGCATTTCAATAATAGATTTCAATATTTCAAACACTGCTTCATTTTGAATGCCATGAGTTGACCAGGTGGTGTCCAGAAGTTCTTACTCCTCTGAAAGTAAATTTTGGAGACTCTGATTCTTCCTCAAAATGCTTTCTCTCAAACTCCAAAGTCAATATCGAAAATAATATAATAGACATTTGCTAAATTGTGCAGTGCTGAATTTGATTTGTTTAGCTTTAAACCAATTTAGTGCACAGCTATTATAAATGTATTCTTTTGTACATAATATGCATAGTAAATAAGCATTATTACTCCATGTTTTATGATTTAAGAATAAAGGCCATAATGCATTAAATTTTTCCTTTAATTAATCTTATATGATAATCAGAATCTATTTTCAGCTTTTGAAGCAGCAGAGCAAGTTTATCTAATCCATATAAGTGTCGTGGTTTTACTAGATGAGTTGTTATTAAGGACTTTTAAACAGATTAAATTAATGGGATTGAAAGAAAGACTGCCTTATAATGAGAGTCATTGATTTGATGGCTGATTGTAATGACTATACAATGTGCAGAGCATGTAGTACCAAACATAATCACCGCCTTCTAATGCAGGGTTATCGCACTGCTGAATAATAGAAATGTACTGTACTAGGTATCTTATCTTTAAAACCCTTTTGTGACCTTATTTTTTTTTCCTTTTAATTTTTTGTTGATATTAAGTGTTTTCAGTAATGGAGGGCATGCTGAATCATTGAGTGTGAATGATTTTAGTAGGTAAATATGGTTTTACCCATTGCCATCAAGTCTATTCCAACTTATAAGCAATCTTATAAGGCACAGTAGAACTGCCCCATAGTTTCCAAGGAGTGGCTGGTGGATTTGAACTGCCAACCTTTTTGTTGGCAGCTAAGCTCGGCGCAGTGGTTAAGAGCTACGGCTGCTAACCAAAAGATAGGCAGTTTGAATCCACAGCCACTCCTTGGAAATTCTATGGGGCAGTTCTACTCTGTCGTATTGGGTCAGTATGAATCAGAATCAACTTGACTGCAATGGGTTGGGTTTAATACAGTTTTTGTTTTGTGCCTCATTCCACAAATCATACCCTCAGTGTCCAGAGGTACATATGTGTACCAAATAAAAACCTTTAAAATTCATGAGTTTCCTGTTAAAAATTCAATGATTCAGCACCACCTCATACAATGCACTGTTAAAATAGTAATTTGCAGCACTCACCTGTTTTTCCATTTCAAACAGTTATATAGGGTCCTGCATTTTGGCAGCACATACTATCAGTGGGACACCAGCTTACCAATGAACCCCAGAGGTACAAAATTTTAAGTGGTCCTGAAATGGCTAAGGAAATAAGGAAGGGGGTCTAGATTTTTCTGTTTCATGTTTAGTAAGATTATGATTTCATACACTATGATGAGACACTAAGATGAAACAAGAGAGAAAACTTGAAAAACACAGAAGTGTTTCCTCTGACCTGCAGTTCATATATAGGTCAAATTGGTACTGGCGATAGTGGCTGGATCTGGTCAACCAGTTGGGATTATTGCAATTGAAGAGGGATTTTCAGTGGTCCGAAGAGAAGCCTGTGCCAAGACATACAGACTTGGCCCTCTGCTTGGGAAACTGATCTTTTAAGACTAAAATTAAAATAATATACAGATTCTTGGCTGAAAAGACTACACATACTACAGGTGGTTATAGCTTTCCTCATTTTAATACCTCATTTTTATTTCAAGTGATTCACCTAAGGCCTGAAGTGTAGCTGAATGTCTCTGAGCACAGGCTCTGGAGTCATTTTTCAGGTATCCCAGATAGACCACATCCTAGCTATGTGACCTTGCGGGCATGCTTACCCTCTCTGGGAAGTAGATTCCTCATCTGAAAAAAAAAAATGACCAAAATAATAATCCCTGTCTTCTATGGTGATTGGGTACATTGACTTAATTCGATGTATGTTACAGATGGCTCCCACCAGCTTGTGGATTTCATCCCAACTCAGTATCCATGGGTATCTTCATCATGGAATTCAGCAAATGCTACAAATCAGGGCTTTTCCCCCTAGAAAGCTAGTCATGAGTATACCTGGGAAAAGAGTATTTTAGGAAGAAGCAACAGCAAGTGCAAAGACTCTGAGGCGGAAGCAAAAAATAACAAAGAGGTCAAAATGGCTGAAGTAGGAAGAAAGTAGTAGGAAATGAGATTTCAGAGAGGTAAGGATGGTGAAGGGTTTTTGTTTTTTTGTTTGTTTGTTTGTTTTTAAGTGAAGTAGGATGACACTGATAATTTTGAACAGAAGAGAGCCATTCTCTGACCCACATTGTAATAAGATTATTTTGGGTGCTGTGTTGAAAATAAACAGTAAGGAGTAGCAAAAGAAACAGGGATACCATTCAGGAGGTTTATTGCAATAAAAAAAATTTTTTTTTTTAATAATCCATGTAAATAACAATGGTTCCTTGGACAAGGCTGAGAGAAGTGAAGGTGGAGAAAAGCAGTTGCATATAGATAATTTTCACCACCCATCTGTCAGTTTATTGTACTGTACTGTGGTTGTTTGTGAGTTGGTGTTATATTGGAAGCTATGTCACTGGTATTTCAACTACCAGCAGGGACACCCATAATGGGCTGGTTTCAGCAGTCTCCAGACTAAGACAGACTAGTAATAAAGGCCTGGTGATTTACTTCCAAAAATTAGCCAGTGAAAACTTTATGCATTACAACAGAACCTTGTCCAACTCAGTTGCTTTGGCCATGTCATCAGGAGGGATCAATTTCTGAAGAAGGACATCATGTTAGGTGAAGCACAGGGCCAGTGAAGGCAAGGGAAACCCTTGGTGAGATGGATTGGCACAATAGCCACAATGATGGACTTGAACATGCCGGCTATCGTGAGGATGACCAGGGCCAGGCAAAGCTTCGTTCTGTTGTATATAAGGTGGCCATGAGTTGAGGTGACTCGAAGGCAGCTATCTATTTATAAATAATTCTATTGTTTAATCATTATATAAAATTTTGGCATGCAGTTTTATCATCATTTTATTAATTATATCTCATGAATCCCTGTTATATCTTTAAAAAGCATGATAAGCAATTACTTGGTTTCCTTGGTTTTGTTGCACTTGAAAGGAAATTCATATTTGGCTATTACTGACATTTAAAATCACATTCTTGCCTGCAATTAAAACAATGTAGTTGGCCCAGGAATAAATTTCATCTCCTTTTAATATTTCTTTCAAAGCCAAATGCCATTCCTTTAATAAGTATTTTTCCCTTGTAAAATATCTCCAAGTTATCTGAACCATCTTAATGTTGGGTACACTGTCTTAAATACATTTTGATATAATCTCAGAGTGATCTTCTCAGCAGTGTTTATTGTGCATATCAACCATCACAGCAGAGTTTCGTTTGCTCTTTTTTTTTCCAATATTCTCCACACATATTATTTTGGTTTTCAATTTACTCAAAGACATTTTCCCAGAGACTATCAACTGGTAAATTTATTCTCTCCTAATTAAAAAAAAAAACAAAACAAGAGGAAGAAACATCTGATAACAGTTAACTAAAAGAGAAAAATAGAGCATGTGTGGGGAAAGGTGAAATGGTAGGGGTGAACCACGCTACCGCCTTTTGTTTTCCAAATATACCATGACTGTAATTAATTTTTTTTAGGTATTGGTTTAAAACATCTAGTGCTAAACATGATCTCTTCGACTATAGGAGTTGCTTCTTATTCACTAGTTTTATCTTCTGGCACTAACCAAAAAACCAAACCTGCTGCCGTCAAGTCGGTTCCCACTCATAGTGACCCTATAGGACAGAGCAGAACTGCCCCATAGGGTTTCTGAGGAGTGGCCGGTAGATTCGAACTGCTGACGTTTTGGTTAGCAGCCGAGCTCTCAACCATTGCCCCGTCAGGGTTCCATATGGGCCTTATATTTGTGGGAGGGAATAATTAGGAAAAAAAAAAGAGAGAGAGGAAGGCAAGGTAGCCTCCAAAGCAATCGTTTGTTTTCTGTTTAGGGTCACGAACTCTGTTAAAAAACTAGACGAAAGCTGTTAATCATTTTAACATAAAAATAGACATACGCAATTTGGCATATATTTCCAGGGTTCTTAGCATTGAGGGTTTTATTTACTCATTAATTCATTCAGGATATACTCATGGAAAATCTTTGCCAGACACTGAACTATGCATTGAGGATACAATAAAGGCATAGTCAAAAGTAACAATAAGCATAATTAAAAATTTAAAAGTTAAGAGAGAGAAAAACAGGAGGACCTAATTTAGACTTGGGATGGTCAGGGAAGATTTTCTTAGGTGGAATATTTTTTTAAAGGAAGGATGAGTAGGAGTTAACTGGGAAAAGTTAAGGGGTAGAGTAGGGAGAGCAGGGAGCATCCCAGGCAAAGGTAAAAGCATTAGGGAAGGAGGTGAAGAAGAAAATAATTTGGCATGTTGTAGCAACACCCCAAACCTATCTCCAGGCAACCATTATTCTTATCTCTGTCCCTACAGATTAGATTTGCATTTTCTAGATTTTACATAAAGGAACTCATACAGTAGGTACTCTGCTGTATCTGTGTATTCTTTCACTTGGCAAAATGTTTTAGAGATTCATCCATGTTGTTGTATGTGTCGTTTCATGTATAACTCTACCAGTTTGTTTTCATACTCTCCTATTGTTATACATTTGGGGTGTTTCCAGTTTGGACTATTATGAATAAAGCTAGTAAAATCGTTTGTATATAAGTTTTTGTGTGGACATAGTTTTCATTTCTCCCGGGTAAATACCTGGAAACCCTGGCAGCGTAGTGGTTAAAAGCTATGGCTGCTGCTAACCAAAAAGGTCAGCAGTTTGAATCTACCAGGTGCTCCTTGGAAACCCTGTGGGACAGTTCTACTCTGACCTATAGAGTTGCTATGAGTTGGAATCAACTCGATGGCAAAAGGTTTGGGTAAATATCTAAGAGTAGGATTATTGGGTCATAAGGTAAGTGTATGTTTAACTTTAAAGAAACTGCCAAGCAGTTTTCCAAAGTGATTTGACCATTTTACACTGCCAACAACAAGATTTTGCAGTTCTAGTTGCTCTACATCCTCATGAACACTTAAAATTAAGCTTTTTTATTGTAATCATTCTTGGTGCATAGTGGTAGTGATGCATAATGCATGGTGGTTTGAAATTTTACTTCTCTGAAGACTAACAAATTTGTACATATTTTTGTGTGTTCATTGGCCATTTCTTTTCGTGAAGTATCTCTTCAGATATTTTGTTTATTTTTACTGGGTTGTTTGTCATTTTAGTATTGAGTTGTGTGGGGTTTTTTTAAGCCTACATATCAGTCCTTTGTCAAACATATGTGTTATAAATATAGTCTCCCATGCTGTAGTTTGTCTATTCCTTTTTTAAGCAGGATATTTTGATGAGCAGAATATTTTAATTTTAATGTAATGTAATTTATCATTTTCTTTTATTATTATCTCTTTCTGTGTCCTGAATAAGAAAACTCAGGCTATACTAATGCAACAAAGATATTGTCTAAAGTTTTATTCTAGAAGCTTTATAGGTTAAATTTTTATAATGACATTTAGAATTTATCACAAATTAGTTTTTATATGTAGTGAGAGGTAAGCATCAAGGCCTATAATTTTCCTAACAGATATCCAGTTGTTACAGAATAATTTAATTTAAAAAAAAAAAAAAAAACCTTGCCTTTTCCCCAACGAAGAGCTTTGCAGCATTTGTCAAACATAAGTTATTGTATAAGTGTGGATATATTTATGCTCCATTTATCTATCCAATAATCCTTCACCATGAGCCAGAATTGACTTGACAGCAACAAACAACAACATATCAGTATCAAACCATCACAATTGCTATAGCTTTATAGTTAGCACTGAAGTCATGTAGTAGTAATCATTCAACTTTTGTTCTTTTCCAAACTGTTTTATAAATCTTAGGTCTTTTTATTATGATTAATTTTAGAATCAATTTTTCTATTTATACAAGGAAACTTGATGGAATTATGACAAGGATTTCTGCAAATACATAGGTCCATCTGGGAAGAAATGATACCTTAAAAATGAAGATACTGCAATGAGCAGGTCTATGATCCTGATCCCCAACATGACCAACAAGGAAAACAATTAGAAATCTGTAAGAACTCTGAAAAGCAAGTGGAGGGTTACAGCAACTAACCATACATTGAAACAAGAAGAAGGTGCCCTTTACCCTTTCAGCTGGGCAGCAGCCCTGAGGTCAGTGGGGCAGAGGCAGACCACGATCCATGTTTTCTTGGGGCGGGGGAGGGAAGTTTTTGGCTCGGGAGTGAGAAGGACAGGCTTTGCTGGCAGGCTGTTGTATCTGTTCTCATTTGACTGGGTGTTGCCTAAAGAACTGAGCCTCAGTTTTATCTGAGTTGGAGCTCACACAGGGGAGGGGAGGGTGCAGTGAACAACAAATGAAGACCATGACCAATCTTAATCACCTGGGACTAAATAAGAATTAAGCAGACAATTAAATCCTGAGAAATGAATAAGAAAACAGAGTGAGAGTTTCTTGCAGAAATTAGTGCTTTTGAAACCATCATGTATACAAGAGGAATTGAGAAAGCTACACACATTCTCAGGGATAGCATACTGTAAAATTGTAATGTCTCAATTTCTATTTAAAAAATCACTAGGCATACAAAGAAATTTGAAATGATGACCCATTCAAAATAATAACAACAAGGGAGAGAAACTGTCTCTAAGGACACCCAGATAATGGACAGACTAGAAGACTTTAAAACAACAGTATTAAACATGATTGAACAACTAGAGGAAAACACAGACAAAAAACTAAAGGAAATCAATTAAAAAAATAAATACTATAAAAAAGGAATCAAGCAGAATTACTGAAACTAAAAAATATAATAACTGAAATAAAATATTCAATGGAGGGGCTAAAGAGCAGAGTTCAGCAGGAAGAAGAAAGAATCATCAAAATAGAGGATAAAGCAATTAGAATTACTGAGTCTGAAGAGCAAGATGAAAAACAAGGAAAACTAAACAAATCCTAAGAAAATTGCAGAACACCATTAAGTGAACCAATGTATACATCTTGTATATGACAGAAAGAGGAGAGAGAGAGAAAGGGATAGAAAAGATAATTGAAGAAATAATGGTAAAAAATTTTTCCAAATATGATGAAAGACATGAACCTACAAATTCAAAAAGCTAAACCAATGCCAAGTAGGCTAAACCCAAAGAGATCCAAATGGAGACATATTATAAACAAACATTCCAAAACAAACGATACAGATAAAATCCTGAAAGCAGCAGAAGACAAGCGATTACAAGGGATCTTCAATAAGATGAACTGCCAATTTCTCTTTAGAAACCTTGGAGGCCAGAAGGCAGTGGTACAACATATTTAGAGTGCTAAAAGAAAAAAAAAAAGTCAACCAAAAAAATCTATATTTAGGAAAATTGTCTTTCAAGAATGAGGGAGAAATTAAGACATTCCCAGATAAACAAAACTTAAAGGAGTTTGTGAAAACTAGACCTGCCTTGGGCTGGGAGACCTGCCTTATAGGAAATGCTAAAGGGAGTTCTTCGGTTAGAACTGAAAGAATACTGGACAATAACTCAGAGTTGTACACAGAAAAAAAAAAGTTCCCTGATAAAGGTAGTCTCATGGGCAAATATAAGGGCAGATATTATGATTTTTTTGATCTGTAACTCCAGAAGTTACGTACTACATGATTCCAAAAGAAAAATGAATAAAAATAATTTAAAAATTTATGTTATTAAGCACAAAATGTGCAAAGATATAATTTACGATAGCACAAAGTGGGGAGAGTGGTATAGGAATATAGTTTTTGTACATTATTGAAGTTAAGTTAGTATCAATTTCAACTGAATTGTCATAAATTTAAGATGTTAAATGTAATCCTTACGGTAACCACTAAGAAAATATCTAAAAAAATATACACAGAAGGAAACGGGAAGGGAATCAAAATGGTTGACTACAAAAAGAATCAACTAAGCACAAATGATGGCAGTATTGGGGGAAACATGGGACAAGAAAGGTATAAGACTCACAAAAAAGAGAAAGAAAAAATGACAGAGGTACTTCATTATTGGCAATTACCTTAAAAGTAAATTGATTAAATTCTCCAATCAAAAGTCAGAGCATTGCGGAATGGATAAAACAATGTGATCCAGCTATATGTTGTTTACAAGAGACACACCTTAGATAAAAAAAAAAAAATTAGATACAAAGACACAAATAGGTTAAAAGTGACTGGATGGAAAAAATGTATATATACCAGGCAAATAGTAGCCAAAAGAGAGTTGGGGTGGCTATATTAATATCAGATAAAATAGACTTTAAGTTAAAATCTGTTATAAGGGACAAAGAAGAGCATTATATAATAATAAAAGTATCAATTCATCAAGAAGATGTAACAATTACAAATATATATGTGTCTTACATCAGAGCCCCAGAAAATACGACACAAACACTAACAATATTAGAGAGAGAAATAACTCAACAATAGTTAGAAACTTCAATAAACCACTTTCAATAATGGATAGAATATGTGGAAAGAAGGTCAATAAGGAAATAGAGGGTTTAAGCAATGCTATAGACCAACTAGAACTAAAAGACATATTACAGAATGATGTATCCCAAAGCAGCATAATATACATTCTTCTCTACTGCACATGAATCATTCTCCAGGACAGACCATATGCTAGGTCACAAAAAAAGTTAATAAAATTAAAAAAAAAAAAACACTGACATCACACTATCTTTTCTGACCACAGTGGAATGAAACTAGAAATTAACAACAGAAGGAAAAACTGGAAAATATGGAAATATGAGGAAATTAAACAATACGTTATTAAACAAAGGACCAAGAAAGAAATCAGAAAATACTGAGTAGATGAAAACGAAAGCACAACATATGAAGATTTATGGAATGCAGCGCAGGCAGTGCTCAGAGGGAAATTTATAGTGGTACACAATTACATTAAATATAAATGGAAGATGTCAAATCAATAACCTAACTTTACAACCTGAGAAACTAGAAAAAGAAGAGCAAACTAAGCTGAAAGCTACCAGGAGGTATGAAATAATAAAGATCAGAGTGGAAATAAATAAAAACAGAGAATAGAAAAGCAATAGAGACAATCAACAAAACCAGAATTTGGTTCTTTGGAAAGATCAACAAAATCAACAAACCTTTACCTAAAAAAAAAAAAAAAAACCTGTTGCCATCAAGTCGATTCTAACTCATGACCCTATAGGACAGAGTAGAACTGCCCCATACGGTTTCCAAGGAGCGCCTGGTGAATTCGAACTGCCGACCTTTTGGTTAGCAGCTATAGCTCTTAACCACTATGACACCAGAGCCTAGACTGACAAAAAAAGAGAGAGAGAAAATGCAAATAACTAAATTGGAAGCCACTGGAGATTTTGAACTGAGGTATCACCTCGTCTGACTTACGTTTTAAAAGTTAATTCTGTCTTTTTTGTTTGTTTTTTAAAAGTATGTAGGAGAGCAAAAGCAGACACAGAGATAGCCCAGGTGACCGATGATGGAAGGATAGGGTAGACAGGTCAGGGTTTGGGTGGCAGCAGTGGTGAGAAGTAGTGGATTTTTACTTTTTTGCCTACAAATCTTTCTATAATCTGGACCTGACATTTTAGAATCGGCTCCTAGTATCCCTTGTCCAATGATAGTATCAATAATAACAGAAATGATTCATTCAGTGCTTACTATGTTCCAGCCAAATCCCACTCCCCCCTCCCCACAAACACACACAACTATGATCCATGTATGAATAATGTCTTCCTCCTGGACGTAGCAAAGACTTCTAATTTTAGTCTGTCTCCTTGAAGAATTTACTGAATTGTCTGTCTGCTTTTCAACCAATCCTTTGTTTCATCTATGTGTATTCAAAAGAAATTATCTGATGGGTTTCTTGAATCAGCATGTTTGATTAAATTGATAAAATTTGTTTTACACAATTCATTGATATAGCCTAAGAAGGTTTTAATCAACAAAAATACATGCCTGTGACCAAATTTATAGGTCAAGATCTCTCTTGATGGCATCATAAATACCTATGCATTTACCTTTTTTCTTTCTTTCTTGCCTTTAGCAATGTAATGCTTTACCCTTGGACATTCCTGTTTCCGCAAATTAATTCACACAATTAATCTCATTGAATAATGCATTTAATTAGATATCTATTAAATTTTTATAATGAGAATGAATCATAGGGTTCATTCTAAACACGTAGAAGTGCATGCAATTAAAATATATGGCTTTTGCAGCCAGTCAGTCTCATACCCATATTGGTGAACAACATTATAATTAAAGTACAACGTGGCACTTTTAGGTCAGATTGTGAAATTTGTCAGCAAGAAACTGTATTCTTACATTTATATTATATAACTACTTGGAGGAAAAGAGAAGAATATATCAGATTGCTGTACCTTTTTAGTTTTTATAGATAGACAGGTGTTGTTGTTAGGTGCCGTTGAGTCATTCCCGACTCATAACGACCTTATGTACCACAGAACAAAACACTGCCCTGTCCTGTACCATCCTCACAATCGTTGTTATGCTTGAGTCCATTGTTGCAGTCATTGTGTCAGTCCATCTCATTGAGGGTCTTCCTCTTTTCCACTGACCCTGTAGATGGTCAGTATTCATCATTATTTCATTTTCCTAAGAAATGACATGCTAGATATGTAGGTTAATGTGATAAAAATAAACAGTTGCAGACATTTTAAACTCTGTTAGTGGTTTAATAAGATAACTTGTTGCCATTGAGTCAATTCTGACTCATAGCAACCTTATAGGACAGAGTAGAACTGCCCCATGGGGTTTGCAAGGAGCTGGTGGATTCGAACTGCCAACCTAACCACTGAGCTCCTAACCACTGGACCACCAGGGCTCCATTAGTAGTTTGTGTTAAGAAATCAATATTAAAGTGTTAGGATATTATCATCATTGCCTTCACTCTGCATGTTCACAGCCTCTTTGGTTTCTTGTGATTTGAGAAAACATTATTCTAGCTCACAAAAGCTCAGGGCCAGGGAGGACTCTTCACCATTTTCCTACCAGTTCTTTTGTTATAATCACAGTTGTGTCCACCTCAACTCAATAGCTGGGAGTTACAAGAAGGCAGAAAGTATGTGTCTTGTTCCATGCTTTCCACTCCCTCTTAAGTTCTCCAAATAGACCTGTCCAACAGTGAGTCACACTGCCTTGGGAACTAGCATCCTTGCAGTAAACATGCTTAAACAGAGGCTGAATTTCTGAACAATCACTTGTATGAGCTGCTGTAAGGCATAATTTTGTATTAAGTGTAAGGTTAATCCAGATGGTCCGTAAGGTTGTTATAATTTACAAGTTCCTCAGAGCCACAGATTTACAGAATATGGCTACCAGCAAGCATTGTTTATAAATGCTTCTTTATAATATCTGGCCGAACTTTTAAGATAACAACTGGTGATTTGAGCAGGATAAGGTCTTCTCCCTAGTGTTATGGTTCAAGAATTAGTAGATATATGTGTGCGTGTGTGTGCGCACACGTGTGTGAGTGCGTATGTATATGCATTTTTTTTGAAGTCACATAAGATATAGAGCGAATGTCAGAGTTATCTGAAAAATAATCTTTGGAACGTATTCCACTAATCCATCTCCTACTCCAGCCCTGACCAAATCTCCTTTGGAATATCATGACAATATGGCACTTGATACATAGTCAAGATTATCAAATACTGAAAACTATCTAAATTACGAATGGGCATTGTTATGGATTGAATTGTGTCCCCAAAAAATATCTGTTGTAAATTGCAATCAATCTCCGCATATGCATACAAAAGCTGGGCAATGAATAAGGAAGATCAAAGAAGAATTATGGTGTTTCATGGCGAAGAATATTGAATATCCCATGGACTGTCAGAAAAATGAACAAATCTGTCTTGGAAGAAGTATAGCCGGAATGCTCCCTAGAAGTGAGGATGGCAAGATTTCGTCTCATGTACTTTGGACATGTTATCAGGAGGGACCAGTCCCTGGAGGAGGACATCATGCTTGGTAAAGTACAGGGTCAGAGAAAAAGAGGAAGACCCTCAATGGGATGGATTGATACAATGGGCTCAAGCATAACAATGATTGTAAGGATGGCGCAGGACCAGGTGGTGTTTCGTTCTGTTGTACATAGAGTTGTTATAAGTCAGAACCAACTGGATGGCATCTAACAACAACATACATGTGGATGTAATCCCATTTGGGAATAAAGTTTTCTTTGTTGCTTTAATGAGGCCATATCAGTGTGTCTTAAACCAATCACTTTTGCAATGTAAAAGAGCAGATTAGGCACAGAAGCAAGGAAGCACAAATGGAGAAACACTGACGCCACTCCACATGAAGATCACCAAGGAACCTGGGAACGGATCTGAAAAGAGCCAACAGAGCGAAAGAGCAGCTAGAGCCAACAGAGTGGGAAAGTCTTCCCCTAGGGCTGGTACCCTGAATTCGAACTTTCTAGCCTCCTAAACTGTAAGAAAGACAGGCATCATTAGACAGACTATTGGAAATAGGAGTGTTCTTGGAAAATTGGCTTATTTATAGTTACTGTATATAGAGCAAGTCCTCCAGGCGCTCCTTGGAAACCCTATGGGGCGTTGCATTTTTTTTTTTTTTTTTGTATATAGAGATCATCATAAAGAAATATCTAACCAAAATCCTTCGAAATGAAATTGAAGGAGAAATACTTTGCTATATATACTGTATTCCTTTGTGTAGAATCCTTTTGACCAAATGAAATAATTTATTTTCCTTGTATCTACAAGTACCTCTTTAAAATTGTCTGTTGTTGAGCCCTAAAGGAAACAAAAGGTTTGACCAATACTGAATGAAGCCATTGAGTATGATGAATTATTTCATTGGTATTAAGTTCCAAATTGTTTCTTCACCCCTTGAAAAGTCAATTATTAAGGCTTTACATAAAGGAAAAGTCTGAGGCTGAAAGGAATTATTGTATTTTTAAAATAAATTTAGCTTAACTTGTAAGCACTGAATAATTTTATTTTTCCACTTTTTCGTGCTTTGCACCACTTCTTTCTCTCACTCTTTTCCATTCAGATATGTGACAAAAGGTCCAAGACCTTTCAAAGCTAAAAAATTACAGTAAAGAAAAAGTACACATTCAAAGCACATCACATTTTGGCTGCGAAATAAAAAGGTCCCAACTACATTTACACAAAAATAGGATTTTAAGTTGGCGCATAGTTTTTTGGGATGTGAATTATAAGTCAAGGCTTGCTTCTGTTCTTATAATTTGATGGGAGTTCAACATAAGTCTTTATTTATTTATTTATGGGTGCCAAACTTTTATTTTATTTGACTTTCATACATTTCTTATGTTTTAAGAAAAGTAAACCCTCATAAAAAATTTGAAGAAAATCCAATTAACTGGGATTTACATTGGCAATATCTTTGTACAAGTAGAAGGGCTCATAATAAATTTATAGGATGATTAAATTCCCTGTTGCATATTCTTCACGATATGCCAAGTAGAAAATTGATGACCTAACATAATATCAACCTGAGCAGGAAAATAAAAGAAGTCTTGGTTATATCATGTCTAAATGCAGACAGATGTGTGTATCACGCCAGGGATGCGATCAATCTACAATGGCAACTGCAACCCAGGCTTATAATTGACCACGTGATACTTAGTTTTCTGTGTTTGCACTAAGCTTGTAAGACATACCCTCTTAGAAACTGGTTCAGTCTCCTGGCTGGATCTCCTTCAAGTTAACATCTTTCTACTTTAGATAACAGTATGATGTTTTATAGCTCAAAATGTCATAATTTACTTTTTTAATTCTCTCTCATTTAAAAACGTCAAAATGGATTGACTAACCACAGATTTAAATAAGGATGAATAAAAGACTTTTTTTTATAAGAAGAGAAGATAAACACAATCATATGCACTTGAGGTATTATTTAGATTATGAATTATTTACTCATTGATTTTATTGAAGCACTTCTGCAGATGAACTCCACTTTTGTCCCCTTAGTATAGCTAATTGTGAGTTGGTTCACGTTTCACTCAGCTCCTTCTTGCTCTCTGTGCTATTTTCTGCAGTGATTGAGATTCTACTTCAGAACACGTACAGTACCTGCTTCATTTAAAGATGAATATGCAGTTTATTCATCAAAATAATAAGACAACTGAATGGCACATAGCAACAACAACAATAACAAAATTATAACTTTCTACCAGACATTGAAACAACTGGTTGATATGACTAGTTTACTTGAACAACGGGATAATAAAAAGAAGAAACAATTAAGCTAGTAACATGGCATTATACAGAAATTTGATTATTTCAATGCAATCTAGTTGTCTTTACAGCAAAAACATAATCAGAATTATTCTCTTTGTGCTTCTGTAAACACAACCATAAAAATCAGAAAGGCCCAACCTATTTAATGAAATGTAAACTTATGCCAATTTCTGTTATGAAGCTTAATTAAATTTTTTTTCTTTCTTTGTTAAACATGCTAAAAAAAAAAAAAAACTATCCCTACATTACTCCAGAAATACATTTTTTAAGGCTTATTTTTAACATATAGGGGTTATGAGGTTAATCCATTGAAACTCACTGCCGTCCAGTGGATTCTAACTCATAGCGACCCTATGAGACATAGCAGAACCACCTCCTAGGGTTTCCAAGGCTGAAATCTTTATGGAAGCAGACTGGCACATTTTTCCCCTGCAGAGTAGCTGGTGGGTTTGAACCACAGATTTTTCAGTTAGCAGCCAAATGTTTAACAACTACAGCACCAGGGTTCTGGTTATGAGGTTAGTCATATTAATCCATGTTATAATAGGTAAAATGGTGCTAAAATACAGGAATTCAATTGTGCGATGGTTGTAATTAAAAATTCAATTTATAGAGTAGCAAATACAATTTAATGATGAACTTTGTTAGTGACTTCAAATGATTTTCCATCAAATCATTTTCCTCTTGCCCATTCAATTCCAAATGGAACATATAAGTATAGATAAGAACAGAAGTGACTATGACTATATGTATATAAGGACTCAGATTTTCATATTCTTTGATTTCATAGAAGCAGTCTGGTGTTAACTACAGTTGTAAAATGTACCACATTTATCTTCCAAATTCATTATGTAACATTAGTGGCCTTAAGCAAGATACAACCATAAACAAAGTAGATTAGGGTATTGTTTCAGTGCTTCAAGTAAAGGTTTAAAAACTAATTCAAGACAAAAGAGTAAATTATCTCGAAGCCAACTGATGCCTACACAGAGAAAAATGATACAAGTATATAAAATACAAATAAATTCTATTTAAAGACATTAGTGAACTACTGAAGAGACAAGGACCAGATGGATCAAGATTCTAGAGCAAGAAGAACCACTGGGAGATGAGTTAACTTGTTGTAGCTGCTTTGCCCCTCAAAGGGAGTTTACCATTAATGGACCCAGGGCAAGAGGCTGAAAACTCAGAGAGTTGTTGCTGACAAACAGAGATACAAGCAGAGTGTATGTCAGTATCACTAAAATAGAGAGAAAACTTGAAAAAAAAATCCCAGTGAGAAGGGAATAGCAGGAAACTGAGCCTTGCATGCTGATGCTTTTACTCTGAGGACACTTGCCAAATTCTGAAGCTACAAATGAAAGCAAAGTATCAAATATATATATACATATATATATGCATGTATGTATATATATAAACATATAGAAGTTATGAGGTTAGTCTTATTAATCTGTGTTGTTATAATAGGTAAAATGGTGCTAAAATACAGAAATTTAGTAGTGTAAAAGTTATAATTAAAAATTCAAGTTACAGAATAGCAAATATAATTTAATTATATATATATACATACACACACACACACACACACGTACATATAAAACCTAATGGCATGAGTCAATTCTGACTCATAGTGACCCTTTATGACAGAATACAACTGCTCCATAGGGTATCCAAGGAGAGGCTGGTGTAGTCAAACTGCCAACCTTTTCATTAGCAGCTGTAGCTCACCGCAGCGCTTAACCACTGTACCACCAGGGATCCACATATCCATATACGTATGTTATGGATTGAATTGTGCCCCCCAAAAATGTGTGCCAACTTGGTTAGACCATGATTCCCAGTACTGTGTGACTGTCCATTTTGTCATCTGATATGGTTTTCCTGTGTGTTATAAATCCTACCTCTATGATGTTAATGAGGTGAGATTAGTGGCAGCTATGCTAATGAGGCAGGACTCAATCTATAGGATTAGGTTGTGTCTTAAGTCAATCTCTTTTGAGATATAAAAGAGAGAGGACAGCAAAGAGACAGGGGAACTTCATACCACCAAAAAAGTAGTACCAGGAGCAGAGCACATATTTGGACCAAGGGTCCCTGCTCCTAAGAAGCTCCTAGACCAGGGGAAGATTGATGGCAAGAACCTTTCCCCAGAGCTGACAGAGAGGGAAAGCCTTCCCCTGGACCTGGTAATCTGAATTTGGACTTGTAGCCTACTAGACTGTGAGAGAATAAATTTCTCTTTGTTAAACCCATCCACTTGTGGTATTTCCATTATAGCAGCACTAGATAACTAAGACAACATATATATATGTGTGTGTATATATGTGTGTATACATGCACGCACACACACACAGGTAGTCGTTGACTTACAATGTTTTCAAGTTACAATGAACCATACTTACTACCATCCTTTTTATTTTTTTACATCTTATCGTTAGTAATATGTACTACACACAATGTTATTCTCATGGCAACCCCCAAAGACAGATAAAGATCAAATTTATAATGATATTGATAATAAAAAATGGAAGGATGCTCAAAAGCTAAGCCAAACTACTCTGTATTTGCTACTCTGCAACTTGAATTTTTAATTATAACTTGTGCTATTGAATTTCTGTATTTTAGTACCATTTTTACCTATTATAACACAGATTAATATGACTAATCTCATAACCTCTATATACATATCTATAATCTCTCTCTCTCTCTCTCTCTCTATATATATATATATATATATAAAATTGACATTTTGCTTTCATCAAAATATTGCTCCAGAAGAAAGGAGAACATGATCAAAAGCAAGACAAAAAACATACAATAGAAAGAGAACACAGATATTCCATATATTAGATGTAGAAGACAGAGGATAGAGACAAAAGAAGAAATTGTGGATGATTTCATCAGAATATTAGGATCTATATAAAGAAATAAAATTCTAGAACTTCAGAACAAAATAACTGAAATTTTGAACTCAACAGATGTATTTTATAGCAGCTTAGACGTAGCAAAACACCGTTTTAGGGAACTGGAAGACAGGTCAATAGACAATATTCAAACTGATGCATAGAGAGGGGAAAGAAAAATCTAAACACCACTTTGAAATTCAAATATGATGTAAAAAAAGAAAAGTGTGTCAGTGAACATAATGTTCAAATTGATGAAAGCAAAAAAAAAAGAAATCTTAAAGGCAGTGAAAATTAAAAGACAATATGCTTTTAAATGAACAAAAATATGATTGAGGGCTAACTTGTTAATAGGTATTATAGAAGTCAGAAGATAATGGAATATGCTTCTTACAATGATTAATGCAGATGTTGTCATCCTAGAATTCAATATGTACTCAAATTAACTTTCCAAAATGAATACAAACTTATTTCAGACAACTAGAAACTAAGCAGATTTATCATTAGCAGATGTCCAAAATGTAGTTTTTGGGATAAAAAGAAAATTATCTAAGATAATAATATTAAAATATAGGAGGGAATGAAAAACAATGGGAAAGGTAAATATAGATGAATATTTATTGTACAAAGTGAAAATAGGAATCCCTATTATGATCTGAAATATACCTGAAATGAAATTACATGAGGACAAGAATGCACAAGTCATGCAGCAGGAGGAGTAGGAGTTAATGAAATTAACATCTTGCTGTTGTTGTTAGGCACCGTCGAGTCGGTTCCAACTCATAGCGACCCTATGTACAATAAAACGAAACACTGCGCTGTCCTGCGCCACCCTCACAATCATTGTTATGCCTGAGCCCATAGTTACAGCCACTGCGTCAATCCACCTCATTGAGGGGCTTCCTCTTTTTCACTCTCCCTCTACTTTACCAAGCATGATGGCCTTCTCCAGGGACTGATACCTCCTGATAACATATTGAAAGTATGTGAAATGAAGTCTCACCATCCTTGCTTCTAAGGAGCATTCTGATTGTACTTCTTCCAAAACAGATTTGTTCATTCTTTTGGTAGTCCATGGTATATTCAATACTCTTTGCCAACACCACAATTCAAAGGTGTCAATTCTTCTTTGGTCTTCTTTATGCACTGTCCAGCTTTCACATGCATATGAGGCAATTAAAAACACCATGGCTTGGGTCAGGTGCACCTTAGTCTTCAAGGTGACATCTTTGCTTTTTGACACTTGAAAGAGGTCTTTTGCAGCAGATTTTCCCAGTGAAATATGTCATTTGATTTCTGGGCTGCTGCTTCCATGGACATTGATTGTGGATCTAAGTAAAATGAAGTCCCTGATAACTTCAATATTTTCTTTGTTTATCATGATGGTGCTTATTGGTCCCATTGTGAGGATTTTTGTTTTCTTTATGTTGATGTGTAATCCATACTGAAGGCTGTGGTGTTTGATCTTCGTCAGTAAGCACTTCAAGTCCTCTTCACTTTCAGCAAGCAAGGTTGTGTCATCTGCTTATCACAGGTTGTTAATGAGTCTTCCTCCAGTCCTGATTCTCTGTTCTTTTTCATACAGTCTAGCTTCTCGGATTATTTGCTCATGCAAATAATTATTTGACTATGCAAAGGCATTCGATTGTGTGGATCATACCAAATTATGGATAACATTGCAAAAGATGGGGATTCCGGAACACTTAATTGTGCTCATGAGGAATCTGTACATAGATCAAGAGGCAGTCATTGAAACAGAATGAGGGGATACTGTGTGTTTTAAAATCAGGAAAGGTGTGTGTCAGGGTTGTATCCTTTTGCTATAACATCTGAGATTATAGAATTGGGGGGGTGGGAAAAGTAATTTTTATTAGACTGTAATAAGCCAAGATGTATGTTGTCATATCTAGAGTATCCACTAAAACAATAGTAAAGAATGTACAACTAGTATGTTTTAGAGGGGAAAATGGTGGGTGTGTGTGTGTTTGGGTGTCTATGTGTAAGAGACAGAGAATGAGTAGATCAAAAGAAGGCAAGAAGTAAAAATGAACATAAAACAGGGCAAATAGTAAACTAATATTGAGATTGTAGGCTAAAAGCAAACTGTATCAATAATTACATTAATGCATATACAATAAATATGTAAAGTTTTATGGAATGTAAATGTAAATATCAGGCTGAAAAAATAAGTATTTCTTGTAAGAGACACATTTTAAACATAAGAAAACCAAACCTTTGAAAATAAAATAGTCAAGAAACATTTACCATAAAAACGCTAACCAAATATAAGCTTATAAAGCATTATGAAAATCAGACAAGGTAGATATTAAAGCAATAAAAAAACAACAAATAAAGAGGGACATTTTATAATAAGTAATATGTCAATCAACCAGGAAGATATCACACTTTTAAATCTGTATGTACCCAGTAAAATAGCTTTGACATTATATAAATTAAAAGGAGACCAAACTAAAAGAAACCCAAAAGGAATATATAAATCCATAATCATAGTGGAAGACATTAATATATCTCTGTAAATTTATAATAGAACAAGAAGAAAAAAATTGACATGAACGTAGAAAATCTAAACACAAATTAACAATCTTCGTCCATCCAACCATCCACCCACCCACCCACCCACCCATCCATCCATTCATCCATCCATCCATCCATCCCTTCACTGATCTATTGAAGACTACACACAAAAACATAATAAGACATTCTTTGTAAGTATACATGGGATATTTATCAAAATTGGCAAAATGCTGAGTCATGAATCAAGACTAAACAAATTTCAAAGGACTAAAGTAATACAGAGTATATTTTCTGACCACAGTAGAATTAAACTAGAAATAAATAACAAGAAGCCAACCAAAAAATTCCCTCTTTGGAAATTAAACAATGTACTTATAAATATATTCAAAACCTAAAGATGAAATCACCAAGGAAATTTAAAGACATAAAAATTTAAATGAGTGGTAGTAAAATACAATATAACAAAACTTGTGGTATTAAAGCAGTGCTTAGAGGAAAATATACAAGCTTAAAATGAATATATTAGAAAATAAAAAAAGACTAAAAGTCAATAGTATAAATTTCTTTGTCAAAAAGCTAAAAAAGAATAGAAAATAAAAATCTGAAGAAAGTAGAAGGAAGGAAATAATATGGATATAAAGTAGAATTTAATGAAATTAAAGACAAATATAGAGAGAATAAGGAAACCAAAAGTTGGTTGTTTTTTTTTTTTTTAATATTTTGAAAAGTTGATAAATTCCAAGTAAGATTGATCAAGAAAGAGAGAAAAAATCACAAGTTACTAACATCAGGAATGAAGAATTATATTTTTACAGATACCACAGACATTTAAAAGACAGAAAGATGATATTTTGAACAACCCTATGTTAATAAATTTGACAATTTACATGAAAGACAAATTATTTGAAAACCATATATTATGAAAATTGATATGAGAAAACACAGAAAATAAGAATAGTCCTATGCTTACTCTACAATTGAACTTATTAAATGCCTTTGTAGAAAGAATACTCCAGGCTCAAATACTTTTGCCAGTGAGTTCTAAACATTTACAGAAAAAAAATACCAAACTTAGACAAACTCTTTCACTGGATATAAGAAAAAGAGAATACAATCCAGTTTATTTCATGAAGGCAGCATAATCTTGATGCCAAAACCTGACAACATTACAAAAAAGGATAATTACAAGCCAATTTTTGTCATGACATAGATGCAAATACTCTAAATAAAATATCAGCAAATTGATTCCGGTGATGTATAAGACAGATATAATCACAATCACTGGGGCCTATTCAAGCAACAAAAGTTATTTTAATATTTGAAAATCAATCAAAATAATGTGCCACATTCACTTAAGAATAAACATGACAATTTAGTACTGTGGAAAAGTATGACCATTTCATTGAAGGGTGCTAGATTTTTAGATTAGTTGGATATCCATATTTAAAACACACTTTACTCAAAACTTAATTCCTAAAGGATTATAGATCTAACTGTGAAAAAGTTGATAAAATTTTAATTAGAATACACAAAAGGATGTATCTTCATTACTTCGAGGAGACAAAGACTTCCTGAAAGGGATATAATACGTGCTTTTTTTTAATCAGAAAGTTCCACCACTTGTCTGTCAGTTTGTCATACTGTGTTGGCTTTCATGTTGCTATGAGGCTGGAAGCTATGCAACCGATATTTCAAATACCCATAGGGCCACCCATGGTGCACAGGTTTCAGCAGAATATTTGGACTAAGACAGACAAGGAAGAAGGACATGGCAATCTACTTATGAAAAACTGACCAGTGAAAACCTTATGACTAGCACCAGAGCATTGTCTGATACAGTGCCGGAAGATGAGCCACTCAGGTTGGAAGGCACTCAGACATGACTAGGGAAGAACTGCCTCCTCAAAGAAGAGTCAACCTTAATGACATGGATAGAGTCAAGCTTTCAGGACTTTCATTTCCTGATGTGGCACAACTCATAATGAGAAGAAATCGCTGCAAATACTCATTAATAATTGCGATATGGAATATGCAAGGCATGAGTCTAGGAAAATTGGAATTTGTCAAAAGTGAAATGAAATGCATAAAGATCAATATTGTAGGCATTACAAAACCAAAAACCAAACCCACTGCCATCAAGTTGATTCCAACTCATAGCGACTCTATAAGACAGAATAGAACTGTCCCATAGGGTTTCCAAGGAGCTCCTGGTGGATTTGAACTGCTGACCTTTTTGGTTAGCAGCCATAGCACTTATACCACTATACCACCAGGGTTTCCATTGTAGGCATTAGTGAGCTGAAATGGACCAGTATGGCCCATTTTAAATTACACAATCATATGATCCGTTATGCCAGCAATGACAAATTGAAGAAGAATGGTGTCACATTCATCATCAAAAAAAACAATTCAAGATTTATCCTGATGTGCAACCCTGTCAGTGGTAGGGTAATATCCATACGCCTACAAGGAACACCAGTTAATAAGACTATTATTCAAATTTACTCACCAAACACTAAGGCCGAAGAAGAAGAAATTGAAGATCTTACCAACTTCTACAGTCTGAAATTGATCAAATGTGCAATCAAGATGCATTGGTAATTACTGGTGATTGGAATGCAAAAGCTAGAAACAAAGAAGGATTGGTAGTTGGAAATATGGCCTTGGAGACAGAAATGATGCCTGAGATCCCATGATAGAATTTTGCAACACCAGCAACTTCATCGCAAATAACCTTTTTTCAACAACATAAATGGCAACTATACAGGTGAATCTCACCAGATGGAATACACAGGAATCAGATTGTCTACATCTGTGGAAAGAGATGATGGAGGAGCTCTACTGAGCTTCTACTCAGTCAGAACAAGGCCAGGGACCAACTACAGAACAGACCACCAATTTCTCATATGCAAGTTCAAGTTGAAGCGGAAGAAAATTAGAACAAGCCCATGAGAGCCAAAATACGACCTTGAGTATATCTCACCTGAATTTAGAGACCATCTCAAGAATAGATTTGGCACATTGAACTCTAACGACTGAAGACCAGATGAGTTGTAGAATGACATCAAGGACATCATACATGAAGAAAGAAAAAGGTCATTAAAATGACAGGAAAGACCAAAATAGACGTCAGAAAACACTCTGAAATTTGCTCTAGAACAAAGAGTAGCGAAAGCCAGTGGAAGAAATGATGAAGTAAAGGAGCTAAACAGAAGATTTCAAAGGGTGGCTCAAGAAGACAAAGTAAAGTATTAAAATGAAATGTACAAGGACCTGGAGTTAGAAAACTAAAAAGGAAGAACAGGCTTGGCATCTCTCAGGCTGAAAAGAACTGACAAAAAATTCAGGCCTCGAGTTGCAATACTGAAGAATTCTACAGGGAAAATATTGAACGACACGGCAAGCATCAAAAGAAGGTGGAAGGAATACAGAGTCGCTGTACTAAAAAGAATTGGTCGATGTTCAACCATTTCAGGAAAGAGCATATGATCATGAACCCATGGTTCTGAAGGAAGAGGTCCAAGCTGCATTGAAGGCATTGGGGAAAAGCAAGACTCCAGGAACTGACGGAATATCAGTTAAGATGTTTCAACAAACAGATGCAGCGCTGGAAATGCTCACTCATCTATGCCAAGAAATTTGGAAGACAGCTACCTGGTCAACCAACTGGAAGAGATCGGTATTTATGCCTATTCCCAAGAAAGGTAATCCAAGCAAATGTGGAATTATTGGACAATATCATTAATATCACATGCAATCAAAATTTTGTTGAAGATCATTCAAAAAGTGGCTGCAGCAGTATTTCAACAGGAAACTACCAGAAATTCAAGCCAGATTCACAAGAAGACGTGGAACCAGGGACATCATTGCTGATGTCAGATGGATCTTGGCTGAAAGCAGAGAATACCAGAAGGATGTTTACCTGTGTTTTATTGACTATGCAAAGGCATCCCACTGTGTGGATCATAACAAATTACAGATAACATTGCAAAGAATGTAAATTCTGAAACACTTAATTGTGCTCATGAGGAACCTTTACATAGATTAAGAGGCAGTCGTTCGAACAGAACAAGGGGATACTGTGTGGTTTAAAGTCAGGAAAGGTGTGTGCCAGCTTTTATAATCAGAGAGCCAGGACTACATGAAGAAGAACGGGGCATCAGGACTGGAGGAAGACTCATTAACAACCTGCGTTATGCAGATGACACAACCTTGCTTGCTAAAAGTGAAGAGGACTTGAAGCACCTACTGATGAAGATCAAAGACCACAGCCTTCAGTATGGATTACACCTCAGCATAAAGAAAAAAAAAAATTCTCACAACTGGATCAATAGGCAACATCATGATAAATGGAGAAAAGGTGAGGTTGTCAAGGATTTCATTTTATTTGGATCCACAATCAACACCCATGGAAGCAGCACTGAAGAAATCAAAAGGTGCGTTGCATTCGGAAAATATGCCAAAAAATACCTCTTTAAAGCGTTAAAAAGCAAAGATGTCACCCTGAAGACTAAGGTGCACCTGACCCAAGACATGGTGTTTTAAATCACCTCATATGCCGGTGAAAGCTGGATGATGAATAAGGAAGACTGAAGAAGAATTGATGCCTTTGAATTCTGGTGCTGGTGAAGAATAATGAATATACCATGACCTGCCAGAGTAACAAACGAATCTGTCTTGGAAGAAGTACAACCAGAACGGTCCTTAGAGGCCAGAATGGCAAGACTTCATCTCACATACTTTGGACATGTTATCAGGAGGGACTAGTCTCTGGAGAAGGGCATCATGCTTGGTAAAGCAGAGGGTCAGCAAAAATAGGAAGACCGTCAATGAGATAGACTGACACAGAGGCTGCAACAATGGGCTAAAGCATAAACATGATTGTGAGGATAGCACAGGACCAGGTAGTGTTTCTTTCTGATATACATATGGTCGCTGTGAGTCAGACCGACTAGATGGCACATAACAATAACACCAACAATCAGAAAATTTAAAAATGATAATTTGTAGTACCAATTTGATGTACCTCAAAGTACATAAAGAGAGAGAATATGCAATGAAGAAAGCTTAAGAAGATATTTACTGCACATATATCTGACAAAGGACTTCTATCTTGAATATGTAAAATCTTATAACAATCAATAGGGGAAAGACACACAAGTCAATAGAAAAACAGGTTAGAAAGTTAAACCGGCCCTCCACATAAGTAAATATTCTAATAGCCAATAAACATTTTAAATGGTGCACAGCTTCAGTGCTTATCAAGGAAATGCAAATTAAAACACACACACACAAAATAAAAGGTAATTCCATACTTACTAGGGTGAATAAAATGAGAAAGAAAGACTAAATATTAGCAAGGATGTGGAACAAGTAAAACCCAGCAACTGCTGCTGAAAGTGTAAAGTAATATACTTTGAATACTATTGGGTGATATCTACTAAAGCTGGTCATAGGCATACCTATGACCCAGGAATTCCTATCCCAGGTATATACCTAATAGAAATTCATATAAATGCTCACCAAAAGACATATACAAGAATGTTTATAGAAACACAATTCATGATAGCCAAAGCCTGGGAAAAAGTCCAAATATCTATCTAGAGTAGGAGGATAAATAAAGTGATGTGTATTCATACAACAAAACTAATATTTTATACCATAACACAATGGAAAAGAACAAAGTCTACATAACAGCAACAAAATGCATGAATCTCACAAATATAATTCTGAGTGGCAAAAAAAGAGACTCAAAATAACCAAACAGGTAGATAGACTGATAGGTGGATGCAGACAAAATTAATCATGGTGTCAGAAGTTGGGAAACTAGGAAATTGGTCTCGATACACACTGGCATGATCAATGATCAAATTATGTGTTTGTACTCAGATATGATTTCAAATGCCTTATTTCTTAGGTCAGATCCTGAGGCTAGAAAATCTAAGCAGAAATGGTAACTATGACCTCTATAGTCACGCTGAAAGCAAATCAAGTCTATGGCCAAGACAACCTACCAAAAAGGCCAGATTTCTCAAAACAGTAACTGACCTTTAAGAAATTTAAAATCATCCCTACCACTTAAATTTTTAGCCTCCCTGTACAATATCTTGAATAGGCTTATCTCCTACCAGGAACTGGAACAAAGGATATGATATCTAAATACAGGAGAATCCATCCTGGTTTTAGACAACCTCTGTACTGTTAGAAATTGCAGGCAATATATAATACAAAATTGATGGTACTTCAGGGAGTAGAAGAAGAAAATATTAACTCTGTAAGAAGTCATGATAAATCTTGATTAAAGACATTTCAAACCAGTTATTGATTATTTAAAAGAAAAAAATGCAGAAAGAAATATGTGTCCACTAACCTTGAAGTCAGAATATGCAATATACTCATAAAACCCAGGCAATGAAAGGCTTCAAGTTGCCCTTTAAGGTAAAAGTTGAAAACAATTCTATAATAAAAGTAAACCTTATTTTTATCTGTTAAAGACTTCAGTTCCAGACACCAATCATTTATTTTTAAAAAAGGAAAAAGAAATGTAAACAAATGGAACAAGTTACCTACCTAGTTGACGTAAATGGCAAATCTGTTCCAAGGAAATCAGATACATGTGTGCGTGTGTACACACACACACACCCCCATACACACATTGTCTACCCCACTCAGACATTAGTGGAGCTAATCTAAATAGTTACGTCAAGGCTATAATCAAGGGGAAAAATATGTTTATCCAACAATACTTTAAGAAAGTTGCATTCCATACACACTGTGACAGGTAGCAAACTGAGCTCCGAGGGTTGATAGGTAGAAGAATAGAGAGAACACATAGTCTTCCCTTGCAAGCAAAACCGTGATCCCAGCAATATGTATTACAGGTAAGCAGTCTCAATTCAAACTTTTATGGCCTGCTGAAACTTTCAAATCCTTTCAGTGGAAAATTGCCATAATTTGAAGAGCCATGTTTTCACAATAGTGGAGCCTTTTACGCCTCATTTATGGTAAAATCTTCTACATCCAGCAAATGGCAAAATCCCTTTCGCATGAGGGCCTCTTCCAAATGTTTATTCCAGTGACACGAAGATAATCACTAGACAGAGCTGACTTAAATACAAAAGCACACCAGGCACAAATACGCAGGACCCCTGAATATCTGAATAAGTACCGGCTTAGTTGAGTTCACTAAACCCTTGAGTGCGTACTAAGTACTAAGCACTGATCTAAGCACTAGGGTTGTTATGTTGTTAAGTGCCGTCGAGTTGGTTCCAACTCATAGCGACCCTATGCACAATAGAATGAGACACTGCCTGGTCCTGAGCCATCCTTACAATTGTTGTTATGCTTCAGCTCATCTTTGCAGCCACTGTGTCAATCCACCTTATTGAGGGTCTTCCTTTTTTTCCGCTGACCCTGTACTCTGCCAAGCATGATGTCCTTCTCCAGGGACTGATCCCTCCTGACATGTCCAAAGTATGTAAGATGCAGTCTCGCCATCCTTGCTTCTAAGGAGCATTCTGGCAGTACTTCTTCCAAGACAGATTTGTTCGTTCTTTTGGCAGTCCGTGGTATATTCAATATTCTTCACCAACACCACAATTCAAAGGCGTCAATTCTTCTTCGGTCTTCCTTATCCATTGTCCAGCTTTCACATACATATGATGCCATTGAAAATACCATGGCTTGGGTCAGGCGCACCTTAGCCTTCAAGGTGACATCTTTGCTCTTCAACACTTTAAAGAGGTCCTTTGTAGCAGATTTAACCAATGCAATACGTCTTTTGATTTCCTGACTGCTGCTTCCATGGCTGTTGATTGCAGATCTAAGTAAAATGAAATCCTTGACAACTTTAGTCTTTTCTCTGTTTATCATGATGTTGCTCACTGGTCCAGTTGTGAGGATTTTTGTTTTCTTTATGTTGAGCTGCAATCCATACTGAAGGCTGTGGTCTTTGATCTTCATCAGTAAGTGCTTCAAGTACTCTTCACTTTCAGCAAGCAAGGCTGTGTCATCTGCATAACGCAGGTTGTTAATGAGTCTTCCTCCAATCCTGATGCCCCGTTCTTCTTCATATACTACAGCTCCTTGGATTATTTGCTCAGCATACAGATTGAATAGGTATGGTGAAAGAATACAACCCTGACGCACACCTTTCCTGACTCTAAACTAATCAGTATCCCCTTGTTCTGTCCAAACAACTGCCTCTTGATTTATGTAAAGGTTCCTCGTGAGCACAATTAAGTGTTCTGGAATTCCCATTCTTCACAATGTTATCCATAATTTATTATCTACACAGTTGAATGCCTTTGCATAGTCAATAAAACACAGGTAAACATCCTTCTGGTATTCTCTGCTTTCAGCCAAGATCCATCTGACATCAGCAATGATGTCCCTGGTTGCGCATCCTCTTCTGAAACTGGCCTGAAGTTCCCAGTCAATATACTGCTGCAGCCTTTTTTGAATAATCTTCAGCAAAATTTTGCTTGTGTGTGATATTAATGGTATTGTTCTATAATTTCCACATTTGGTTGGATCACCTTTCTTGGGAATAGGCATAAATATGGATTTCTTCCAGTCAGTTGGCCAGGAAGCTGTCTTCCATATTTCTTGGCATAGATGAGTGAGCACCTCCAGCACTCCATCCGTTTGTTGGAACATCTCAATTGATATTCCATCAATTCCTGGAGCCTTGTTTTTCACCAATGCCTTCAGAGCACCTTGGACTTCTTCCTTCAGTACCATCAGTTCCTGATCATATGCCATCTCTTGAAATGGTTGAACATTGAGTAATTCTTTTTGGTATAATGACTCTGTGTATTCCTTCCATCTTCTTTTGATGCTTCCTGCGTTGTTTAATATTTTCCCCATAGAATCCTTCACTATTGCAACTCAGGGCTTGAATTTTTTCTTCAGTTCTTTCAGCTTGAGAAACACTGAGCGTGTTCTTCCCTTTTGGTTTTCCATCTCCAGCTCTTTGCACACATCATTATAATACTTTACTTTGTCTTCTCGAGATGCCCTTTGAAATCTTCTGTTCAGTTCTTTTACTTCATCAATTCTTCCTTTTGCTTTAGCTGCTCAACATTCGAGAGCAAGTTTCAGAGTCTCCTCTGACATCCATCTTGGTCTTTTCTTTCTTTCCCATCTTTTCAATGACATCCTGCTTTCTTCATGGATGATGTCCTTGATGCCATTCCACAACTCATCTGGTCTTTGGTCACTAGTGTTCAATGCATCAAATCTATTCTTCAGATGGTCTCTAAACTCAGGTGGGATATACTCATATTGACTACATCTGTGGAAAGAGACAATGGAAAAGCTCAATATCATCAAGTCAGAACAAGGCCAGGGGCCGACTGTGGAACAGACCATCAATTGCTCATATGCAAGTTCAAACTGAAACTGAAGAAAATCAGAGCAAGTCCACAAGAGCCAAAATATGACCTTGAGTATATCCCACCTGAATTCAGAGACCATCTGAAGAACAGATTTGACACATTGAACACTAGTGACTAGGGTTACAAAGATGAATAAGACATATTTTCTGCCCTCACATCTTTATAGTCTAGCAAGGAAGATAAATGCAAATAAATCCCAGTACACATCTGTATCTACATCTATCATTTGTTTATATACAATGTAGGGAATGGATAACATTTTCACATGCTTCCAAGAAGAGAGTAAAGAGAGCTGTCCATCAGACTGTGGAATTCGATGCTCAGTGGTGACCACAGTGAAATCAGTTCCTGACATTTAGTAAGGAGGAGAGCCAAATTATAGTTGAGAAAATGGAGATAGCAAGTGTTCAATTTTTTTAAGTTTCGATGTAAACATAAAAGAAAATTAAGGCAAAAGAAGGGATGACAAATTAAGGTAAGGAGTTTCTTGTGATGGAGTGTGTGTATGTGTGAGAATGAGGGCCGTGTGGGTATATTCATAAACTTGGGGAGAAAGAGTGAATAGGGAAAAGGAAGTTGAAGACAAGGTGAGAAAGGGAATAAAGAAATAAAGGTGAGAAAGAGAAATGGAAGAGATTAGGATAAAGAGCACAGGACAAAAGATCACACAGATGGAAAGGTTCCCCTGTATAATGTTACTGGACTTTAGAATAGGGTGCTGATTCCTCTACTTAGAACGTTTTCATCCAGCCCTAACCTTTTCTACTAGGAAAGTGCCTCTCCTCTCAAAACTTTTCTCACCTGTAACTTTCTCTATGAAGGAGTATTTCTGATATCTCCAAGTTGCAAAGCCTGTCTCTCAATTGTGACCCCGCTCAACTCTTATGTACATCATCATAATACAGTTACCATTCTTTTGCTCTTGTTTGTTTACTTGCATGCAACTATGCCCAAAATGTAAGCTCCCTGAAGCCAGAAACTGTTTCTTTTTTTTATTTCTATCTATCACCAGAACCTAGCAAAATGCCAAGGTAATGGTCTGCATTCAACTAATTCATAATTGTTAACTATATGAAGACGTGACTGGCAGTAGACAAGTCTGTAAGTTAGAGGTAGTGATGATGCTGCAGAAGTGTTACGGGGAAGAGGTGTTAGAGAATGGGTCAACCCTCCAAATATTTGAAACATATGCAAGCTGAGCCATGTCTCTCTCATACCGTACCAGTTGTCTCATAAACCAGTAAGTATTTTATTGAGTGCCTACTACATGTAGACCCATTTCTGGGTGTTGGGAATACAGCAGTGAACAAAACAAACATAAATACTTCAGTCCTTACAGGGCTTACATTATACATGAAGCAAATGAACAATAGACGAATATGTGAAATGCATAGTGTGTCAAATGGTGATGATATTTATGGGGAAAAATAAAGCAAGAAAGGATAGCAGCTTTCTTGTGCTGGGGAAGTTGCTATTTTAATTAGGCTAGTCAGGGGAAGTCTCTCTAATCAGGCGACATGTGATCTGAGACTTGAAGAAACTAAAAGAGTGAGTCATGCAGACATCTGAAGGATATTCCAGACAGTGGAAACAGCATGTTCCAAGGTGCTGAGGTGGGAACATGCTTAGTGTGGCTCACAGGCTAATATGCCCAGAATGGAATGAGCAAAAGGAAGAGTAGTAAGAGATGGGGTCAGGGAAGAAGGGTCTTGTGAGCTGCTTTAAGAGCTTTGTACTTTCCTGTTTTTGAACAGTCTGGGAAGTTTGAGCATAGTGGAGGTGATGTGGCCTGATTGACATTTTTCAACAATCCCCCTGGGCTCTGTGAGGAGAGTGGGCTACAGCAGGGCAAGAACAGAAGCAGAGGGTTCTGTTATAAGGGGAAAGGATGAATTAATGCCATGTGAAAACACAGACCCTTCCATTACAGCAAAAACATCTGCTTTCATAGAACCATGCTCACAGCTACTGCAAAAAGGAGTCAGTGGCACCTAAGATTAGCTTTAAAAATACTTTCATATTCCCATCTATTAGCATCTCTTTGTCCAATGCAGATGGAAACCACCTTATGGACATTTTCTTTATGACACTAAGTATCCCCTTCACACTTAAAAAAATATTAAACTCTAATGGCATTATATTTTTGTGTAAGATAAAGCCAACAACTCAATTCTGGGGTCAATAGGTTACACCATTTATTATGACAGTGGTATATGATCGACTCGACGGCACTGGGTTATATGCAATTAATTTTGGCTTCCTTTTAAGAAACCAAGTAGTTCTCAAAGACAGAAAGGTCTTTCCCCTAATTAAAATCAACACCCTGACATTGAAGCCAGAAATCAACACTTATTTTCTAAGATGAGTGAAAGCTGTTCCTGAAACAAAGACTTATGTAACTCTTTTCCTCTTGAGATAATTTTGTATTTAATGAGCTGATAGATGAATTCACATAATTTTTATGAGATTAAACCAAAGACACCAAACCCGTTGCCATCAAGTTGTTTCTGACTCATAGCAACCCTATAGTAAAATTAATTTATTAAAGCAATTAATGAAATGAGAAATATGGTCTATTAACCACATGAGTTCATTTTAAGTATACATTCAAATCACATCTATTGCTCTTTTTTAAATTGAGGTGAAATTCACATAACATAAAATCAATCATTTAAAAGTTCATAATTCAGTAGTATTTAGTAGATCCACAATATTGTGCAATCATCTCCTCTATTTAATTCCAAAACATTTTCATCACCCCCAAAAGAGACCCCATACCCATTAAACAATCACTTGCCATACCTCCCTCCCCCAGATTCTGGCAAGCACCAATTTGCTTTCTGTCTCGATGGAGTTACCTATTCTGGACATTTCATATAAATAGAATCATACAATATGTGGTCCATTGCAACTGGATTCTTTCCCTTAGCATAATGTTTTTGAGGTTCATCCATGTTGTAGTATATATCAGAACTTCATTCCTTTCTATGGCTGAGTATTATTCCATTGTACGGCTATACCACATTTTATTTAGCCAGTCATCTGTTAATAGACATTTGGATCATTTCCAACTTTTGGTTATTGTGAATAGTGCTGCTGTGAATAGAGGTATGTGCCCAAGTATTTGAACACCTGCTTTCAATTCTTTTGTGTATATATCTAGGAGTGGAATTGCTGGGCCATGTGGTGATGCTATGTTGAACTTTTTAAGAAACCCATCTATTCCTTTTGAGTCTTTACAAATCAGCAACATGTGAAGCCTTGGAATGCATCTAGTTTTCTGTATTCATTGTTCAATTTTGTTGTTGTTGTTGGTAGGTGTCGTCGAGTTGGGTTTGACTCATAATGAGCCTATGTACTACAGAATGAAAGGCTGCCATGCTCACAATTGTTACACTTAAGCCCGTTGTTGCAGCCACGGCGTCAGTCCATCTCGTTGAGGGTCTTCCTCTTTTTCACTGATCCTCTACTTTACCAAGCATGATGTCCTTCTCCAGGGACTGATCCCTCCTGATAACATGTCCAAAGTATGTAAGACGTCGTCTCGCCATTCTCGCTTCTAAGGAGCATTCTGGTTGCACTTCTTCCAAAACAGATTTGTTCATTCTTTTGGCAGTCCATGGTATATTCAATATTCTCCACCAACACCACAATTCAATGGTGTCAATTCTTCTTCGGTCTTCCTTATGCATTGTCCAACTTTCACATACATATGATGTGATCAAAAATACCCTGGCTTGGGTCAGGCCCATCTTAGTCTTTAAGGTGACGTTTTTGCTTTTCAGTACTTTAAAGAGATCTTTCACAGCAGATTTGCCCAAGGCAATGAGTTTTGACAGTCCCTTAAACACAAATTTAAAGCCCAATTTGATATTGTAGGCATCATAGTGAAATGATTTCTTTAACTTCCCAATGAACGTATACTTCCTGTGATGAAAGTAAGAGCCATACTTCATGCGGTGATTGAGGTATAAATGACATGTCTGACTAACTTATTAACTGAGTCAGTTCACACACACATCACACATCTGTTGCCATTGAGACGATTCCAACTCATACTGACCCTATAGGACAGAGTAGAACGAGCTGCCCCTTAGCTGGCTTATATTCATTCATTCATCCATCCATATTTTTATACATTTATTGAAGAAATATGCATTAATAATTTAGATAATGTGTTAGAAATATCCTTCTTTTTTGTACTTTATAAAATTGTGGTAAATATATGTGTAACAAAACATTTGACATTTCAACAATCTTCACATGTACAGTTCAGAGATATTAGTTATTAATACTCATATCTTTTTTTACAGTAATCCCAGTTCAGGAATATGTTCTGAGAAGATATTTCGGGGTGTTAACAAAGATTTATGCATATAAAGTTAATCCTTTCTATCATACTAAACATTTTGAAACAATTAAAATATTCAACAATAGATTGATAAATATTTGAGTACATCAAAAATCTTCACAATAAAATAGCATATGAAAAGACAAGACCAAATCATCACAGACTTTTTCTCTCTTCCATTCTCTATCATTGTGTACTTACACACAGACACACACACACTCTCACATGTATGAAAGCCTGCGTGGTGTTGATGCTAATGTTTTCTGCAAAATAATTCACCAACAATATTGTCAATGGTTGCTGCTGAGTGAAGGGGTTATTGGTAATTTTGTTTTTTAATCTTTAATTTCTAAATTATAATGGCATGCATTATAATTAGTCTCCATTACACCATAAAATTATTTAAAAGGTGGAATTAATTTAACTTTGAAGTAGAATAAGGAAGACTCGAAACTGATCTGAAGGTTTATTTCAATTAAAATACACAGGTTCTATAGCTGTAGGTAGGAGGTTTTCTACCCACCAGTATTGGGTTTAACGTTTCAGTAATCTGAGCCCTAAATTCCAGATATATCTACTTAATCCTTCATTCTATTTTTGTTACTCTTAGACAATTCTAGAAGAGTTAGATTATTTCAGCTCTTTGCCTTTTTTTTTTTTTTTTTTTGCCTAGGGGATGTCAGAGCAATAAATCAACAAACTTTTTTCACTTTTAAACAATTTGTTGTGGTAACTGAGCATTCCTACTAGTCAAGACCTGTCTTCAGTGCCTAGGTTCAATTTTTAAGGGTTCATTGACGATAAGGACAAATGTGAACACAAAGCAGAAAATATATCTAAAGTATATGAATGAGGCAGCAAAGAAGGCATGGAAAAGATCAGGTTGCTAGCATTACCACCTCAGTAAGTCAGATTCTGTTAAAAGAAATTATAGTTACCTCTGCTGCCAGAGTGGTTAAAAGCTATGGTTGCTAACCAAAAGGCCAGCAGTTCAAATCCACCAGGTGCTCCGTGGAAACCCAATGGGGCAGTTCTACTCTGTCCTGTAGGATCACTATGAGTCGGAAGCCACTCGATGGCAACGAGTTCTGCTGCCAACACCTATCTTCAGAAATACACGGGCTGCTCTAGAATACACACTTTGGGATGAAAACATTTGATGTTAATTTCTAAAAGTTATTACTATAATGCAGAATCTTTCAGTAGATGTTTACTTTCCATCACTGACACTGTCAATATAGGCGACACGGCAATGTTACCTCTACGGGATAGACACATTTGGACTAGCATATAATGCTACATTCTAGAGGCTTTGGAGGAGAATAAGTTGCGGAAGTTTTAACCAACAGTATAGATAATTGTGGATTCCCTGGATGGCACAAAAGGTTGAATGCTCAACTACTAGCCAAAAGGTTGGTGGTTCAAACCTACCCAAAGGCACCTCACAAGACAGTCCTGCTGATCTTCTTCCAAAAGTCCACAGCCTTGAAAACCCTATGGAGCAGTTTTACTCTGCACACATGCAATCTCCATGAGTTGGAATCAACTCGATGGCAACCAACAACAACTACACAGTTAATTATAATCCGTCCAGTAACTCTATTTGTGTGACTTTATACACTCTTCCTGTGAATGTGCACAGTGTACATATCAGTATAAAGAGGAAGTACTGGTCTTGAATGTAATATTACTCAAGAGGGCAAGATATTCTTGGGATGTCAGGATGGCAAATGGCATAACCTTTATACCACAAGCACATTTGTAAACACGACTAGGTCTGCCCTAGCCCTCTTTTCTTTTTTTTTTTTTTTCGTAATTGTATGCCCAGAACTATACTATCTGAATAATATGGAAAATTTGATTATACTTCTCGAAATGAAAATAGAAAAGCTCTTAAGGTGAAATAATATTTTGGAAGAAAGACTCACAGTGTGTAAATAAGCCTCAAAAATCTCAAAATTGGTAAATGACTTCAATCATTTCCTGGAATGAACAATAATTACATTAGTAATCTTTTGCCATGTCCTCTGTAAAATTATCCTGATAAATACAATAATCACAATAATGATCTTTCACTATGACAACTTAACTAACCATAACAGTACTTTCAAATGTAAGGAGGCACAAATTCAGTCCCCTGCTTTTCTCAGCTTCGTATATTTCTCAAATCTTTATTTGTATCCCATAAAAACACACTATCACCATATATATTTAATCCTATTACTTATGATTAACTCGAGAACACTCAACTTGTATATCTGGAAGAACAATGCAACTCTGCCTTCCAAAAACATCATTTCACCATTAAATATTCTCAAAGTTAATATGCATGCAGCTATTAAAGATATTTTTTATAATTTTTTAAAATAATTTTTATTGTGCTTTAAGTGAAAGTTTACAAATCAAGTCAGTCTCTGACACAAAAACCCATATACACCTTGCTACACACTCCCAATTACTCTCCCCCTAATGAGACAGCCCGCTCTCTCCCTCCACTCGCTCTTTTCGTGTCCATTTTGCCAGCTCCTAACCCCCGCCACCCTCTCATCTCCCCTCCAGGCAGGAGATGCCAACACAGTCTCAAGTGTCTACCTGATCCAAGAAGCTCACTCCCCACCAGCATCCCTCTCCAACCCATTGTCCAGTCCAATCCATGTCTGAAGAGTTGGCTTCGGGAATGGTTTCTGTTCTGGGCCAACAGGTCTGGGGGCCATGACCACCGGGGTTCTTCTAGTCTCAGTCAGACCATTATGTCTGGTCTTATGAGACTTTGGGGTCTGCATCCCACTGATCTCCTGCTCCCTCAGAGGTTCTCTGATGTGTTCCCTGTTAGGGCAGTCATCAGTTGTAGCTGGGAACCATCTAGTTCTTCTGGTCTCAGGATGACGTAGTCTCTGGTTCATGTGGCCCTTTCTGTCTCTCTCTTGGGCTCGTAATCGCCTTGTGTCCTTGGTGTTCTTCATTCTCCTTTGATCCAGGTGGGTTGAGACCAGTTGATGCATCTTAGATGGCTGCTTGCTAGCATTTAAGACTCCAGACACCACTCTTCAAAATGGGATGCAGAATGTTTTCTTAATAGATTTTATTATGCCAATTGACTTAGATGTCCCCTGAAACCATGGTCCCCAGACCCCTGCCCCTGATATGCTGGCCTTCGAAGCATTCAGTTTATTCAGGAAACTTCTTTGCTTTTGGTTTAGTCCAATTGTGCTGACCTCCCCTGTATTGTGTGCTGTCTTTCCCTTCATCTAAAGTAGTTCTTATCTACTATCTAATTAGAGAATACCCCTCTCACCCTCCCTGCCTCCCCCCTCTCGTAACCACAAAAGAATGTTTTCTTCTCAGTTTAAACTATTTCTCAAGTTCTTATAATAGTGACCTTATACAATATTTGTCCTTTTGCAACTGACTGATTTCACTCAGCATAATGCCTTCCAGGTTCCTCCATGTTATGAAATGTTTCACAGATTCCTCACTGTTCTTTATCGATGCGTAGTATTCCATTGTGTGAATATACCATAATTTATTTACGCATTCATCCATTGATGGGCACCTTGGTTGCTTCCATCTTTTTGCTATTGTAAACAGTGCTGCAATAAACATGGGTGTGCATATATCTCTTCGTGTAAAGGCTCTTATTACTCTAGGATATATTCCAAGCAGTGGGATGGCTGGATCGTATGGTAGTTCTATTTCTAGCTTTATAAAAAAAAAAACAAATTTTTTTTTTTATATAAAGCTTTATAAGGAAGCACCAAATCGATTTCCAAAGTGGTTGTATCATTTGACATTCCCACCAGCAGTGTAGAAGTGTTCCAATCTCTCCACAGCCTCTCCAACATTTATTATTTTGTGTTTTTTTGATTAATGCCAGCCTTGTTGGAGTGAAATGAAATCTCATTGTAGTTTTGATCTGCATTTCTCTAATGGCTAATGATTGTGAACATTTCCTCATATATCTGTTAGCTATCTGAATGTCTTCTTTAGCGAAGTGTCTATTCATAACTTTTGCCCATTTTTTAATTGGGTTGTCTTTTTGCAGTTGAGTTTTTACGGTATCATGTAGATTTCAGAGATCAGGCGCTGATCAGAAATGTCATAGCTAAAAACTTTTCCCCAGTCTATAGGTAGTCTTTTTACTCTCTTGGTGAAGTCTTTGGATGAGCATAAGTGTTTGCTTTTTAGGAGCTACCAGTTATCTAGTTTTTCTTCTACATTCTTTATAATGTTTTATATATTGTTTATGCCATGTATTAGGGTTGCTAATGTTGCCGCTGTTTTTTCTTCCATGATCTTTATCATTTTAGATTTTATATTTAGGTCTTTGATGTATTTTGAGCTTGTTTTTGTGCATGGAGTGAGGTATGGGTCTTGTTTCATTTTTTTGCAGATGGATATCCAGTTATGCCAGCACCATTTGTTAAAAAAAAGACTGCCTTTTCCCCCATTGAACTGTTTTGGGGCCTTTGTCAACTATCAACTGCTCATATGTGGATGGATTTATGTCTGGATTCCCAATTCTGTTCCGTTGGTCCATGTATCTGTTGTTGTACCAGTATCAGGCTGTTTTGACTACTGTGGTGCTATAATAGGTTCTAAAATCAGGTAGAGTAAGGCCTCCCACTTTGTTCTTCTTTTTCAGCAATGCCTTATTTATCCAGAGCCTCTTTCCCTTCCATATGAACTTGGTGATTTGTTTCTCCATCTCATTAAAGAATGTCCTTGGGATTTGGATCAGAATTGCAATAAATGTATAGATCACTTTTGGGAGAATAGACATTTTCACAATGTTAAGTCTTCCTATCCACGAGCAAGGTTTGTTCTTCCACTTATGTAAGTCTCTTTTGGTTTCTTGCAGAAGTGTACTGTAGTTTCTTTCTATAAATCTTTTACATCTCTGGTAAGATTTATTCCTAAGTATTTTATCTTCTTGGGGGCTACTGTAAATGGCATTGATTTGGTGATTTCCTCTTTGATATTCTTTTTGTTGGTGTAGAGGAATCCAACTGATTTTTGTATGTTTATCTTGTATCCTGATACTCTGCTGAACTCTTCTATTAGTTTCAGTAGTTTTCTGGAGGATTCCTTAGGGCTTTCTGTGTATAAGATCATGTCATCTGCACATAGAGATACTTTTACTTCTTCCTTGCCAATCTGGATGCCCTTTATTTCTTTATTTAGCCTAATTGCTCTGGCTAGGACTTCCAGCACGATGTTGAAAAAGAGTGGTGATAAAGGGCATCCTTGTCCGGTTCCCGATCCCAATGGGAATGTTTTCAGGCTCTCTCCATTTAGGGTGATGTTGGCTGTTGGCTTGTATAAATGCCCTTTATTATGTTGAGGAATTTTCCTTCTATTCCTATTTTGCTGAGAGTTTTTATCATGAATGAGTGTTGAACTTTGTCAAATGCCTTTTCTGCATCAATTGATAAAATCATGTGATTCTTGTCTTTTGTTTTATTGATGTGGTGGATTACATTAATTGTTTTTCTAATGTTGAACCATCCCTGCATACCTGGTATGAATCCCACTTGGTCATGGTGAATTATTTTTTGACATGTTGTTGAATTCTATTGGCTAGAATTTTGTTGAGGATTTTTGCATCTATGTTCATGAGGGATTAAAATTTTTTTTTTTAATTAGGTCTATAATTTTCTTTTCTTGTGGTGTCTTTACCTGGTTTTGGTATCAGCGATATGGTGGCTTCATAGAATGAGTTTGCTAGTATTCCATCCTTTTCTATGCTCTGAAATACCTTTAGTAGTAGTGGTGTTAACTCTTCTCTGAAAGTTTGGTAGAACTCTGCAGTGAAGCCATCCGGACCAGGGCTTTCTTTTGTTGGGAGTTTTTTGATTACCTTTTCAATCTCTTCTTTTGTTATGGGTCTATTTAGTTGTTCTACCTCTGTTTGTGTTAGTTTAGGTAGGTAGTGTGTTTCTAGGAGTTCATCCATTTCTTCTAGGTTTTCAAATTTGTTTGAGTACAGTTTTCATAGTAATCTGATATGATTCTTTTCACTTCAGTTGGGTCCATTGTAATATCGCCCATCTCATTTCTTATTTGGGTAATTTGTTTCCTCTCCTGTTTTTCTTTTATCAGTTTGGCCAGTAGTTTATCAATTTTGTTGACTTTTTCAACAAACTAGCTTTTGGTCTTGTTAATTCTTTCAATTGTTTTTCTGTTTTCTATTTCATTTAGTTCAGCTCTAATTTTTATTGTTTGTTTTCTTCTGGTGCCTGTGGGTTTCTTTTGTTGCTCTCTTTCTTCTTGTTCAAGTTGTAGGGATAATTCTATGATTTTGGCCCTTTTTTCTTTTTGCATGTGTGCATGTATTGATATAAACTGGCCTCCGAGCACCGCTTTTGCTGTGTCCCAAAGGTTCTGATAGGAAGTATTTTCATTCTCATGGTATTCTCTGAATTTCTTTATTCCATCCTTAATGTCTTCTATAATCCAGTCTTTTTTGAGCAGGGTATTCTTCAGTTTCCAATTGTTTAATTTCTTTTCCCTGCTTTTTCTGTTATTGATTTCCACTTTTATGGCCTTATGGTCAGAGAAGATGTTTTGTAATATTTCAATGTTTTGGATTCTGCTAAGGCTTGCTTTATGACCTAATATGTGGTCTATAGAGACCACATATTCTAGAGAATGTTCCATGTGCAGTAGAAAAGAAAGTATACTTGTTTGCTGTTGGGTGGAGTCTTCTGTATATGTCCATGAGGTCAAGTTGGCTGATTGTGACATTTAGATCTTCTGTGTCTTTATTGAGCTTCTTTCTGGATGTCCTGTCCTTCACCGAAAGTGGTATGTGGAAGTCTCCTACTATTATTGTGGAGCTGTCTATCTCACTTTTCAATGCTGATAGAGTTTGTTTTATGTATCTTGCAGCCCTGTCATTGGGTGCATAAATATTTAATATGGTTATATCTTCTTGGTGTATTGTCCCTTTAATCATTATATAGTGTCCTTCCTTATCCTTTGTGGTGGATTTAACTTTAAAGTCTATTTTGTCAGAAATTAATATTGCCACGCCTGCTCTTTCTTAATTGTTGTTTGCTTGATATATTTTTTTCCATCCTTTGAGTTTTAGTTTGTTTGTGTCTCTAAGTCTAAGGTGTGTCTCTTGTAGGCCGCATATAGATGGATCTTGTTTTTTAATGCATTCTGCCACTCTCTGTCTCTTTATTGGTGTATTTAGTCCATTTACATTCAGGGTAATTATGGATAGGTATGACTTTAGTGCTATCATTTTGATGTCTTTTTTTGTGTGTTGACAGCTTCTTTTTCCCACTTGATTTTATGTGCTGAGTAGATTTACTTTGTATATTGTCCTTTCCTCATATTTGTTGTTGTTGATTTTGTTTCTGCTAAGTCTGTGTTTTTCCTTTGTATTTTATTTTGATGAGTAGGATAGTTTGTCTCCTTTGTGGTTACCGTATTATTTACCCCTATTTTTCTAAATTTATAACTACCTTTTATTTCTTTGCATCGCTGTATCTTCCTCTCCATATGGAAGGTGTATGATTACATTTCTTAGTCCCTCTTTATTATTTTAATGTTGTCTTCTTTTATATAATAACATCGCCGTTACCCTGTGTTGGGCTTTTTTTTTTTTTTTTTTAATCTTGCTTTGTTTTTTTTTTTTGGTTTTTTGAGGGGATTTCCCTGTCTGGGTTGGCTTCTGGTTGCTCTGCCCAGTGTTCTAGACTTGGGTTGATGCCTAATATTATTGATTTTGTAACGAAAGAACTCCCTTTAGTATTTTTTTGTTGTTTTGGTTTGGTTTTTATGAATTCCCTAAACTTGTGTTTATCTGGAAATGTCTTAATTTCACCTTCATATTTAAGAGACAGTTTTGTTGGATATATGATTCTTGGCAGGCAATTTTTTTCATTCAATTTTTTAAATATGTCATCCCATTGCCTTCTTGCCTGCATGGTTTCTGCCGAGTAGCCCGAGCTTATTCTTATTGACTCTCCCTTGTAGGTGACTTTTCGTTTATCCCTCGCTGCTCTTATAATTCTTTATCTTTGGTTTCGGCAAGTTTGATTATAATATGTCTTGGTTACTTTCATTTAACATCTACCTTATGTAGAGTTCGATGAGCATCTTGGATAGATATCTTCTCGTCTTTCACAATATCAGGGAAGTTTTCTGCCAACAAATCTTCAACAATTTTCTCCATATTTTCTGTTATCCCTCCCTGTTCTGGTACTCCAATCACTCATAGGTTATTTCTCTTGATAAAGTCCCACATGATTCTTCATTTTTTAAAATTCTTTTATGTGATTTTTCTTCAAATATATTAGTGCCAAGTGATTTATCTTCAAGTTCAGAAATTCTAGCTTCTACTTGCTCAATTCTGCTCTTCTGACTTTCTGTTGAGTTGACTAATTCTGTAATTTTATTGTTAATCTTCTGAATTTCTGATTGCTGTCTGTCTATGGATTTTTCCAGCTTATTAAACTTTTCATTATGTTCGTGAATAATCTAATTTCTGCAGTTGCTTTATCTGTGTGTTCCTTGGCTTGTTCTGTGCATTGCCTCATTTCCTTCCTGATGTCTTGAAGAGTTCCTTATATTAAACTTTTGTATTCTGCCTCTGGTAATTCTAGGGATGCACTTTCATCTAGAAGATTCCTGAATTCTTTGTTTTGACAGCCTGTTGAGGTGATCATGGTCTGTTTCTTTATGTGACTTGATATTGACTGTTGTCTCTGAGCCATCTATAAGTTATTGTATTAGTTTATGCTTGCTTACTATGTCGCAGCTGCTTGCTTTGTTTTGTTTTGGTATACCTCTATGGGTTGCTTGAGTGAGCTAGCTTGATTATTTTCACCTTTGGAGCTCTGGTGTCCTGTCCCCAGCTGGCTAGAGCTGTTATCAGGTATATCAGTCTAGGAGTCCATTCAGCTTTCTTGTATGAATTCAGCTCAGGTTTCCAGGTAGCTGATCATCAAGTGCGTGGTACAGGCTCTGTCCTACAGTCTTAGAGGGGCTGGGGTGATTGGCGCATATACCGGTATCTGATTGCAGCAGGGGGTCATGCTCTGAAGAAGGCAGGGGGCTGAGAACCGACCCCCAAGTGTCTCTGAGGAAAACATGTCTCTGTTCCCTAGAGCATGCTGGCGGGTGGGTTCTGCAGAGGAACCATGGGCACCCAAAGTTTTTGTTGTAAGGACTGGGAGGTACCAGTTATCTTTGGACCCCTGTCGCGGGTGGCTGGGTGACCTGAGTGGAGCTACCAGTCCTTAGGTCCCTGATGTATGTAGGTGAGAACCTTGTTTAATAGGCACAGCAATGTCAAACGTCAAACACCCACCACTCCACCGCGCAGCTGAAATGGTTGGAGTCTGCCAACAAGGGCCTATTCTCCTGAAAGAGGCCCACACAGGTCCATGCAGAAGGGAAAGGTGCTCAACGTCCACGGATGGTTTACGCCTGGACAGGAGCCGCTTCTGTCCTGAGCTCCCCTGGTTAATGGAGCTAGCAAATTATCTTTTCCCCACAGTTGCAATTGTTTTCCTTCGCCACGGCAAGGAAGATGGCTGTAGGTGCTCACCAGGGTCTATCTCAGGCCCAGGGATTCAGCTGTTGAAGCTGGCTTGGGGGTGGGGTGGGTGTGGTAAAATATATGCAAGTGCTTATCTTTTGCCAGGAGTGCCGTTCTCCTCGGTTCTGGAGGTGTGAGTGGGCTGTGTGGTTGGCTGCTTCTGCCTGAGGAAACTGCGGCCGAATGCTAGTACCAGCCTGCCGCCACTCCTCTGGGAATGGTGCCTGAGGGCTCCCTGTGATTCAGGTCCGGTAACTCCTCTCCGCTTCTGAATGGCCTCTTCCTCCCCTGCCCCTCAGTTCGTTGTCTAAGCTTGCCTTTGATGCTCAGGGCTCCCAGCTTGTAACAAATGTACTCGTTTCACTTGTTTTTTCAGGTTGTTGTTGTAAAGAGGGCTCGCCGGAAGCATCTGTCTATTCTACCGTCTTGACTCCGCCCTCTATTAGAGATATTTTTAATGTTTTTAATCAACCCAGGGTTGGAAGATTGGGAAGAAATAGATAAGGCTATAAACTAGTTTTTTCAAAGTAGGAAATTACGGGAATAGATAGATTTTTCCATAAAAATTCATGCAGATTATAAAAAACAAACAAAAAATAAATAAAAGCCTCCCACACGTCTGTCAGTCTGTCGTGGTTTAAAGTCAAGAAAGGTGTGCATCAGAGTTCTATCCATTCATTATACTTATTCAATCTCTACACTGAGCAAATAATCCAAGAAGCTGGACTATATGAAGAAGAACGGGGCATCAGGATTGTAGGAAGACTCATTAACAACCTGCGTTATGCAGATGACACAACCTTGCTTGCTGAAAGTGAAGAGGACTTGAAGCACTTACTGATGAAGATCAAAGATCACAGCCTTCGGTATGGATAATACCTTAACATAAAGAAAACAACAATCCTCACAACAGGACCAATAAGCAACATCATGATAAATGGAGAGAAGATTGAAGTTGTGAAGGATTTCATTTTACTTGGATCCACAATCAACACCCATGGAAGCAGAAGTCAAAAAATGAGACGACACATTGCTTTGCACAAATCTGCTCCAAAAGACTTCTTTAAAGTGCTGAAAAGCAAAGATGTCAAGATGTTGAAGACTAAGGTGTGCCTGACACAAGCCATGGTGTTGTCAATAGCTTCATATGCATGCAAAAGCCGGAAAATGAATAAGGAAAACCAAAGAAGAATTAATGCCTTTGAATTATGGTGTTGGCAAAAAATATTCAATATACCATGGATTACCAGGAGAATGAACAAATCTGTCTTGGAAGAATTACAGCCAGAATGCTTCTTAAGCAAACATGGTGAGACTTTGTCTTACATACTTTGGACATGTTATCAGGAGGGACTAGTCACTCAAGAAGGACATCATGCTTGGTAAAGTAGAGGGTCAGTGAAAATGAAGAAGACTCTCAACGAGATGGATTGACACAGTGGCCACAACAATGGGCTCAAGCATAAACAATGATCGTGAGAGTGGTGCAGGGCCAGCAGTGTTTTGTTCTGTTGTACATAAGGTAGTTATGAGGTGGAACCGACAGGACAGCACCTAACAACAACAACAAATAAAAGTCACCTTGGATGTTGGATTTTGTGGATTAAAAACAAAAAGTTATGCAGAATTTTAAGGCACTTGGTATACATTTGGTAATTTTTACATTCATGCTTAGGGTGTTGTCAAACTTTGGCTACAAGAATGTTTATCAGAATATTGTTTATAATACCAGCACATACAAAAAATCTAATTGTCCAATAAATACCCACAGTGTGTCCATATAATGCAATGTCATGCAAGCATTAAAAATTAGGGGTGTGGGGTTTCATTTTTGGATGATGAAAATGTCCTCGATTGTGGTGACGGTTGTCCAGCTCTGTAAATATAATAAAATTCCTTGAATTTCACTGTTTAAATGAGTGAATTGCGTAGTACATGAATTATATCTCAATAAAGCTGTTACCCAAAAAAAGTATATATGGAAAGATATTATGATACAGAAGGAAAGTTAATGCCATTTAAAGAAGTTAAGTGGGGGAAAAACCAGCTTATTAAACAGCGTGTGAACACATAATGTACTCTATAAAATATGAATGCAGGTATAGAAAGTGTACATGTGCTTTTTCAATATTTGGAGCGTTTTTCATCTCTTTTCAGTTCTTAACTTTTAAATATAATTATAATGTTATATTTTTTTATGAAGTATCGATCCATCTTTTTTTATTGTGTGTATTTATTTTCCACTCAAAGCACTGACAAAACTAGTATATATCTGCTTGCTCCCCAGTTTCCTTCACCTCGGAAACCTGATGTCACCTTTTGCATTCAGATGGAACTCCATGGTGGCTATTATTTTGTGTATGGCTTCTTTAGTGCCACTTTTTTAATAACTATAGAATTCTTCCATGTTGTTGCATGTAGCAGTTTGTTGTTGTTGCTGTGTAATATTCCATCATGTGACTGTACCATAATTTACATATTCATTATACAACTGAAGGACATTTGGAATAATTCCAATTTAGGGCTATCATGAATAGACTGCTATGGACATTTTTGACTATATCACGGTGGACATAAAAACTTTTTTATCTTGGATATATAGCAAGGAGTGAAATTTCTGGATCACAAGATGTATGTATTTCTACGTATAGAAGGTACCGCAAACAGACTTCTGAAAAACTGGTACCAATTTACACTTCCATCAGCAAAATATGAGAGTTCCAGTTCCTTTATGTCTTTGTCAATATTTAGCATTTGTCTGTCTTTTCAATTTTATCCATCTGGCAGGTATTTATTGGTTTCTCATTGTGATTTGCATCTGTATTTGATTGATGCCTAAAGAGGTCGAACACCGTTCCATACGCTAATTGGTCATGTTTGCTGCAAGTCCTGTTCAAGTTCTTCCACCATCTCATTTTAAATCGGGTTGTTGTCTTACTGACTTCTAGGATTTCTTTAAATATTCTGGATGTCATGGATTGAATTATGTCCCCCCCTCCCAAAATGTATGTATCGATTTGGTTACGCCATGATTCCCAGTATTCAGTGGTTATCCTCCATTTTGTGATTGTAATTTTATGTTAAAGGGGACCAGGGTGGGATTGTAACACCACCCTTACCCAGGTAACCTCCCTGATCCAAGGTAAAGGGAGGTCCCCTGGGGTGTGGCCTACACCACCTTTTGCCGGGGGCCAGCCTCAGCAATGAACAGGGTCACCAGAGGAGGGGTAGAGTTCGGCGAAAAAAGAATGAGAGGTAGTGTGTCTTATGTTTTCATTCTGCAGAAGAAGAAGCCTCTGCTCTTTATTTTTTACATGGTCTTTTATATCATAAGCTTACAAAAGCATAACATCGCATGATCAACAAAGGGGCAGTACAAGATATAATCATAAACATTATTTCCCAGAGACATAATTTTCCAAGTGACACATAGTACAGTTCCGCATACACACACAAATACAATGAGCTTTTGTTTAGTTGATTTAGAGTAACAATTGACTTCACACTGCTTTACACTTATGCTTAATCTTGCAATACCTTCCACAGTTTTTATAACAATTAATCTTTTTGCAAAACCATTGCCACATAGGCTTTGTCCATCTTGTCCAGGGTGGCCAAGTTCTTGAAGTCCAGCCACTTTGGGTTACATTATATTGTCCACGATTATGCCAAGGACAATTAGCCCAATCTCTATACCCAAAGACCAGTCAAGCGCAGCAGTGAGCGGGGTAGACGAGAAGGTTGACCTGTAATTGGCTGAGAAATTGGCTGAGAGAACTCACTGCCTTTTGTTTTTCCACTTTTATGGGATCATGTGTGGGTGGTGGTTTAATCACAAAAGGGCCTCGGTAAATACCAGGATTCCACCATCCTGTTTTAGTTTTCCATAGTCGAGCTATTCGTTTTCCCCCTAAGACAACTTTATGTTGATCCTCAGGTAATACACGGGCTGTCCCTGCCCGGGATTTTACCAGGGGATTATGAGTAGGACGCCCCCCTCCAAAGGTCCCTAAATCTATAATGGAATTTTATGCTTATACATTCTGCTATACACAGGCTGAAAATGAAACAGAAACAGAACACAGATGACAGAGATATTCCTGACTTTTCAGGAATTCTTCGATGTTTATGCTGGGGGCAGTGGGTGCAGAGGGGCCGCCCTTGCAGCCTGGCTCCTCCTGACTTTTCAGGAATTCTTCGATGTTTATGCTGGGGGCAGTGGGTGCAGAGGGGCCGCCCTTGCAGCCTGGCTCCTCCTGACTTTTCAGGAATTCTTTGATGTTTATGTTGGGGGCAGTGGGTGCAGAGGGGCCGCCCTTGCAGCCTGGCTCCCAGCAACCTTTTATCTCTCAAGCAAGCAGAGACCTCATACCACCAAGAAAGCAGCACCTGGAGCAGAGCACGTCCTTTGGACCTGGGGTCCCTGTGCCTGAGAAGCTCCTTGACCAGGGGAAGACTGAGGACAAGGACCTTCCTCCAGAGCCGGACAATGAGAAAAACCTTCCCCCGGAGCCGACGCCCTGAATTTGGACTTGTAACCTACCACACTGTGAGAGAATAAATTTCTTTGTTAAGGCCACCCACTTGTGGTATTTCTGTTATAGCAGACTGGATAACTAAGGCACTGGATAAAGCACTTTGTTAAAGACATACTGTATTGTATGTGGGTTCCATTTTAAAAGAAGAAAAGTTCTTAATTTTAATAAACTAAAATGTGTTGACATTTTTATATCTAGCTGCACTTCCTTTTGATTAGAGTTTGCATGGTGTATCTTTTTTCACCCTTTTTTTCAAACATTCTGTGTTCTGATAATTAAGGTGTATCCCTTTTAAACAGCATATAGTTGTATTTTTTTAATCACTCTGACAATCTTTGTCTTTTAATTAGAATGTTGTGTGTTTAAATTTAAAGCTATTACTGATATAATAGGTAGATTCAACTAAACCATTTTGCTACTTTTCTTTTCCATCTTTTTTTGTACCTTTGTTTCTCTTGTCTTGCCTTCTTTTCAATTAACAAAGTATTTTAATTACTTTTTCTTTTTTAAGATTTTTTTTACCTTCTTTTATTAATCTTTTACTACATATGATTATAGTATGTATCCTTTGGTATTTGTTGTTGTTAGTTGTCGAGTTGATTCCAACTCACAGTGACACCATGTGTGTACAGTAGAACTGCTCCATAGGATTTTCAAGACTGTGACTTTTCGGAAGCAGGTTGCCAGGACTGTCTTCTGAGACACCTCCGAGTAGGTTCAAACTGTTAATCTTCAATTAGCTGCCGAGCACTTAACTGTTTGCATCACCCAGGACATCTTAGCTGTTACAGTATATCTTTTTCTAGTTCTTTTATAATTTCTATAAAACTGCCAGAATTTTACAAAAGTATAATACCCTTCACCCCCTTTCCACACCTTGTATGAGCTTTGCCATATATTTACATACACATTTGCTATAAACCTCACAAGACGTTATTGTTATGTTAGCCCTATTCTTTTATAACTCCCCACATATTAACCCTCCTAGCACTGGGTTTTAGTACTCTTCATTTTTTCCTGCAGTTCTCTTTTCCATCTGGTGTCATTTATTTTCAGCTTGAAGAATTCCGTTAAGTATTTATTTTCAAACAGGTCTTCTGCTGATGAATAGTCTTAGCTTTTATGTTTACTTAACCTTCAGTTCTGAAGGGTACTTTCACTGGGAATAGTATTATACAGGTTGGCAGTTTTTTCTGATTGTTAGAATTTTGTCTTTATTTCAGCACTTTAATAATGCCTTTCCATTGTCTGCTGGCTTCCACTGCTTTGGGAGAAAATTCAACTGCCAGTATTATTTTGGCTCATTTGAAAGCAAACTTGTACATCCTTCTTTTTTTTTTTTTCTGGATTTTTTTTAAGTTTTTTTTTCATCTTTGGCTTTCAGAAATTTTAATTAATATGAACCTAGGTGTGGTTTTCTTTGTCTTTTCTCAGCCTGGAATTAACTGGGATTCTTGAATCTGTGAGTTGATGTCACATCTTTAATTTTTGATGTCATATCTGCAAATATTGGACCTGTCCCATTTTCTCTCTCTTCTCTTTCTGGAACTCCAATTATATATATGCAAGACCTTTGTATTATACATACATTTTTCTTATGTTGCATTCATTTTTAAATTCTTTTTGCCCTGTATTTCATTTTAAATATTTTCAATTGGCTGCTTCAATTTCACTGATTTGTCTCCTGCTGTGTCATTTCTCTGTTACACACATCCGATAAGTTCTTAGCTTCTGATATTATATTTCTTATTTTAGAATACCAATTTGCTTCTTTTTCATAGATACCTACTTTTTTAAGCTCCCCATAGTTTCCTGTATGCTATCCAACATTTTTCTATTTTCTTGAATGAAATAACCATTTTTATTTTAAAGTTTGTTTCTGGTAATTCCATTATCTCACTCTCCTATGAGTCTTTTTCTACTGTCTATTTATATTTTCCTCTTGACTGGGCTCAGAGACATTCTAATTTTCCCACGTTACCTTCCTAGTAAAAGTATAGATTTGCACAGCTGTCCTAGAAAGTAATGTGGCAATAAGAAACGAGGAAATTTAAAATATTCGTATGCTTTAATCTACTAAATGCATTTCTAAGAATATAATGAATGGAAATCATCAGAGGTATGAAAAATATTTGAGAACATGGATCTTCATTGCAGCACTGTTAATATAAGTAAAAATTAGGAAGCAATCTAAACATTGAAGAAATGAATCAATAAATATATTCTAGTCTATCCGTGTCATCTATTATTATGTGGTCTTTAAAAAGTCATATTTTCAATGATTATTTAAGGGGAAGCAAATGCTTGTGATAACATCTTATGTGAAACAGTATGATATAAAATGCAAAACTGTACATGCATTAATCCACAGCTACATATCAGCTAGCTCACTTGGTATCCTTAGTGTAAAAATTAATTGATTAGAAATCTCTTTCACATATTCTTTGGAAGTCCAAAACCTCCCTAAAACTATTGGGAGTAATGTTCTTCTGGTAGCACAGTGGTTTAAGCACTCAGCTGCTAACCAAGAGGTTGGTGGTTTGAACCCACCAGCCACTTCACTGCAGAAAGATGTGGCAGTCTGCTTCCATAAAGATTACAGCCTGTGAAACCCTATGGGGCAGTTTTACTCTGTCGTATAAAGTCGCTACAAGTTGGAATTGACTCGATGCCAACAGGGCAACAAGGAGTGTTCTTCTGACATTTATGGTTTTAATGTTTTGCTACTAACAGATCTCTCAGACTCATTTGTATCTTAATCCCCATGGTTATTTTCTTCCATCTACTACACACAAACACGCACTCTCTCACACACACACACACAACTGGACTAAGCAATATTATAACATTATCTATAGATGTGTTCGAATCTTAAAATATTAAATTTTATTTTATTCATTATTCTTTATTTTATATGACGCTGTTATGTTTTAATCATAAAGACACTAATGATTAAAAAGAACAAATACTCAAACTACGAAGAAAATAACTAAATTGAAAATATTTACTAGTTGATATTTTTAGCCATATTAACCTAAGTACTACATGATTCATGTGACTGACTAGGAAATTCAGTTACAAACAACTAACGTAGCAGCATAATACAAACAGTCCTCATCAGTTAGCTAGATATGAGTTCTAAAAACACATATACACCCAAGAAGTGCTCTTCACATTTGAACAAGCACAGAAACTGAGGATAAGCATATCACATATGTACACACTCCCTTACACACGCTCTTCAAGCCCGAAATAAGCACACAGTACATATACCTGTCATGATTGACCCTGAAACAATACACACACACACATATGAACTTTCTCTGGTACATTTGAATGCAGCGTTATGATCATCTGCACCAAGGGAACTTGTAATGAAATGAGTTCCTTTATGTGGCTTTTTGCCTTAGTTCTTTGGAAAAACAGCTTGGGAGATTTTTTTCCCCTAAGCCCTAAGGAGTTACCTTTACCCTAGTTTTCTACCCCCAACAGTTTTTCTTTTGATCAGGTTGACTGACATTTCCTGGGTAAGCTGTAAACGACGTGATGGTTTGATACATTTTGTCAAAAAAAAATTTTTTTTTTTTTTTTTTGGCACAGTCTACCCTGTGACTGGTCTATTTTATGCACCTTGTAGAGGTTGGTCAGTTTACTATGCAAGCTGAGTGACTTGCAGTCCACCCAGTGGTAGATTACCCAGTAAGCAAGGTAAGCATGGCCTCGCTTGTGTGTACTTACTAATCTGTAGTGAACAGCTTCACATGTTTTTCAACATGCTTTTGAAAACATGTGAAACTGTTCACTACAGAATAGTAAGTACTTACAAGTAAGGCCGTGCTTATTGGGTAATTCATCCCTGACAGGAACTATAAATTTGAAAAGCTTTGAATTCTGTAGGAAGGTGATGTGGGGTTGGGAGAAAGAAAGATGCCAGCCATACCTGGAAACAGAAGCTTTGATGTGGTGGAAGATATGTGAAATTCTTCACTACAGATTAGTAAGTAAGCACAAGTAAGTCTGTGCTTACTTTGCTTATTGGATATTCTGCCCCTGAGTCTACCAAGGAGATTGGTCAGTTCGTGGTTCTGCTGGGGAAGCCACGGCTTGAAATTGACACGAGTGTGCTTATATAAACAGCCAGCCCCACAGAGGTTTTTAGAGGCAAGAAGAGAGAAAAGAGAAGAAGCAGAAGCAGAGAGGAGGGAAGGAACCTCCTAAAAAAGCTATAACACAGGTCAGGGGCTGTGACACTGAAGAGAGCTAAGAGGCCTGGAAGAGGCCTTTTGGCAGAGCCAGTGGCAAAAGGCCCAGAAGGGGCCCTGTGGCTCAGTCAGCAGTGATGGCAGACAGCTAATGTTAACAAAGCAGCTAAGAGAGCTGAGCAAGGTGCTTCACTGGCTGTGAGCTAGGCCAGTTTGCAGTGGAGAGGCTGATGCAGAGAAGGCAAAGGCAGAGAGGCCTGCATGGCTGAGAGGGGCATATGGGGCCAAGAGGATGAATATTCTGAGAGGGCTGAGAGGGGGCCTGTCCTGAGAGGGATGGGAAGAGGCCTGTCATGAGGGGGCTGAGAGGAGCCAAGCATGGCTGAGAGAGGATATGCATGGCTAAGAGAAGGCCTTTACAGCTGAGAGGAGGTGTGCATGGTCAAGAGGAGGCTGGTCCTGAGAGGGCCAAGAGGAGGTGTGCATGGCCAAAAAGGGGTGTTCGTGGCTGAAAGGGGGACGCACAGCCAAGAGAAAGGCCTGTCTTCTTGCATGGGTGAAAGAAGCTGAGACAAAGCTGTCCTGCAATGAAGGGAAGGATGTGCTCACTGCTTCAAGGAGCCTTCCAGACCTTGCCTGTGTGCTTCCTGATCCTGATTCCAAGTTGTAGTCTGTTACTTCCTTATAAACCACAAAACTGAGTATGGTCTGTAAGTTCTGTGTGGCCATTGCAACAACTTATCAAACCCAGTGGAGAAGTAGAGAGTGCCATGGGGAGGAATGTCTGGTGTCAGTGATGGCAGAGAAGTTGGAGAATACAGGTATGTCTGACCTCCACCTCGTAGGAACCAACTTTGTGCTGGTTCTGATTCTTACTGTCCCTTGAGAATTTAGACAATTTCTGATGCCACTGTAACACAGAACTTCCTAAGCATTTCATTATGTCATAATTAGAGTTATGAAATCTTATTGTATTACATACTTCTGTTAATTCTGAAGTAAAGTGGGGGTCTACAAACGTTCCCACACAGATACAAGAAGTATTCAGAATTAAGCAGGGCTGTGAAAAAGAAGGAAACCCTGGTGGCGTAGTGGTTAATTTCTACGGCTGCTAACTGAAAGGTCAGCAGTTCGAATCCACCAGGTGCTCCTTGGAAACTCTATGGGGAAGTTGTACTCTGTCCTATAGGGTTGCTATGAGTCAGAATCTACTCAAAGACAGTGGGTTTTTTGGTTTGGGTGAAAAAGAAAACCGTAGACTAAGTGTTTTTCAAATAATTAAGTATTGAAGTATTGTCTCTGTCAGTTTGTCATACTGTGGTGGCTTCTGTGTTGCTATGAGGCTGGAAGCTATGCCACCAGTATTTCACATGCCAGTAGGGTTACCCATGGTGGACAGGTTTCAGTGGAGCTTCCAGACTAAGACAGACTAGGAAGAAAGACCTGGCAATCTACTTTAAAAATTAGCCAATGAAAATCCTATGTATAACAATAGACTATAGTTCAATAAAAAGGAGGGAACAAGGGGAACACTCAGTGAGATGGATTGACACAATAGCCACAAAATGGGCTCAAACATACCAACAGTCATGAAGATTATGCAGGACCAGGCAACATATCGCTCTGTTATACATAAGGTCACCATGAGTTGGAACCAACTCGACAGCAACTAACAAGATCAAAGTATTATTGGTGGGTTATAATACGAAATTGTTTTTAAATAAAGCAACTTAGAATAACAGTAAATTATTAAACATAGCACAAATAAATATTTGCCAAGTCAAAATAAATAAATAAACAAATGATGTGTTACTTTGAAGAGAAATATTTCTACAAGTCTTTTGCCAATTGGAAGTAACATCTCAAATTTTGTTCAGGACTCACAATGTTGGCTATGAATAAAAATCCACATTGGGTGAACTCTCTCAAGTCAGAAAGGCAGTTGCATTCTATTGGCACCAGATACCAGGAAACTTAAATGCTGACATTAAAATTCAATCAGCTTGATGTAATAGGCTTGTAAGAACAAAGTTAAGGAAATATATGAAGCAAGTATTTACTTCTCCTGACTACACACTAGGCAGTTTACAACATGCTTTATATCCTTTGTCTCATTTAATCTTAAAATAACCCCACAATTAAGATGAACTATTATCCAAATTTCATATAAAGGAAATGGAGGTTTATGGAGGTTCAATAGCTTTCCCAAGATCACAAAGCCAGAATTTGAACCCAGGTATATCTGATCCAAACATTTTCCTGCTATAGCATTCTGTAGTGCAGTAAGAAATGGTGAATTATCCCTGTCACTATTTTGTTGCTAATCATAAACATGAAAGGGAAAACATAGAAACACACTCAACTCACACCCAGTACCCCAAAACACACTGAACACACACACAGACACAAACACACACACACACATATATTATTCTTTTTCACCTGTAATCTTCCTTTCTCTCAATCTCCTCTTCTCCTCTCATTGGAAACTAGATGGATAGATTAACAGGTGGGTGGGTGGATGATAGATAGATACATAGATAGAGAAAACAAAAGAGACAAAGACTAAAAGAGATTGGTATAGAGGCTATATTCCTTTAGATTCTAGTCCATCCTCCCATCCCTGCAGGTATCTCCTCCATAGGAGCCTTGATACATGGGTGTTCAGCATCAGAATTAACACTTTCTGTGACTTCATGCAGCAGCCTGTTCCAATGCTGTGAACTATTAGAAAGTTCTTCTTTACAGCGAGCAAAAAAAATCTTCTACCCTGCAACTTTCACCTCTTAATGCTAGTTATGCCCTCTGGGCCTACAGGGAATAAGTCTACTCACTCTTCAACATGACAGCTCTTCAAATATTTCAAGACAAGTAGCATGTCTCCCCTTAGTCTTCTCATCCCCAGGCTGAACACCCACGGAAGATTATACTGTAGCATTAATATCTCCTCCTTGCATTTTCTACACTCCCACATGTCTTCTCCTTTGTACCTTCTCTATAAAATAGTGGGAACAATGAGAAATTATGACATCTATGAACTAAATTATATAATCCCACCCACCTCCTACTTCACTCCCCCACATATCTTCTTTGCAGACCTTCCAGGGAGTGAAGTGCCATGGAATTCTGAGACAATAAATCAGTCAGACATCATTCTTAAACCAACAAGCTTTTTTTTTTTTTTTTTAACCCTAAAGGTCATAGAGACAGAAAAGGCATTCTAGGATTCATCATCATTCTTATGAGAGCTACCCACAGAAGCAAAGAATAATTGTATGGGAAATGCTTGATTAAAAATGTATTAAATTTATAAAATTTATAGGAGCAGGTACACTAACAAGGAACAGGGCATATTGCTGCAAGCATACTTTAGAATCAGATTTGCATTTGAATTCCAGCTCTGCCATTTACTAGGTGTATGTTCTCAGACAATTTACAAATGCTCTCTAGGTCACAATTTCCTCAAAAAGAGGAAAATCATTCTTAATTTACATGGTTACCATAAAGATGAGAAAGAATGTACGTTCAGCAGATTGGAACAGGTCCACTTTACTTGAAAGCATACAAATGATCAAGTTCACCCATGTATTGGAATAAGCAAATGAGTGGTTTGTTTCACTTTAAAGATACAGGCCAAATGCGTAACATAAGGGCTACTAAGCAAAGGAAGGAACTTCTGTCATGTCAGAATGAGGAGCTTCCAAGGACCCCGAGAGTTAATCAAGGGCATTTAATTTATTCCATATGATAAGGTTAATCTACACATTAACCTCTGTTCCCAACTGAAAGCCCACTAAAATGACAGTAAAATATTTTAAGGCATAAATCTGTAAGGTCAAAAAAAAAAAAGAGAAGAGATGACAACTGACAAGAAATGCAACACAATTTTAGAAGCTGGAAAACAGAAGAATACGTGGAAATTGATTTAGTAATCCAGAGAAAATTAAGTATCTCCAGGGAAAAAAGCCAACAAGCAAACCAACTGGTGCTGTATTATCTCTTCCCCCAAAAGACTCAGGAATTACAGTTATCAGTTATCCCTAAAGGCAGGGATATGGATGGCATTAAAAAAAGATAATTAGACAAAAGTCTTTATAAAAAATTCTCCCATATCCTTTGTCCCACAATACAGCCAGTTACTACTCCTTCCATATATTGCAGAAAGCTTAAGATTAAATCTTAAGACAGACTAAACCAGAAAAGCCTGAAGTAGGGAACAAGTAGAGGAGTGGTGTGCTTTATGGAAAAGACGGGAATTAAATGATCTTCTATATATTGAATGTCAAAATGCTCCAGTACCCTTCACCTGATCACCTCCCTAAAACGTGGCAGTCAGGCTTATACTACAGGCAGTGACGTCCGAATGACAAATACTGTCTGTGAACACCAATTTCCAATAAGCCTTTATTTTTTCTAGTAAGATTTTTAGTGTTTCACTATAATTTTTAAACAGGCAGCCAAGATTACAAGATACTTGAGGACAACTTCTAACATAAAAGCGTGACAGCAAAATAAGTTACCAAACAACTGGGAAAAAAAAAAAAGATAATAGACAATGTAGAGATGGGGGTGAAAAAAAGCTTCAAGGAAAAGCTATAATAACCTCAAAAAGATAAGGGAAGTCATTGCATCCCTGAAACAAAAATAGAAAGTTATAAATACGTATCATGTTATAAAGGAAGTGCTTTTAGAAATCAAAAATAAGGGGATGGGGTCAAGATGGCGGAGTAGTTGGATGTTTCCAGTTAACCCTCTTACAGCTAAGACCCCAAAAAACAAGTGAAACGATTATATTTATGACAAGCTAGGAGCCCTGAACATCAAAGGCAAAGTTAGAAAATGGACTGAGCAGCAGGGGGAGGGAGAGACAGTTCAGAAGCAGAGAAGAGTTGCCAGACCTGAATCACCGGGAATCTTCACGGTGCAGTGGGCTGGTGGTAGCACTTGGTCCCAGTTTTCTCAGGAAGAAACAGCCAGCCACACAGCCTACTTACACCTCTGGAACCAGAGAATAACGGCGATCTCAGCAAAAGCTAAGAACTTGCATATATTTTACCATGCCCCCAGCCCCCAAGCTGGCTTCAATGGCTGTCAATTTCCCTGGGCCTGACATAGGCCCTGCTGTGCACTCCGAGCCATTCTCCCGGCCTTGGAGAAGAAATAAATGCACAACTGGGGAAAAGAAAATCTGTCAGTCCCACTAAGCTGGGGAGCTCAGGAGAGAAGCAGCTCCTGTCCAGGATAAATGGTCCACGGACTTTGAATATCTTTCCCCCCTGCACGGACCTGTGTCGGCCTATTTCAGGAGAATAGGCCCTTGTTGGCAGACTGCACCTGTTTCAGCTGTACAGTGGAGAGGTGGGTGCTTGATGTTTGACACCACTTTGCCTATTAAACAGGGTCCTCACCTACCCACATCAGGGGCCTAAGGACTGGTGGCTCCTCTCACACCACCCAGCCACCTGTGGCAGGGGTCCAGGGATAACTGGTATCTGCGAGTCCTTACAACCAAAAGCATTGGATGCCCATGGTCCATCTGCAGAAAGCACCTACCTGTGCACTCTAGGGAACAGGGATGCGCTTTCCTCACAGACACTTGAGGGATGGTTGTCAGCCCCCTGCCTTGCTCAGAGCATGACCCCCTACTGCAACCAGATACTGGTACCTACACCAATCACCCCTGCCCCTCTAAGACTGTAGGACAGAGCTGTGCCACACACTTGATGACCAACTACCTGGACACCTGAGCTGAATCCATACAAGAAAAGTGAATGGACTCCTAGGCTCATATACCTGATAACAGCTCTACCCATCTGGTGACAGGATGTTAGAGCTTCACATGTGAAAATAATCAAGCTAGCTCACTCAAGCAACCTATTTGGACATATCAAAACAAAGCAAAGCAAGAAGCTAGGATACAGTAAGCAAACACAAAATAAACTAATACAATAACTTATAGATGGCTCAGAGACAACAGGAAATATCAAATCACATAAAGAAGCAGACCATGACCGCTTCAACAATCTCTCAAAACAAAGACTCAAGAGATCTTCTGGATGAAGGTGCCTTCCTGGAATAACCGGAAGCAAAATGCAAAAGATTAATATACAGAACTTTTAAGACATCAGGAACGAGATCAGGAAGGAGATTAGGCAATATGCAGAACAAGCCAAGGAACACAAAGATAAAGTAGCTGAAGAAATTAGAAAGGTTATTCAAGAACATAATGAAAAATTTAATAAGCTTCAAGAATCCATAGAGAGACAGCAATCAGAAATTTAGGAGATTAACAATAAAATTACAGAATAAGACAACTCAGAGGAGCAGAACTGAGCAAGCGGAAGGCACAATTGGTGAGATTGAAGATAAACAACTTGGCACCAATATATTTGAAGGAAAATCAGATGAAAGAATTAAAAAAAAAAATGAAGAAACACTAAGAATCCTGTGGGACTCTATCAAGAGAAATATCTTACAAGTGATTGAAGTACCAGAACAGAGAGGGATAACAGAAAACACAGAAATAATTGTTGAAGATTTAATTGGTAGAAAACTTCCTTGATATCGTGAAAGTTGAGAAAATATCTATCAAAGATGCTCATCGAACTCCACATAAGGTAGATCTTAAAAGAAAGTCACCAAGACATATTATAATCAAACTTGCAAAACCAAAGATAAAGAGAATTTTAAGAGAAGCTAGGGATAAGTGAAAAGTCCCCTACAAAGGAAAGTCAATAAGAATAAGCTAAGACTACTCAGCAGAAAACATGCAGGCAAGAAAGCAATGGGATGACTTATATGAAGCATTGAAGGAAAAAAATTGCCAGCCAAGAATCATATATCCAGCAAAACTCTCGCTCAAATATGAAGGTGAAATTAGGACATTTCTAGGGAAACAGAAGTTTACGGAATTTGTAAAAACCAAATCAAAACTACAGAAATACTAAAGGGAGTTCTCTGGCTAGAAAATCAATAATATCAGGTATCAACACTGGACAGGGCAATCAGATGTCAACCCAGATAGTGAAATCACAAAAGTAAATAAAGGTTAAAAAAAAAAAAGCTCAAAATGGGGAAATAAAAGTTAGGTTTAGACTTAGAAAAACAGGGAAAAATATTAAGGTAACCACAAAGGAGACTAACAATCCTACTCATCAAAATAAAATACAAGAAAAAAATAGAGACTCAGCAGAAACAAAATCAACAACAATGAATAAGAGGAAAAGACAATATATAATGACAAACTACTCAGCACAAAAAATTAAGTGGGAAAAAGAAACTGTCAACAACACACAAAAATAGACATCAAAATTACAGCACTAAACTCATACCTATCCATAATTATGCTGAATGTAAATAGATTAAATGCACCAAGAAAGAGACAGAGAGTGGCAGAATGGATTAAAAAACACAACCCATCTATATGCTGCCTACAAGAAACACACCTTAGACTTAGAGACACAAACCAACTAAAACTCAAAGGATGGAAAAAAATATATCAAGCAAACAACAAGCAAAAAAAGAGCAGGAGTGGCAATATTAATTTCTGACAAAATAGACTTTAAAGTTAAATCCACCACAAAGGATAAGGAAGGACACTACTCAATGACTAAAGGGGCAATATACCAGGAGAATATAACCATATTAAATATTTATGCACCCAATGACAGGACTGCAAGATACATAAAACAAACTCTATCAGCACTGAAAAGTGAGATAGACAATGCTACAATTATAGGAGGAGACTTCAACACACCACCTTCGGTGAAGGACAGAACATCCAGAAAGAAGCTCGATAAAGACACAGATCTAAATGCCACAATCAACCAAGTTGACCTAATAGACACATACAGAACACTCTACCCAACAACAGCCAAGTATATTTTCTTTTCTAGCACACATGGAATAGACCACATACTAGGTCATAGAATAGACCACATACTAGGTCATAAAGCAAGTCTTAGCAGAATCCAAAACATCGAAATATTACAAAGCATCTTCTCTGACCATAAGGCCATAAAAGTAGAAATCAGCAACAGAAAAAGCAGCAAAAGAAATCAAACACTTAGAAACTGAACTATGCCTTTCAAAAACAACTGGGCTATAGAAGACATGAAAGATGGAATAAAGACATTCATAGAATCCAATGAGAATGAAAACACTTACTATCATAACCTTTGGGACACAGAAAATCAGTGTTCAGAGGTCAATTTATAACAATATAAATGCACACATACAAAAAGAAGAAAGGGCCAAAATCAAAGAATTATCCCTACAACTTGAACAAATAGAAAGAGAGCAACAAAAGAAACCCTCATTCACCAGAAGAAAGCAAATAAAAAAAATTAGAGCAGGATTAAATGAAATAGAGAACAGAAAAACAATTGAAAGTGTTAACAAGACCAAAAGCTGGTTCTCTGAAAGAATCAACAAATCACTGGCCTAATTGAAAAAAGAAAAACAGGAGAGGATGCAAATAATCCAAATTAAGAAATGAAATGCGGGACATGGCAATAGACACAACTGAAACAAAAAGGATCATAACAGAGTATAATGAAAAACTATAATCCAACAAATTTGAAAACCTAGAGGAAATAGACAAAATTTCTAGAAACACATTACCTACCAAAACTAACACAAAATAATGTTGAAAATCTGAACAGACCCATAACAAGACAAGAGATTGAAAAGGTAATAAACAAACTCTGAACCAAAAAAAGTCCTGGCCCAGAGGGCTTTACTGGAGAGTTCTACAAAATATTCAAGGAAGAGCTTACACCAGTACTACTCAAACTATTTCAGAACACAGAAAAGGAAGGGATACTTGAAATTCATTCTATAAAGCCAGCATAACCGTGATACCAAAACCAGGTAAAGACTCCACAAAAAAAAGAAAATTACAGACCAAAACCCACTCATGAACTTAGATGCAAAAATGTTCAACAAAATTTTAGCCAATAGAATTCAACAACATATCAAAAAAATAATTCACCATGACCAAGTGGGATTCATACCAGGTATGCAGAGATGGTTCAACATTAGAAAAACAATTAATGTAATCCATCATATAAATAAAACAAAAGACAAGAACCACATGATTTTATCAATTGATGCAGAAAAGGCATTTGACAAAGTTCAGCACTCATTCATGATAAAAACTCTCAGCAAAATAGGAATAGAAGGAAAATTCCTCAACATAATAAAGGGCATTTATACAAAGCCAACAGCCAACATCATCCTAAATGGAGAGAGCCTGAAAGCATTCCCCATTAGATTGGGAACCAGACAAGGATGCCCTTTATCACCACTCTTATTCAACCTTGTGTTGGAGGTCCTGGCCAGAGCAATCGGGCTAGATAAAGAAAAAAAGGGCATCCAGGTTGTTAAGGAAGAAGTAAAAGTATCCCTACTTGCAGATGACATGATCTTATACACAAAAAGTCCAAAACAATCCCCAAGAAAACTACTAAAACTAATAGAAGAGTTCAGCAGAGCGTCAGGGTATAAGATAAACATACAAAAATCCATTGGCTTCCTCTACACCAACAAAAAGAACATTGAAGAGGAAATCACCAAATCAATACCATTTACAGTGGCCCCAAGAAGATAAAATATTTAGGAATAAATCTTACCGAAGACATAAAACAAAAACACCTATACAAAGAAAATTATAAGACACTACAGCAAGAAACCAAAAGAGGCCTACATAAGTGAAAAAACATACGTTGCTCATGGAAAGGAAGACTTTACATTGTAAAAATGTCTTTTCGACCAAAAGCTATCTACAGATACAACGCAATTCCGATCCAAATTTCAATGACATTTTAATGAGATGGAGAAACAAATCACCAACTTCATATGGAAGGGAAAGAGGCCCCGGAAAAGTAAACCATTACTGAAAAAGAACAAAGTGGGAAGCCTCACTCTACCTGATTTTAGAACCTATCATACCTCCATAGTAGTCAAAACAGCCTGGTAGTAGTACAACAACAGATACATAGACCAGTGGAACAGAATTGAGAATCCAGACATAAATCCATCCACATATGAGCAGTTGATATTTGACAAAGGCCCAAAGTAAGTTAAATGGGGGAAAAGACAGTCTCTTTAACAAATGGTGCTGGCATAACTGGATATCTGTCTGCAAAAAAATGAAACATGATCCATACCTCACACCATGCACAAAAATGAACTCAAAATGGATCAAAGACCTAAAGATAAAATCTAAAACGATAAAGATCATAGAAGAAAAAATACAGACAATGCTAGGAGCCCTAATACATAGCATAAACAGTACACTAAACATTATTAAAAATACAGAAAAGAAACTAGATAACTGGGAGCTCCTAAAAATCAAACACCTATGCTCATCCAAAGACTTTTCCAAAAGAATAAAAAATTACCTACCGACTGGGAAAAAGTTTTTAGCTATGACATTTCTGATCAGCCTCTGATATCTAAAATCTACATGATACTGAAAAAGCTCAACTACAAAAAGACAAATAACCCAGTTAAAAAATGGGCAAAGAATATGAACAGACACTTCACTAAAGAAGACATTCAGGTAGTTAACAGATACATGAGGAAATGCTCACCATTATTAGCCATTAGAGAAATGCAAATCAAAACTGCAATGAGATTCCGTCTCACCCCAACAAGGCTGGCATTAACCCAAAAAACACAAAATGATAAATGTTGGAGAGGTTGTGGAGAGACTGGAACACTTACACACTCCTGTTGGGAATGTAAAATGGTACGGCCTCTTTGGAAATCGATTTGATGCTTCCTTAAAAAGCTAGAAATAGAACTACCATACACTCCAGCAGTCCCACTTCTTGGAATATATCCTAGAGACATAAGAGCCTTTACATGAACAGATATATGCACACCCATGTTCATTGCAGCATTGTTTACAATAGCAAAAAGATGGAAACAACCAAGGTGCCCATCGAGGGATGAATGGAGAAATAAACTATGGTATATTCACACAATGGAATACTACACATCGATAAAGAACAATGATAAATCCGTGAAACATTTCATAACATGGAGGAATCTGGAAGACATTATGCTGAGTGAAATTAGTCAGTTGCAAAAGGACAAATATTGTATGAGACCACTATTATAAGAACTCGAAAAATAGCTTAAACAGAGAAGAAAATATTCTTTGATGGTTATGAGAGAGGGGAAGGAGGGAGGGAGAGGGGTTTTCAGTAATTAGATAGTAGATAAAAACTATTTTAGGTGAAGGAAAAGAGAACACACAATACAGGAGAGGTGAGCACAACTGGACTAAACCAAAAGCAACGAAGTTTCCTGAATAAACTCAGCAGTTTGAAGGCCAGTGTAGCAGGGGCAGGGTTTGGGGACTATGGTTTCAGGGGACATCTAAGTCAATTGGCATAATAAAATCTATTAAGGAAACATTCTGCATCCCACTTTGGAGAGTGGCATCTGGGGTCTTCTATGCTAGCAAGCAGCCATCTAAGATGCATCAATTGGTCTCAACCCACCTGGAGCAAAGGAGAATGAAGAACACCAAAGACATAAGGTAATTATGAGCCCAACAGACAGAAAGGGCCACATAAACCAGAGACTACATTAGCCTGAGACCGGAAAAACTAGATGGTGCCCATCTATAACTGACGACTGCCCTCACAGGGAACACAACAGAGAACCCCTGAGGGAGCAGGAGAGCAGTGGGATACAGACCTCAAATTCTCGTGAAAAGACCAGACTTAATGGTCTGGCTGAGACTAGAAGGACACAAGAGGTCATGGTCCTCAGACCTTCTGTTAGCCCAAGACAGGAACCATTCCCAAAGCCAACTCTTCAGACAGGGATTGGACTGGACTACGGGATAGAAAATGATACTGGTGAAGAGTGAGCTTCTTGGATCAAGTAGACATATGAGACTATGTGGGCAGCTCCTGTATGGACAAGAGATGAGAGGGCAGAGGGTGTCAGAATCTGGCCAAATGGACACAAAAATAGAGAGTGGTGGGAAGGAGTGTGGTGTCTCAGAGTGAGAGCAACTAGGAGCATATAAAAAAAATTTTTTTTTTCTTTTTGCAAGGTATATATAAGTTTTTGTATGAGAGACTGACTTGGTTTGTAAACTTTCACCTAAAGCACAATAAAAATTTTTAAAAATAAATTAAAAATAAGAATGTAAAAATTAACAAAAAATTAGTAGAGAAATTTTTTTTTAAAAAAGGAGCCTATTTCCCAGAAAGTAAACAAAAGGACAATAAAAAAAGGAGAGAGAAAAAGTTTAAAAAAAGGATTGCTAGTATGTACTGAAAAACATGATCCATCCATACAGAGTCCACAAAACACTCATTTTAGATATAAAGACACAAATAGATTGAAAGTGAAAAGATGAAAAAAGGTATTTCATGTAAACAGTAACCAAAGGAGATGACTGGCTATACTAATATCAGACAAGATGGACTTAAGACAACAAAGATAAAAAGAAGGATATTAAATAGCGAGAAAAAGGTCAATCAATCAAGAACGTAAAAGAAGTATAATCATACATATAACCAACAGCTGAGCCTTAAAATACATGAAGCAAAAACTGACAGAAATAGAAGGAGAAATAAACAGGCTAACAATAATACTTGAAGGCTTCAATACCTACTTTCATTAATAAAAAAAAAAAAAAACAGACAAAAGATGAACAAGGAAATACAGGACTTGAACAATGCAATTACCCAACTAGACCTGACAGACCTGATAGAACAGACCACTCAACAAGATCAAAATACACATTCTTCTTAAGTGCTCATGGAACAATCTCCTGGACGGACATATGTTTTGCCACAAAACAAGTCTCAACAAATGAAAAAGACTGAAATTATACAAAGTGTCTTCTGTTACATAATGGAATAAAACTGGAAATTGATAACTGAAAATTGGTAATTCCACAAATATGTGGAAATTAAGCAACGCACTCTTAAACAGCCAAAGGGCTAAAGAAGAAGTCACAAGTGAAATTAGAAAATACTTTTGAATGAATGTAAACAAGCACACAACACATCAAACCCATAGCTACAGCAAAAGGAGAGCTCAAAGGGAAAATTATAGTCATAAATGCTGACATTAAAAAAAGAAAGGTCCCAAATCAATGACCTTATCTTCCATCTTAAAAACTAGAAAAAAAGCACACACTAAACATACAGCAAACAGAAGTAATATAGATTAAGCAGACACAAACAAAGCAGAGATTAGAAAAATAATAGAATCAATGAACCCAGAAGGTGGTTCTTTGACAAGGTCAATAAAATTGACAAACCTTTACTTAGACTGAAAAAGAAAAAAAGACAGAAGACTCAAATTACTAAAATAAGAAATGAAAGTGGACATTTCTATCAACATTATAGAAATAAAAAACTATTATAAAAGAATATTATGAACAATGGTACACCAACAAATTAGATAATCTAGAGGAAATGGACAAATTTCTAGCAACACACTAACTTTCAAACTGATCCCAGAAGAAACAGCAAATCTGAATAAGCCTGTTAAGTAAAGAGATTGAATCCGTAATCACAAACCAACGAAGAAAAGCCCAGGACCAGATGGCTTCACTGGTGAATTCTACCAAACATTTAAAGAATTAATGCCAAAATTTCTCAAACTCTTCCAAAAAATAGGATTGTGATGGTTAAGGTTGTGTGTCAACTTGGCTGGGCCATGATTCTCAGTGGTTTTGCAGTAATGTTGTAGTTTGGTGGTTATGAAATGACGTAATTTGGCACTTACCTAGTGATATAATCAACTTCATGATGAGATCTGCCACGAGCAGCCAATCAGTTGAAGGGAGTTTCCTTGAGTGTGTGGCCTGACTCCAGTATACAAAAATGGATGATCCAGCAAGGCGCTTGCTCTGGATCCTGTATCAACCTTGTCATCATCTGATTTTCAGTTCTTGGAATTTGAGATAGCAGCTTTCCTGCCAATCTGGGATTCATAACCCTTGATAGCCTTGAGAGAGCAGCCTGCTGTTTTACCTGCTGACCTTGGATTCATCAGTCTCCACAGCCCATGAGCCAGCAGTCCGCCAGCTCACCTGCTGATCTTGGGTTTGTCAACCCCTGTAGCTACTTGAGTCAGAAGCCTCCAGCCTGATGCCCGACCTATGTATGTAGGACTTGCCAGCCCTTACAACCATGTGAGCCATTTCCTTGAGATAAATCTCTCTCTCTCCCTCTCCCTCTCTCTCCCTCTCTCTCTCTCTCTCCCTCTCTCTCTGTGTATATATATACATATATATATACATATATATATACATATATATACATATATATATACATATATATACATATATACATATATATATACATATATATACACATATATATACATATATATACATATATATACATATATATACATATATATACATATATATACATATATATACATATATATACATATATATACATATATATACATATATATACATATATATACATATATATACATATATATACATATATATACATATATATACATATATATACATATATATACATATATATATACATAAAAAAACATATATATATACATATATACGTATATATATACATATATATATACGTATATATACACGTATATATATACATATATATACGTATATATATACATATATATATACATATATATATACATATATATATATAAAACCAGGCCATTCAACTGGAAGAGATCCATAGTTCTGGCTATTCCAAAGAAAGATGATCCAACCAAATGTGGAAATTATTGACAAATATCATTAATATCACACACAAGTAAAATTTTGCTGAAGATCATTCGAAAGCGGTTGCAGCAGTATATTGACAGGGAACTGCCAGAAATTCAGGCTGGATTCAGAAGAGGACCTGGAACCAGGGATATCATTGCTGATGTCAGATGGATCCAGGCTGAAAGCAGAGAATACCAGAAAGATGTTTACCTGTGTTTTATTGACCATGCAAAGGCATTCAACTGTATGGATCATTACAAATTATGGATAACATTGCAGAGGATGGGAATTCCAGAGCACTTAATTGTGCTCATGAGGAACCTGTACATAGATCAAGAAGTAGTCATTCAAACAGAACAAGAGATACTGAGTGATTTAAAGTCAGGAAAGGTGTGTGTCAGGGTTGCACCGTTTCATCATACTTTTTCAATATACATCTGAGCAAATAACTCTAAAAGCTGGACTATATGAAGAAAAACAGGGCATCAGGATAGGAGGAAGACTCATAAACAACTTATGTTATACAGATGACACAACCTTGCTTGCTGAAAGTGAAGAGGACTTGAAGCACTTATTAATGAATATCAAAGACTACAGCCTGCAGTATGGATTACACCTCAACATAAAGAAAACAAAAATCCTCACAACTGGACCAATGAGTGAGCAACAAAGATAAAACAAGAAAAGATTGAAGTTTTCAAAGACTTCATTTTACTTGGATCCACAATCAACGCCCATGAAAACAGCAGTCAAGAAATCAGAGGACGTACTGCATCGGGCAAATCAGCTGCAAACGACCTCTTAAAAGTATTAAAAAGCAAAGATGTCACTTTAAGGACTAAGGCATGCCTGACCCAGGCCATGATGTTTTCAATTGCCTCACATGCATGTGAAAGCTGGACAATGAATAAGGAAAGCCAGAGAATTGATGCCTTTAAATTACGGTGTTCGCAAAGAATATTGAATATACCATGGACTACCAAAAGAATGAACAAATCTGTCTTGGAAGAAGTACAGTACAAATGCTCCTTAGAAGCAAGGATGGCGACACTTCGTCTCACATACTTTGAATATGTTATCAGGAGAGACAACAAGCTTGGTAAAGTAGATGGTCAGAGAAAAAGAAGAAGACCCTCGAGGAGATGGATTGACACAGTGGCTACAACAATGGGTTCAAGCATAACAACAATCATGAGAATGGTGCAGGACCGGGCAGTGTTTTGTTCTGCTGTACATAGGGTCACTAGGAGTTGGAACCAAATTGAAGGCACCTAACAACATACGTGTGTGTGTGTGTGTGTGTGTGTGTGTGTGTGTATACATTTCACTGATTTTTCTCCTTTAGAAAGCCCAGCCTAAGACAAGGAGGGAACATTTCCTAACTTAAACTGAGGCCAGCACTACCCGATACCAAAGCTACAAAAAGACATGATGAGAAAAGTAAGCTACAGACCAATATCCCTCATGAACATATGTCATGAGCTGAATTGTGTCCCACAAAAATATGTGTATCATTTCAGCTGGGCCATGATTCCCAGTATTGTGTGATTGTCCACCATTTTGTCATCTGATGTGATTTTCCTGTGTGTTGTAAATCCTGCCTCTATGATATTAATGAGGTAGAATAGGTGGCAGTTATGTTAATGAGGCAGGACTCAATCTACAAGATTGGACTGTGTCTTGAGCCAATCTGTTTTGAGATATAAAAGAGAAAAGCCAGCAGAGACACAGGGAGACCTCATGCCATCGTGAAAACAGCACTGGGAGCAGAGTGTGTTCTTTGGACCTGGAGTTCCTGTAAGGAGAAGCTCCTATCCCAGGGAAAGATTGATGAAAAGGACCTTCCTCCAGAGACAACAGAGAAACCCTCCCCTGGAGCTGATGCCCTGAATTTGAACTTCTAGCCTACTAGACTGTGAGAAAATAAACTACTGTTTGTTAAAGCCATCCACTTGTGGTATTTCTGTTACAGTAGCACTAGATGACTAAGACAACATAAATGCAAAAATAATAAAATACTAGTAAACCAAATCCAAGAGCATATTAAAGGGATTATACACCAAGAACAAATGAGTTTTCACCAGGAGTGCAAGGGTGGTTCAATATACAAAAACCAATCAATGTAACATACTACATTAATAGACTAAAGAAAAAAAGTGATCATCTCAATTGAAGCAGAAAAAGAATGTGACAATATGCAACACTCCTTCAAGATAAAAACACTCAACAGACCAGGAATAGAAGGGAACTTTCTCAATATGATAGACAGCATGTATGAAAAACCCATACCTAAGATCATACTTAATGGTAAAAGATTGAAAGTTTTCCCTTTAAGAAATGAGCAAGACAAGGATGTCCACTTTCACCACTTCTATTTAACATTGTCCTTGAAGTTCTAGCCAGAGAAATTAAGCAAGAAAAATAAATAAAAGAAACACATAATAAATAAAAGTAAAATTATCTGTATTTGCAGATGGCATGATACTATGTACATTGATTTTAGCTGCCGTCAAGTCGGCCCCTGACTCATGGCAACCTTATGCTCAATGGAAATGGACCGTTTTGACTCATAGGGTGTTCAATGGCTGCTTTTGGGAAGTAGATCACCAGGCCTTTCCTCCTTGTCTGTCACAGTATGGTAGCTCCACTGAAATCTGTTCAGCATCATAGTAACACGTAAGCCTCCACTGACAGATAAGTGGTGGCTATACATGAGGTACACTGGCTGGAAATTACACCCAGATCTCCTACATGGAAGGGGAGAATTCTATCATTGAATCACCACTGCCCTCTGATCTTATATATGTTGTTGTTGGTGGTGTTGTTGTTGTGTGCCATCGAGTCAATTCCAACTCATAGTGAACCTATAGGACAGAGTAAAACTACCCCATAGGGTTTCCAAGGCTGTAAATCTTTACAATCATTTCAGGAGGTAGCATATGATCAAGAAGCAGTGATACTGAAGGAAGAAATCCAAGCTACACTGAAGGTCTTGGCAAAAAAAACAAGGCCTTAGGAATTGACAGAATACCAATTGCGATGTTTCAATAAACAGGTGCAACACTGGAAGTGCTCACTTGTCTATGCCAAGAAATTAGGAAGAGAGCTACCTGGCCAACCAACTGGAAGAGATCTATGTTTGTGCCCATTTCAAAGAAAGGTGATTCAACCAAATGTGGAAATTATTGAACAACATCATTAATATCAGATGAAAGTAAAATTTTGCTGAAGATAATTCAAAAATGCTTGTACCAGTGCCTGGACAGGGAACTGCCAGAAATTCAAGCCAGATTCTAAAGAGGACATGGAACCAGAGATATCACTGCTGATGTCAGATGTATCATGGCTGAAACCAGAGAATACCAGAAGGATGTTTACCTGTGTTTTATTGACTATGCAAAGGCATTCAACTGTATGGATCAAAACAAATTAGGGATAACATTGGGAAGAATGGGAATTCCAGATAAATTGATTGTGGTCATGCAAAACCTGTACATAGGCCAAAAGGCAGTTGTTTAAACAGAACAAGGGGATACTGCGTGGTTTAAAATCAAGAAATGTGTGCATCAGGGTTGTACCCATTCACCATACTTATTCAATCTGTATGCTGAGCAAATAGTCCAGGGAGCTGGACTATATGAAGAAGAATGGGGCATCAAGATTGGAGGAGTATTCATTAACAATCTGCAATATGCAGATGACACAACCTTGCTTGTGGAAAGCAAAGAGGGCTTGAAGCACTTACTGATGAAAATCAAAGACTACAACCTTTGGTATGGATTGCACCTCAACATAAAGAAAACAAAAATCCTCACAACTGCCAATAAGCAACATCATGATAAACTGAGAAAAGATTAAAGTTGTCAAGGATTCCATTTTATTTGGATCAACAATCAACACTCATGGAAGCAGCAGTCAGAAAATCAAAGGATGTATTGCAGTGAGCAAATCTGCTGCAAAAGACCTTTTTAAAGTATTGAAAAGCAAAGATGTCACTTTGAGGATTAAGGTGCTCATGACCTAAGCCATGGTGTTTTCAATCACCTCATATGCATGTAAAAGCTGGACAATGAACAAGGAGGACCAAAGAAAAATTGATGCTTTTAGGATATTGAATCTACCAGGGGCTGCCAGAAGAATGAACAAATCTGTGTTGGAAAAAGTTCAGCCAGAATGCTCCTTAAAAACGAGGATGGCAAGACTTCATCTCACTTACTTTGGACATGTTATCAGGAGGGCCCAGTCCCTGGAGAAGGAAATCATGCTTGGTAAAGTTGAGGGCCAGTGAAAGAGAAGAAAACCTTCAATGAGACAGACTGACACACTGGCTGCAACAATGGACTCAAGCATAGCAAAGATTGTGAGGATGGCGCAGGACCAGGCAGTGTTTTGCTCTGTTGTACACGGGGTCATTATGAGTCAGAACCAACTCTATGGCACCTAACAACAACAAATAGGGCTCCTAAGAGTGAGAATAGGCTTGATGGCAACAGGTTTGCTTTGTTTTTGGTGGCTACCTCAACAGCAAAAAAATAAAAAGGTGCACTTGACCCAAGCCATGGTGTTTTCAATCACCTCCTATGCATGTGAAAACTGGACAATGAATATGGAAGACCGAAGAAGAACTGACACCTTTGACTTGCGGTGCTGGCGAAGAATATTGAATATACCACAGACTGCCAAAAGAAAAAAAAAATCTATCTTGGAAGAAGTACATCCAGAATGCTCCTTAGAAGCAAGGATGGCGAGGCTGCATCTTACCTACTTTGGGCATGTTGTCAGAGGGATCGGTCCCTGGAGAAGGACATCATGCTTGGTAAAGTAGAGTGTGATAAAAAAAAAAAAAAGAGGAAGAACTTCAGTGAGATGGGTTGACACAGTGGCTGCAACAATGGGCTCAAGCAAAACAACAATTGTGAGGATGGCACAATACACAGCAGTGTTTCGTTCTGTTGTACTCAGGGTTGCTATGAGTCCGAATGGACTCAGTGGCACCTAACAATAGTAACCTCTACAGAACTTCACTATAGTTCATTTTCCATTGACCTGACTTCTATAATCTCCTCAAAAACTCCTAAAACATATTTCTTCGTCATCCAATACCTACTTAATAACAGTTTACTTGTCTTAAGACCTCTTCAAGTATAACAGTTCTATGAACTGGTTAAGATTAAAAAATATTTAAATTAATCAAAAATACCCCACCAAGATGAATTCCTTTTTCACATTTTACACAAATTATTCTCTATTTCTGTAGGATGATGCTGATGGAACTTCAGTTATTTTAAAAATTCATTTAGGCTCTTTTTCACCTTCCCATTATACTTCAAATAAAACATCTGTAGTGGTTTAGAAAGCTTAGACTATTAAAACAAAATAATCGACATCTTAGCACTGATCTCATGCTGTTTCATTAACAATGAATCATCAAAGTTGCCAATTTTACACCACAAAATAAAAATGTTTCATACAATAAAACTTTATGTTCCTAGTGGCAATCTATTATTTTATTTAGAAAGATTCATTTAACATCCAGCTGTTGAACGCTAGGTATATTTTAAAATACGTTTGTCATTTAGATATTGATTTACATGTACCAAGGGCATTAAAACAAGTAGATTTTTCTTTTTTAAATGATAGTTATACAATCAGCTTGAAATCTTTTGTACTCATTTTTATTGCTGTATCATGTGAAATTAGAATTTTACCAACTGACAAAAGAATGAATTCACTAGGGCTTATTAAAAAAAAACATTACATTACTACAAATCAAATTCTATTGGAAAGTATATAATATGTCCCAGAAAATCATTTTAATTCCACTTTTATATGCTTACAACATGTCTTACTTGCTATCATGTATTGCGGTAGATAACCTTCATTTTCTAGTCTATAACTGCCAATATCTGCATTTAATCATGGAGTGCTTTTTATCCTGAGTGTGACTATGTACTGAAGGGAGGCTTCACCCAGCCAAACTCCTCACCAGTGATAATGTACCAGGTAAGCCTATATTCTACCTCACTCAGCGGGGAGAGGGCAGGAAAATGTTACCTAACTTTTCTTTATCGGGATGGTGAAAAATTGAATCTTGTTTTTGGATGGCCCACTTCTCTAGAGTTTTGCAAGAATAGTGAGGATTACTTGGTATGCATGCAAAACACAGGGGAAGAAGGGTCTCTAACCAAGGAAACTGTTGAGGCACATATTATCGAAGTATCCATGGTCTACTGGCAAGCTAAAACGCTATTGCCTCCATGCTAGAAGTGGGTACAGGGATCTATTGCCACAAATTCCAAGGCCACAACTATTAGCTACTGGTATTCAATACTTCTAATCAATTTTTAGGATGCTGTGTCATAGTGGGGTACATGTCCCCAACACTTAGAACCCAGCCTCTTTCCCCTTTTTTTTTTTTTTTCTAGTGCAGCCTAGTGAATCTAACCTTTTCTCCTCCATGGTTGAAACAGTTCTTGCCCTTACTCCTGCCCATCTGCCCCTTGAATTACCCAAGCAAAAGCCTTAGCAGGGCTCCCTCTTCAGGAAATTTGTTCTTTTTCATTTTTAAAATAAACTTTATATTTTGGGAATAATTTCAGACTTATAGAAAGGTTTCAAAGATACTACACAAAGTTTTTGTACACTTTTCATGCAGTCTCCCCAATGTTAATATACAATTTTACCTTGTTGCATTTCTAAAACTAAGAAACCAGTATTCGTTTAATACCATGAATTAAACTGCAGACTTTATTCAGGTTTTACCAGTTTTCCACTAATGTCCTTTCCCTGTACGAGGACCTAGTCCAGCATACCACATTGTATTAATTGTGATTTGTTTTGGCTCAGCAACAGAAAAGATATTAAGGTCCTTCAGAGACAGAGGAAGTCCAGATTCTTAACACAGAATCTTCCAGGGTAGGTGAGGAGAGATAACTCCCTTTTATTTTGAGTCATCCACAGTAGCAGGATGAAAATAAGTATTTCAGGAAATTAACTTCTACAATAGTTTTCAAAGCCCTTTCTCATACAGTAATACATTTGAACCATAAACATACTTTTGATGGGGAAACTGATGATCAGAGGAGAGATGTAATTGTCCATATCTAGCAAATGAGGCTTTGACATACAGACCCAATTATATTAGCTGTAATCCTACAAGTAGGAGTTTCTGGGTAGCCAAAATGGTTAAGTACTTAGCTACAAACCAAAAGGTTGGGGATTTGAGTCTACCCCGAGGCACCTCAGAAGACTGGCCTGGCAATCTACTTCTGAAAGATCACGGTCATTGAAAACCCTATGGAGCACAGCTCTACTCTGACACACATGGGGTTGCCAAGAGTTGGAACTGACTCAAGACAACTGTGTGTGTGTGTTTTTTAAATCCTGGGAATCTTTCTACAATGCTATATGCTGCTTCCCAACCTTTCTTCTGAGGCCAGTAGAAGCTTCTGGGACTGAGATAATTTTGCCACTTAAACAACATTATCTTAGATTATTAAGAAACTGAGGTATGTATGTATATATAAATAAATTTGCTCTTTTGTACATGTGCACGAATATATATTAGGTAATAGTTAATAGGGACAAAAATCACACCGGTATTCTGAAACTAGTGAAAAATGTCAACATTCAACCAAATCCAATTATAATAGATTTTAAGGAACTGTCCAACACCATGATTAATGGAGAAAATATTGAAGTTGTCAAGGATTTCATTTTACTTGGATCCACAATCAACACCCATCAAAGCAGCAGTCAAGAAATCAAAAGACGCATTGCATTGGGCAAATATGGTGCAAAAGACCTCTTTAAAGTGTTAAAAAGCAAAGATGTCACTTTGAGGACTGAGGTGCACCTGACCCAAGCCATCGTGTTTTCAATTGCCTCACATGCATGCAAAAGCTGGACAATGAATAAGGACAGCTGAAGGAGAATTATTGCCTTTGAATTGTGGTGTTGGTGAATACTGAATATACCATGGACTCCAAGAGAATGAACAAATCTGTCTTGGATGAAGTATAGCCAGAATGCTCCTTAGAAGCGAGGATAGTAAGACTTGGTTTCACATGCTTTGACATGTTATCAGGAGGGACCAGTCCTGGAGAAGGACATCATGCTTGGTAAAGTAGAGAGTCAGAGAAAAAGAGGAAGACCCTCAATGAGATGAATCAACACAGTGGCTGCAACAATAGACTCAAACATAGCAAAGATTGTGAGGATGGGGCAGGACTAGGCAGCATTTTGTTCTGTTTTACATAATGTCTCTATGAGCCAGTACCAAACCAATGGCACCCAACAACAACAAGGGACTGTCCAAATTCCTTTAATATACCATATTTTTATATATGATATTATTTGAAATATATCAAACTGCATCTTAATAACCAATTTTGGTATAGGCGAACCCAATGGGGCAGTTCTGCTCTGTTCTGGAGGGCCACTATGTGTCAGAATTGACTCAACAGCAACGGGTTTGTTGGTTTGTTTGTTTTAAATATCTATGTGGTCATAGCAATATGTTTCAGCCAAACATAGCAATATCCATTAGTTATGAGAAGAAGAATTCAGTGATAAATTTCAAAATCAAGAATATGACTGTGATCGTTAAGGTCGTGTGTCAACTTGGCTGGGCCATGGTTCTCAGTGGCTTGGCAGTTATGATGTAGTTTGGCAGTGTATGATGATGTGATCACTTCCATGATGAGATTTGATATAATGTGATCACCTCCATGATGGGATCTGCTGTGAGTAGCCAATCAGCTGACAGGGAGTTTCTTTTGGCATGTGGCCTGCACACAATATAGCTGGACTTTCTGGCAAGACTCGTGGACTTTTGCTCACTCTGGATCCTGCAGCTGGCTCCCATTCATCTGATCTCCAGTTCTTGGAACTTGAGCTAGCAGCTGACCTGCTGTCTTACCTGCGAATCTTGGGATTCATCGATCTTCACAGCTTGTGAGCAGGAGCACTGCTGTCTGACCTGCTTATCTTGGGTTTGCAAGCCACTGTGGCTACATGAATCAGAAGCCTCTATCCTGACCCACGCACTGGGGACATTCCAGCTTCTGCAATTGTGTGAGCCATTTCCTTGATATCAATCTTTATCTATATGTATATATATTTATACACCTTACTCATCCTCAACGGCACTGGGTGGGTTTTTTTATACACCTTACTGGTTTTGCTTCTCTAGACAACCCAGCCTAAGACAATGGTTATTTTTATCCCAGAATCAGTCTGCTCTCAAAGGCCCATTCATGGCATTTGAAACTCCCAAACATTGAAATTATTGAAGAATTTAAATCTTATTCGGGCATACCTCAGAGATATTGCAGGTTTGGTTCCAGACCACCGCAATATAGCAAATATTGCTAAAAAAATGAGTTGTGAATTTTTTGGTTTCTCAGTGCATATAAGTTATGTTTATACTATACTATAGTGTATTAAGTGTGCAACAGCATCATGTCTAAAAAAAACAATGTCCGACCTGAATTGAAAAACACTTTAATGCTAAAAAATGCTAACTGTCATCTTTACCTTCAGCGAGTCGTAATCTTTTTGCTGATGGAGCGTCTTCCCTAGATGTGGATGGCTGCTGAACGATCAGGGTGCTGGTTGCTGATGGTTGGCATGGGTGTGGCAATTTTTTAAGACAGCAATGAATTTTGCTGCAAAGATTAACTCTTCCTTTCACAAAAGATTTCTCTGTAGCCTCCAGTGCTGTTTGATACCATTTTACCCACAGCAGAACTTCTTTCAAGTTGGAGTCAATCCTCTCAAACCCTGCTTTTTCAACTAAGTTTATGCAATATTCTAAATCCTTTTTTGTCATTCAACAATGTTCACAGCATCTTCGCCAGGAGTAGGTTTCATCCCAAGAAACCACTTTCTTTGCTCATCCAGAAGAAGTAACTCCTCAGCCATTAATTCAGTCACATCTTCAGGCTCTACTTCTAATTCTAGCTCTCTTGCTATTTCCACCACATCTGCAGTTACTTCCTCCACTAAAGTCTTGAACCCCTCAAAGTCATCTATGAAAGCTGGAGTCAATTTCTTCCAAACTCCTGCTAATGTTGATATTTTTACCTCCGCCCATGAATCACAAAAATTTTAATGGCATCTAGAATGGTGAATCCTTTCCAGAAGGTTTCCAATACTTTGCCCAGATCCACCAGAGGAATCACAATCTATGGCAGCTTTAGCCTTACTAAATGTATTTCTTAAATAATAAGACTTGAAAGTTGAAACTACTCCTTGATCCATGGGGCTATAGAATGGATGTTGTGTTAGCAGGCATGAAAACAACATTAACCTCCTTCCTTGTACATGTCCATCAGAGCTCTTGGGTGACCAGGTGCATTGTCAATGAGCAGTAACACTTTCAAAGGAATCTTTTTTTCTGAGCAGTAGACCTCAACAGTGGGCCTAAAGTATTCAGTAAACCCTGTTGTAAACAGATGTGCTGTCATTCAGGCTTTGTTGTTCCATTTGTAGAGCATAGGATAAGCTTAATAATTACTATCTTTTGATTTAAAGTGAGAGACGTGTTACTCTTCCTTTCACCTGAACATTTATAGGCCATTATAGGGTTTTTAATTGGCCTAATTTCAATATTGTCCTGTCTCAGGGAACAGGGAGGCCTGATGAGAGGGAGAGAGATGGGGGAACAGCTGGTCATTGGAGCAGTCAGAACACACACAATATTGGTCAATTAAGTTCACTGTCTGACATGGGCATAGTTCGAGGTGCCCTAAAACATTTACAATAGTAACATCAAAGATCACTGATCACAGATCACTATTAAAAAGAAAAAAAAAAAAAACCCGTTGCCATCGAGTAGATTCTGACTCATAGCGACCCTATAGGACAGAGTAGAACTGCCCCATAGAGTTTCCAAGGAGCGCCTGTCAGATTCGAACTGCCGACCTTTCGGTTAGCAGCTGTAGCACTTAGCCATTACGCCAACAGGGTTTCCACAGATCACTATAGCAGATATAAAAATCATAACAATGTTTTAAATATTGTGAGAAATACCAAAATGTTACACAGAGATATGAAGTGAACACATGCTATCGGAAAAATGGCCCTGATAGACTTGTTTGATGCAGGGTTGCCACAAAACTTCAATTTGTAAAAACCACAGTATCTGCAAAGTGCAGTAAAATCAGGTATGCCTGTAATTCAAGGAACATCCATTCCACGCACTGCTTAAATTTTCATTTCATTTCTCTCTAAGTAAAAAAAAAAAAAAAAAAAAGGTTCTTCCTGAAGTGACTATTTTATAGTCTGTTTCATGATGGGTAATTGGTCAAATTTTAGCACTGTCTGCAATTACAAATAGAAATATTTTCTTTCTCTTTTTATAGTTCTTTTATAACTCATCAATTGTCCTTTCTAAATAGATTTTCACTGTGGAAAAAAAAATACAAGTCGTCAAAGGGACATTCTATGAAAACATATTCTTTGCTTGTTAAATGATCCAATGTTTCCATGGATCTTAATGAATTTTTCCTATCTTTCCTGAGAGTAAAAAACCAGAATAGTGGTGTATTGTCATTGTTTAAAACAAACCAAATAAGTTTGCCATTCTATCCCTATCTTTTCTTCCCTGTACAAGAACCTCCCACTCTTTAAGACGCACAATAAGACCCATCTTTATTATGTAGCCTTTCTGGTTTGACCAAATAACATTTTGCTTCCTCTGTTTGGTCTCCATAGGCAGACTTCCCACCAATTACATTCTGCTCTCTCGCTTCACCTTCCAAAACTGCTTGGTCTTGACAAATAATGATATAAAATATTAGGTTGCCCATTCATGTATAATTCAATATTTTTATGATGAGTGTTATTATATTTGTATGTGCTATTTCCACATCTATTCAATATTAGAGAAGGTTTCAGAAATTATATCTAGGAAAAGAAAGAGATGTGGCAAAGTTCATGAGAAAATCAAAGACAGAAGTATCTACTATTTCCTATTCTAGAACTTGAGAGTGGGAATTTTGATATATTTATTAGCACAATTCTATGCAAGTTTGTGCCCTTAAGAAATATGATATTTGATAACTAGGCAACAATGAGTGGAAATACTTGGTCATCTTCTATGCTTCATTCAACTTCTAAATGAACTTCACTACTGCATTATTTCACAAATAGCACACCCACACATATAAAGTCCAGCATAGAGCGCTTACAAAAATAATGGGGGGGGGGTGGTTGCGTGGTTGGCAAAAACGTATAATGCACACATTGTATAAAAATACAGCATGTATCTACTCTCTGACATGGTCTTTCTGAACTCATTTTCCTGCTAACTTTATTCCAACAAATAAAACTCCATTATGCAAATAAACTGAGACTAACTAGGTGGTGAATGGATGAGGGAAAGGGATGGAAAGTGTTACTATGTCACAAACCCTCTAATCTAATTAGGCTGTGACTAGTAGTTATTTAGTTAATTGAGTTTGTTGAAACAGAGCATTATCCAAAAAGAAGTATGCAACATATGCTAAACATTTAAAAAACATATAAATGTACATTAATTTGCCAACCTTTGATGTAGGCTAAGGCCTTTTTTTTTGATATGTGATCAAGTCTCATACCCTTATTGCATAAATCTTACCTATAATGCATTGACTACCATTTTCAATTTCTGTTTCTTTAACATGGAGCAGTAACTTAGAGACTTGTGCACCAAGCTGAATACAAACTACTTAGAGGGGCTTTTAATGTTTCCCAATTTTTATACTTTCCTCCCCATATCTAATTTGGCAGCAGTGTGTGTTTAACGGCTCACCTTTACAGTCTTCAAACTCATATTTCGTCAACTTGCGTAACATTTAATTAAATTAGATAAATATAATAATAAGTAGAACTGGTATACTCAGGTTTGGGGACAAATGGAGCTCGCTCACTGGTAAGCATACAGGTCAATTGTGGAGGAGATGTGCTTAGTTACAAGAAGGTGCTCTGCTAGGTGCCAGTGTGCCTTAGGCACCAGTCAATGCCCTGGAGGGGAGACGATAATGGATAGTCATTTTATGAGGAAGTTAAGCAAGCTCAATAGCAGTTGGGACAACAGAGAGTGAGAAACAATGGTGTGAGGTATACGGAAAGAAGAAGCATCTTTGGCAAATGAGACATTCTTTCCCCCGAATAAGGGATAGTTTTATATAAATATAGGAATAAACATTTGTTACTTTATATTTCCAAGAGTATCCAATCAAGTACAATCCCAAAATATCTGCTCTCAGACACGCTGTGCTCTGAAGGAATTCTTTCCTGAGAAATAATGTCCCTGATTGGTTCATTTTCTAATTTGAACTTGAATTAATTACCTGAAGCAATTTCACGAATGTCCCTAAAATATATTTTTGCAAAGATGTTATTGAACTTGTACTATGTAACTATGAACTAAAAATAAGAAACTGACAGCTTAACTTTCCTCCTTGCTTTTTCTTTAATGTGTCTTCCAAACTCCAGAAATAGAAATAACGAAAGCAACAACATTTGGTTCAACAAAAGGCAAGATATGTTGAATGAAATCTTTCAGAAGCTTCTGGGGGTGAGAGTTGTGCTTTCATTTTGCACACCTAATAGCATTGTGCTTTGGGAATTCTTATCAGAATTAAAGACTCTTTTGAAAATTTCCCATCATTAAAACATACTTGTAAAGTTCCCCATTAGTCAACTTATCATACAGTGTACTAAAAATACCCCAATAGAAAATTATATTCAGTGAGGCCCTCTCTTGCTAGGAGTTCCTATTTTTAGCAAGCAGGTGACTGTTTTGAAATTAAAGATTGCTTCTGTTACATAAAATGTTCACGTTTTAAATATTCAGTGCTTTTAAAATGTCATCCATCTTTCCAGAGTTTGCAACCCCAGACGCGTTCTCCAGTACCAGGAATTATGAAAGGTCAACTTTTTTTTTTAAGGACCACAATGCAAGATCACGCACGCCAGGGCCCGAATCTTGTTTTCGCTTGGGTTATACAGAAGCGTGCTGCTCATTCTGAATGACCAAAGTAGCAATGCCTAGTTCTGCTCTGGCTAAAACTTGTTTCCTATCTTATAGTTATAGGCTGCTGTCGCACTCTCTGGTCTCCTTGCCATGATCGCGAGAAAATTTTCAAAAGGACATTATTTTATTTATTTATTCTTCCTGGAGATATGTTTTGCCTTTGCAGTGGCATCGAAGTTTTTTAAAGAATACAGTGCTGTGTTTGTGAATTAGGAAGACAGGTCCAGCAGGAGATTTAACAGGTTTTCAGTCTCATTTACCTTGAATTCACTCTCTGAGTCAGAGAAGAGTTTTGGCAGATGCTAATCCCAGCCTGTTCCGAAATAACTGATTCTGAAGCCTATATATTTACTCGAGAAAACCACTGTTGTTTTTTTTTTTTTGTTTTTGGTTATATATTTAAAAGGACACTCATGCTCATTAAAATACCTTTGTGTAAAATGTTTAAATTGAATGCCACTTTTTTTCCCAGCGAAATACAACATCTGTCAATGTTATCACCACAGCGGCACAAGTCTTCAAATAGTCAGCTGGCTCAGCTCCCAGGTGGTTTGCCAGTAAGATCATTAAGGTTACATTTCTATAGGCCAAGGAAATGTGATGGCTATTTTTAGGTGTTTGTGTGTGTATGTATACATATGTGTAAACACACACACATTTTTCCTTTGTGGTAGATATGTGAGGCTTCACTTTGAAATCATACTCAAAAACCCAGACATATGCCCTACATTTATTTCAAATACACTAGCTTAAAAATAAGGCTTCCCTGAGACACACGCGCACACACATATGCACATACCTATTACAGAAATGAAGTTTACTGGATACTCAGGTATCTGGCCCCTTTACAGCATTACTGGTAATTTCAGCTACTGCTCTTATTTTGGGTTACCTTGGATTTCAAACGATTTGCACTGATGTAACCGTAGGAGGTAATTGGTAGGTTCGATTGTTGTAACAGTCACGACTAACTGAGAAAACACAAAGCTGTACTTGTTTTTCAAATATGTTAACCCTGACTTTTATTTGACCTTAATACCTGATCTACATTTCCATCAGCAAACGCTTACGCATGACTGGGAATAAAAGATTAGTATTTCAAAACATTTCATGGTTTTAAAGAAGGCTAATTGCTAAATAATATTTTTAAATTGTGAAACATGACTATATACAGCATGTGCAAAAACATACACAATATAATAAGTAATTATAAAGAGAACACACATTAAAAAAAAAAAATTTAGTGTCACCCAATTCAAGCCGTAAAATACTGCCAGTATCCAGAGGCCCAGAAGATAACCCTTCAACATCTCAAAATATGAGTATCCCTAAAATATATAAATGGTTTACTCTAGCTTGTTTTTGAAATTTATAGAAATGGAATTATTGGAATTATACTATAACCTTAAGTATCTTGCTTTTTTCCATTCAACATGGTGCTTACAATATTAATCACGCTGTTTTATGTAACTGTAGGTTATTTTCATTGTTACATAGTATTCTATTGTATAAATATAGCCAGTTGGTGCTAGTTTGCGGACATGTAAGTTGTTTTCCAGTTCGGAACTACTGAAAACAACACTGATATAAACATTCTATGCATGCATACTGATGCGCATATGTATTAGATTATCAAAGACCTATACCAAGGAGTGAGATTTTTGGTCATAGGGTACGTGTACCTTCAATTTTAGTAGATAATGCCAAATCATCTTCCCTAGTGGTTGTGCAATTTATCCTCCTACCAGCAGTGTATCAGATTCCTGTTGGCCCATATCCTGAATAACATCGGTATTACCATTTTAACCATTGTTAATCCAATGGCTATCCAGTGATTTTCATTTACCTGATTATTAGTGAGGCTGAGTTCCTTTTCCAGTATGTATCAATATTTTGGATTTCTTCATTTGCAAAGTGTCCACTCAAGTTTTTTAGTCATTTTTTTTAATTAAGTTGTCTTGTCTTATTGATTTGTATATTTGTTTAGAATTTCCTGGATAAGAGGCCTTTATTGCTTATATCTTCAGCAAGTATTTCATTCCATTGTATGTTTCTTCTCATTTTAGTCTCTATGGTATGTTTTTATAAATGAAAGGTCTTTTTAATGTCATTATTTTCTTTATGTGGGGTTTTCATTTGTTTCTTTGTTTTTTTTTTTTTTTTTTTGAGTCCTATTAAAGATATTGGAAACCCCGGTAGCATAGTGCTTAAGAGCTACAGCTGCTAACCAAAAATTCAGCAGTTTGAATCCACCAGGTGCTCCTTGGAAACCCTGTGGGGCAGTTCTACTCTGTCCTTTAGGGTCGCTATGAGTCGGAATCAACTCGAGGGCAACAGGTTTGGTTTTTTGGTTTATTTAAGATACTACCCAATGAATAAGAACATATCATATTCAGTTGGACACTTGAGACTATGTTGCATATCCTGCCTGGTGGCGAAATGACAGGGTAGAGGGGGTTAGAAGCTGGTGAAGTGGACACGAAAAGAGAGAGTGGAGGGAGAGAGTGGGCTGTCTCATTATTAGGGGGACAGTAATTGGGAGTATGTAGCAAGGTGTATATAAGTTTTTGTGTGAGAGATTGACTTGATTAGTAAACTTTCACTTAAAGCACAATAAAAATTGCAAAAAAAAAAAAAGAATATATCGTATTTTATTCTGTTCAGAAAGCTTTAGAGTTTTGCCTTTGACATTTAGGTCTATAACTCAACTGGAGTTGGTGTTTGTGTATGGAGTGAGGTAAGGATATACTTTCGTATTTTTCCAAATGCATATCTAATCTTCCCAGCTCAATTCATTTTAATAAATATCATTTCTTCATGGTTTTTCAATTAAAATTCAAACATGCATATAATCATGGGTTTTTTTTCTGGATTACCTAGTCTATTTCATTGGTTTATCCCTGTGCACATGCCACGTTGTCTTAACTACTAGTTTTTTATTGTCATTGTTTCTTTTTAATAAACCTTGATATCTAGTAGAGGAAGTCCTCCCCCATTATTTTTCTTCTTTAAGAGTGCCTTGGCTATTAGAGGACTTATGAATTTCCGTGTAAATTTTAGAATTTTTTTTCACACAGCCTGAGTTATGGCTTATTAAAGAAATTTTTTTTATTAAAATGAAAGGACAACAAAGCATGGGAAAGACCTCGTGTATGAAAATAAAAGAAGTCAACGATTCTTGTCAATCCCTTTTTGAGGGTCTTCCTCTTTTTTGCTTACCCTCTACCTTGCCAAGCATGATATCCTTCTCCAGGGACTGGCCCCTCCTGATAACAAGTTCAAAGTACCTGAGATGAAGGCTCACCATCCTTGCTTCTGAGGGAACATTCTGCTGTACTTCTTCCAAGACAGATTTGTTTGTTCTTTTGGCAGTCCATGGTATATTCAATATCCTTCGCCAACTCCATAATTCAAAGGCATCAATTCTTCTTCAGTCTTCTTTATTCACTATCAAGCTTTTGCAAGTATATGAGGCATTCAAAAACACCATGGCTTGGGTCAGCCGCACATTAGTACTCAAGGTGACATCTTTGCTTTTCAACACTTTAAAGAGGTCCTTTGCAGCAGATTTAGCCAATGCAATGTATCTTTTGATTTCCTGACTGCTGTTTCCATGGCTGTTGATTGTGGATCCAAGTAAAATGAAATCCTTGACAACTTCAATCCTTTCTCCATTTATCATGATGTTGCTCATTGGTCCAGTTGTGAGGATTTTTTTTTTCTTTATGCTGAGGTGTAATCCATACTGAAGGCTGTGGTCTTTGATCTTCATCAGTAAGGGCTTCAAGTCCTCTTCACTTTCAGCAAGGAATGTTGTGTCATCTGCATGACGCAGGTTGTTAATGAGTCTTCCTCCAATCCTGATGACCTGTTCTTCTTCATGTAGTCCAGTTTCTCAGAATTATTTACTCAGCATACAGATTGAATAAGTATGGTGAAAGGATACAACCCTGACACACACGTTTTCTGACTTTAAACCACGCAGTATCCCTTTGTTCTGTTTGAAGGACTGCCACTTGATCCATGTACAGATTCTTCATGAGCCCAATATAAGTGTTCCAGAATTCCCATGCTTCACAAGTGTTATCCATAATTTGTTATGATCCACACAACTGAATGCCTTTGCATAGTCAATAAAATACAGGTAAACATATTTCTGGAATTCTCTGCTTTTAGCCAGGATCCCTCTGACATCAGCAATGATATCCCTTGTTTCATGTCTTTTTCTGAATCCAGCTTGAATTTCTGGCGGTTCCCTGTTGATGCATTGCTGCAACCATTTTTTAATTATCTTCAGCAAAATTTTACTCGTGTGTGATATCGATGATATTCTTTCATAGTTTCCACATTCTGTTGGATCACCTTTCTTTGGAATGGGCAGAGATATGGCTCACTTCCAGTCAGTTGGCCAGGTAGCTGTCTTCCAAATTTCTTGGCATAGATGAGTGTCATGGATTGAATTATGTCCCCCAAAAAATGTGTGTATCAACTTAGTTATGCCACGTTTCCCAGTATTGTGTGGTTGTCCTCCATTTTGTGATTGCAATTTTATGTTGAGAGGATTAGGGTGGAATTGTAAAACCACCCTTACCCAGGTCACCTCCTTGGTCCAAGATAAAGGGAGTTTCCCTGGGGTGTGGCCTGCATCACCTTTTATCTCTCAAGAGATTAAAGGAAAGGGAAGCAAGCAAAGAGTTGGGGACCTCATATCACCAAGCACGTAGCACCAGGAGCAGAGTGCATCCTTTGGACACCGGGTCCCTGTGCCTGAGAAGTCCCTCGACCAGGAGAACATTGAGGACAAGGACCTTCCTCCAGAGTTAACAGAGAGAGAAAGCTTTCCCCTGGAGCCAATGCCCTGAATTTGCACTTGTAACCTACTAGAGAGTGAGAAAATAAATTTCTCTTTGTTAAAGCCATCCACTTGTGGTATCTCTGTTATGGCAGCACTAGATGACTAAGACAGAATTTGGTACCGAGAGAGTGGGGTGCTGCTCTAATGGATACCTAAAATATAGAAGTGGTTTTGAAACTGTGAATGGATAGAGTTGCAACAGTGGCAGAGGACCAACACAGCAGAGAACCTGCAGTGGCAGAGAAGTGGCAACAGCAGAGAACTAACAGCAGCAGAACCAGGAGACCAGCATGAGATGGTGCTGGACCCAACCCATGGAGTGAGAGAGCTGAGTGCCTGTGCACAGGAGGCTTCCTGGCAGAGTGGGGTGCCTCTGGGCACTTACCAGTGGAGCTACAGAGCTTTGGAACACTTGCCCCAGCAGGGCAGATGTGGGTGTGAGGCCCCAGGAGCCCAGAGGACAAGAGACCAGGAAACAGAAGCTGAAGAGACAAGAACACTAGAAGCCAAGCTGCCTCAGTCTCAAAAGGTATGGCCATGACCTCAGGGGATTCAAAGGGTGGAGCAATGGCCTCTGGTGTTTCTAAGGGTGGAGTTGCCACTCTGGTGGACTAGCAGCATGGTGGGACTAAAGCTAAGGGAACAGAGTTCCTGTCCCAGTGGGCCTGCAAGGCTGAGTTGAAGTCCAGGGCCGAGGGGCCTCCACTCAGAATTCAGACAGTGTGGCCAATACCTAGAGTCTAGAGGGCAGGGGCATTGTGTAAATTGTTTCAGAGAACAGGGAATTATTTTCAAAGCTTTGAGGGCTAATATAATGTGTTCTGCTGACTTGCTTGGTGCCTATTATGCCTTCTTTCCCTCCAGTTTCTCCCATTTGTAATGGAAATGTCTAGCTTGTGCCTGTTCTGCCGTTGTACCTGTGGAAGCAGATAATTTGTATTCTAGATTTCACACATGAAGAGGAACTTTTGGAGTTAGAGTTAAGGCTTTTGCTATCGTATGACAGGGTGAATATGTTTTGCATGTTACAAAGATGTGATTTTTGGGGGGCCAAAGGGTGGAACGTCATGGATTGAATTATGTCCCCCCAGAAAATGCATGTATCGACTTGGTTACACCATGATTCCCAGTATTGTGTGGTTGTCCTCCATTTTGTGATTGCAATTTTACACTGAGAGGATTAGGGTGGAATTGTAAAACCACCATTACTCAGGTCACCTCCTTGATCCAAGGTAAAGGGAGTTTCCCTGGGGTGTGGCCTGCATCACCTTTATATCTCTCAAGAGATAAAAGGAAAGGGAAGCAAGCAGAGTTGGAGACCTCATACCACCAAGAAAGCAACACCAGGAGCAGAGCACATCCTTTGGACACAGGGTCCCTGTGCCTGAGAAGCTCCTCAATCAGGGGATTACTGAGGACAAGGACCTTCCTCCAGAGCCAACAGAGAGGGAAAGTCTTCCCCTGAGCCAACGCCCTGAATTTGGACTTGTAACCTACTAGACTGTGAGAAAATAAATTTCTCTTTGTTAAAGCCATCCACTTGTGGTATCTCTGTTATGGCAGCACTAGATGACTAAGACAATGAGGGAGCGCTTCCAGTGTTGCATTCATTTATTGAAACATCTCAACTGGTATTCTGTCAATTCCTGGAGCCTTGTTTTTCATCAACGCCTTCAGTGCAGCTTGGAATTCTTCCTTCAATACCACCGGTTCTTGATAATATGTTACCTCCTGACATGGCTGGATGTCAACCAATTCTTCTTGGTGCAGTGACTGTGTATTCCTTCCATCTTCTTTGATGCTTCCTGCATCATTTAATATTTACCCTGTAGAATCCTTCAATATTGCAACTTGAGGCTTGAATTTTTTTCTTTAGTTCTTTCCACTTGAGAAATGCTGAGCACGTGCTTCCCTTTTGGTTTTCTATCTCTAGCTCTTTGCACACGTCATTATAATACTTTACTTTTTCTTCTCAAGCCACCCTTTGAAATTTTCTGTTCAGCTCTTTTACTCCATCATTTTTTCCTTTTGCTTTAGCTACTCAGCATTTTTGAGCAAGTTTCAGAGTCTCTTCTGACATCCATGTAGGTCTTTTCTTTCTTTCCTGTCTTTTTAATGACCTCTTGCTTTCTTCATGCATGATATCCTTGATGTCATTCCACAACTTGTCTGGTCTTCCTGTCATTAGTGTTCAACGCTTCAAATCTATTCTTCAGATGGTCTCTAATTTCAGGTGGGATATACTCAAGGTTGTACTTTGGCTCTTGTGGACTTCTAATTTTCTTCAGTTTCAACTTGAACTTGCATATGAGTAATTGATGGTCTGATCCGCAGTTGACCACCCTGGCCTTGTTCTGACTGATGATATTGAGCTTTTCCTTTGTCTCTTTCCACAAATGTAGTCGATTTGATTCCTGTGCATTCCATCTGGTGAGGTCTATGTGTACAGTGGCTGTTTATGTTGGTGAAAAAAGGTATTTGCAATGAAGAAGTCGTTGGTCTTGCAAAATTTAATCATTCCATCTCCGGCATTGTTTCTATCACCAAGGCCATGTTTTCCAACTGCTTTTCCAACTTTTGCATTCCAATCACCAGTAATTATCAGTGCATCCTGATTACATGTTCCATCAATTTCAGACTGCAGACATTGGTAAAAATCTTCAATTTCTTCATCTTTGGCCTTAGTGCTTGGTGCATATATTTGAATAATAGTCCTATTAACCGATCATCCTTGCAGGCATGTGGATATTATCCTATCACTGACAGAGTGGTACTTCAGGATCAGTCTTGAACTGTTCGTTGTCACGATGAATGCAATGTCATTTCTCTTCAAGTTGTCATTCCTGGCATAGTAAACCATATGATTGTCCAATTCAAAATGACCAATACCAGTCCATTTCAGCTCGCTAATGCCTAGATATCGGTCTTTATGTGTTCCATTTCATTCTTGACAATTTCCAATTTTCCTAGATTTCATTTCCTACATTCCAATTATTAATGGATGTTTGCAGGTATTTCTGCTCATTTTGAGTCGTGCCATATTAGCAAAAGAAGGTCCCGAAAGCTTGACTTCATCCTTCTCATTAAGACTGACTCTCCTTTGAGGAGGCAGCTCTTCCCCAGTCATCTTTTGAGTGCCTTCCAACCTCAGGGGCTCATCTTCCGACACTATATCAGACAATGTTCCCCTGTTATTCATAAGGTTTTCACTGGCTAAATCTTTTCAGAAGTAAGCTGCCGGGTCCTTCTTCCTACTCTGTTTTAGTCAGGAAGCTCAGCTGAAACTTGTCCACCATGGGTGACCCTGCTGGTATTTGAATACTGGTGGCATAGCTTCCAGCATCACAGCAGCACACAAGCCCCCAAAGCAGGCAAACTGACAGATACATGGAGGATTTCATTACTACTGACACCTTTAACCTCATACAGGTCATAGGCAGTGAGATTTCTCCTGAAGCTCCCTCGGAGGTAGGTAAAAGAGTGATTTGTGGTGACAACATTTTGTCCTCTTAAGTTGAGAAGGGACACCGGAATAACGTTCTGCCCACAGACCCTGCATACACAACTCTCTCCCTAAGTGTGTCTTCCAGTGCAAGAGGAGGTATAACTTATGGCTAGAGCATCTCACGCTCTCCCTGCTCACATAATGCTTCTCCCAAAAAAAGCTGTTCTCTGTTGTATAATGAAGTATGCCTTTATCCGAAATTCTTGCCCTTCTCCCTGCACACATGGTGTGTCTATTCTGTGTCCTCTGGCATATGAGGAGGAGTGATTTATAGTTAAAGCACTGGCTACACCAACTGAGAACATAAAACGTCTTATTTGAGTGTGTCTTCTAATGTTTGATGAGACCTGAATTCTGGCTGAAGCCTCAGCCACACTCACTTCAAATATAGGGTTTCTCCTGAATGATGTCTAAGAACATGCTTGGCATTTCTGAGGCTGAAAGAACTAAAGAAAAAAAATTTAAGCCTTGAGTTGCAATATTGAAGGATTCCATGGGCAAAATATTAAACGACACAAGACGCATCAAAAGAAGATGGAAGGAATACACAGAGTCACTGTAACAAAAAGGACTGGTAGACATTCAACCATTTCAGAAGGTAGCATATGATAAAGCACCGGTGGTATTGAATGAAGAAGTCAAAGCTGCACTAAAGGGGCTGCAGAAAAACAAGCCTCTAGGAATTGACAGAATACCAGTTGAGATGTTTCAATAAGTGAATGCAACACCAGAAGCACTCACTCATCTATGCCAATAAATTTGGAAGAGAGCTACCTGGCCAACCAACTGGAAGAGAGCCATATCTCTGCCCATTCCAAAGAAAAGTGATCGAAAAGAAGGCAGAAACTGTGAAAGAATATCATCGATATCACACACGAGTAAAATTTTGCTGAAGATAATTAAAAAATGGTTGCAGCAGTGCATCAACAGGGAACTGCCAGAAATTCAAGCTGGATTCAGAAGAGGGTGTGAAACAAGGGATATCATTGCTGATGTCAGAGGGATCCTGGCTAAAAGCAGAGAATACCAGAAAGATGTTTACCTGTGTTTTATTGACTATGCAAAGGACTGTGTGAATCTGTCATGGATTGAATTGTTCCCCCCAAAAAATATATGTCAACTTGGTTAGGCCATGATTACGGGTATTGTGTGGTTGTCTTCCATTTTGTGATTGTAATTTTATGCTAAAGAGGATTAGGGTGGGATTGTTACACCACCCTTGCTCAGGTCACCTCCCTGATCCATGTAAAGGGAGTTTCCTGCGGTGGGGCCTGCACCACCTTTTATCCCTCAAGAGAAAAAAGGAAAGGGAAGCAAGCAGAGAGTTGGGAACCTCATACCACCAAGAAAGCAGCACCTGGAGAAGAGCATGCCCTTTGGACACGGGGTCCCTGCACCTGAGAAGCTCCTCGGCCATGGGAAGATCGAGGACAAGGACCTTCTTCCAGGGCCGACAGAGAGAGAAAGCCTTCCCCTGGAGCTGACGCCTTGAATTTGGAGCTTTAGCCTACTTTACTGTGAGAAAATAAATTTCTCTTTGTTAAAGCCATCCACTTGTGGTATATCTGTTATGGCAGACCTAGATGACTAAGACAGGATCATAACAAATTATGGATAACATTACGAGGAATGGGAATTCCAGAACACTTAATTGTGCTCATGAAGAATCTGTACATGAATCAAGAGGCAGTCCTTCAAACAGAACAAGGGGATACTGTGTGGTTTAAAGTCAGGAAAGGTGTGTGTCAGGGTTGTATTCTTTTACCATACTTATTCAATCTGTATGCTGCGCAAATAATCCAAGAAGCTGGACTATATGAAGAAGAACAGGTCATCAGGACTGGAGGAAGACTTATTAACAACCCGCATTATACAAATGACACAACATTGGTTGCTGAAAATGAAGAGGACTTGAAGCACTTACTAATGAAGATCAAAGACCACAGCCTTCAGTATGGATTACACCTCAACATAAAGAAAACAAAAGTCCTCACAGCTGGACCAATAAGCAACACCATGATAAATGAAAAGATTGAAAACATAGCAATGATTTTGAGGGTGGCACAGGACTGCTCAGTATTTCCTTCTGTCATACATAGGGTCACTGTGAGTCAGAACTGACTCAATGGCACCTAACAACAACGACAATGGATTTCCAAATAAATTTTAGAATAAGTTTTTAAAGTTCTAAAAATTAAAAAAAAGTAGTGGTTTTACTGTGATCACACTTAGACTATAAAATTAATTTGGAAAGAATTGACATCTTTACAATATTGAGTCTTCCCATTCAGCACTGTTAATCACCATTTATTTAGGCCTTCTTTAATTTCTGTCTGTGAAGTTTTAATATTTTACCCTTGAAGGTCTTACATATTTTTAAAAAATTTATTCCTGAGAATAACATGTTTTAAGCTATTGTACATTGTATATTTTTAAATTTAATTTTTACTGTTGGCTTTTGCTATATGAAAGTATGATTCATTTTTCTATATTGATTTTTGTCTCCTGCAAACTTGCTAAGAAAGCTTGCTATTTCTAATAATTCATCCGTAGATTTTTTATATATTCTGTGCACTCAAGATTTGTATTGTCTGTGGAATAGGACGGTTTTATTTCTTCTTTTCCAGTCCTCATAGTTTTTAATGTATTTTTCTTGCCTTACTCTGCTTCCTGAGAACTCCAAGGCAATGGTGAATAGAAATAATGATAGAGAAAATCATTACCTTATACCAGGTTTCAAAGGAAAGCTTTTAAATTGACAATCATAAGGATGACATTTTCTGTGCTTACCATATGACCCTAAGTACTTACTGATACAATTTATATATTAAGGAAGTTCCCTTCTATTTGTATCTTGCTAATGGTTTTTATCATGAATAAATTAAATTTTAACAATTTTGTCTGCATACATTAATCATTTACATGATCATTTCTATATTTTTCTTCAGTCTTTTAGAGTGTTTATGAACCATACTGATTGATTGTCTAAAATGAATCCAAACTTGTATTCTTGACATAAGCCCAACTTGGTCATAACAGATTACTTTTTATATGTTTTTGGATTTGGTTTGTTAATAATTTGTTTAAATTATATTAATCTATTTCTGTGAGATTAGAATCAAAGTGATGCTAGCCTCATAGAATATCTTCGAGAATGTTCAAAATTTTATTTTTCTTTGGGATGATCTGTGTAAAGTTGAAATTGCTTTATCGTTTAATGCTTGATACAACGCATCAGTAAAGCCTTCTGTGCCTGAAGTTTTTGTTTAAAAAAATTGATTGATGACGCAATTTCTTACTGTTTAAAGGAGTGTTAAGTTTTCATCTTTCTTCTTAAATCAGTTTGGGTAAACCATATTTTATAGGTAATATTTTCATTTCATCTAAATTTTTTGTATAAATTGACCATTACTGTTCAATATTGCAGGATTTGTAGTTATTTTTCCATTTTTATTTCTGATACAGATTAAGAGTGCCTCCCTTTTTTATTTCTTGGTAAGTCTCATAAAAAGCTTACCATTGGCCTTTTCATAGCATTAACTTCTGGCATTATTGATCCACTGCGTTGTTCCTCTCTATTATTCTTTTTATTTCATTAGTACTGACTCTTATTTTTATTATGCCCTTTCTTCTAATTTCTTTGGGTTTGCTGTTATGCTATATTTCTAATTGTTTAACTGGATGCTAAGAATTTAACTTTTAGCATTTCCATTACTGTAATATATTCACATTTCGTTCTGTTGTACATAGGGCTGCTATGAGTTGGAACTGACTTGACAGCATCTAACAACAATATATTTACTAAGGACTGTAAAATTTCCTTTATGTATTGGTTCAGCTAAATATCACAAGATGTGATTTGCAGCATTATCAATAGAGTTCAGTTCAATTTTCTTTCTAATTTCATATTTTGATTTATTTGACCCATGACCTATTTAGAAGTGTTTAATGACTTTCAAATATATGGGAATTTTCTAATTTACTCTTCTTTTTTTTTTTTTTTACTCTTCTTTAGCTGTTTCTAGCATAGCGTTTATTTTATATTTATTCCATTCCTCACTGACAAGTTTCCTAGGTATACAAACAGATTGTCTTGCAAATGATGACAGTTAAATTCTTCCTTTCCCATTCTTCTGACTTACATTTTCTTTCATGTCTTATTGCACTAGCTTGTTTGTCTAACACAATGTTGAACATGAGTAGTGATAACAGCCCTCCTTGTCTCATTCTTGACCTCAATGGAAGCATTTCAATACTTAATTATTGAAATTATATTTCCTGTAATTTTTTTAAGTTGTTTTCATTATATTTAAACATCTTCTCTCTATTCTTCATCTGCTGAGAATTTCGTCATGAATAAGTTCAGTCACGCATCCTTCCCTCAAGGTTTCCTAAGTCAGTTAAAGGCATCATCAGCCATCCAGTTATGCATGCCTGAAACCTAGAGGCTATCGTTTACATTCAATATAACACCAGGTCTTAGAGATCTTACCTCTTAAATATATCTCAAATCCATCCACATCACTCCATCTCCACCACAGCCACCTACTCCAAGCCACTATTACCTTTTTCTTGGACTACTGCATCAGCCTCCAAACTCATTTCCTAATTGTGCTTCCACAAATGTTTCTTCCTACTGCTTCCACTCTATTATACACAAAGCAACCACGGTAATCTTTTACAATACAAATCTGATTATGTTACTACCTTGCTTAAAAGAGCTGAGTGACTTTCCACGATTGCTTATGATCTGAGGCTCACCTGTATCTCCAGGATAATCTCACACAGCTCTCTACCTCACCTTCTGAACTCCAGTTATACTGGCTTCATTCCAGTTCCTCAAATATGCCACTTACTCTCCAGTCTCGTGGCATCCATTGGTATTAAGGAGATTTTGGACCATTTAGCATTTTGATAGCTATTTTCTATTGATAGCTCCTAAATTTCAATTGGAAATCCTGGTGGCATAGTGGTTAAGTGCTACAGCTGCTAACCAAAGGGTTGGCAGTTTGAATCCACCAGGTGCTTCTTGGAAGCTCTATGGGGCAGTTCTACTTGGTCCTATAGGGTCACTATGAGTCGGAATCGACTCAACGGCACTGGGTTTGGTTTTCTCGTTGGGAAATTTCAATTAGGTGAACATTGACCACGTGGCTCTATTAGTAGGGGTGTCCATTATTTGAAGCAATTTCCTCTAGAATACTATTCTCCAGCATCCTAGCCCCCGATTGATCTCCTATCCTTCAGCCTTAGAGATATCAAAGATTCTGGGAAAACGTAAAGGCACTCCTCCGAAGAGAAAGGGTTGTGGTCCACCGATCAGGAAAGGTAACACAATAAAGTCAGAGATCAAGTTCTCTCAACAATTACCTTGGTAACCTTGTACAAATCATGCTCCTCTAATTCTGATTTCCTTGGGAAAGTGTGGTATGGATAGTTCCTACCTAATAATAATCTATAATAACCTAATGATGTTTCTAGGAGTGTCAATTAAAATATAAGTGAAGAGCATTTCAAAATGCTCTGTAATTGTTAATTGTTGCTATTGTAGAGGGTACTATTATTTCAGAACAAAATAGTTACAGAACTATGTTAACATCCTTAGAAAAAATGAAAGGATTCTTGGAAATTTGGCATATCTGGTTACACAGCTGAGATAATTACTGGACAATAGTTTCCTGTGTCTGGCAGGAAACATTTACATGGTGAGGCAACTATCAGCAATATGATTTTTTTCCAGGCAATTATTCACTTTAATTTCTGTCTTTGAATCTTGTCCTGCTGTTCACCACAATTTCCTAGTAAGTCATGTATGTCATGATGCAAATGTTATACAGAAAAGGTGACAGAACAAAAGAAGGGAGCATATGTACATTTTAAGAGGACTTCCACAAACAGTGTTAGTTGCTAAGATTGTAGCATACACAAAGGAAATTTTATCATTAGAAATTTTGTACTTCATAATAAATTGAAGAATATGTATCAATAAAGCATCCTCATTTCACAAATCAAGCTAGTTGGACAAAGTACTTCAGGTTGAATAAATAATTTTTCTCTTCTTATATTTTCTGAACTAGACGTGATTGAAAAATTGAATTGATCATTGCCAAGTCACCCAGCATGAAGTGCTTTTGACGGCAAACACTTCTAAAGTATATCTATTAAAATACCATTTGTTTCATAGCTATAAAAAAAAGAAGCCATTATGAATCTCCTCAATCAAGTTTTCTCCAGGACAGTTCTTTTACTTGCGTGAGTAGAATGTTTCCAATACAGCTTTCAGAAAATCCAATTCCTTGATCAGTAAGGCAATACCTAAGGAGTCCCTATTTATCGGGCTACATCTATGGCTTAGGTGGCTATGAGTCCTTATACAAGTAGAGAAGATATGTCCTCTAAATCTCACAATTATCCCCACTACAGAGCATGATTATCTGGAAGTCAATTCTTCCCTCTCCACTTTTTGGAATAAATTATTTTTATCCTTTTAATCTGCTAAGGAGCCCTAGTGACACAGAGGTTAAGCACTCAGCTGCTGTCTTAGGCTGTGTTCTTTAGAGAAGCAAAACCAGTAAAGTGTATAAATACCTATACAGAGAGATTTATATCAAGGAAATGGCTCACACGGTTGTAGAGGCTGTAACGTCCCAAGCCCATGGGTCAGGATAGAGGCTTCTCCTGATTCACATAGCCACAGGGGCTGATGAACCCAAGATCAGCAAGTCAGGGAGTAGGGCTCTTGCTCACAGGTTGCGAAGATCAATGAAAACCAAGATTGGCAGGCAAGACCACAGGTAAGCTGCTAGCTCAAGTTCCCAGAAGGGGAGGTTAGACTAACAGAAGCCAGCTGCAGGATCCAGAACAAGCAAAAGCTCACAAGCCTTGCCAGAATGTCCATTTATTCCATGAAGGCCCATGCGCCCAAAGAAACTCCCTTTCAACTGATTGGCTACTCACAGCAGATTCCATTATGGAGTTAATCACATCATATTGAATCTCATCATGGAAGTGATCACATCATTACAACTGTCAAACCCACCAGCCACTCCTCAGAAGAAATATGTGGTAGTCTGTGTCCATAAATATTTCAGCCTTGGAAACCCTATGGAACAGTTCTACTCTGTCCTATAGGGTCGCTATGAATCGGAATTAACTCACTGGCAACAGGTTAGGTTAGGTTTAATCTGTTCTTGTGTAGTTTCTTCCTCTACCTTGTATATCTCATACTCTATTTTTTTAATGTGATTATGAACTTCCAGAGGGTAGGGCCACATAAGATATTTCTCTATAGCAGTGCATGGCAGACACCAGACATACCATAAATGGCTTTTGAATGAACTAACAAAAGAATAAACAAGTGAAACTGTTCTAATCCTCTTCCCAACTAGAATCAATCTTTCCCTCCATCTATGCCTCTGCTGGATAATTTTCTGTTGATCTTCCAGGTCCACTAGCCAGTGCTCTTTAACCCACTCTGTGCCTCAGGAAACTAACCTATAGGGACTGTTTCAACACATTCCCTTGCTTTCTGGGCTCTGGTTTTGTTCAGCCAATGGAGTCACTAGGAGGAGATCAGAAGGTAGTCTGATTTATTTTTCAACAAATTTTGGAAATTTCTTGCCAGTCTTTCTTCAAATATTCTTCCTGGCCCATTCTCTCTCTCCTTTCCCTCTGGGATTCCAATTACACATACTTTATACCACCCTATATTGTCCCGCACATCACTGAGTTTCTGTTCATTTCTACCAATCTTTCTCTTTTCTGTTCTTCATATTAGATAATTTCTACTGATCCATCTTTAAGTTAAGTTACTCTTATTTTCTGTAGTCTCCAATTTGTTGTTACATCTCTCTACATGACTTTTGCATTTCAGATACTGTAATTATCAGTCCCAAATTTTATATTTGTTTCTTTTGTTTTTTATATAGTTTCCTTTTCACTGGTGAGATTCCTTCTCAATTCACTCATTAAGATCTTCTTTTCCTTTAGCATCCTTAATTGCTTAGTCCAATATCTGGGTCATCTCTGGGCCTGTTTCTTTTGGCTAATTTTTTTCTTAAAAACTCACAGGTTCCTGCTTCATCGCATGTCTCATAATTTTTATTTTATGCTATATTTTATACCTTGTGGGTGATCCTTTGTAGGGAATCTGAATTATGTTGTCTTCCTTTAAAGGATAGAATTTTTACTAGCAGGCAGTTAACTCCAATATCTCATAGCACTGTATAACCTCTAGTATCACTGTTCAATTCCCTCTTACACGTTAGGTAATTGTTGCTAAGCCTTTTGTGGCCTTGCCTTGTACATATGTATCCCAGCCCTTGGCTGAAGATGCATTGTGAGTCATCTCACGAACTTCTGGGGCCCCCCTCTGCACAGTTTCCTCTTTTCTATTCTAGTACTCTGAAAATTATTTTAAACATCCCTCTTTCAAAATTTGCTCTTAGAACAATGAGCATTTTCCAAAAATTTGTGAAAATTCCTTATAGAGCAGATGTTAAGTCAGAAAGGCTTGGGTTTAAAGATTGATTCTGCCACTTTATTGCTATGTGGTTTTGGCCAATTTACATAATCTCATTGAATCACAGTTTCCTTATCTGAATAATGGGAAGAATAACAACTATCTCTTAGAGTAGTTGTGACAATTACAAAATGGATCAATATGCCTAGGACAGTGTCTGCCATAAAACAGTGTTCATTAAATGTTGTTGTTGTTGTTAGGTGCCATCAAGGCCATTTCGACTCACAGCAACCATATAGGACAGAGTAGAACTGCCCCATAGGGCTTCCAAGGATCAGCTCGTGGATTCAAACTGTTCACCTTTTGGTTAGTAGCCCAGTTCTCAACCACTGGGCTCCATTCAATAAATAGTAGCACTAATAGCAATATTGGAAGTAACAGCATAAGTATTATACTTGTAGCAAAATGACCTTAACCACAAACTCTCTAAGTAAAAAAATCTAGTGTTCTCTCTTGATATAGAAATTAAATCTAATAGCTTTAAAATTCTTCCCTTACTATATGGATTCTCTTTAAAAACACGAGTTATCAACAGCTTCCTTAATCATCTTAAACTGTATGCAATGGTAAATGCAATTAATCTTGGAATTTGACCGTGTTTTTTTTTTTTATGGTATCTATTATAAAATATCTTTGATATTTATGCTTGACTCATACTTTAGATTCATCCAGAAAGCATCGGATAGAAGTAGGAGAGGTACAAACCAAACACTTGTATCAGTGTGTGATTCACAGCATTCAATATGTACAGGAACTAATTAGTGACATTGGTAAAGATTTAAAAAAAGAACTCCTAATGGCAAACTAATAACACTATAATGTGTTTAAAAATAATAAAGGTAGATGATTCTTGTTTGGTAGCTAACAGCCTTCTACAAACATCAGGTCTACTGAATTTAATGTTGATTTTTATATTCAAATATATTTGGCTGTGACCCTAACCTCTCTGGTTACAGAGTTCCCTCATCTGAAAAAAAAGTGTTTAGACTTTATATTTAAGGTAAACTATAGCTTTTTTTTTATAGCTCAAAATAATATAAATGTATATCTCTTTTATATAATTTTCTCATGGAAATAATAGCTAAAATAATCATTCAAATTCTTTTCTAATGTCAATATCTTTCTTATGGTGTACAATTTACAAGTAGTTTCTGAATACAGACCTTATTTTATATTTTCTCCATTGCCACATTTTATATTACAGTGTATGAAGTCTAAACTGAAAATTTTTAGCTCTTTTGATTAAGATATGTTTATCATGGAAATCTAAATCTGTCAGTCCATGCCTTTGAACCATTTCATAGTATTTTTCTCACAATTCCATACTCATGATCTGAAATACCCTTCTTGTGTGACACTTACTATGAATTTAATGTGACACCCTTTGAAATATCTACTAAATTTTCATGAAGGATACAGAACCAGACGCGTGAGAGGCACTATGCCAATGTAAATCTTGAATGTAGTTGGGAGCAGGGGGCAGTGAAACAACGACCTGCAGTAGAATTTTAAAAATTACTTCTCTAGTATTATACTGACTTATTGTTGTGCATTACATTAATGAGAAGCATAAAATTATTATTGCAGTGTTGATTTCTAGTCAATGAAAACGACTTAGGAAGAATGGTATTTAAAACATAGTTTGGATGAAAATCTCTAAGTGTGGGCATTTATTTAAAGGTACAACAAATACTGAGAAATATATATATATATTTTTTAATTTTTGCATGTGTTTTAAAGATACGCCTTGACTTATTTTTTCCGTGATAACTTTGAGTTTTCTGGAAAGTCCGAGACTAACATTAATAATGGTATTTTCTTCACTCTACAAATTGCCTTACATCTCAATTAAGTGTAATTAAAAGATTCTTGAGAGCAGAGAATGTGTCAAACTCATTACTCTAATCCCTTGGTGCCTAATTTAGTGTCTTAAATGTCATTGGTACAGAGAAAGTGATACCTCAATTGAATTGAGACTCAGGCAGCCTCCAGTGTGGATGGCCTCTGACTTTGCAAACTGAATCCTTAATCCCAAACCTTGCCCTGCCTGAGGACTGTGCTCTATTTTCACATTATGCACAGTTAGAAAAACAATGACTCTCTCAGACCACAAGCACATCATTGAGTAAATTCTGACTACAGAGTTATAGTTGATATCCATATAGACTGGAAACAAGTACTACAGCCAGCATTAAATTAATTAGATGTTGTTTTAAGCTGGGTTCTCTAGCACCTTTCAGACTAACCAGACTTGAGAACCAATTTAGAAAATTTATTCTTACACTTTTGCTTCTCTAGAACTGCTCTGGTACCTCAGGCTGCATTCCCTAGAGAAGCAAAACCAGTCAAGTGTATCAATACATATATAGGGAGATTTATGTAAGAAAACAGCTCACAAGGTTGTAGAGGCTGGAATGTCCCAAGTTCGTGGGTCAGGCTAGAGGCTTCTCCTGATTCACATAGTTGCAGGGGCTGGCAAACCCAAGGTTGGCAGGTCAGACAGCAGGGCTCTTGCTCACAGGCTGTGAAGATCGATGAATCCCAAGATCAGCAGGTAAGACCGCAGGTAAGCTGCTAGCTAAAGTCGCAAGAACCGGAGGTCAGGTGAACAGAAGCCAGCTGCAGGATCCAGAGCTAGCAAAAGTCCACGAGCCTTGCCAGAATGTCCACTTACATTTGAAGCAGGCCACATGCCCAAGGAAACTCCCTTTCAACTGATTGTTTACTCATAGTAGATCCTATCATGGGGGTGATCACATTACATCAAATCTCAACATGGAAGTGATCACAACATCATACGACTGCCAAACCACTGAGAATCATAGCCTAACCAAGTTGACACACAATCCTAACCATAACAGTTGTGGAAAATTCAACAACCCTAAAAAGTCATCTTAAAGTTCAAGTGACATTTTGCTCAGTATATACACGTTGATGCTTTTGTTATAAACTGCACCAATTCACCAATGTAGTCTAATATTGGAAAATAAATAAGGTACCTTATTAAACCCTGACAATAACTTTGAGTACTGAAGAAGGGGTTACTAAACAAGGCATTTCAGTAGCCAATAATTAAATTCTAAGGAACTTATTAAAATAATTAACATACATAATTTAAATATTTATATCCCACATGTTTCACAAAATTAAAATCACAACAGAAAAAAATCAATACATCCTAAAAAATTAAAATAAAATGATAAAGGCCACTCATTATTCTGTACTGCAATTAGACCCAGATCTAACCTTTGCTACTTCTATGATAAAACAAGTATTGATTATAGCATTTTTAATTAGGATTACTTTAATTAGAAGAGAATACCTTATTATCACTTAACGATCAGATGTCTTCCCAACTGTTCCCTGTAAAAAATTTACTATAATTTAAGAAAGAAAAACTACTGCTATTTTATAGAAGCTATAAAAAAAAAAAAATTAATATATATTGATGCATAAAAAATGTGTTTTTTCAGAAGTTTTAATCTTAAATAAACACAATTGTATATTTGAGGTCTTTTATTTTGATTGAGTTGTTTCCTTTTTATTAAGAAATAATTTGCTACTTCAATTAAAGCAATGCCTATTGTCCCCAACACCTACTTACTTTCTTATTATAAAGACTAACTTTAAAATGTATACCTGTGTTTCATTTACTATGCAAAGGCATTCCACTGTGTGGACCATAACAAACTATGGATAAACATTGTGAAGAATGGAAATTCCAGGACACTCAACTGAGCTCATACGGAACTTGTACATAGACTAAGAGGCAGTCGTGGGAAAAGAGCAAGGGGCTACTGTATGGTTTAAAATCAGGAAAGCTGTGCGTCAGGGTTATATCCTTTCACCGTACTTATTCAACCTGTATGCTGAGCAAATAATCCGAGAAGCTGGATTATATGAAGAAGAATACGGCATCAGGATTGGAGACTAATTAACAACCTACGTTACGCAGACGGCACAACATTGCTTGCCTGCTGAAAGTGAAGAGGACTTGAAGCACTTACTGATGAAGATCAAAGATGACAGTCTTCAGTATGGATTACATCTGAGCATAAAGAAACCAAAAATCCTCACAACTGGACCAATCAGCAACATCATGATAAATGGAGAAAAGATTGAATTTGTCAAGGACTTCATTTTACTTGGATCCACAATCAACAGCCATGGAAACAGCAGACAAGAAATCAAGACACATTGCGTTGGGCAAATCTGCTGCAAAGGACCTCTTTAAAATGTTGAAAAGCAAAGATGTCACCTTGAAGACTAAGGTGCACCTGACCCAAGCCATGGTATTTTCAATTGTATCATATGCATGTGGAAGCTGGACAATGAATAAGGAAGACTGAAGAAGAATTGATGCCTTTGAATTATGGTGTTGGCAAAGAATTTTGAATCTATCGTGGACTGCCAAGAAGAACGAACAAATCTGTCTTGGAAGCAGTACAGCCAGAATGCTCCTTAGAAGCAAGGATGGCGAGACTTCGTCTCACATAGTTTGGACATGTTATCAGGAGGAACCAGTCACTGGAGAAGGACATCATGCTTGGTAAAGTGTCAGTGAAAAGACGAAGACCCTTGACAAGATGGATTGCTACAGTGGCTGCAACAATGGGCTCAAACATAGCAATGATTGTGAGGATGGCACAGGACTGGGCAGTGTTTCATTTTGTTGTACAAAGGGTCACTATGAGTTAGAACCAACTCGATAGCACCTAAAAACAACAACTTTAAAATAATAATTTGTGATTTTTTTATGCTTTAATGATTCATTAATATTTCATCAGGAAATCATCAATGTTATGGATTAATTGTTAACTACAAAAAATGTACTTGTCAAATCCACAAAATTAGACATAAATGTAAGGTCCAAGATACTGAGAAAACTAATTCCAAGTTATATTTATTATACTAGCTCTTAGGCATTTAGTACATGAAGATTCTCGGTGCTTAAGACTGTAAAATACAAATATTAATCCTTCAGAGTACCAAAGAAGTTTGATAAATGAACATGGGAAGCAGCCTATTCTAAAGGATAAAGATTGGACTGAGAATCCAGAGCCATAAATTATAGAAACTTAGGCTTAAAGAGGCAGCTTGTTGAGAAATCATTTCCTTTTTCATCCAGAGTAGTTGGAAGAATAAATAAAAGTCCCAAAATTGTGGCTTGAGAACTTCAACATGAGAAAACCATGCAACTGCAAATAAAATCTAAATAAAATTGTGCTATATTTCAAAAGGCTCATTGGTACACTCGAGCCATGTATTTTATGATTTCTGTCATTGGGAAGAATGGCCCATTCTTATAGAAAGTAATATTCTGGTATGATAAAAAGAAGATGAAATTTGAAATCAAATATATCTAGGTTCTACCTACTGGTAAGGATCCCTGGTGGCACAATGGTGAGCACTTGGCTGCTAACCGAAAGGTCAGTAGTTCAAACCCACCAGCCGCTCTGTGGGAGAAAGGAAATAGCAACCTGCTCCCATAAATATTTCAGCCTAGGAAACCCTAAGGGGCAGTTCTACTCTGTCCTTTGGGATCACTGTGACTTGGAATAGACTCGATGGCACACACCAACAACAACCTACAGGTCTTGCCACTGACTAGCTAGGAAGCATCAGACATCTTAAACATCTATCAAACAGGCCCTTCATGTGTAAAATGGGGTTATCTTATTAATATGAAGATTAAATAAGATAAAACATGAAAATATCTTAGCACAGTAGCTACCTCATAGTAGGAATGTTGCAGAGGGTAGTTTCCTTTGTCCCTTTGTCCTTTTCTATGCTTGGTCATGTGTTAAATGTTTCATGTGACAGACCATGAGATGATCACTTAAATCCCACCAAAATGTAATTATCTCCCTCAGAGCACACAGCCTTCCTGGCAAACATAGGCTTTGCCGTTATGAGTTTTCATAGTTTTTGTTGATTCTTGGTTTGGTAAGCATCCTTATACATGCAGCCTATCGTCAATATTCTACTGGGAGTATTACTCCAGCCATGTTTTTCATGCCAGACTAACCGTTCCCTGCCCTCAGCATATCATATAAATCAAATGCACATAGGAATACAGTAGCTTTTTCACAGAAGTAAAATGCATCAGAAACACTGAGGAGCAGCAGGTCATCTATCTTGAGATAATCCTATTCTTTAAACATGAATTTGATTTAAAAAGGAAAACAGCACATTGATTAACCATTATTTGTTCATGTTTGCAACGTGGACAAAACCTTATTACACTTTTTTTAAAATGGGTGGAGTTACGATAAACACAGATTGTTAGCCTACTAAGTTAATAAGAAATAATTTGTGTTTCTAGTAATTAGAATCGCTTTGAGACCATGCGATTTTTTTTTTTATTTTGAGGAAATCACTTTCAGGGATCATCTTCTTTATGCTTTCAAATTAAAGTAAAACTACTCAAATTAAAACTTTACTAGCCTTGCTTCTTTCCCACCAAAATGGTCTTCAAACTATAAAGGACAATAATGAAAGTATGGTGATATGTGTAAGAGAGCTTTTAAAATAAACATTATTAAGGACTCATCCTTAATTAAATGTTTTATCTCTTCTTAAGAGATCATATTTAGTGGAAGCTTATTCTGGTTAAATATCGTTGCCACTAATAAAAAAATTTTTTTTTAAATAACCATGAATAAGGAAGACTAAAGAAGAATTGACACCTTTGAATTGTGGTGTTGATGAAGAATACTGAATATACCATGGACTATCAGAAGAACAAACAAATCTGTCTTGGAAGAAGTACAGCCAGAATGCTCCTTAGAAGTAAGGATGGCACGACTTCATCTCATGTACTTTGGACACGTTATCAGGAGGGATCGTCCCTGGAGAAAGACATTGTGTTTGGTAAAGTAGAGGGTCAGTGATAAAGAAGACCCTCAAAAAAATAGATTGACACAGTGGCTGCAACAATGGGCTCAAACATAGCAAAGATTGTGGGGATGGCGCAGGACCAGGCAGCATTTCATTCTGTTGTACATAGGGTCGCTATGAGTCGGAACTGAGTCAACAGCACCTAACAACAACAACCATGATAAAAATAAATGAAATAACACCATCACCTTACACTTAAATGGCCCTTCATAGTATACAAGTCATTTTACATACCTGGTGTCATTTTAACTCGCCAATATAGGTAAGTAAATTTGAAATATGAAAGAAAATACATAATAAATTAGTTAAGCACATGACCTGAAGATGGTTCTCTACTGCTTACATAATAAAGTCCAAACAACTTGTCATTGCAAGCACCACCCTTCACAATCTGATGGCAGACTACCTTTGCAGGCGTGTCTTCTGAAACTGTCCACATACCCATTGCTCCAGCCTCAGTAGACCATTTATTGTACCACAAATGAACCGTGTGCTTCCTGGCTCCCCCTGTAACCCTATTCATCTATCAAAGTAGCATGCACGTCTACTCCTATGGAAAGCAATCCCTTCCTTCTATTCTAGATCTTCAAAAGTATCTGTTAAAAGTATCTGCTTCTGACATTTCAGAGTACTTTGTTCTAACAGCTCTTAAAGCACTTATCATGATAGAACATCTCTCTCACTGGTATTAAAATATGTTATGTGTGCATGTTTGCATACAGATCAGTAAATATATATTGAGTGATTACCATGTCTAGTGGGTTGAATAGGTGAATAGTGGCCCCAGAACAATATGACCATGCCCTAACCCTGGGAACCTATGAAGGTGATTACACTTGGAAAAAAAGTGCTTTGCAGATGTAATTAAATGATCTCAAGATGAGATCATCCTAGATTTAGGGTGGGCCCTAAATTCAATGATGTGTCCCTATAAGAGAAAGACAGAGGGAGAGCTGAGACACTGAGACAAAGAGAGGTGATAGACAAGTAAAGACAGATATTGAAGTTATACAGACACAAGCAGAGGAGCTCCTAGAACTACTAGAAGCTGGAAGAGGCAAGGAAGAATTCCTCCCCTAGAGCATCCAGAAGGAGTATGGCCCTGCTAATGTCTTGATTTTGGACTTCTGGCTTCCAGAATTGTAAGAGAATAAACATTTATGTTGTTTTAAGCAACCAAGTTTGTGGTAAGTTGTTATGGTGGCTTTAGGAAACCAATACACTATATATCCAGCAATGGGGGGTATAAAGATAAATTGGATGCAGATTCTACCCTCCAGGAAATCATAATGTAGAATGAAATCTATGATCTACATATAAATAAATCAGGATATAAAATGACACACACCAAAAGAGAGGTAGAAAAAATAATGGTTCTGATGTGAAAGAGGAAAGACTTACTTCTGGTTTGTTTTTTTTTAGAGCAAACAGGTGAGGTTTCCCAGAAAAATATAATTTGAAGGAACGTAAAGACCTGGACATGAATTGATGGGAGAAGTACATTCCAAGCAGATAGGAGAGCAACAAGCACCTGTGAAATCCTGCCTTTTTCAGGAGGGCAACCTGTCACCTGACATCCTCTGGACATTAATTCCATCTAGCTTGTCCATAGTTAAAAGATTCAATATGTAGTATGTTCTCATTCAGTGTTCAAATGTTCTATGTAAATTTAAAAGGCTATACCAAGTTCTTAGTATATGATTCTGTATAACTCTTAGAAAGTAAATTTTTCTCCTGTTTCAAGTATTAGCTACTACAAAGTATCATCAGGCAAAATGGTACAAAAATGGAACCTTGAACCTATGTAGCAATGATGACATAGTAAATAAGACAAATTTACATGCATGATGATACATATATATAGGTAATGATGCCAGACCAATGTCTACTGACCTTTATACATTCAATATTGGCTTTTATTTAACTATAAATCTTGTATTTGAAATATTGACATTACATGTCATTTGATAAGGTAGATTCAACAAGCAATTTGAGGACTCGTTTTTATAATCACAGCCATCTACTATTTAAAATTAGTAAACTAATCTTCCTATGCAAATTGAATTTCAAGAATTATGAATTATGGCTGGGTAACCATAGAAAAGAGAAAGCGTATAGCTTGGAGCTTTGTAAAACACACAGGTGTCAGAATCAAAATAGAACTAGTCAGAAAAAGATCTAATATAATTATTGGTTGCATCTGTGTATGAAAAAGTCATTTTATGATTGTATACTGTATGAAGTTGAAACTTTGATTAGACCAGAAAATTTACATGTGCTAAACCAGTAATCAACTCAATTGGCAGAGAAAAACATGAAGTGTATATAATAAGTATCAAACACACACACAAGTGCACACATACACACATACACATAGACACCACAAGCAGGTGATTCTAAATATACTTTTTAGAGTCAAGCCATTAGACCTCTCATACCTTCAGTTTCTTCACCTGTAAAATGATGTACAAAACACACATGCTTCTCTCTCCGTTACCTCACAGAAATATTGAGAGTGGGGGAGACACAGAAATACTGAGGGGGGCGTGGAATGAGGTTAATATGTATAAAAATGCTTTGTAAACTCTAACTCAATATTGTATCTAACGATGATAAAGATGACTCCTAAAAGGAAATCTACTAAAAATTCAACCATGTTGACACATTTCCACCTTGATGATTTTACCGGGACAGTAAGCAAGTAGCAAATATAACAAATTCACATCTCACATCAAGCCTTTCCCTCCTTGAATGTTAACGGATGTCCTCCTCTATATTAACATAGCTCTTGGCAGAAAGGTGGGGAAGTCACCGAGAATAGCCGAGGGCCATGGGTATAACCCAGATAAAACTGAGTTTTCTCACCCTCATATTAAAGCTTGTTTCAGCATGGTGACACATGGAAATTAACTCAAACTGGACTCCAAAAAGCCCTTAAGGGCAATGCACTTCCTTACAGATGGTGTCTTGAGAATACAAAGAAGGAGATTATCGGTGATCCCACAGCCAAACTTCCTAAACAATGTTTCACCCATCCCTTTGTTCTAAATCCCATACTTATCTTTGGCTTCACTGATCTCTTCTCCTCCCCTCCCTTCAAAGCTCTCTGTTTAACCTGGCTTTCCTGGTTCTGTTACTCCCTTCTGTGATTCTTGCTTCCTCACCTTGCTTCCCAGATCTTTTATTTTTCTGAATGTATGTTTCTATGTATATTTCATTTGGAACACTCTAACCCCCTTCTCTTGGATTTTTCAGTTTTGCTTCTTAGTCATCTAGTGCTGCTATAACAGAAATACCACAAGTGAATGGCTTTAACAAAGAGAAATTTATTCTCTCACAGTCCAGTAGGCTACAAGTCCGAATTCAGGGCACCGGCTCCAAGGGAAGGCTTTCTCCCTCTGTCGGCTCTGGAGGAAGGTCCTTGTCCTCCATCTTCCCTTGGTCTGGGAGCATCTCAGCGCAGGAACCTCAGGTTCAAAGGACACGCTCTACTCCTGGCAGTGCTTTCTTGGTGGTATGAGGTCCCCAACTCTCTGCTTGCTTTCCTTTCCTTTCTTTTTATTTTTTAAGAGATAAAAGGTGGTGCAGGCCACACCTCAGGGAAACTCTCTTTACTTTAGATCAGGGATATGGCCTGAACAAGGGTGTTATATCCCACCCTAATCCTCTGTAACCACAGGCAGAAATTATGATTTATAACACACAGGAAAATCACAAAATGGAGGACAACCACACAGGACCTAACCAAGCTGACACATATTTTAGGGGGACACAATTCAATCCATTACACATCTCAAAAAATTACACTGGTCAGCACAACAATGAATAATTAAGAAGCACAAAGCTTTCTCCTCCTTCAAAGGAAAGGAAAGTATTTAAAATGCTGCTACTATAAATACTCCCCGGGAGAAGGACATCATGCTTGGTAAAGTACAGATCAGTGGAAAAGAGGAAGACCCTTAACAAGATAGACTGACACAGTGGCTGCAACAATGGGCTCAAGCATAACAATTTTTGTGAGCACGGTGCAGGACCGGGCAGTGTTTCATTCTGTTGTACATAGATAGGGTCGCTATGAGTTAGAGCCGACTTGACAGCACTTGATAACAATAGTGTGGGAAGATGATGCAAGACAGGCAAACAAGTTCGTGCAGTAAAGGACACACATGCCCCCCTACAGGAGGAGATCCACGGTTGCTATCAAGAGACCACATTTTCCCATTTCAAATTTTGACAAGCTGGAAAAGAATGTATGGATATATGTGAAAAAATGAAGACACCCTAATACAATAAAAATATATAATAAAGTTGTAGGTAAAATGGGGTAGTTTGAAGCAAGGAATGAAAAACAGATCAGTAATAGAATGTAGAATTCAGAAACAGGCCCAAGTATATCTATAAACTTAATATATGATAAAGGTAGCATTTCTAAGCAGTGGGGAAAGATGAATTTTAATTAAATGATATAAATGGAATAAAATGAAAGTAGACTCCTATGTTTACCCGTGTATCAAAAAACATATTCTAGACACTTAAGATATAAATATAACTAAAATATTAAATTATTGGAAGACTATCTCCAATAATTGCATATATGTATGTGTTTTTTAATGTGTAAATTAAGAGTAGAAGTGGCACTGAACCAAAAAAAAAAAAAAAAGAAGGCTTCAAGCACATAAATATGCAAGTATATGTGTTATGAAAGATACTGTAAACAAAATTCAAATGCAAGTTGTCAACTGGAGAAAAATGCTACATAGTTAACAAAGGACTGATTCACTGCAATATAAAAAGGGCTTCCAAGATCTAATAAGAAGACAATTGGAAAAAGGAATGGATGTACCTGATATTCCTTTTCCGTACTCCCAGATACACCTGTCCTTCTCCTCGAGGCTCTGTGACCTGGGAGGTTGACCCATATGCTCTGCGTCAATTGGCACCATGGCCCTTTGGCTTCTGATGGGGTTTGGCCAGTGGAGGGCACTGCAGGAGATGAGGGTGAGAACAGAATGAAAGAGCAATATTTTTCTCCCAGTTCTCTCCCTGCCAGGTGATTATAGGTTGGGTGTGTGTCTCTAGCAAAGAACACAGCTTCTGTCTGACAGCTCTCAGTACACAGCTAGGCCACCCTTGTCCTTAAGCCCTAGTGGTGGTAACAGCTCCCTGTTGTTACTAACCCTGGAGTACTGCACTCTCCCTTGATCTTATTAAATCAAAGTTTCTAAAGTGTGGTCCAGAGACCCCCTGGGATCCTGAGACCTTTTCAGGGAGCATATGAGGTCAAAATAAGATTCAGGAAAATGTGAAAATGTTATTTACCTTTTCCACAAGAGACTGAATGCACAATAGATATACAGCTATCTTCTTTTAAACCAGATATTAAAGAGGTTTGTGAAACTGTGAAACACTACAACTGTTCTCACTCATTTGGCTGTGGAAAATACAGTTATTTTTCATAAAAATGTTATTTATGTTAACATATAATGAGTTTACTAATACTTTTTAAATGAATAACTAGATATTATAAAAATTTCTCAATTTTAATGCCTAATAAGTTAATTCTCCGTAGATAACCCACATGAACAAGAATGCTTTGAAGCCCTGAGTCCACAATGCTTGAGAACTGCTTCCTAAAACACTGCAGTCACCCTTTTATTTAACCCTCCTTTAAAGCTTGGTGATCTACTTTCGAAAAATCAGCCACTGAAAATCCTACGGAGCGCAGTTCTACTCTGACACACATGGAGTCGCCATGCATTGGAGTCAACCCCATGGCAACTGGTCTGGTTTAATTTGGCCCAGTTGAGTATGTCATATGTTTCTGGCCAGGACCCTAAGTGATACACTGAAAATTCACAAAGAGATATAAATTGCCAATAATCCTGGATAATGGTCAAAACATAAAATAAAATAGTACAACAAACACATACCTTTTTTGCCTGAAAAGTCTTGCCTGAATGATTTATAACATCCAGTTTTGTCTGAAAGCGTATGGATGCAAGTATTTTCATACATTTTTGTTTGGCTTATAAATTGGTACAAATTTTTCAACGGAAAGTTTGCAGTTTCTCTTAGAAACGGAAATGTGCATGCTTTATGACCCAACATTTCAAATTCCAGAAATCAATCCTTCAGAGATAAAAATGTGAGTGATGGAAATATAGTTGAAATGATATTTACTGCAGCATCATTTGCAATAGCAAAAAGAGAAAAGAAAAATGGAAAGAAAACAGGTGAAAGTTCATGAAAAGCTAGATAAAATATTGTACGGTCACACAATTAATACCACGTTAGTGTTTAAAAAGGCAAACAAACATGAGTTACATCTATATGTACTTAATCTATAACTATAAGGAGGAATATAAGGGGAAAAGTAAGTTGCAAAATAATATATATGGTATAACACACTTTCACATGCATTTGTGTATATACGCATATATGCATATGTGTATATATTCTTATACTTATGTGCAAGCACAGGAATATCTGCAACGAATTATTAATTAGAATGAGATGGGAGGAGTGGGGGAGTGGTTTTCAGGAAAAGCACTTTTTTAAAAGAAAACACAAGAACTGAGAAAAAAAAAGGTAGACTGAGACTATTAAACATTTGAGCAAATAGCCTAACAAAACTCAAACAGCCTGAAGATATTATTATATTATTGATATTTATAACAATTATTACAGCTTCATAAAATAACTTTATGCTCAGCTTTTATCTTCATACAGATTTATAGTATGCTAGTTCAAAGCAAACACACACGTGCATGTGTATGTGTTTTATTATAAACATGAAGTACGCAACGTTGGCTGTGGCTTTTTATTGTTCCGTGAAAGTTTGTTCCTAGTGCCCTAGTGCCTTCCTGGAATTTAACTCTCTCTCACCCTAGCAGTAAACAGTTCTGGTAGCACATATTGTGAAACTCATTCAGGGCAATATATTAACTCTTCCAGCTTTTGCTTTGTTAACCTTATTGTCAATCCTAGATAGAGACAGAGAGAGACAGAGGGAGAGACAGACAGACAGACAAGCAGATAGATAAAACAAAAATACTCTGGCTTACTAGAAAGCATGAAAATATAAGACATCAATTTAAAAGTTCTGGCTATATCACTTATGATATAAATTATATCATAATTTATGATATAAATTTATGGCAAATTATGACATCACTGAGTTCCCATTTCTTCATCGTTCAAATAGAAATAATACCTTGTTCATAGTGTTACTTTGAGATTCAAAACAGGTAAGGTACATGAAAGTACCTAATTTTTCAACAAGTTAGTTGAAATTTAATTAAAAGATTTGTTTTGCATTTTATAAGTGGTTAAGCAATGAAGAGATGGTAGGCATAATATCTGAAGTGTCTGAGACATTTTCTTTCTCCTGGAATCTAGTCATAGTTACCAGAAGCCCTTTAGTCACTTAGGAGTACCTGGTTAGCTGCAAGCTGAATAACAAGCAGTCAAGGAATATTTCATGAATTGTATTGTCAAATTGCTATTCAAGGCCCCTCAGCCAGGGAGGGTCTGGGAAGGGGGCATGTCCAAGCAGAACACAGGAGCGAGAAAGTAATTAATTCAACACATATTTATTGAACAATGTCTATGTGCCAACTACTCTTCTGATGCCTGGACAATACAGGAAATGACCCAAACTGACAAGTTATGTGTCCTGTTTGGGTTTATACTCTTGCAAGAGAAACAAAAAAATAAAAAGAAGTTTTTTAAAAGACACAATTTCATGTATAGATAAGTGCTGTGAGGAAAAAAGCAGCTGGGTAAGGGAATTGTGACTAGGAGGAAGGAATGCTCCTTTGGAGGGTTACTGGGAGAAGTACTCTCTGAGAAGGTGATATGTGACCTGAGACTTGAAGGGTAAGGGACAGAGTTATAGCGATATCTGGCATAAGAACATCCACGGGAGAGGAAGAGGAAGTACAAAGCTCTGAGGTGGTAGCGTGACTGGTGTGAAAAACAGCAGGAAGCCCCAAGTAGCTGGAGCTAAGCGGTGGGCAGTAGGAGAGCAGTTCAGAGAGGTGACACGATGGCGCAAGTGGAGACAACAATGGCATTTGTGGATCATTTAACTACATAAAAGAGAACTGCATTTCAACTTCTGTTAGCAATTAAATGTTTGCTTTTTCATGCCAGTAACGTTCCTAAGAGTGGATATTGTCATTACAGTGGAAATTAAGGAAGAGCTGGCCAGCTACGCTTAGCTTACCAGAGACACTCACCAGTTTTAACTGAAAAGTTATACAGGTGTCAAGAGTGGAAAAGACTCTGGTGCCCTCACTGAGGATTCACATAATCTTTACCCAGAAAGCTACTTGTTAAAAAGAACCTAAAGCCTACTACTCTAAAAGCTAAGGGGCCAAAGTGTGGCGTAGCACGACAGTTCCCAAAGCATAAAACCAAAACCCAAACCCAGTGCCGTCGAGTCGATCCCGACTCATAGCGACCCTACAGGACAGAGTAGAACTGCCCCACAGAGTTTTCAAGGAGCGCCTGGCAGATTCGAACTGCCGACCCTTTGGTTAGCAGCCGTAGCACTTAACCACTACGCCACCAGGGTTTAGGTTTAGTAAATACAACACAGTTTCTTTAACCTTTAATGGCTCTGGTCGAGAAATTTTTCCAAGAGTTGGGGGTTTTTAAGCCTTTATAATTCCCCCTAAAGCATTCATTTCCTAAGAGATGGTGTTTTTATTAACAGCGTGACAGTTTTATGGATCTTTTACTCATTAATTGTAACCAGAGATAAGCTATCTGGTTCTTCGTTTGTACCATAATTACACAACATTTGTAACATTTATAACCCTGGAAGATATAAATCATGATGGTAGATCCAAATCCCCAAACCTCAGCCCCATTCTGGTGGTATCTTCAACAGGTGACAGTTATGTATTTATCACTAAAGCAGAAACTTTGGTATACAGAAGACAGTGGAAGCCATTAGAGAAAACACAGTGAATCCCAGATTTTAAGGCATGTTTTAAATCATTTCCATGGGAACCAACATTTGGCACAAGGACCACTGCTATGAAAAACAGTTAGAAGGCGGCTTCTACCAAGCCAGATGGTTAATTTGTAACAGGGGAATATAACAAGGAGGAACTGGGTTATATAACCCCTGAAAGGCCTTGATAATGGATTCAAGTGGACTAAATCAGCGGGCTGCTTTCCAACTCTCTGTCAATGCTACTATCTGTGGCAACAACATTATCAACCACAGGAGGAAGTACCATTAATTGCACACTGTCTAAAGGGGTAAATACTGCAGCTAAAGAAATAGGAGTAAACATTCTTGACTGATCAGGAAAGTTTGGGTCAAGAACCCTGAGGTAATCTAAATGAAGTTGTAGCAGGGGAAGCAGCAAGGCAGACAAGGAAAGTGTGTTGGTTTAAGTTCCCAAAGCAATTAGAGTAAAACTAATTATCCAGATTCTGTCAGTGCGCCTTCAAACCAGCATCGTATAATGCCACTTTGCATTGCATATAATCGAAGCGTTCCCAGGTTTTAGTGTTCAAAAGAACCCTAGAGAGTAAACGAGTTACTCGAAGTCACACAGCAAGTTATTGACAGAGATGGGACAAGAGCCCTGGGACTAGGATTTAAAACAATTTGTCCAATGAGATTTATCTGGAAACAGAGCTCCCTTGAGGAAGGACAGGACTCTGTCTTTAGGGAAACTCTTGGAACAACTATTCCCCAGCGTCTGCCAAATTCTAATCGTCTTCCCAATCTTACTGTACCTATAACCACACACTGGGTGGCAGAATTTAGACTGAAATAAATGGGCCATTATCTTTCCCTTCCCTAGAGGGTAATGTTACTTACAAGGCCTACACTATATGAGGGAATAACTCCCAAAGATACACACACAGAGAAACATGTACCATCACGTACAGCTATATGGAAGCAAGGCATCAATACGTCAATGTTCTATTTCTGTAGCTACTACCTTAAAATTGCTGTGACCTTGAGAAAAATCATTTCTTCATACCTCAATTCTCCTAGGTATAAAATGGGTTTAATGATGACTGTATCAAAAGAGTATTATGAATCTAATGAATCTTTTAATTATGACAAAGCATATTACAACAAAACCAATTTCACAAGAAGGAACACATTGTCTGTAAGTCTTCATTAACTGGCACAAGATTTTTTTTTCTTTCCTTATTCATCACAATTTATTGATTTTATTAAGCTAGTATACCCACGGAAGTAGTAGTCAAGAAATCAAACGACACATTGCATTGAGCAAATCTGCTGCAAAAGACGTCCTTAAAGTGTTAAAAAGCAAAGATGTCACTTTGAGGACTAAGGTGTGCCTGACCCAAGCCATGGTGTTTTCAGTCGCCTCATACGCATGTGAAAGCTGGACAATGACTAAGCCTGAAGAACAGTTTGAATTATGGTGTTGGCGAAGAATATTGAATACTTCAAGGACTGCCAAAAGAACAAACAAATCTGTCTTGGAGGAAGTACAGCCAGAATGTTCCCTAGAAGCAAGAATGGCAAGACTTCATACTTTGGACATATTATCAGGGGGGATCCATCCCTGGAGAAGGACATCATGCTTGGTAAAGTAGAGGGTCAGCAAAAAAGAGGAAGACCCTCAACTAGATGGACTGACACAGTGGCTGCAACAATGGGCTCAAGCATAACGATTGTGAGCATGGTGCAGGACCGGGCTGTGTTTCATTCTGTTGTACACAGGGTCCTTATGAGTTGGAAGTGACTCAATGGCACCAAACAACAGCAAAAACTAACAACAGTACAGCAATAACTGTATAACATATTTTAGCTAAAAACAAAAAGGAATGCAGAAGATGACGTTTAAAATGTAAATGAAATATGTTTGTTGGATAGTAAAACACCCAATATTTCTCTGAAAATTCTATATCATATGAGAAATATTATTACAAATATGAAAAAAATATGAGCATACTAACATTTTCTATGTGTCAAAATTGTTTTCTTCTACTATGCTCTGAAGAATAGACATTTTGTTTTTCTTCTCACTGCTGATACAATTGTCTGTAAATGTTATTGACAACCTCATAATCTATCTTGGATGACTAATCCATAATATAAAGGAAAAGGCCCGGTTGACATTAGTCTGACTATCAGGGAAGATGGTTAAATTGATAACGAGTTTTTGTGGATATTCACTGTAAGAAAATACTTTGAATCACTTCCTATACTCATTCAAAATGACAACAAGACAACTTTATTACTGTGATTGTCAACAGAGCTAGCCCAAATATCATTGTTTCTTCATTACCGGTGCTCTCTGTGGGCTCTCCTGGAACATTCCAGCACAGCAGGCATTGTTCTGTGCCTCCAGCCATCATTTATTGGAGAAAGCTGTCACGATAGACTCTGCTTGGGAAAAAGTATCAGTTCAACATTCCAAAGGTGCCTTCTAACCCTTTGCAAACATGTGCTGGAAGCCAGATCCATAGTCTTTGCTCTATGGAGCCATTGAGACCTAAAGAGCCAAATTTGTCCTCAAAATTCTGACACCCTCAAATTTGCCTGCAAAGAGTGTCGCACTGGCAATTCTGTAAAAAAATGTTACGCTAAATAAAACAAATAAATTATGCCCAAATACATTGAGTCTTATTGAGTCCTCTTCTCTCGGTCATTGTGTCCTCCTGGGATACGTGTACAGATATTGTCAAGATTTCAGATGGCAGGCCTCTTAGTGTCCTCCAGGCAGCCAGATGCAAGAAAGAATGCAACTGCAAAGGGAGACTTCCCCAGCTGGCTTTACCTCTTGCTTTTACATTTTGCTTTACCTCTTGACAATATTTGACACCACTGAACACTCTCTTTAAAACACCCTCTCCCCTGGGCTTTTGTGACATCCTAAGCTCCTGCTTTTCATCTTACCTCTCTGAGCACTCTTTCTCTAGCTTTTCTGTAGGCCTGCATTCTCCTGAGATCCAGCCATCCAATGATGGAATGCCTCAAGGCTTCAGCTTTTCACCCTATACTTTCTCCCCAGACAACTGCATCCACACCCTGAATTTTAGTTAACTCTTATGCAGATAACTCCCAAATTTATATCTTTATATACACTAGAATATTGATAGGTGGAATGATACATCTGGGATTTACTTCAAAATGATCCAGGATAAGGGTACGGTAGATGGGAGTACAGATGAAACAAAGGTTGATGATCGTGACCGATTAGTGTCGAAGCTGGGATGTGAGTACACAGAGTTCGATTATACTATTCTGTCTACTTTTATACATGTTTGGAAATTTTCATAATAAAAAATAAATATATATCTCTAGCTTGTAACACTTTTCTCAGATCAGCACTCCTATATCCAACTGCTTAATTCACATCTCCTCTTAAAAAAACATCTCCTCTTAGCTGATAATAATAGTAAACTACAACAAAAGTAACTAACATTTGAGTACTTAACACGTGCCACTACTCTCCTAGGAATTAGACAATTATTCCTCATAACAACTCCATAAGGTAGTTATTATTATTATTCACATTTTCAAATGAGGAACCAAAGGCACAAAAATGTTAAGTAATCTTCCCTAGGTCACACAAGTGACTGTCCAGAATTCAAATGCAGGCAGTCTATTGCAAAGCCCTCCTCAGGTATCTTAAAGGCTCTTTGAACTCAATATATCCAATATCAAACATGGTCTTCCCTTCCCACCCACTGTCCTTTTCCAGTGTCCCTTATCTCTTTGAGTGTTGCCTCTATTTATCCAGTGGTGAAAGTCAAAAACATACATGTAAACCTCAGTATGTTCACTCTCACACCCACACAAATAATTTAACACCAAATCCTTTAGGTGTCAGATCTGCTAAATAACCACAGAATCTATCTATCCATCCATCCACCTATCGTCTATTTTCTTTTTTTCGTCTTTCGCCACCACAATTCTATTCTAAGCTACCTTTGTCTCTCTACTCCTGCAGACAGGTCTTTTCAAAATGAAAATCTATGTCACCCCCTGCTTAAAACACTGGCTTCTAAATGAGAATATGATTTAGACCAAACTTCTTCACATGGCCTGATCATCTACCTTACTCTGCACTTAGCCACACTGGCTTTCTTTCAGTGTCTCTAATGCATAATGATCTTCTGATAAAAGTCTTTGTCCATCTTCTGGCAATGTTCCTTTTTTTTTTTCCTGAGTTAGGGCTACATAGATGTTCTTCATTCACTCATTCATTGTCTTATACTATTGATTAAAAATATATGTTTATGCACTTGTCCATATATTATATTGCATACCATATTTTTATTCAAATAACACACGCTTTCTACATTTGTTTGCCAACCGCGCCGCCCCCCACAAGGAATTTTTGTAAACACACTATGCTAATTTCTTTTATAGCAACATGTAAAAGAAACTTGGCATATCGGTGCTTATGAAAACACCTTGTGGGGGGAGGATGCAGTTGGCAAACAAACGTAGAAGGCACACGTTATTTTCATAAACATATGGTAATTAAAGGATAACATGATGAATAACTATTTATTGATCAATAAAAGCTATATTCATACTCTGATGATCAATTCACAGTCATTGTAATTAACTCAGCCCCAGACCATGAATTTGATGGCTTGTTGAACCTATTAGACTCAAGAAGATTCCAAAACCACTTTGCTATCATCTATTTATTCATCTATTCATTCGTTTATTTATCCCCAGACTATTAGAAATGGGAAAGCCCTTATAGACCATTTAGTACTATCTCGTCATTTTGCAGACAGGGAAATTAAGGTCTAGAAATAAGAGTGGCTTGCCCAAGGTCAAACAGCAACTTTGTGCAAAAGCCAGTACTTTAACTGCAGTGAATTGCAGACTATCGGTACTGTAAATAACTATTACTTTTCCCCTGATATCTCTTCTCCCTTTTCTTATAGTAATGAAATTTTTTTCTGAGCACACGACCATACAGATAAGAGACTAAACTTTCCAACCTTCCTTACAGAGGTGTGATCAATGCGATGAAGTTCTGGACAATAGGAAGTAGGTAGAAATGTTATATATTATGCTGCTTCTAAAAACTTTCCATAAGAGACAGTTGGGCCATCCTCTTTGCCCTTGTTCTTCATCATCCCTTCTTCCATCTTGTTGCCTGGAATTCAGATGCTATCATTTTGACCCACAAAGATGCAGGAGGGCAGATTACTGAGCTGGAAGAAGACAGAGTTCTTCAGGATGTCAGGGAGCAGAGCTGCCAGATCAGGCCAAGACTGTCTGTCCTTGGACTTTTATGTACAAAGATTTGAAGATGTATAGCATTTGTACCACTGGTCCTTTGGGTTTTCCTGTTACTTGTCGTCAAACTAATTCATATTGATATAGACACCAAATAAATACTTATTAAATTAACTTAAATTCAATTAAATCAAAGGCCATTTTTTTTTTTTTGGCTCATAAGACCTTTTCTTTTTTCTATCATACCACAATGCTCTTCTTCTACCCTGTCTCCTAAAATCATAAATCTAAAGTCTCTATGCTATCTCGCCCCCGGGTTTTGAACATGTACTCTGATTCTTTTATCAATATCAGATATGGAAATGGTAAGATTCTTTAATTTAAAAAGATGGTCCAAACCAAGCTGCCAACTGATAAATAATTTCATTGTGGACATGGAAAATATGCTGATGATTTAGAGATAGGGGCTAAATTCCTGTAAATAAATCCAGAAAGTTCAGCTGATAGCTCCTCAGATATTGTTTTCAATAAAAGTTGTTCTAAGTGAAAATGCATTTTTGAGGTTGCAACAGTTATTTATCAAATGTCTATCTTCCAAGGATGTTGTGGGGTTGTTAAATAGTTTCTTGTTAAGTGCTTTAACCTTTTAGGAGGAAAGTGCTCTATAAATGTAAAGTACTGTTAGGATCACTACAAAGTGAAACATGAAAAATGAATGCTTATAAACATCTATCTTAGGCATTGTTCAGTAAATCCAGCCTACAAATTAGAGATCAATTGGTGTGTAATTTAAAGGTATCCAAGGCTCACGACGAAAGATAAGGCACTTGAGAAATGTGAATAGTGAGAAATCATGATTTAGAAACGCAGACTCCACACACAGTTTTGAACTCTTGGTTTTCACTGGCTTCCTACAAGCTGGCTGTGTCCCCCTCATGAACGAAGCTCCTCCTGAGACACAGAAATGTGGGGAAGACCGCAATGGGTTTTAAGAAACTTTGGTCTCAGTGCCAAAAAAGGACTGAGCAGTCGTGAAGCACTTTGAGCCCTTGGTTGTTTCATGTGGGGTTTTCTTGGAATCTACACTAGGAAGAAAGGGCCCACAATCTACTTCTAAAAACCAGTCAATAAAGACCCACGGATCACAACAGAAGATTGCCTAATGTAGTACTGGAAGATGAGTATCCTAGGTTGGAAGGCACTCAAAATACACAGTGACCGCAATAATGGACTCAGGCATGCCAACAACCATGAAGATAGCACAGGACCAGGCAATACTTTGCTCTGCTGTACATGGAGTCTCCATGAATCAGAGCCAACTCAACAGCAACTAACAACAACAACACTTAAAAGGGTTTGCAGCAGCCTAATGGCTATCAGTAAATGTTTCTTTAGCAGAAGCAAAACCAGAAAACAAAAAACACCCATTACCATCCAGTCAATTGCAACTCATAATGACCCTATAGAACAGAGTAAAACTGCCCCATAGGGTTTCCAAGGCTGTAAATCTTTACAAAAGCAGACTGCCACACCTTTCTCCCATGGAGCAGCTGGTGGGTTCTAAGAGCTGACCTTTTGATTAGTAGCTGAGTGCTTAACCACTGTGCCACCAGGGCTCCTTTTGCAGAAACAAAGAGGTTCAGAAAAAGACCCTACACTCTATTAACCAGACCTGAACTCCTCAGGAGGAAGGGGAGAGTAACAGGAAAGGAAGTAGGGATAGCACGGGTTGCAGGCTACCAACTTTAGTTAGCAGATCACTAATGCTGCTGGGGCAATGACTCCCACTGCCTGCACCTGTTCTGACCCAGGTGGACCCCAGTCTTCCCTTCAGAGCTTCAAAAGTTTAACTAAACCAGTGCTTCGAAATGATTCAAACTGGTTCAGTCATGGCCAACAAGCGAAACTGGAACAGATCCAAATTTTTACAATTGGCATGAACCGAAAGGATAACCAGAATGGGAAAAATTACAGGTTGAAGCCCTGGAAGAGGCATAGTGAGCCCTTTCAGAAGCCTGATGCGTGAGACTGGATTATCGGCAGGACTGTGGAGAACAACACATTCAAAGTGGCACGGCCGGCCGCCGTCTTTGAGCAGAACACCACTGTTTCTGACTCTGCTTGACATTCCTTTGGCAAGAGATCTGATTGCTGTGCAACACATATGCTGTCCTTGTTTTCTAAGAAGAAGATTAGGATTCTAGCAGGGCTTCAACTTGTGCTTTTCCTGTTCTGGTTATCATTCTGGATCACCCAAATTTTAAAAATTCGGGTCCGTTCTTGTTTTGCTTCCTCAGCCATGACTGAACTGGGAAGAACTCGTTTGAAGTCCTGAACTAAATCTATCAGGCCTCTCATCTTTGCAAACCAATACCCTGTGCAAAAGGCAAGCCCCACCCCTATTCTTTCAACCTACCCCATCCTATTCTCCCTATCCTACTCTGCACCTCCGTCCCCTCTGACTGAACTTAGTTTCCCTCTCTTCAAAGCCCTTCCTTTGTGCCCTTGCCAGTTAAATTGCTCTAGTGGTTTAAACTTCTAACTGTGCATTTTCTGTATCTTCTGCCTTAAGTGAAAATTAGCTATCCATAGAGTCCGCCTGCATGCCTTGCAGCTCCACGGGCCATCAGGACAGTAAGAGAGATATGCATCTACCTCAATTGCCAGTGCACTGCCTTCCTTTCTTCCATGTTGTTCTCATCTATGGATTTCATGGCTACTCCTGAACATTAATTAAAGACTTGATGTTATGGATTGAATTCTGTCTCCCAAAAATGTGTTGTAAATCCTAACCGCTATACCTATAGTTATAATCTCATTTGGGAAAGAGTTTTCTTCGTTATGTTAATGAGGCGGTTAGTATAGGTTGTGTCTTGAGTCAATCTCTTTTGAGATACAAAAGGAGTAAATTCAGAAAGCAGAGATGGGGGAGATAAATGTCATGCCGCATGAAAATCTTCAAGGAGCCAAGGAATAGAAGATGAAAAGAGACAAGGACCTTTCCCCAGAGCCAACAGAGACAGAAAGCTTTCCCCTGGAGCCGGAGTCCTGAATTCAGACTTCTACCCTCCTAAACTGTGAGAAAATAAATTTCTGTTTGTTAAATCCATCCACTTGTGGTATTTCTGTTATACCAGCACTAGATAACTAAGACACTTGGTCACCTGGCTTCCCCCCCACCCCAATCCTATCCCCATCTTGAGTAATTCAACCTCTATGTGGATAACATATCCAATACACTGGCCTCTAAGTTCTTTACTCATCTCATTTCTAGTGAGTTTTACCTCGTGTACACCCCCATTGCCACAGTCTGGACCTAGTCATGACCCAGAACTCCTCCACCTATTACATCACAAATATATTATCACACACTAAACCCGACCATCTATCCTTTAGCTCCTTCGCTCCCTTATTATCCCTACACTTGCTCTTTGATTTCAAGGAAATTTCCTGTCCTTCAGCCCCATTTTCTCTCAGTTTATATATAATGCCTGAACGAAGTCCTTTAATTACCCAACCTAGACTCTACAATAAATCACACAAGCAACTCTCTTACCAATATCTTCAATTCCCAGACATACTCACAGTTCCCTAAAGATGTCAGGCTTTTCTTTGCCTCATTGCCTTTGTGTTTGCTATTTTCTCTGTCAGTACTTCCCTGTATTTGCCTGGTTAATTCATACTCACTCTTCAAGACTCAATTGCATCCTCAGGGATGCTTTCCCAGACAGCCTGCCACCTTCCCTCTTCTTCACCCATGCTGGGATAAACATCCTCCTTCTGTGCTCCCTCGGTGTTCTGTTACTCCCCTTTCAAATCGCTTATCGCACTCTACTAAATTTCCATTTAGGTGTTTCTCTCTATATATAGACTGCAAGATTCATGAGGTTAAGGACCTTGACTGTCTCAACTATAACTTCATCCACAATCCCTAGATCTGTTCCTAGAACAATTTCAGTGGTCAATAAATATCCATTAAATGAATGAACAATGCTATCCCAAACACACCCAGCTCTCTCACTTTTCCATGTCTTTGTAATTCTCCCTCAGTCTATATTATGCTTTGCCTCCATTCATTTCTTCACCTGGCTAATTCCCTTCTTACTCTTCAAATGTCAGCCCAGGTTCCACCTCTTCCAGGAAGCCTTCCCTGATCTCTCCAACCTTCTCTGCTCTCCTACAGCATCTTGTACGTATTTACTATCATAGCATTTTTCACACTGTATTATATTTCATCTGTTGATGACAGACTTTTCTGTCTCACTAAAGGACAGTGAATTACTGAAGAAGAAAGTCCATGTCTTATTTATTTCTCTTTACCCATCACCTAGAATGAGATCTGGTCCAGAAGAGGGTCTCAGTATGTGTCAGTTTTAATGTATAAAAAAAGTGCATTGTTAACATCTGCACAAAGTCATTTCTTCCATCTAATAACACCACTTTTGACACTGATCAGATGCCTTCAGTGATCTACATTCTCTCTGCAGAGTCCAGGGGAACTATATGAGAATGGATTCCTGCCTTTGTGAGAATAATATAAATGCTCTTAGTCTGAGCACTTGTTGCTTGTTTCTCAATGTCTGATATTTAGTCTTCAGGTGTTTCCTACCTATTCCAGAATATTTAACGGGATACTTAAACCCCTCATTGTTTTGCCTCTTTGGCTCCTATTAGATATTAATGTTCCTGATTGTCTAGATTTTTCATTTTTCACCAGATTTCTGATGCATTCTCTCTCCAGGCCTTCACTCTTGACATGTCCAAAGAATTAGCCAACTGTACAGTCAGAGGGAAGTGTCCACATAAGACTGCCCTCACTTCTGACACCAATTGCAAGTCTGAGGGTTCACAAAACCACCCCCTGGTTCAATAATTCACTGAACTCACTGAAAGCTATTACATTGTTGTTGCTGTTAGGTGCCCTCGAGTACATTTTCAACTCATAGTGACCCCATATGACAGTGTTGAATGGCCCCATATGGTTTTCTGGGGTGTAATCTTTATGGGAGCTGATCATCAGGACTTTATCCCACAGAGCAGAGCCAGGTAGGTTCAAACCACCAACTTCTCAGTTACCAGTCAAGTGCTTAACCACTGCACCACCAGGGAAAGAACAGAAGTTAAAATTAGCCGGAGGAAGAGACATATAGGGCAGAGTCTAGGAGGGTTCTCAAGGTGGAGCTTCTGGTTATCCTGTTCCCATAGAGTCATGAGCAGCAATACCTCCTCCCAGCCATGATGTATGACAATAGAGACAAAGTATTGACAACCAGGGAAACTCAACTGAGCCTCTGGTGTCCAGAGTTTTTATTGTGGTTCAAATACATACATCTCATGCGGCTGATTTTTAGGATCCAGCTCCTCCCAGGAGTCAGGCTAACGTTCTAGTACCCAGGCAAACAAAGACAATTCTATTGTACAGAATATTCCAGTGGCTTAGAGACTACCTCCCAGTAGAGAGGGGAAAGGCCAGACCTCTCTTTGGGAAAGGTTAATTCTTCACTATACAACACGAAATCCCTAAGCTCTTGAATTTGAATGGACATTGCAATTGAACTTGCTATTGGAAAGACTCAAATGTCTGCAACATTGACATCTATTTTAGGTAGATGTAGTACTATGTAAAAATAAATGCCATAAATGTTTTTATATTAACGAATACATCCAGTAACCTGATCTCTTCATGAAAACCTCTCTTACATCAAGTTTCAATAGAAAGAACAGTTGTCAAAGTCTCTGCTGCCAGGACCTCTGTGTTTGTTCTAGTGAGGAAGAGCCTCAAACCCTGCCAAATTTACCAGGTTTCCAAAACATTCCATCTGGGACCCAGATGGAAGACATAAGCCTAGGGTAGCAGTCTCCAAGGGTTTTGGTGGTATAAGATATGTCATCTTCCTGTGCTAGGAATCAGGACCAGCATTTACAGTCTTTTAGATAGAGCAGGCTAAATAATTCCTTAGCAACTAGCAATATCAGACACCAACTTTAAAGATATAAGCTCTCTGGGGACTTGCAGAGATATTGCTAAATATCTTAGTTCAAGACTTTCTGTTCTGCTTGATTCTGTCCTGAATCCTGCTTACACGACTGAGACAACAGTTGATCTTGGAGGTCTTTTTTGAATTGTAACTAGATACTGATTTTTCTGGCCTTCTAACCTCAGGCTAGTAGCACCAATCCCTTAGTTACCCCTTAGTTGTGACAACCAAAAATGTCTCCCAGTATCGGCAAATGTCTTCTGGAGGTCAAAACCACCTCAGACTGAAAACCATTTCCCTAGAATAATGCCTTCCTCTGCCTGATTAAAGCTGGTGGCCACCATTCTGTGTTCCTGCCCAGGTGAAGAGGGAAGACAGGAAGTCCAGGCCAGAAATTACCTTATAAGCCAGTGAGGTAGAAGTTTAACACCTCCCTCCCACTCCCATTGCATGGATGAGAACTTATTCATATGACTATACTTAGCTTCAAAGGAGCTAGGAAATGTTGTCTCTAGCTAGTACGCAATATGTACAGAAGGAAGGGGAGAATAAATTTGGTAAAATGGGACGAGTAATTTTAGCAGATTGCTACAGGAGTATAGTAAACCAAATTGTACGGTACAGCCCTATTCCCCTAAAAGTTATAATGCCTTTTTAGGGGCAACAACTTAAATTACACTCAGATACCAGTATTGTATGCCTCAGGTGGTGACTCAAATATCAAAGAAACTTATGGAAGAGTTGTGAGTGACTGACTTCATTTCACTTGTTCTTAAAGAAGAGGAGGGGGGCCAAGATGGCTGACAAGGTAGACGCTACCTCTGATCCCTCTTGCAACAAAGACTCGGGAAAACAAGTGAATAGGTCACATACATGACAATCTACGAACCCTGAACAACAAACACAGATTTAAAGAGTTGACCTGAGTGACAGAGACGGAGGAGGAACAACTACGGGGAAGCAGAGACTGTTTTCCTAGCCTGGAGCCAGCGTACCAGTCAGGTAACCTTGGCGCCGGGCTTAGGACTGGGCGCAGGGGAGCTGAACACAACATCCTGTGACAGCGCAAACACGGGGCGCAGACCTACCCCCCTGAACTGACCTTGGGAGGGGGCCCGGCCGGTCAGCGTGGGCGGCAGGGTGACCCGGCTGGCGGGAGGAGAAGTCGCCAGGAGGCAGATACTGGTTTTGGAGCCAGAAGTGCAGCGTCCCAGCCGGGGAAACTTGACGCTGGGCTTTGGACTGGCAGCAGAGGAACTGACCATGGCTTTTGCGGGCCTGACCCTCGAGGGCAATCTCTACCCAGCCAGCACACATAGGCGACACGCCCCTTGGGAATCTCAGATAAAATAGTCATCCCAAGCAAGATAAGCAACTTTGTCTATATTCCGGGGTGCTACTCTCTCCTGTTTTTCTGAACCCTCCCCTCACCTTCCCAGGCGGCTTCATTAACATTGGAATTTCCTGAGCCAGAGGGAGAACTGCTCTGCGGCTTTTCTTTTCCCTTTTCTTTTTTAGTCTTTTCCTAACCCATTCTTCTGGCCTGAGAGAACCAACCACGAAAAACCCAGGGACCAAAAAACCTTCCCTAATTGGACTAAAAACACAGAACCAGCTCCAGCCAAGCATATGTGATCCACAGTCTTGGGCTTTCATCCCTACAGGGAACAAGGTGGCTATTATAATGCAAAGGCAATTCTGATAGGGATCTGACTGCATTTTTTTTAAAGCGGATTTACTGGAAAAACAAGTTTCCCAGGTCTGATATCTCTGCCTATTCAACAGAGCCCTCACTGACCCACAACAGGCAACTGAGGGCTGAAGCTCCCCCCAGACCACCTAGCCTCCTGCCTTAGGAGTCTAAGGAGGGTGACACCTACCAATCTGCAGAGGTACTTGCATTGGGGGCCTAAGGTACAGCTGCAGAGCCCTCACACCAAGGTGCTTTAGGAATAGAGACACACCTACCTCACTGACACTTGGGGGAAGTCTGTCAGCATCCTGCCCCCCCTGCAGTGTGAACCCCACCTGCTAATAGAATCTGGTACACACAACTATCACCACTACTTCTCAAGGTGGATAGGTGTTAGGGTGCATCACACACTTGATGACCCAAAATCAGATTCTACTCAAGAATAGTGAATAGACTCAGGCATATATATCTGGCAACAGCCCAAACCAGCTGGTAATAGGTCATAAGTAAGTCAAGGGCTACAATAATCAAGACAGCACAATCTAGTAGCCCATCCACGTATACTGAAAGAAAACAGAACAAGATAAGACTCAGTGAGCAAACATAGAATAAATCACTACAATATCTTAGTGATGGCTAGGATACAGCAGTTTATATAAAAACACATAAAGAAGCAGACCATGACAGCTTCTACAACCCCCCAAACAAAAGAATGAAAATCTTTCCCAAATGAAGATACAATCCTGGAATTATCAGATACAGAATATAAAAAACTAATTTACAGAATGCTTCAAGACATCAGGGATGACCTCAGAAATGAAATAAGGCAAACTGCAGAAAAAGCCAAGGAACACACTGATAAAACAGTTGAAGAACACAAAAAGATTAGTCAAGAACATAGTGGAAAAATTAATAAGTTGCAAGAATCCATAGAGAGACAGCATTCAGAAATCCAAAAGATTAACAATAAAATTACAGAACTAGACAATGCAATAGGAAGACAGAGGAGCAGACTCAAGCAATTAGAATGCAGAGTGGGAAATCTGGAGGACCAGGGAATTAACACCAACATAGCTGAAAAAAAATCAGATAAAAGAATTAAAAAAAAATGAAGAAAACCTAAGAATCATGTGGGACTCTATCAAGAAGGATAACTTGCATGTGATTGGAGTCCCAGAACAGGGAGGGATAACAGAAAACACAGAGAGAATAGTTGAAGATCTGTTGGCAGAAAACTTCCCTGACATCATGAAAGATGAAAGGATATCTATCCAAGATGCTCATCGAACCCCATTTAAGATTGATCCAAAAAGAAAAACACCAAGACATATTATCATCAAACTTGCCAAAACCAAAGATAAAGAGAAAATTTTAAAAGCAGCCAGGGATGAAAGAAAGGTCTCCTACAAGGGAGAATCAAAAAGAATAAGTTCAGACTACTCAGCAGAAACCATGCAGGAAAGAAGGCAATGGGATGACATATATAGAGCCCTGAAGGAGAAAAACTGCCAGCCAAGGATCATATATCCAGCAAAACTCTCTCTGAAATATGAAGGCGAAATTAAGATATTTACAGATAAACACAAGCTTAGAGAATTTGCAAAAACCAAACCAAAACTACAAGAAATACTAAAGGAAATTGTTTGGTCAGAAAACCAATAATATCAGATACCAGCACAACACAAGGTCACAGAACAGAACATCCTGATATCAACTCAAATAGGGAAATCGCAAAAACAAATTAAGATTAATTAAAAAAAAATGCTCAAAACAGGGAATCATCAAAGTCAATACGTAAAAGATCACAATAATCAAAAAGAGGGACTAAATACAGGTGGCATAGAACTGCCATATGGAGAGGGATACAAGGCGATATAGGACAATACAAGTTAAGTTTTTACTTAGAAAAATAGGGGTAAATATTAAGGTAACCACAAAGAGGTATAACAACTCCATAACTCAAAATAAAAACCAAGAAAAACGTAACGACTCAGCAAACATAAAGTCAAATACTGTGAAAATGAGGATCACACAATTGACAAAGAAAAACATCTCAGCACAAAAAAGTATGTGGAAAAATGAAATTGTCAACAACACACATAAAAAGGCATCAAAATGACAGCACTAAAAACTTATTTATCTATAATTACGCTGAATGGAAATGGACTAAATACACCAATAAAGAGACAGAGAGTCACAGACTGGATAAAGAAACACGATCTATCTATATGCTGCCTACAAGAGACACACCTTAGACTTAGAGACACAAACAAACTAAAACTCAAAGGATGGAAAAAAATATATCAAGCAAACAATAAGCAAAATAGAAGAGGAGTAGCAATATTAATTTCTGACAAAATAGACTTTAAACTTAAATCCACCACAAAGGATAAAGAAGGACACTACATAATGATAAAAGGGACAATTGACCAGGAAGATGGAACCATATTAAATATTTATGCACCCAATGACAGGGCTGCAAGATACATAAATCAAATTTTAACAGAACTGAAAAGTGAGATAGACACCTCCACAATTATATTAGGAGACTTCAATACACCACTTTCGGAGAAGGACAGGACATCCAGTAAGAAGCTCAGTAGAGACACAGAAGACCTAATTACAACAATCAACCAACTTGACCTCATTGACTTATACAGAACTCTCCACCCAACTGCTGCAAAGTATACTTTTTCTTCTAGCGCACATGGAACATTCTCTAGAATAGACCACATATTAGGTCATAAAACAAACCTTTGCAGAATCCAAAACATCGAAATATTACAAAGCATCTTCTCAGACCACAAGGCAATAAAACTAGAGATCAATAACAGAAAAATTAGGGAAAAGAAATCAAATACTTGGAAACTGAACATTACCCTCCCGAAAAAAGACTGGGTTATAGAAGACATTAAGGAGGGAATAAGGAAATTCATAGAATGCAACGAGAATGAAAATACTTCCTATCAAAACCTCTGGGACACAGCAAATGCAGTGCTCAGAGGCCAATTTATATTGATCAATGCACATATACAAAAAGAAGAAAGAGCCAAAATCAGAGAACTGTCCCTACAACTTGAACAAATAGAAACTGAGCAACAAAAGAACCCATCAGGCACCAGAAGAAAACAAATAATAAAATTTAGAGCTGAACTAAATGAATTCGAGAACAGAAAAACAATTGAAAGAATTAAAAAAGCCAAAAGCTGGTTCTTCGAAAAAATTAACAAAATTGATAAACCATTGGCCAGACTGACTAAAGAAATACAGGAAAGGAAACAAATAATCCGAATAAGAAACGAGATGGGCCACATCACAATAGACCCAACTGAAATTAAAAGAATCATATCTGATTATTACAAAAAATTGTACTCTAACAAATTTGCAAACCTAGAAGAAATGGATGAATTCCTGGAAAAACACTACCTACCTAAACTAACACAATCAGAAGTAGAACAACTAAATAGACCCATAACAAAAAAAAAGAGACTATAACGGTAATCAAAAAACTCCCAACACAAAAAAGCCCTGGCCCGGATGGCTTCACTGCAGAGTTCTACCAAACTTTCAAAGAAGAGTTAACACCACTACTACTAAAGGTATTTCAAAGCATAGAAAATGACAGAATACTACCTAACTCATTCTATGAAGCCACCATCTCCCTGATACCAAAACAAGGTAAAGACATCACAAAAAAAGAAAATTACAGACCTATATCCGTCATGAACTTAGATGTAAAAATCCTGAACAAAATTTTAGCCAATAGAATTCAACAACATATCAAAAAATTAATCCACCATGACCAAGTGGGATTTATACCAGGTATGCGAGGCTGGTTTAATATTAGAAAAACCATTAATGTAACCCAACATATAAATCAAACAAAAGACAAAAACCACACGATCTTATCAATTGATGCAGAAAAGGCATTTGACAAAGTCCAACACCCATTTATGATAAAAACGCTCACCAAAATAGGAATTGAAGGAAAATTCCTCAACATAATAAAGGGCATCTATACCAAGCCAACAGCCAACATCACTCTAAATGGAGAGAGCCTGAAAGCATTTCCCTTGAGAACGGGAACCAGAGAAGGATGCCCCTTATCACCGCTCTTATTCAACATTGTGCTAGAGGTCCTAGCCAGAGCAATTAGGCTAGACAAAGAAATAAAGGGCATCCAGATTGGCAAGGAGGAAGTAAAATTATCTCTATTTGCAGATGACATGATCTTATACACAGAAAACCCTAAGGAATCCTCCAGAAAACTACTGAAACTAATAGAAGAGTTTGGCAGAGTCTCAGGTTATAAAATAAACATACAAAAATCACTTGGATTCCTCTACATCAACAAAAAGAACATCGAAGAGGAAATCATCGAATCAATACCATTCACAGTATCCCCCAAGAAGATAAAATACTTAGGAATAAATCTTACCAAAGATGTAAAAGACCTATACAAAGAAAACTACAAAGTACTACTACAAGAAATTAAAAAGGACATGCTTAAGTGGAAAAACATACCTTGCTCATGGATAGGAAGACTTAACATAGTAGAAATGTCTATTCTACCAAAAGCCATCTATACATACAATGCACTTCCGATCCAAATTCCAATGTCATTTTTTAATGTGATAGAGAAACAAATCACCAACTTCATATGGAAGGGAAAGAAGCCTCGGATAAGTAAAGCATTACTGAAAAAGAAGAAGAAAGTGGGAGGCCTCACTCTACCTGATTTTAGAACCTATTACACAGCCACAGTAGTCAAAACAGCCTAGTATTGGTACAACAACAGACACATAGACCAATGGAACAGAATTGAGAACCCAGATATAAATCCATCCACATATGAGCAGCTGATATTTGACAAAGGTCCAGTGTCAGTTAAATGGGGAAAAGATAGTCTTTTTAACAAATAGTGCTGGCATAACTGGATATCCATTTGCAAAAAAGTGAAACAGGACCCATACCTCACACCATGCCCAAAAACTAACTCCAAGTGGATCAAAGACCTAAACATAAAGACTAAAACGATAAAGATCATGGAAGAAAAAATAGGAACAACTTTAGGAGCCCTAATACAAGGCATAAACAGAATACAAAACATTACCAAAAATGACGAAGAGAAACCCGATAACTGGGAGCTCCTAAAAATCAAACACCTATGCTCATCTAAAGACTTCACTAAAAGAGTAAAAAGACCACCTACAGATTGGGACAAAATTTTCAGCTATGACATCTCTGACCAGTGCCTGATCTCTAAAATCTACATGATTCTGTTAAAACTCAACCACAAGAAGACAAACAACCCAATCAAGAAGTGGGCAAAGGATATGAACCCGCACTTCACGAAAGAAGATATTCAGGCAGCTAACAGATACATGAGAAAATGCTCTCGATCATTAGCCATTAGAGAAATGCAAAGTAAAACTACGATGAGATTCCATCTCACTCCAACAAGGCTGGCATTAATCCAAAAAACACAAAATAATAAATGTTGGAGAGGCTGCGGAGAGATTGGAACTCTTATACACTGCTGGTGGGAATGTAAAATGGTACAACCACTTTGGAAATCTATCTGGCATTTTCTTAAAAAGTTAGAAATACAACTACCATACAACCCAGAAATCCCACTCCTCGCAATATACTCTAGAGAAATAAGAGCCTTCACACAAACAGATATATGCACACCCATGTTTATTGCAGCTCTGTTTACAAGAGCAAAAAGGTGGAAGCAACCAAGGTGTCCATCAACGGATGAATGGGTAAATAAATTGTGGTATATTCACACAACGGAATACTACGCATCGATAAAGAACAGTGACGAATCTCTGAAACATTTCATAACATGGAGGAATCTGGAAGGCATTATGCTGAGTGAAATTAGTCAGTTGCAAAAGGACAAATATTGTATAAGACCACTATTATAAGATGTTGAGAAATAGTATAAACTGAGAAGAACACATACTTTTGTGGTTATGAGGGGGGGAGGGAGGGAGGGTGGGAAAGGGTTTTCTACTGATTAGTTAGTAGATAAGAACTACTTTAGGTGAAGGGAAGGACAATACTCAATACATGGAAGGTCAGCTCAACTGGACTGGACCAAAAGCAAAGAAGTTTCCGGGATAAACTGAATGCTTCAAAGGTCAGTGGAGCAAGGGCGGGGGTTTGGGGACCATGGTTTAAGGGGACTTCTAAGTCAATTGGCAAAATAGTAAATGAAAACATTCTGCATCCCACTTTGAAATGTGGCGTCTGGGGTCTTAAATGCTAACAAGCGGCCATCTAAGATGCATCAATTGGTCTCAACCCACCTGGAGCAAAGGAAAATGAAGAACACCAAGGCCACACGACAACTAAGAGCCCAAGAGACAGAAAGGGCCACATGAACCAGAGACCTACATCATCGTGAGACCAGAAGAACTAGTTGGTGCCCGGCCACAACCGATGACTGCCCTGACAGGGAACACAACAGAGAACCCCTGAGGGAGCAGGAGATCAGTGGGATGCAGACCCCAAATTCTCATAAAAAGACCAGACTTAATGGTCTGACTGAGACTAGAGGAAGCCCGGCGGTCATGGTCCCCAAACCTTCTGTAGGCCCAGGACAGGAACTATTCCCGAAAACAACTCATCAGACATGAAAGGGACTGGACAGTGGGTAGGAGAGAGATGCTGATGAAGAGTGAACTATTTATATCAGGTGGACACTTCAGACTGTGTTGGCATCTCCTGTCTGGAGGGGGGATGGGAGGATAGAGAGAGTTGGAAGCTGGCAAAATTGTCATGAAAGGAGAGACTGGAAGGGCTGACTCATTAGGGGGAGAGCAAGTGGGAGTATGGAGTAAGGTGTATATAAACTTATATGTGACAGTTTGACTTGATTTGTAAACGTTCACTTGAAACTCAATAAAAGTTAATAAAAAAAAAAGAAAAGGATAAAACTAAAATTGTAGGCACAATGAATAAGAAAGAACACAGTAGGAAGAGAGAGAACAGGAATAGCCAATGAAACGACTTAGAATAAATCAAGTTTGAGAGTATCTTTTATAATTACATTTTATAACATCACTTTTCCCTAGATTATTTTCTTTAGAGTCATGTAATGTAAGTAACTAAACCACAGTATGTTTTAGAAGTCCCTGGGTGGTAGGTGTCTGGTTCACAATGGTTTAGCATTCAGGCTGCTAACCAAGATATCAGTAGTTCAAGTCTACCAGGTGCTCCTTGGAAACCCTATGGGGCAGTTTTACTCTTTCCAAAAAAAAAAAAAAAATTTTTTTTTTTTTTATAGGGTCACTATGAGTCAGAATCCATTTGGCAGAAATGTTTGTTTTTTGTTTTGGGTTTTTTTTGCGGGGGGGGGTGGTGTAAGCTGTTAACAAGCTCAGCTGCTAACTTTAAGGTTGGAGGCTGGAGTCCACCCAGTGGTGCCTTGGAGAAAAGGCCTGGTGATCTACTTCTGAAAAATCAGCCATTGAAAAGCCTGTGGAACACAGTTCTACTCTGACACACATGGGGTCGCCATGAGTTGTAATTGACTCAATGGCAACTATTGTTTTTATATTTTAGATGTGTCAGATATTCAAATAATGATGATTCGTGTTTTAGCAGGTTAGTCTGATAACATTTAGCCTTTTTCCTGTAGATTCTATCAAAAATTGTTGATGATATTGCCCCACTTTTAACTTAAAAGATATTCAAGACACAGTTCACTTTTTCCTGATTGAATCTGCAGTGGCTACTGTTATTTGGATTTAAACTCTCTGAAGAAAATCAAGTTTATTTTCTACCAAAGCTACCAAAACCAAAAAACCAAACCTGTAGGCAGGCAGGCAGGCAGGCATAAGTTGAACCAAAAGAGGGCATTCAAGCCCCTGGAATCAGCACATACTATGACAGTGGCAGTCATGCCCTCCACAGTGTGTATATCATCCAAAGGTATCCACCTGAGGTGAAGGGAGAGGGGGAGCTGAAATCCAGCCTGTGCTCTGCTCACCATTTCTTAGTTTACCAGACTAGGGAGTGTGCGTTTTTCTAATTCACACAAAAGTATTGTGAAGGTTTCCATACGATGTCTTGTCTAATAATGCATAACTCTCACTGGCATTAAAAAGTACAAAGCATTCCAGGAATAGATGCCAGATCAGTGTGGTGGAGCATAGGGTGTGAGGAAGAAGGAAGACAAAGCTGGCCAACTAGGTTTGGGGTCACATTTGAAGTGTAGACATTATCTTGTACATAAAGGGGTCTCTTTAAGTGATTTTAACCAGAGCACCGAAATGATCAGCTTTGCATCCTGGCCTACTACTTCCTATTACTTAGCATCCCTCATCTGTAAAATAGGGATGATAATAGCACATACCTCAGAGGGATGTTGGCACAATGGACGGGGACTGATACATAAAACCCTTAAAGCAGTGTCTGGTGCATAGTAAGTGCTCAGAATATGGTAGCTAAATAAATACTAACATTTCTGAAAGACTTGTTTGACTGCAGTATGAAAAGTACAGAAGACCAGAGGCTGGGAGGCCAGTTGGGATGCTGGCACAGTGGTCCAGGACAGAGAAGGTAATGATTAAACAAAGGCAGAAACCGGAGAGAAGTGATCAGTGGATCTGAGAGATATTAGGAAGTCAACCTGAGAGATGTTAGAAAGTCTATTAACAAATCACATTCACAAGCCAAAATAGGATTCTCTCTAAATTCTAAACTCAGAAGGGTACTCAATAAAATCCAGGATCAATTAATGATTTAAAAATACCTTTCCATAAGAATGATGCAGAGGCAAATCAAGCAAGACCTTGAAAGCTACGTTAAAGAGTCATAAATTTATCCTGAAGATCAGAAGTGTGGTTTATAAACCACCAGCATCAAAAATCACCAGGGCGAGAGGCGGAGCCAAGATGGCGGACTAGGCAGACGCTACCTCGGATCCCTCTTACAACAAAGACACAGAAAAACAAGTGAATCGATCACATACATAACAATCTACGAACCCTGAACAACAAACACAGATTTAGAGACGGAGAATGAACTAATACGGGGAAGCAGCGATTGTTTTCAGAGCCTGGAGCCAGCTTACCAGTCAGCGGATTTTCTGGAAAAACTAGTTTCCCAGTGATGGCTTGGAGACAACAATCCATATCAAACCACTTAAAGAAGCAGACCATGACAGCTTCTCCAACCCCCCAAACAAAAGAATCAAAATCTTTCCCAAATGAAGATACAATCCTGGAATTATCAGATACACAATATAAAAAACTAATTTACAGAATGCTTCAAGACATCACAAATGAAATAAGGCAAACTGCAGAAAAAGCCCAGGAACACACTGATAAAACTGTTGAAGAACTCAAAAAGATTATTCAAGAACATAGTGGAAAAATTAATAAGTTGCAAGAATCCATAGAGAGACAGCATTCAGAAATCCAAAAGATTAACAATAAAATTACAGAATTAGACAACGCAATAGGAAGTCAGAGGAGCAGACTCGAGCAATTAGAATGCAGACTGGGACATCTGGAGGACCAGGGAAACAACACCAACATAGCTGAAAAAAAATCAGATAAAAGAATTAAAAAAAATGAAGAAACCCTAAGAATCATGTGGGACTCTATCAAGAAGGATAACCTGCGTGTGATTGGAGTCCCAGAACAGGGAGAGGGGACAGAAAACACAGAGAAAATAGTTGAAGAACTCCTGACAGAAAACTTCCCTGACATCATGAAAGACGAAAGGATATCTATCCAAGATGCTCATCGAACCCCATTTAAGATTGATCCAAAAAGAAAAACACCAAGACATATTATCATCAAACTCACCAAAATCAAAGATAAACAGAAAATTTTAAAAGCAGCCAGGGAGAAAAGAAAGGTTTCCTTAAAGGGAGAATCAATAAGAATAAGTTCAGACTACTCAGCAGAAACCATGCAGGCAAGAAGGGAATGGGACGACATATACAGAACACTGAAGGAGAAAAACTGCCAGCCAAGGATCATATATCCAGCAAAACTCTCTCTGAAATATGAAGGCAAAATTAAGATATTTACAGATAAACACAAGCTTAGAGAATTGGCAAAAACCAAACCAAAGCTACAAGAAATACTAAAGGATATTGTTTGGCCAGAGGACCAATAATATCAGATATCAGCACAACACAAGGTCACAAAACAGAACATCCTGATATCAACTCAAATAGGGAAATCACAAAAACAAAAAAATTAAGATTAATTCAAAAAAAAAATACACATAACAGGGAATCATGGAAGTCAATAGGTAAAAGATCACAATAATCAAAAAGAGGGACTAAATACAGGAGGCATTGAACTGCCATATGGAGAGTGATACAAGGCGATATAGAACAATACAAGTTACGTTTTTACTTAGAAAAATAGGGGTAAATAATAAGGTAACCACAAAAAGGTATAACAACTCTATAACTCAAGATAAAAGCCAAGAAAAACGTAACGACTCAACTAACATAAAGTCAAACACTATGAAAATGAGGATCTCACAATTTACTAAGAAAAACGCCTCAGCACAAAAAAGTATGTGGAAAATGAAATTGTCAACAACACACATAAAAAGGCATCAAAATGACAGCACTAAAAACTTATTTATCTATAATTACGCTGAATGGAAATGGACTAAATACACCAATAAAGAGACAGAGAGTCACAGACTGGATAAAGAAACACGATCTATCTATATGCTGCCTACAAGAGACACACCTTAGACTTAGAGACACAAACAAACTAAAACTCAAAGGAAGGAAAAAAATATATCAAGCAAACAATAAGCAAAAAAGAAGAGGAGTAGCAATATTAATTTCTGACAAAATAGACTTTAGACTTAAATCCACCACAAAGGATAAAGAAGGACACTATATAATGATAAAAGGGACAATTGATCAGGAAGACATAACCATATTAAATATTTATGCACCCAATGACAGGGCTGCAAGATACATAAATCAAATTTTAACACAATTGAAAAGTGAGATAGATACCTCCACAATTATAGTAGGAGACTTCAACACACCACTTTCGGAGAAGGACAGGACATCCAGTAAGAAGCTCAGTAGAGACACGGAAGATCTAATTACAACAATCAACCAACTTGACCTCATTGACTTATACAGAACTCTCCACCCAACTGCTGCAAAGTATACTTTTTCTTCTAGCGCACATGGAACATTCTCTAGAATAGACCACATATTAGGTCATAAAACAAACCTTTGCAGAGTCCAAAACATCGAAATATTACAAAGCATCTTCTCAGACCAAAAGGCAATAAAACTAGAGATCAATAACAGAAAAACTAGGGAAAAGAAATCAAATACTTGGAAAATGAACAATACCCTCCTGAAAAAAGACTGGGTTATAGAAGACATTAAGGAGGGAATAAGGAAATTCTTAGAAAGCAAAGAGAATGAAAATACTTCCTATCAAAACCTCTGGGACACAGCAAAAGCAGTGCTCAGAGGCCAATTTATATCGATAAATGCACACATACAAAAAGAAGAAAGAGCCAAAATCAGAGAACTGTCCCTACAACTTGAACAAATACAAACCGAGCAACAAAAGAACCCATCAGGCACCAGAAGAAAACAAATAATAAAAATTAGAGCTGAACTAAATGAATTAGAGAACAGAAAAACAATTGAAAGAATTAACAAAGCCAAAAGCTGGTTCTTTGAAAAAATTAACAAAATTGATAAACCATTGGCTAGACTGACTAAAGAAATACAGGAAAGGAAACAAATAACCCGAATAAGAAACGAGAAGGACCACATCACAACAGACCCAACTGAAATTAAAAGAATCATTTCAGATTATTATGAAAAACTGTACTCTAACAAATTTGAAAACCTAGAAGAAATGGATGAATTTCTGGAAAAACACTACCTACCTAAACTAACACATTCAGAAGTAGAACAACTAAATAGACCCATAACAAAAAAAGAGATTGAAACGGTAATCAAAAAACTCCCAACAAAAAAAAGCCCTGGCCCGGACGGCTTCACTGCAGAGTTCTACCAAACTTTCAGAGAAGAGTTAACACCACTACTTCTGAAGGTATTCCAAAGCATAGAAAATGACGGAATACTACCCAACTCATTCTATGAAGCCACCATCTCCCTGATACCAAAACCAGGTAAAGACATTACAAAAAAAGAAAATTATAAACCTATTTCCCTCATGAACATAGATGCAAAAATCCTCAACAAAATTCTAGCCAATAGAATCCAACAACACATCAAAAAAATAATTCACCATGATCAAGTGGGATTTATACCAGGTATGCAAGGCTGGTTTAATATCAGAAAAACCATTAATGTAATCCATCACATAAATAAAACAAAAGACAAAAACCACATGATCTTATCAATTGATGCAGAAAAGGCATTTGACAAAGTCCAACACCCATTTATGATAAAAACTCTTAGCAAAATAGGAATTGAAGGAAAATTCCTCAACATAATAAAGGGCATCCTTTTTTTATGCAAAGCCAACAGCCAATATCACTCTAAATGGAGAGAACCTGAAAGCATTTCCCTTGAGAACGGGAACCAGACAAGGATGCCCTTTATCACCGCTCTTATTCAACATCGTGCTGGAAGTCCTAGCCAGGGCAATTAGGCTAGACAAAGAAATAAAAGGTATCCGGATTGGCAAGGAAGAAGTAAAGTTATCACTATTTGGAGATGACATGATTATATACACAGAAAACCCTAAGGAATCCTCCAGAAAACTACTGAAACTAATAGAAGAGTTTGGCAGAGTCTCAGGTTATAAAATAAACATACAAAAATCACTTGGATTCCTCTACATCAACAAAAAGAACACCGAAGAGGATGTAACCAAATCAATACCATTCACAGTAGCCCCCAAGAAGATAAGATACTTAGGAATAAATCTTACCAAGGATGTAAAAGACCTATACAAAGAAAACTACAAAGCTCTACTACAAGAAATTCAAAAGGACATACTTAAGTAGAAAAACATACCTTGCTCATGGATAGGAAGACTTAACATAGTAAAAATGTCTATTCTACCAAAAGCCATCTATACATTTAACACACTTCTGATCCAAATTCCAATGTCATATTTTAAGGGGATAGAGAAACAAATCACCAATTTCATATGGAAGGGAAAGAAGCCCCGGATAAGCAAAGCACTACTGAAAAAGAAGAAGAAAATGGGAGGCCTCACTTTACCTGATTTCAGAACCTATTATACAGCCACAGTAGTCAAAACAGCGTGGTACTGGTACAACAACAGACACATAGACCAATGGAACAGAATTGAGAACCCAGACATAGATCCATCCACGTATGAGCAGCTGATATTTGACAAAGGACCAGTGTCAATTAATTGGGGAAAAGAAAGCCTTTTTAACAAATGGTGCTGGCATAACTGGATATTCATTTCCAAAAAAGTCAAACAGGACCCATACTTTACACCATGCACAAAAACTGACTCCAAGTGGATCAAAGACCTAAACATAAAGACTAAAATGATAAAGATCATGGAAGAAAAAATTGGGACAACCCTAGGAGCCCTAATACAGGGCATAAACAGAATACAAAACATTACCAAAAATGATGAAGAGAAACCCGATAACTGGGAGCTCCTAAAAATCAAACACCTATGCTCATCTAAAGACTTCACCAAAAGAGTAAAAAGACCACGTACAGACTGGGAAAGAATTTTCAGCTATGACATCTCCGACCAGCGCCTGATCTCTAAAATCTACATGATTCTGTCAAAACTCAACCACAAAAAGACAAACAATCCAATCAAAAAGTGGGCAAAGGATATGAACACACATTTCACTAAAGAAGATATTCAGGCAGCCAACAGATACATGAGAAAATGCTCACGATCATTAGCCATTAGAGAAATGCAAATTAAAACTACGATGAGATTCCATCTCACACCAGCAAGGCTGGCATTAATCCAAAAAACACAAAATAATAAATGTTGGAGAGGCTGCGGAGAGATTGGAACTCTTATACATGGCTGGTGGGAATGTAAAATGGTACAACCACTTTGGAAATCTATCTGGCGTTATCTTAAACAGTTAGAAATAGAACTACCATACAACCTAGAAATCCCACTCCTGGGAATATACCCTAGAGATACAAGAGCCTTCATACAAACAGATATATGCACACCCATGTTTATTGCAGCTCTGTTTACAATAGCAAAACGTTGGAAGCAACCAAGGTGTCCATCAACAGATGAATGGGTAAATAAATTGTGTTATATTCACAGAATGGAATACTACGCATCGATAAAGAACAGTGACGAATCTGTGAAACACTTCATAACATGGAGGAACCTGGAAGGCATTATGCTGAGCGAAATTAGTCAGAGGCAAAAGGACAAATATTGTATAAGACCACCATTATAAGATCTTGAGTAATAGTAAACCTGAGAAGAACACATACTTTTGTGGTTACGAGGGGGGGAGGGAGGGAAGGTGGGAGAGGGTTTTTTATTGATTAATCAGTAGATAAGAAATGCTTTAGGTGAAGGGAAAGACAACACTCAATACATGGAAGGTCAGCTCAATTGGACTGGACCAAAAGCAAAGAAGTTTCCGGGATAAAATGAATGCTTCAAAGGTCAGCGGAGCAAGGGTGGGGGTCTGGGGAACATGGTTTGCGGGGACTTCTAAGTCAATTGGCAAAATAATTCTATTATGAAATCATTCTGCATCCCACTTTGAAACGTGGCGTCTGGGGTCTTAAATGCTAACAAGCGGCCATCTAAGATGCATCAATTGGTCTCAACCCACCTGGAGCAAAGGAAAATGAAGAACACCAAGGCCACACGACAACTAAGAGCCCAAGAGACAGAAAGGGCCACATGAACCAGAGACCTACATCATCCTGAGACCAGAAGAACTAGTTGGTGCCCGGCCACAATCGATGACTGCCCTGACAGGGAGCACAGCAGAGGACCCCTGAGGGAGCAGGAGATCAGTGGGATACAGACCCCAAATTCTCATAAAAAGACCAAACTTAATGGTCTGACTGAGACTAGAGGAATCCCGGCGGCCATGGTCCCCAGACCTTCTGTTGGCACAGGACAGGAACCATCCCTGAAGACAACTCATCAGACATGAAAGGGACTGGTCAGCGGTGGGGAGAGAGACGCTGATGAAGAGTGAGCTAATTATATCAGGTGGACACTTGAGATTGTGTTGGCAACTCTTGTCTGGAGGGGGGATGGGAGGATAGAGAGAGCGAGAAGCTGGCAAAATTGTCACGAAAGGAGAGACTGAAAGGGCTGACTCAAGAAGGGGAGAGCAAGTGGGAGTAGGGAGTGAGATGTATGTAAACTTATATGTGACAGACTGATTGGATTTGTAAACGTTCACTTGAAGCTTAATAAAAGTTAATAAAAAAAAAAATCACCAGGGCACTAATTAAAAAAAACAGACTCTAGACTTTCTGGAGCCATGGAGGGTGGATGAACTCCTGAAAGTATTGCCCTGAGATAATCTTTAAACCTTAAACCAAAAATATCCCCTGAAGTCTACTTAACAGCTTATGCTTGGCTACTAACCAAAAGGTTCGGCAGTTCAAATTCACCCAGTGGTGTCAGGAAACAAAAATCTGGAAACCTACTTCCATAAGATTGCAGCCATTGAGAATCCTACGGAGCACAGATCTACTCTGACATACACAAGGTCTTTCCTACCTTTTACTTTTAGAGCTAGAAAGATGGTAAGGTACATAAATATTTTTAACTCCTTTTAAGAACTAAGCCCATTTTTCTTGGTTGTTGGAGCCAGGAGGAGCCAGCGGAAAGCTCTAGAGCACAGGAAAGTAAACTTGCTGTACACTGTAGCCCTCAGCTATGGAATGTGGAAGGAAGTAGTTTAGCTTGAAGTAGTTTAGCTTATCTAGTAAAGAATATTTGCCTTGAGCATTGTGCTCTTTTCAAGAATTATCTATATGTTATCAAACTGACAACAGCAACTCAAAAGATTAGACAGGAACCTTAGTGTGCAGTGAGTTTATGTTAATGAGGGAAGAACAACTCAGAAAAGGAGGGTGAGAATGGTTGCACAACTTGAAGAATGTCATCAGTGTCACTAAATTGTACACGTAGAAACTGTTGAATTGGTGTATGTTTTGTTCTATATATTCACAACAACAAAATAAAGAAAATTTAGGGGAAAAAAAGAGCAGATTTCTAGAATCAGAAGCTTCAAGAGTGCTTCTCCTTAGTATAAAGCTTCCAACGTGATTCTGAAGCACAATAAAGTTCTCCAACAACGATGGGGGGGGGTGGCATTGATGCTTTCTAAGCAAGATGTTTTAGAAAGGCAACCATGGTGACAAGGGGCAGGGAGGGAGCTGGGGGTGGTTTGAATGGTGAAAAATTTAGGGGTAAGAGGCATGGCTATTTCTAGTGCGCTGCATTCCTAGGATACAGACTCTGTTTAGTCATGTTGGCATTTATAAGCAAGCTTTACATTAATTATGATTCTTGTGATGGAACTTAATTCACACACAAAAAAAACTGCACATTAGTAGGTTTTGGACAGTCTTTTCACTAGGACATCTGGGGATGAAAGGAGGAGGCTATAGATACATATACCATCTAAGTGTGTTTTATTGTTCCTGAAAATACGAATAATCTTTCATTTGAAAAGATCAAATGAATGCTTGGAGCTTCATCTGAGTTAGCTAATGGGCATTCTAGGCCTAATTATGATGTTAACCACAACAGAATATTTATTTCCTAATTCTTTCCTAGCTCTTAATTTTAGAACTGGAGAGATGCTAAGGTTCATAAATATTTTTAACTCCTTTTAAGAACTAAGCCCATTTTTCTTGGTTGTTGGAGTCAGGAGGAGCCAGCCAAAAGCTCTAGAGCACAGGGAAGTAAACTTGCTGTATACTGTAACCCTCAGCCATAGAATCTGGAAGGAAGCTGGGTCTCAGATCAATGGTGTTGCTGGCTCACATCAGAAACAGGTGGAAATCTTATCTGAAGGAGCATGCCCTTAATTAAAAAAAAAAGTTATCATTAAGTTGATTCAACCCATGGCGACCCTATGTGCATCAGAGTAGAACTGTGCTCAACAGTGTTTTCAATGGCTGATTTTCCAGAAGTAGATTGCCAGGCCTTTCTTCCAAGGCACCTCTTGGTAGACTCACACCTCTGGGTAGACTCGCACTTCTAACCCTTCGGTTAGCAGCCTTTCAGTTAACCATTTGTGCCACCCAGAGACTTTAATTATGAGATTTAGAAGGAGTGAATTGAATATGCTGCACTTAAGTTTCCAACTTACAGAAGGCCTACTGCATGCCAGTCTCTGCGCCAGGTGCAGAAGGGAGACATGGATAAGCCACACTTTCTTTACTGAAGAAGCTCAGTATAAAGCAGAAACACAACTAGTATCCATACATGAGCACAGAAGTCAATGAACACTCTGAAATTGTATGAAAACTCTGAGTGCATGTGTAGTTTATTCATTTGTTCCTTTGGTTTTACTATGGACTAGGCCCCATTCTAGTTCCCTGAGTGGCACAAACAGCTTATACTTGGCTACTAACCAAAAGGCTTGGCAGTTCAAATTCACCCAGCAGTGTCACGAAAGAAAAGTCTAGCAATCTACTTCCATAAGATTACAGCCATTGAGAATCCTATGGAGCACAGTTCTACTCTGATATACACAAGGTCACCATGAGTCAAAATCGAATCAATGGCAATGGGTATTTTGTTTAGGCACTGTTCCAAGTACTTTACATGTATTAACTTATTTAATGTAACCAAAACTCTATCAAGCATGTAATATTATTAAGGAAGCACAGAAAAGGTAAGGAATTTGTCCAAGGTCACAGTCCATAGGTGGCAGAACTGGGATTCAAACTCAGGAAGCCTGTAGCCAGTGTCTATATGCTTAAACAATTGTATGCTGCTACACTTCCTGTGGCTCCGATCTACTACTTTAATAGCATTTTTAAAGATAGGGTAATGTTTAAGTACTCGGCTGCTAACCAAAAGGTCAGCGATTCAAACCCACCAGCTGCTCTGTGAGAGAAAGATGTGGCAGTCTGCTTCTGTAAAGATTTATAGTTTTGGTCATTTGAAAAAGTCGAACATCCATTCATGATAAAAAAAAAAAAAACTCTCAGCAGAATAGGAATAGACGGAAAATTCCTCAACATAATAAAGGGCATTTATACAAAGCCAACAGCCAACACCGTCCTAATTGGAGAAAATCTGAAAGCTTTCCCCTTGAGATCGGGAACCAGACAAGGATATCCTTTATCACCACACTTATTCAACATTGTGCTGGAAGTGCCAGACAGAGCAATTAGGTTAGATAAAGAAATAAAGGGCATCCAGATTGGTAAGGAAGAAGTAAAAGTATCTCTATTTGTAGATGACATGATCTTATATACAGAATACCCTAAGAAATCCTCAAGAAAACTACTGAAACTAACTGAAGAGTTCAACAAACTTATCAGAACACAAGATAAACATGCAAAGATCAGTTGGATTCCTCTACACCAATAAAAAGAACATCAAAGAGGAAATCACCAAAACAAAACCGTTTAAAACATAGCCCCCAAGAAGATAAAATATTTAGGAATAAATCTTACCAGAGATGTAAAAGACCTACATAAACAAAACTACAAAACGCTACTGCAAGAAAAAAAAAAAAGAGAGACCTACATAAGTGGAAAAACATACCTTGCTCATGGATAGGAAGACTTAACATAGTAAAAATGTCTATTCTACCAAAAGCGGTCTACAGATTTAATGAAATTCTGATCCAAATTCCAATGACATTTTTTAATGAGATGGAGAAATAAATCACCAACTTCATATGGAAAGGAAAGAGGACCTGAATAAGTAAAGCATTAATGAGAAAGAAGAACAAAGTAGGAGGCCTCACTCTACCTGGTTTTAGAACCTATTATACCGCCACAGTAGTCAAAACAGCGTGGTACTGGTACAACAACAGATACATGGACCAATGGAACAGAATTGACAACCCAGACATAAATCCATCCACATATGAGCAGCTGATATTTGACAAAGGCCCAAAGTCAGTTAAATGGGGAAAAGACAGACTCTTTAACAATTAGTGCTGGCATAACTGGATATCCATCTGCAAAAAAATGAAACAAGACCCATACCTCACACCATGCACAAAAACTAACTCAAAATAGATCAAAAACATAAACATAAAATCTAAAATGATAAAGATCATGAAAGAAAAAATAGGGACAATGCTAGGAGCCCTAATACATGGCATAAACAGTATACAAAACATGACTAACAACGCACAAACACCAGAACAGAAATTAGATAAGTGGGAGCTCCTAAAAGTCAAACACCTATGATCATCCAAAGACTTCACCAAAAGAGTAAAAAGATTTCCTACAGACTGGGAAAAAGTTTTTAGCTATGACATTTCCAATCAGCGTCTGATCTCTAAAATCTACATGATACTACAAAAACTCAACTACAAAAAGACAAATAACCCAATTAAAAAATGGGCAAAAGATATGAATGGACACTTCACTAAAGAAGACATGCAGGTAGCTAACAGATACATGAGGAAATGCTCATGATCATTAGCCATTAGAGAAATGCAAATCAAAAGTACAACAAGATTCCATCTCACTCCAACAAAGCTGGCATTAATTGAAAAGACACAAAATAATAAATTTTGGAGAGCGTGTAGAGAGACTGGAACACGTACACACTGCTGGTGGGAATGGAAAATAGTACAACTACTTTGGAAATTGATTTGGCACTTTCTTAAAAAGCTAGAAATAGATCTACCACACGACCCAGCAATTCCACTCCTTGGAATATATTTTTTACCCTAAAGAAATAAGAGCCTTCACATGAACAGATATATGCACACCCATGTTCACTGCAACACTGTTTACAATAGCAAAAAGATGGAAGCAACCAAGGTGACCATCAATGGATGAATGGATAAGTAAATTATGGTATATTCATACAATGGAATAGTACACAACAATTAAGAACAATGATGAATCCATGAAACATTTCATATCATGGAGGAATCCGGAAGGCATTATGCTGAGTGAAATTAGTTGCAAAAGGACAAATATTGTATGAGATTACTATTATAAGAACTCGAGAAATAGTTTAAACAGAGAAGAAAACATTCTTCTGTGGTTACAAGAGGTGGGAGAGAGGGAGGGTGGGAGAGGGGTATTCACTAACTAGATAGTAGATAAGAACTACTTTAGGTGACAGGAAAGACTACACACAATGCAGGCGAGGTCAGCACAACTGGACTAAACCAAAATCAAAGAAGCTGCCTGAATAAACTGAACACGTTGAAGGCCAGCGTAGCAGGGGCAGGGGTTTGGGGGCCATGGTTTCAGGGGACATCTAAGTCAATTGGTATAATAAAATCTATTAAGAAAACATTCTGCATCCCATCTTGGAGAGTGGAGTCTGGGGTCTTACACACTAGCAAGCGGCCATCTAAGATGCATCAATTGGTCTCAACCCACCTGGAGCAAAGGAGAATGGAGAATACCAAAGACACGAGGTAATTATGAGCCCAAGAGACAGAAAGGACCACATAAACCATATTCTACAATCAGCCTGAGACCAGAAGAACTAGATGGTGCCTGGCTACAACTGATGACTGCCCTGACAGGGAACACAACAGAGAACCCCTGAGGGATCAGGAGAGCAGTGGGGTGCAGACCTCAAATTCTCATAAGAAGACCAGACTTAATGGTCTGACTGAGGCTAGAAAGGCCCCAGAGGTCATGGTCTCCAGACCTTCTGTTAGCCCAAGACAGAAACCATTCCCAAAGCCAACTCTTCAGACAGGGATTGGACTGGACTATGGGATAGAAAATGGTACTGGTAAAGAGTCAGCTTCTTGGATCAAGTAGACACATGAGACTATGTGGGCATCTCCTGTCTGGGGGGGAGATGAGAGGGCAGAGGGGGTCAGAAGCTGGATGAATGGACACAAAAATAGAGGGTGGAGAGAAGGAGTGTGCTGTCTTATTAGGGGGAGAGCAACTAGGAATACATAGCAAGCCGTATATAAATTTTTGTATGAGAGACTGAATTGATTTGTAAACTTTCACCTAAAGCACAATAAAAATTAAAAAAAAAAAAGATTTATAGCCTTGGAAACCCTATGAGGCAGTTCTACTCTGTCCTATAGGGTCGCTATGAGTCAGAGTCAACTCAACAGCAATGGGTATGACAGAAAATAAGGTTAAGAACTCAGTCTTGGGGGAAGGAGACACGGAAACTAGTAAGTACAGCAATGAGACACACGCTATAATATTTATAGCAGATTCTCTGTGAGGGAGCACAAAGGAGAAAATATCCAAGTATCGCTGAATGAGTAGAAGAAAATAGTAATGAGTGAACATCATTCTCTAACAACATTCAACCCAAGTGTGACATTTTTAGCAAGTTTCCAAGGATTTTGCTCTTGCGATTTAAATAGCAGGGCAGCACAAACATAGCAGTGCCATTTTATCCAGATTTTCTAAATATAATGGAAATTCATAGGTATCTATAGAGCTATTGTTGTTTAACTTTGGACACATTGTATTCAGGAAGTCTATGGTATTAGGGTCTGACTAAAACATGCTATGTGCCATATACTCGCTCATGGTTTCAGTCTTCACCCTGGCACCAGACCTAGAAGTCCCCTATAACCCAGGGTCACAGCACATGCCATTCCCTTACTGTTTAGGACAATTGCTGCATCAGGCATATTTGACCATTTGACATTTATGTTTTCCTTCCATTCTACATGATTGTTTCCATTTTCTATGTTGCATGTATAGCCCCCAATTTTAGCTCAGTAGTAGATTCAGTCTCAAACCGGGTAATAAACGCTCAGCATTGAGCTGGACTGATACCATTCTGTTCTCGACTTTGGCTAAGACCAAAGCTAGGGATTTGAAAAAAAGCAAGTATAGGAATAAGGTAAACACATTTTGCAAGGATTTTGTTACTTTCCTGCGAGGTTTACTCAAAAGTCCAGATTTGGTTTAGATTGAAATTTAGCCTTTGTTCATTCTTTTTTTTTTTTTTTCATAATTTCTGACTCTGTAATCTTATATAAGGAGCCCTCGTGGTACAGTGGTTAAGTGGTCTGTTGCTAAACAAAAGGTCAGTGGTTCAAACCCACCAGTCTCTCTGCAGGAGAAATAAAGAGATAGATGTGGCAGTCTGCTTTTGTAAAAAATACAGCCTTGAAAACCCTGTAGGACAGTTCTACTCTGTCCTATAGGGTCATTATGAGTTGGAGTCAACTCAATGGCAATGGCATAAGGAGCCCTGGTGGTGCAGTGGTTAAGTGGCTGCTAACGGAAAGGTCAGTGGTTCGAACCCACCAGTTGGTAGTTCAAACCCACCAGCCCACGGTTCAAACCCACCAGCCTCTCTGTGGGAGAAAGATGTGGCAGTGTGCTTCTGTAAAGATTTACAGCCTTGGAAACCCTGTGGGGCAGTGTTCTACTCTGTTCTATAGGGTGGCTATGAGTCAGAATTGACAGCTATGAGTTTGGGTTTTGGTTGGTAATCCTATATGGCTATTGTTACGCATTTAACAAACATTAATAAGCCCACATAATTCTTGAACGTGGTAAGTTAGTAACACATCTTATTATTGTTTTTGCAAATACACATACACACTCACACACAATCTTTATTTCCAATTGATATCAAGAAATGAGGTGACATCAATATGAAGTTGTAATTTTATAATTATTCTTTGAGCTTTTCCATTCTTTTTCCTTTTAAAAATCTTAATATCTTTCTGATACCATTAATAGAAACTCAATGTTTTGTTTAATTAAACAAAATTTAATTCAATTTGTTTAATTAACTTAGATCTTGCATAGTAAATATTTTCAAAGGTTATCTGAAAAAGTTTGATAGAGTCCTCAATCTGGAAATACTTTACCAAATACGATGTTTAAGTTTGGATTAATAAAGTTCTTATATTTTATGTGGTTCATTCATTGAAAAAGGATGTGCAGAGCACTCGTTAATATGTAAGGCATTAAGACAGCCTCAGATGCTTACAATCTAGTTGTGCTGCCAAGACAGCACCACATGGAAAACAGACTCAGCTGACATATCATGTTATTAACTGTGGGCATGGGGAAGGGCCATAATGAGTGACCTGGGTTTTCAAAGGTTTGAAAGCTCCCAAATGCACACAGAGTAAGCAAAACAAACTGTGCACACTGCTGCATTCTGCTTGCTCCCCTCCCTGCTGAAGACTTCTGGCTGTCTTACCTCAAAGGGAACAATGGGTGAGGAGGGCATTTGCCGGGAGGAGATAGCAAAGTGAACGTAGCAATGAAAAGAACCATAGACTTAAACATCTTTGTAAAATGCCAAGACACTTATGAACTGGGACCTAGTGTCATTGAAAAGCAAAAAAAGGAAACTGGAGCACTGAAGTTAACAGTGATGTCAGCCAGAGCTCCGTAACACTTCCGAGAGCTCTACTACCACCCTTCACCTAAATTGCTCCCACACACCCTACCATGGGACACAGCTGAAATCAAGGACCAGAAGAGAAACCTCTAACATTCCAAATTAGAGTGCTGGTGTGCATGAACCCCCAATTTTAGCTCAGTAGTAGATTCAGTCTCAAATCGGGTAATAAACGCTCAGCATTGAGCTGGACTGATACCATTCTGTTTTCGACTTTGGCTAAGACCAAAGCTAGGGATTTGAAAAAAAGCAATAAATTACTGTAAGAGGCTTGGTGAATATACTCATTTTAAAACAAAACTTGATCAAGTGGACATAAAACTTGGTGTGTTCAATATTCAGCAAAGCTACTGGGAGAAATTCAATCAATTAATATTATAAGAAGTTTAAAGACCAAATGAAAAGAAACTCTCGAAAGCTTAATTTCGTGGTTTGGATTAAATGAAGACTGATCATAATTAGTTATTCCTTTACCCTTTATAGCCCAAATAATTTCCCAAACCTATCTTATCTTTCTGAAACAGGCATTTCTATACTTCCTTAATTTTTGTTTAACCTAGTTAATAATAGCTACCATTTACTGAAGGCATTTTTTTTTTAATATATGCCAGGCAATTTACTATGTGTTTTTTACATTATCTCTACTCTTCATAAAATCCTTGAAGAGCAGCTGTCATTATTCCTATTTAGCCAAGAAAATTGAGGCTCAGAGCCATTAAGTGCCTTGACCAAGATCCTACACTGAAAACACAGAAGAACTGAGATTCAGGATTCAAGGCAGGTTTCTTCAGCTGCAAAGCCACAGTATCATGTTGCTTCCTCCTCATTTCTGTGCCTTTGAGATGATTTGAAGTGGGCTTTATGTGACTGTGTTAATTTGTGCTAAAATTCCTAGTCCTTCCTTGAGCTGTAAAGGTATAAATCATGAGTGGCAAAATAATGTTATGTCCTTTACGGCTTTATGCTCTAAGACTTGACCTAGGTTTATTTGAACTTCCCAACTTTTATCCATGAGAGGTCCTTCAACTGAATTAGTCAAAGGCCTGACAGGCATTTTTCACCATAGAGTGCTCTCCCCTTCAAAAACACTTAAACATGCAAATAACAGCCACTCTCCCAAGTTCTGTGAGCCAAAGGCCAGCCTAGCAATTAGCATGGTGGTAGAAGTATATGCTCCAATGGAAGACACTTCCTATGTGGGGGCAGTGAGCTCAAATGATTAAAGAGAAGGGCTTCAAGTCAAGGATTTAGATAGCATTTGTGTTTTGGAAGACCAAGGAGGGGCTTGAAGACCTTGCAGTCATTTTACAAATATCCTTGTTTGCAAAGGAAACTAGTTGGTGAGTAGTCCCCGCATCAATTTCTGTCACACTCAGATAATTACTCTGATCTATTTCCTTCATAGGCACTTGTCTTTATCTGAAATCATTTTACTTGATTATTGGTTCATTGTTTTGTCTCCCTTCTCTTCAATTTAAGTTCTTGGAAGACAAGGATCTTATCACACTTGTTTGCCACTATAACCCCAGTGTCCAGTAAAGAACCTGGCGTATAGGCAAGACAGTAAAAAAAAAAAAAAAAAAAAACTCATTGGATGGGTGTGTAGATGGATTCTGGCTCTTAGCAGCAAATGTTGATTAGGGTCTCACCCAAGCTTTTCCTTCTACCTCCATCCATTCATTCAACAAATATTTACTGACTGCCTACTATTTTTCAAGGACAAATGGGTAAGCTCTTGGTTACTAACCAAAAAGTTGATAGTTTGAATCTGCTCCAAGGCATCTGGGAAGAAAGGCCTGGTGATCTGTTTCCAAAAGATCATAGTCACTGAAAACTCTATGGACCATAGTTCTACTCTGACACACGTGGGTTTGCCATGAGTCAATCGACTCAATGGCAACTGGTTTGGTTTGGTTTTTACTATTTGTCAGGCACTGTATTAGGCACTTGAGGATACAACTGCAAGCAAAAGCAGATTTATATTCCCAGTCCTCCTGGAATATGCATGTTAGTATAGACTGGCTAGTGACACACTCTAGGCAACAAGATATCTCAGGGAACCTAAAACATTTCCAGAAGTATGCCTGATGCCTTGGGTGCATACACAACCATAAGACTTTGCCCTTGCCCCTCTACTGCTTAGAGACCACCTTTGAATGTAAGACTAAAATAAGAGTTAAAAGCTAAATAGTGTGAAATCACACCTTTTGTCAGAGTACTTAAAGAAATATAATTAGTCTGTAGTAGTTGGTAGTTGGTGAAAATGGGACACTAGAAATAAATGTTTGACTAGGCAGAAGGAACAAGGGTAGACATCCCAGGACTACAAGTCTAACCTGAGCAATGAGGTAGCATATACTAGGAAATGAGCTGAGTAAGTAAGCAATGGGTTTACATATCTTGACTGAATGAGGGGTACTAAAAAGGCAGTTCTTATTATTCCACAGATGACTCAGTAGTGGCTTATAGAATAGAGTGATGACAAAATGAAGATCCCTAGTGATCCTGACACCTTAGAATGCTGGGTAAAATAAAGTCTACAAGATAAATCCTAAGAAAGATAAATGAGAGTTTTATATTTAGATTGTTCGAATAAAATAGATTTTCAATCAATTACAACGAGGCAGAATGGAGGAGATCCCTTGCCTGACAGCAGTTCCTTTGAAAAATATCCAGGAGTTCAGTTGATCGCAGTCAGTAGAATCCAGTGGTGTTCTCTACTCGCTATTTAACATCTACAACAAACATCCACAACAATAATAGAAACCCAGGTCCCAGATTACCAAACTAACAATCTCACTGTTCTCTGGACTAGTCAGACCACAGCTCTTTAAGAGGGGCATATACAAATTAAAGTGCATCTAGGAGAAAAAAACTAGGATACTATATTATTGGAAAATTATAAGAGAAAAAGTTAAAGAAAATGGGCAAACATACCATGGACAAGAAAAAGTAAGAGTGATTATTATTTTTAAAATGTTTAAAGAGCCATTATGTGGAAAAGGAATAGATATGATCATAATTTCTCTGGAAGTGTAGGGAACTATAGTCAAAAGGATTTGGCCATAGAAGCCCATCAGACATGAATCCCACCTCTGCCACTTACTAGCTGTGTTACCTGAGATAAATTATTTGAACCTCAGATGTTTATTCTATATATTGTTGTTGTTAGGTGCTGTTGAGTCAGTTCCAACCCATAGCGACTCTATGTACAACAGAACGAAACACTGCCTGGTCCTGCACCATCCTCACAATCGTTGTTATGCTTAAGCCCATGTGGCTGCAACAATCTATAAATAGGTTATTAATTACACCTACCTCCTTCTCAGGGTTGATGGGGGAATTAAGATAAAGCAAAAATGAAATTAAATAGTGCTATAAAGAGAGAAAGAAGGTATTGGCATTAGGACAAAGTATAGATGAGACACTGGTTGAGTCAACAAGGGAGGGATATGTGAACAATCTGAGTTGCCCCAAACTCATTCATTCATTCAACACAGACAAAATAGAAAGCAACTTTTTCTTTGTAGGTCTGAGTTTCAGTGGGAGTATATCTGCGATACTGTCCCACTGGTATATTTACAAGTTGCTATATTCCCAGCTCTCCATTGTTGTTAGAATTTCATATAATTCCAATTCTGTTTATTCTTCTTTAGGCCAGCTAACCCTGGAGTTCTAGAGGAAGCAAGGATAGGTAGCATCAAAATGTGGCTTAAAATTTCAAAGTTGAGAAATACTTAGCTTGGGAACAAGTGAAATTAATCACCATAATATTTTATAAAATCAGCAGAGCTAATGTTAAACAAGACAAAATGATGAATATAGCCCAAAAGAATAATTAAGAAGTCTTTCAGTTGCCACCTTGACATTCTAATCAAAGACTGTTAATAGATCAAAAGACTTCCCTGAGTAAGTCCCTATTCAGCCTTGAGTAGCATGCTATTGAACATGAAGCAGTATATAGACTTGGGGTCAGACCAACCTGGCTCCCACTCCCAGTTTTGGAATGTACCAGCTGTGTCACCATCGGCAGGTTACTTAACATCAATGTGCCTTAGTGTTCTCATTTGTAACATGCTAATAATAATCGTGCTCACCTCAAAGGGTTGTTGTCAGGGTTATTTACAAAAATGAGAGCTATGAAAAAAATATTGCTGAAATTAGGTGCTTAGCTTTGGAAGTATGGCTTTTCACACAGCTCTGGTCAGCAGAGATGACATGCAAAAGGCAAGAGCGAATAGGTTAGGATGAACAAAAAAGCTAGAGTTAAAATGTAGAAACAGGAAATAGTTTCTGTTATTTTACCCTTTCTCTCACCATTACTCAAATACTCTTTGTCATTAAGGTAGGAGAAAAAACTTTAATATGCTAATTCAAGAATATGTGTGAATGTGTGTATGTGTGAGTTCATGTGAGTGTGTGGAGGGGTATGTGTGAGTACCCTGAGTTTTATCAAGTCCTTGATACCAGCTACAAGATTGTTGGCAACTCACTTAACTTCTGTAAGTCCAATTTACTCAACAATAAAACAAGTTAACAGAATTTCATTTAAGATCCCTTCTTCTAAACACTCTATGATGGTATGGTTTGAATGGATATCTCATAGGGTGCCATGGAATGACGGGATCCCATTATTTTGGAAACATAGATGACTAGAATTGTCATTTTGAAGACCTAGCAGCATGATTTTGTTTGTTTGTTTGTTTCTCTGTTTCTTTTTTCTCTAGAAACAGTGGCTTTGATTCACCTTTGAGAGAAAGTAATTGCTTTTTTCTGTGCTTGGGGTACAACTGGATGACCCTTTTAGTTTGTACATTAAAATTAGATCACATTCTAAAATGGAAAGCTTCAAACAACCAAAAGTTAAAATGTCTGTTGTTGTTGTTGTTAGGTGACCTCGAGTCAGTGCCGACTCATAATGACACCACGTACAAAAGAAAAAAACATTGCCCAGTCCTGTGCCATCCTCACAATCATTGCTGTGTTTGAGCCCACTGTTGCAGTCACTGTGTCAATCTAACTCACCGAGGGTCGTCTTCTTTTTTGTTGACCCTCTACCAAGCATGATGTCCTTCTCCAGGGACTGATCCCTCCTGATAACATATCCGAAGTGTACGAGACGAAGTCTCGCCATCCTGGCTTCTAAGGACCATGCTGGCTGTACTTCTTTCCAAGACAGATTTGTTTGTTCTTCTGGCAGTCCATGATATATTCAGTATTCTTCACAAACACTATAATTCAAAGGCGTCAATGTTTCTTCAGTCTTCCTTATTCATTGCCCAGCTTTCCCATGCATAAGGGGCCACTGAAAAGATCATGGCTTAGGTCAGGTGCACCTTAGTCCTCAAAGTGACATCTTTGCTTTTTAACACATTGAAGAAGTCCTTTGCAGCAAATTTGTTCAATGCAATAAATACATCATTTGATTTCCTGACTGCTGCTTCCATGGATGTTGATTGTGCATCCAAGTAAAATGAAATTCTTGACAATTTCAATCTTTTCGCTGTTTATGATGATGTTGTTTATTGGTCAGTTTTGAGGATTTCTGTTTTCTTTATGTTGAGGTGTAATCCAAACTGAAGGCTGTAGTCTTTGATCTTCATCAGTAAGTGCTTCAAGTCTTCACTTTCAGCAAGCAAGGTTGTGTCATCTGCATAACACAGGTTGTTAATGAGCCTTCCTTCAATCCTGATGCCCCGTTCTACATATAGCAGAGCTTCTCGTATTATTTGTTCAGCATACAGATTAAATAGGTATGGTGAAAGAATACAACCCTGATGCACACCTTTCCTAACTTTAAACCAATAGTATCCCCTTGTTCTGTCCAAACAACTGCCTCTTGATCTATGTAAAGGTTTCTCATGAGCACAATTAAGTGTTCTGGAATTCCCATTCTTTACAATGTTATCCATAATTTGTTATGGTCCACACAGTCGAATGCCTTTGCGTAGTCAATAAAACACAGGTAAAATATTTCTGGTATTCTCTGCTTTCAGCCAAGATCCATCTGACATCAGCAATGATATCAATTGTTCCATGTTCTTTTCTGAATCTGGCTTGAATTTCTGGCAGTTCCCTGTCGATGTACAACTGAAATCATTTTTGAATTATCTTCAGCAAAATTTTATTTGTGTGTGTTATTAATGACATTATTTGATAACTTCCACATTCTGTTGGATCACCTTTCTCTGGAATGGGCACAAATATGGATCTCTTCCAGTTGGTTGGCCAGGTAGCTGTCTTCCAAATTTCTTAGCATAGATGAGGAAGCACTTCCAGGATTGCATTAGTTGTTTAAAACATATTAATTGGTATTCTCTCAATTCCTGGAGCTTTGTTTTTCCTACAATGCCTTCAGTGAAGCTTGGATTTCTTCCTTTAATACCGCTGTTTTTAGATCATATGTTACCCCCTGAAATTGCTACCTCCACCAATCCTTTTTGGTACAGTGACTTTGTGTATTCCTTCCACCTTCTTTTGATGCTTCCTGTGTTGGTCAATATTTTGCCCATACCCAAAAACCCAGTGCCGTCACGTCGATTCCGACTCATAGGGACCCATAGGATCCTTCAAACTTGAAACTCAAGGCTTGAATTTTTCCTTCAGGTCTTTCGGCTTGTGAAATGCTGAGTGTGTTCTTCCTTTTTGGTTTTCTAACTCCAGGTCTTTGCACATTTCATTATAATTTCATTTGTCTTCTCAAGCTGCCCTTTGGAATCTTTTATTCAGGATTTACTTCCTCATTTCTTCCATTTGCTTTAGCTACTCTATGTTCAAGAGCAAGTTTCAAAGCCTCTTCTGACATCCATTTTGTTTTTTTCTTTCTTTCCTGTCTGTCTTTTTAATGACCTCTTGCTTTCTTCATGTCTTTGACATCATTCCACAACTCGTCTGGTCTTTGGTCATTAGTGTTCAAGGCATCAAGTCTATTCTTGAGATGGTGTCTAAATTCAGGTGGGTTACACCCAAGGTCATACTTTGGCTCTCGTGGACTTGTTCTAATTTTCTTCAGCTTCGGCTTGAACTTTCATACCAGCAAATGATAGTCTGTTTTCAGTAGGCCCCTGGCCTTGTTTTGACTGATGATATTGAGTTTCTCCATCATCTCTTTCCACAGATGTAGTTGATTTGATTCCTGTGTATTCTATCTGGTGAGGTCCGCATGTGTAGTCGTTGCTTAAGTTGTTGAAAAAATGGTATTTTCAATGAATAAGTCATTCATCTTGCAAAATTCTACATGCGATCTCCAGCATGGTTTCTATCATCACCAAGGCCATATTTTCTAATTACCAATCCTTCTTTGTTTCCAACATTCACCTTCCAATCACCAGTAATTATCAATGGACCTTGATTGCATGTTTGATCAATTACAAACTGCAGAAATTGGTACAAATCTTCAATTTCTTCATCTTTGGCATTAGTGCTTGGTGCATAAGTTGGAATAACAGTTGTAGTACTTGGTCTTTCTTGTAGGCATATGGATATTATTATCAGTGACAGCATTGTGTTTCAGAACAGATCTCGAAATGTTCTTTTTGACAACGAATGCCACGCCGTTCTTTTTCAACTGGCATTCGTGGCATAGTAGAATTTATGATTGTCCAATTCGCAATGGTCAATACTAGTCTATTTCAGCACATTAATGTCTAGGATATCTATCTTCAAGCATTCCATTTCATTTTTGACGACTTTCAATTCTCCTTGATTCATACTTCATACATTTCATGCTTTGATTATTAATGGATGTTTACAGTTGTTTCTTCTCATTTTGAGTCATGCCACATCAGCAAATGAAGGTCCCAAAAACTTTACTCCATCCACATTATTAAGGTGGTCTCTACTTTCAGGAAGAGCTTTTAACAAGTTGTAATTTGAGTGTCTTCCAACCTGAGGGGCTCATCTTCCAGCACTATATCAGACAATGTTCTGCTGCTGTTCTAATGTTTTCAATGACAATTTTTTTTTAGAAACAGATCGCCAGGTCCTTCTTCCTAGCCTCTTTTAATCTGGAAGCTCCACTGAGACCTGTCCACCATGGGTGACACTGCTGGTATTTGAAATAGCACTGGCATAGTTTCTAGCATCACAACAACAGACAAGCCACCACAGTACAACAAATTGACAGACAAGTGGTGTAAAAGTATCTAAATAATAAAATAAGAGCAGAGTTACATCTTAGGAAAAATAAATTTATTTTATCTATCCTTAAGAATTTGGGACCAGAGTACTGAAGTAGGTAAACCTTATGTAAGAGCTCGAGGACAATGTTGGTAGCCGGGGGTAAGATGAAAAGAGGCACATGGCTAGACTTTGAACAGGTTTATCTAGTATACAGTTTCAAGACTGTTTTATGCATTGTAATTTTCTATTATACCCAAGTCTGTAGTAGGTCTTATTAACCATTACAACCTTGTCTCAGCTATCATCGTTAAGAACTGAGACAAGAGTTTGTGTCCATACTAGTGTCAGGGCAGTAAAGGGGACAGCAGAAAGCACCAGTAGGAACACCGTCTTCAAGTGGCTAAAAGTGATCTGCAAATTAAAATCAGGTAAAGTCTACAAAGAAAGCATATGTCCATTTGGATTCACTGGTAAATTCTACCAAGCATTTAAAAAATTAATTAATACCTATCCTTCACAAATTTATTAAAAAATGGAAGAATATACAGTATTTCTCAAATTATTCTGAGCCCGATATAACCCTAATACTGAAACCAGATAAAGACATCAAAAGACAAGAAAACTAAAGACCAATAAAAACCCACTGCCACTGAGTTGATTCCGACTCATAGCGACCCCATAGAGTTTCCAAGGCTATAAATCTTTATGGAAGGAGACTGCCACATCTTTCTCCCATGAAGCCACTGGTGGTTTCAAACCACCAACCTTTTGGTTAGCAGTCAATCACTTTAACCACTGTGCCATCAGTATTCCTTATGAATATATATATCTAAAAATCCTAAATAAAATAGTAGCAAACTGAATCCAGCAACAAATAAAAAGCATTACATATATACCATGACCAAGTGGGATTTAACTCAGGAATGCAAAGTCAGTTTAACATCCTTTTTGGATATAATCAATGCAATCAATCAGTGCAATACAGCATATCAAAGGAATAAAGAAAAAAATCATATTATCATCTAAACAGAGAAAAAACATTTAACAAAATCCAACAACTTTTCATGATAAAAACATAAACTAAGAATAGAAGGGAATGTCCTCAACCTCATAAAGGGCATCTATAAAAATTCCAAAGCTAACAGCATACTTAATAGTTAAAGACTGAAAGTTTTCCCTTAAGATCAGAAACAAGATAAGGATGTTCTCTCTCACCACTTCTATTCAGCACTGTACTAGAGACTGTGGCCAGGACATTTAAGGAAAAAAAAATCATCCATATCGGAAAGGAATGATTAAAACTATCTTCATTTACACATCACATGAGTTTGTATATAGAAACCCTTAAAGATGCCCAAAACCATTGCCATCAAGTCAATTCTGACTCATACAGAACCTATAGGGCAGTGTAGAACTGCCCCATATGGTTTCCAAGGAGTGGCTGGTAGATTCGAACTGCCAGCCTTTTGGTTAGCAGCCTGAGCTCTTAACCACTATGCCACAAGGGCTCCTAAGGATCCCACTCCCCACCCAAAAAAACTGTTAAAGCTAATAAATGAGTTCATCAAGGTAGCACAAAAAAGATGAATATACAAATATCAATTGTATTACTAAACACTAGTAATGAACAATCCAAAAATGAAATTAAGAAAGCAGTTCTATTTACAATAGCATCAAATGAATAAAATACAAATGAATTTAACAAAATAAGTTCAAGACTTGCACATCGAAAACTACATAATACCACTGAAAGAAACTGAAGACATCAGAAATAAACAGAAAGACATCCCATGCTCTTATTTCAGAATACTTAATATTGTTAAGATGGCAATACTTCTCAAATTGATCTACAGATTCAACATAATTCCTATCAAAATCCTAGCTGGCTTCTTTGCAGAAAGTGATTAGTTGATCTTAAATTCATATGGAAACTCAAACCAAACCCAACTCACTGCCATATGTCAATTCTGACTCATAGCACCTCCCAGTAGGACAGAGTAGAACTGCCATAGGGTTTCCAAGGCCGGAAATCTTTACAGAAGAAGAAGAAGACTACCACATATTTCTCCCTCGGAGCAGCTGAAGGGTTCAAACCATTGACCTTTCATTTAGTGGCCAAGCTAAATGGTTAGCAGCCATAGCTTTTAACTACTATGCCACAAGGGTTTCCCTTTAATAACTAGAGAAATGCAAATCAAAACCACAATATTTACCACTTCACAAATATTAGGATGGCTATAATTTAAGTCATAAAATAACAAGTATTGACAAGGACGCAGAGAAACTGGAGACCTCATGCATTGCTGGTGGGAATGAAAAATGTTGCAGCCACTATGTAAAACAGTTTAGCAGCTACTCAAAAAGTTAAAGAATTACCATATGACCCAGCAATTCCACTCATAAATAAATAAATAAAATAAACAAACAAAAAGAAAACCTTAATGATTGAAAAATGACTAACTTTTCTAATTTAAGGTGCTTTAGGTGAGTATTTTTGTTTGTTGTTGTTCCCCTAGATTACTTAGGCTTCACAAAGAGACACAGGTTCACAGAAAAAGGAGAAAGAGAAACTAATCTTCAACACTATCTCTCATATCTTTTTAAGACCCAATGGATAAGATCTCTAGCCAAAAGCTGTTCACCACTCCAAAGAGTATACGGTACATGTTGATAGTAGAGAAGTGGGATGTGTTGTCTCATCAAGAGATCTGGATGCATTCTTCTTTGGCCAAAGGAGAGCCAGTTCTGACTCACAGCAATCCTATATACAACAGAATGAAACACTGCCTGGTCCTTCGCCATCCACACAACTGTGTTATGTTTAAGCTCATTGTTGCAGCCACTGCATCAATCCATCTTGTTGAGGGTCTTCCTCATTTTCACTGACCATCTACTTTACCAAGCATGATGTCCTTCTCCAGGGATTGGTCCCTCCTGATAACATGTCCAAAGTATGTGAGACATAGTCTAGCCATCCTGGCTTCTAAGGAGCATTCTGGCTGTGCTTCTCCCAAGACGGATTTGTTCATTGTTTTGACAGTCTATGGTATATTCAATATTCTTCACCAACACCATAATTCATAGGCACCAATTCTTATTCAGTCTTCCTTATTCATCATCCAGCTTTCACATGCATATGAGGCAACTGGAAACACAATGGCTTGGGTCACATGCCCCTTAGTCTTCAAGATGACACCTTTGCTTTTTGACACTTTAAAGAGGTCTCCTGCCCAATACAATTTGTTCTTTGATTTCTTCACTGCTGCTTCCAAGATCTATCCTGAAGTATAATGCTGTCAGTGATAGGATAATATCCACATGCCTACAAGGAACACCAGTTAATACGATTATTATTGAAATTTATACACCAACCACTAGGGCCAAAGATGAAGAAATAGAAGATTTTTACCAGCTGCTGCAGCCTGGAATTCAACGAACATGCAGTCAAGATGCATTGATAATTACTGGCAGTTGGAATGTGAAAGTTGGAAACAAGAAGGATCAGTATTTGGAAAATATGGCCTCGGTGGCAGAAACAATGCCAGAGATCGAATGATAGAATTTTGCAAGACCAACGACTTCTTCATTGCAAATACCTTCTTTCACCAACATAAACGGTGACTATACACATGGACCTCGTCAGATGGAACACACAGAAATCAATTGACTACATCTGTGGAAAGAGCCGATAGAAAAGCTCAATATCATCAGTGAGAACAAGGCCAAGGGCCGACTGTGGAACAGGCCATCAATTGCTCATATGTAAGTTCAAGCTGAAACAGAAGAAAATCAGAACAAATCCACAAGAGCCAAAATATGACCTTGAGTATATCCCACCTGAATTTAGAGACCATCTGAAGAATAGATTTGATGCATCGAACACTAGTGACCGAAGACCAGACAAGTTGTGGAATGACATCAAGAAAATCATACATGAAGAAAGCAGGAGGTCATTGAAAAGACAGAAAAGAAAGAAAAGACCAAGATGGATGTCAGAGGAGACTTTGAAACTTGCTTTTGAGCGTCGAGCAGCTAAAGCAAAAGGAAGAATCGATGAAGCAAAAGAACTGAACAGAAGATTTCAGAGGGCCTCTCGAGAAGACAAAGTAAAGTATTATAATGACTTGTGCAAAGAGCTGAAGATGGAAAACCAAAAGGGAAGAACACGCTTGGCGTTTCTGAAGCTGAAAGAACTGAAGAAAAAATTCAAGCCTCGAGTTGCAATAGTGAAGGAGTCTGTGGGGAAAATATTAAACGAGGCAGGAAGCATCAAAAGAAGATGGAAGGAATACACAAAGTCATTATACCAAAAAGAATTAGTCAATGTTCAACCATTTCAAGGGGTAGCATATGATCAGGAACCAATGGTACTGAAGGAAGAAGTCCAAGGTGCTCTGAAGGCATTGGCAAAAAACAAGGCTACAGGAGTTGATGGAATATCAATATCAACTGAGATGTTCCAATAAACAGATGCAGCACTGGAGGTGCTCACTCTTCTATGCCAAGAAATATGTAAGACAGCTTCCTGGACAACTGACTGGAAGAGATCCATATTTATGCCTATTCCCAAGAAAGGTGATCCAACCGAATGTGGAAATTATAGGACAATATCATTAATATCACACGCAAGGAAAATTTTGATGAAGATCATTCAAAAACGGCTGCAGCAGTATATCGACAGGGAACTGCCAGAAATTCAGGCCGTTTTCAGAAGAGGACGTGGAACCAGGGATATCATTGCTGATGTCAGATGGATCCTGGCTGAAAGCAGAGAATACCAGAAGGATGTTTACCTGTATTTTATTGACTATGCAAAGGCATTCGACTGTGTGGATCATAAAAAATTATGGATAACATTGAGAACAATGGGAATTCCAGAACCCTTAATCGTGCTCATGAGGAACCTTTACATAGATCAAGAGGCAGTTGTTCGGACAGAACAAGGGGGTGCAGATTGGTTTAAAGTCAGGAAAGGTGTGCGTCAGGGTTGTATTCTTTCACCATACTTCTTCAATCTGTATGCTGAGCAAATAATCCGAGAAGCTGGACTATATGAAGAAGAACGGGGCATCAGGATTGGAGGGAGACTCATTAACAACCTGCATTATGCAGATGACACTACTTTGCTTGCTGAAAGTGAGAAGGACTTGAAGCACTTACTGATGAAGATCAAAGACCACAGCCCTCAGTATGGATTGCACCTCAGCATAAAGAAAACAAAAATCCTCACAACTGGACCAATGAGCAACATCATGATAAACGGAGAAAAGATTGAAGTTGCCAAGTATTTCATTTTACTTGGATCCGCAATCAACAGCCATGGAAGCAGCAGTCAAGAAATCAAAAGACGCGTTGCATTGGGTAAATCTGCTGCAAAGGACCTCTTTAAAGTATTGAAGAGCAAAGATATCACCTTGAAGACTAAGGTGCGCCTGACCGAAGCCATGGTATTTTCAATCACATCATATGCATGTGAAAGCTGGATGATGAATAAGGAAGACCGAAGAAGAGTTGGCACCTTTGAATTGTGGTGTTGGTGAAGAATATTGAATATACCATGGACTGCCAAAAGAACAAACAAATCTGCCTTGGAAGATGTGCGGCCAGAATGCTCCTTAGAGGCAAGGATGGCGCGACTGCATCTTACATACTTTGGACATATAGTCAGGAGGGATCAGTTCCTGGAGAAGGACATCATGCTTGGCAGAGTACAGGGTCAGTGGAAAAGAGGAAGACCCTCAACGAGGTGGATTGACACAGTGGCTGCAACAATGAGCTCAAGCATAACAACGGTTGTAAGGATTGCTCAGGACCAGGCAGTGTTTTGTTCTGTTGTGTATAGGGTCGCTATGGGTCAGAACCGACTCGATGGCACCTAACAACAACAACAGCTTCTATGGGTGCTGATTGTGGATCCAAGTAAAATGAAATCCTTGACAACTTCAATCTTTTCTCCATTTATCATGATGTTGCTTATTGATGCAGTTGTGAGGATTCTGTTTTCTTTATGTTGAGGTGTAATCCATATGAAGGCTGTGGTCTTTGATCTTCATCAGTAAGTGCTTCCTCTTCACTTTCAGCTGGCAAATAAGGTTGTGTCACCTGCATAACACGGGTTGTTAATTACACTGTAAACCAGGGGAAATGTGAGGCTGCATTAAAGATTAATTTGTGAATGAAAATTATGTTTACAAATAACAACAAAAACTAATCTATCTGTTAACCAAAAGACAAGAGGACCATATGCTTTGCTGCCCCACAGGCCTCATCACAGGACATTTTTGCATGCAGGAATCAGCTTATAGCAACAAAAGTCCAACCTATGTGCTTTGCCTTTGTTCAAAAGATGTGTACCTTTTTGAAAGTGGCATTTCTAGAAATAAATGCATAACACAAACAGTATAATAGGTAATAGCTCAGTTGACACAAAAGTAAAAGTTCTTAATATACTGAAGGAAATAGAAGCTGCATTTCAAATCCATTAATATTAATGTTCCAAGCCCATGACAATGTATATTGATCATCCTATTTTATTACTCAATCCTAAATGAGCTATAAGAGTTTCCACCAATATTTTAGTCAGTTATGTTTGCTGTTTATTGCATTTATCAGGTATTTAGTTATTAAGAGGGCAATATGAGCTGAGGGGGGAAGAAATTAATGAAGTTGCTGATTTTGGAAATTTTGTTTTAAATTTCTTTGTATTTGCGTATTAATTTTAGAATTTGTGATATTCAAGACAAGAGTTACTGAGTAGTGCCCTTTTCTTTTCTACAGATTGAAAGAAGAATATAAAATAAAGGGTAATACAACTCTTCATAAAACAAATCCTAACCCTTGGAAGTCAGAATCATTCATTTAATCTTCCTAGAAGTTTTGATGATAATGTAGGAAATACAATTTACAAATTCATTTATTCACTCACTCATTCAGCCAGTATTTATTTTGAGGCCGCTATGTGTCAGTTATTCTTTGTGGTAGAGATACTGGGGAGAACAATAAAAACAAAGCCCCTGCCTTCATAGAGATATATCCTAGAGGGACAGAAACAGAAAAGGAGTGAATGAATGGAATGGATGAAAGAACAAACAAACAAAAGAATATAAGGTCAGGTTGTAATAAGTGTCATAAAGTGAAATAAATCAGGGTGCAGGTACAGACAATGATGGAGGGACTACAGATAATTCAGATGCTGTTTTCATAGTTGATTTTAATAGTTTTAGATATAAAGGTAAAGTTATTATGAAAAAATTACAAGGATAATACATGTAGACTGTTGGATCAGAGTTACCTAAACTTGCTTGACTATTATTATTCCACAAAATGATTTGTTGTGTGAAAAATTACTCACATCAGTCAGTTGTTTTAATATTTTATAGACACAATCATAATGAATCTTTTGGATAAGTCATTTAGATTCTGTACTCTTAGCATTAATAGATAATTTTATCACAACTGATTACATATTTCAGGCAGGAGAAGTGGATACTTTCCAGAAATAGAATCAAGTACATTTACTTGAAATTCTTCAAATGATTTCTGATTATATTGCACATTACATTCTGTGTTTATTAAAGAATTATCTTAGGTAGTTTCTCTAAAATGTTTGGTGAAAAAAATCAGCCAATATAATCTAACAACTGTCTCAAAAAAAAAAAAATCCTCATAATCCTCCCTGTCCTGCTTCCAAGCTTCTGACTTATAATGACCTCCAAGATGTTTCTCTTAATTTTGTTCCCGTCTATCTGTTTTTATTGCTGCCACTCTAACTCATCTCTCTCCTTGAACAACTGTCTACCTTCCTAAATTATTTGTCTCTTTGCCTTTCTTCCTGCTTATCTGTCTTTCCAAAAAAAGGTTAGTCAATATTTCTGAAATATGACTATGATCATGTCTCTCCTCTCAGAATCCTTCAAAGGTTCCTCATTGCTCACTGACTTACCAGTGTTCTCCAACAGCAATTATATATTATAATATTAGCCAACCAGTATCACAGAGGGAGTTCACAGCCAGTGAGGGTCAGCTGTCATACTGTGCTGGCCATCATTTATATAATTTAGTTCATTGTGTTGCAGTTCCTCTTTCTGCTCTTAACAACCTATAAATACATATATTATAAAAGAAAACAAGCCTAATAATCTAAATATCATCCTCAAAAAGAGAGAAAAATAAAGAATGAAAAAGAATACTAAATATAAAGGAGAAATCAATGAAATAGGAAACAAAGGTACAAATGATAAACTCTTAAAAAGATTGATCAAGAAAAATACAGAAGAATCATTGACATCAATAATGACAAAGGGAAATCATTACAGGTTCTACAGACAATAAAAAGAAAGAATAAAAGGATCTTAGTAACACCTTTATAAAAATAAATTTGAAAAATTAGACTAAAATGGTACATTGCTAGAAAAACACAACAAACCAAAACTGACACAGGAAATAGAAAATGCCATGCTAAGATGGTTTCGCCTGTGAGTTTTCTAAAGTTTTAAGCAAGTAATAACACTAATATTACATACATTTCCACAGAATAGAAAAGGAAAGAAATACTTCCCTATTAATTTACTAAAGGCACAGCTTTTATATAACATTTTATAAGGATATGACAAGAAAAGAAAATTATATGGCAGTCTCTTCCGATTGCAGACACAAACATGTAAATAAAATATTAGCTAATTGAATGCAGTGGTATATAAAAGGGATAAAATGTATTTTGACAGAGGTAGATTAGTCTATAAAGGCAATTGATTTAATATGTAAAAATCAATCAATGTAATCATCACATGGACATAATAAGGGAGGAAAATTACATGATCATCTCCATGGATGGAGAAAAAGAACTTACCAGAATTCAACGCTTCTTCATGAAATATTCTTACCAAACAGAGAATAAAAGGGAATAGCCAAAAAATGATTTAACGAAAAGAGTACAAGAATTCTACAGGAAACATCATATGTAATGGTGGAATATTGAGAGCTTTCCTTCCTGAGATCAGGATGTAACAAGGATACCAAAACTGCAACTTCTTTCAACATTCTACTAGAAATCTTGGACAGTGCAATACTGAAAAAGTAAGATAAAATCCTTACTAGTTGAAATAAAAGAAATAAAGTTATCATTATTGACAGATAACATGACTATAAACTTAACATGACTGAAAAGTGGATTGAATATACAGACAACTCATTAGAATAAGTAAATTTTTCTAGGTGACTGGATACAGGCTTAATACACAAATTTATTATTATATTTATATATCACAAAGTAAAAAATGAATTTTAAACAATGAAATTAAAAACACCATTTATAATACCATCAACAAATCCGGCATGTAGCAATAAATCTAACTAAAGATATGACTGACTTCTACACAGAAAACCATGAAATATTACTAAGAAAAAATTTTAACAGGCCTAAACAACTGGGGAGGTACATCATGTTTGTTCATTGGAAGACTCACGATATGTCATTTCTCCCCAGATTGATCCATAGATTCAATGCAATCGCAGTCAAAGTACCCTTGAAAACATGTGCAAAATTGCCAATTTGATTCTACAATGTATTTGAAAATGCAAAGGGCCAATAACAGCTAAGACAATCATAGAAAAGAAGAAAGCTGTAGAACATACGTATTATTGTCTGTGTTGTTGTTAGGTGCCGTTGAGTCAGTTCCGATTCATGGTGACCCTACGTACAACAGAACAAAACACTGCCCAGTCCTGCGCCATTCTCACAATTGTTGTTATGCTTGAGCCCGTTTTTGTGCCCACTCTGTCAATCTATCTCCTTGAGGGTCCTCCTCTTTTTCACTGACACTCTAGTTTACCAAGCATGATGTCCTTTTCCAGGGACTGGTCCCTCCTGATAACATATCCAAAGTACTGGAAATGAAGTCCCACCATCCTCACTTCTAAGGAACATTCTGGCTTCACTTCTTCAAAGACAGATTTGTTCATTCTTCTAGCAGGTCACCAACCCAAGAAAAAAAAAAACCAACTGCCGTTGAGTCAAATCCGACTCATACAGACATTATAGGACAGAGTAGAACTCCCCCATGGGGTTTCCAAGGAGTGCCTGGTGAATTCTAGCAGTCCACAGTATATTCAATATTCTTCACCAACACCATAATTCAAAGGTGTCAATTCTTCTTCAGTCTTCCTTATTCATTGTCCAACTTTCATACGCACGTGTGGAGATTGAAAATATTATGGCTCGGGTCAGGCACACCTTAGTCCTCAAACTGACATCTTCAATTTTTAACACTTAAAAGAAGTCTTTTGCATCACATTTCCCCAATGCGTCGTTTAATTTCTTGACTAATGCTTCCATGGGTGTTGATTGTGGATCCAAGTAAAATGAAATCCTTGACAACTTCAATATTTTCTCCCTTTATCATGATGATGCTTACTGGTCCAGTTGTGAGGGTTTTTGTTTTCTTTATGTTGAGGTGCAATCCATACTGAAAGCTGCAGTCTCTGATCTTCATCAGTAAGTGCTTCAAGTCCTCTTCACTTTCAGCAAAGTTGTGTCATCTGAATATCACAGGCTGTTAACGAGTCTGCCACAAATCCTGACGCCACATTCTTCTTCATATAGTCCAGATTCTCAGATTATTTGCTCAGCATGCAGAATGAATAAGTATGGTGAAAAGATACAACCCTGAAACACACCCCTCCAGATTTTAAATCACACAGTATCCCCTTGTTCTATTTGAACGACTGCCTCTTGGTCTATGTACAGGTTCCTCATGAGCACAATTAAGTGTTCTGGAATTCCATTCTTTATAACGTTATACATAAGTTGTCATGATCTACAGAGTCAGATGCCTTTCTATAGTCAATAAAACACAGGTAAACATATTTCTGGTATTCTCTGCTTTCAATCAAAATCCACCTGCCATCAGCAATGATACCTCTCATTCCACATCCTCTTCTAAATCCTACGTGAATTTCTGGCAGTTCCCTGTCAATGTAATTCTGCAAACATTTTTGAATGATCGTCAGCAAAATTTTACTTGCATGTGATATTAACGATCTTGTTCAATAATTTCTGCATTCTGTTGGACTGCCTTTCTTTGAAATGGGCAAAAATATGAATCTCTTCCCATTGGTTGGCCAGGTAGCTGTCTTCGAAATTTCTTGGCATAGTCGAGTGAGGGCTGCCAGTGTTGCATCTCTTTGGTGAAACATCGCATTTGGTATTCTATCAATTCCTGGAGCCTTGTTTTGCACTAATGCCTTCAGTGCATCTTGGACTTTTTCCTTCAGTACCGTTGGTTCTTGATCATATGTTACTTCCTGAAATGGCTGAACATTGACCAATTCTTTTTGGTACAGTGACTGTGTATTCCTTCCATCTTCTTTTGATGCTTCCTGCATTGTTTAACATTTTCCTGGTAGAATCCTTCAACACTGCAACTTGAGGCTTGAATTCTTTCTTCAGTTCTTTCAGATTGAGAAATGACAAGCATGTTTCTCCCTCTTGGGTTTCTAACTCCAGGTCTTTGCATATTTCATCACAGTATTTACTTTGTCTGCTCGAGGCACCCTTTGAAGTCTTCCGTTCAGCTCTTTTACTTCACCATTTCTTTCTTTCGCTTTAGCTACTCTATGTTCAAGAGTAAGTCTCAGTCTCTCTGACATTCATTTTAGTCTTTTCTCTCTCTTGATGACCTTTGGCTTTCTTCATGGATGATGTCCTTGATGTCATTCCACAACTCGTCTGGTCTTCAGTCATTAGTGTTCAATAAGTCCAATCTACTCTTGAGGTGGTCTCCAAATTCAGGTGGGATATACTCAAGGTTGTATTTTGGTTCTCGTGGACTTGTTTTAATTTTCTTCCGCTTCAAATTGAACTTGCATATGAGAAATTGATGGTCTTTTCTGCAGTTAGCCCTGGGCCTTCTTCTGACTGATGATATTGAGCTTCTCCATCTTCTCTTTCCACAGATGTAGTTGATTTGATTCCTTTGTTTTCCATCTGGCAAGGTCCATGTGTATAGGTACTATTTATGTTGTTGAAAAAAGGTATTTGCAATGAAGAAGTCATTGGTTTTGCAAAATTCTACCATGTAATCTCCAATGTCATTTCTATCACCAAGGCCATCTTTTCCAGCTACTGATCTTCTTTGTTTACGACTTTGGAATTCCAATCACCAGTAATTATCAACGCAAGTTGATTGCATGTTTGATCAACTTCAGACTATGGTAGTTGGTAAAAATCTTCAGTTTCTTCATCTTTGGCCTTAGTGGTTGGTATGTAAATTTGAATAATAGTCGTATTAACTCATCTTCCATGTAGGCATATGGATATTATCCTATCACTCACATGTTGTACTTCTGGATAGATCTTGAAGTATTCTTTTCGACGTGAATGCAATGCCATTCCTCTTCAGTTTGGCATTCCTGGCACATTAGACCATATGAGTGTCCAAATTCAAAATGGCCAATACCAGTCCATTTCACCTCACTAATGCATAGGAGATAGATCTTTATGTGGTCCATTTTCTTAGATTCATACTTCGTACATTCCACGCTCCAATTATTAATGGATGTTTGTAGCTTTTTCTTCTCATTTTGAGTCATGCCACATCAGCAAATGAAGGTCCCAAAAGCTTTAGTCCACCGATGTCATTAAGATTGACTCTACTTTGAGGAGGCTGCTCCTCCCCAGTCATATTTTGAGTGCTTCCAACCTGTGGGGCTCATCTTCCAGCACTGCATCAGACAGTGTTTTGCTACTATTTATAAGGTTTTCACTGGACAATTTTTTCAGAAGTAGACCGCTTTGTCCTTCTTTCTAGTCTGTCTTAGTCTGGAAGCTCTACTGAAGCCAGTCCACCATGTGTGGCCCTGCTGGTATTTGAAATATTGGTGGCATAGCTTCCAGCAACATGCAAGCCACCACAGTACGACAAACTGACAAATGAGTGGTTTATGCATATTAATCTTAATACAACAACCCTGTGAGATAGGTATTATTATCACAAGTGTGTGAATATGGAAATTCAGATATAGAGAGTTTTATGATTTGCTTAAGGTCTAATAGCTGGACTGTGGATATTTCTTCTCTACTGCACTATACTCCCTCTCTTTGTAACAGGAATAAATAGAACAGAGGAAAGAGTTCAGACTAGGAAAGAGGGCACTAGAGAAGACTTCTCACAGTAGGTGGCTCAAGCGGCATTTGTAAAGGAATAATGGGCTTAAGCCAATTGAAGAACTAAGAAAAGGCAGAACACCACCTACACATAGGTACTGAGTTGTTCAAGAGCATGTTGCAGTCATAAGATACAAGTAGTGAATCATGGTGAGAATTTAGGGTGAAAGAGAAGGCATTTGATTCACGACAGGAACAATATCATGAAGGACGTTGGATTCATATCAAAAACTTTGAATTTCACCCTGATGGTGATAAAGTAAAATCTTTTTTTTTTTTAATTGTGCCTTAGCTGAAAGTTTACAGAGCATATTAGATTCCCGTTCAATAGTTTGTATATAAAGTGTTTCATGACCTTGGTTTCATTCCTCACAAAGTGTCAGCTCTCTCCCCATTTCCGCCCTGTGTTCCCCATCTCTTTTCCTCCTGATTTTCTACCCTTCCTGCCTTCTTCTAATCTTTGCTTTTAAGCAAATATTGACTTTTGATCTCATATAATTGATGGTTCTAAGGAGCACATTCCTCTTGGGTGTTACTGTTTATTTTATGGGCTTGTCTATTGTTCAGCTGGAGGGTGGTCTCTGTGAATGGCTTTAATTCCAGGTCAGAAGGGTGTCTCAGGGTCATAGTCTCAGGGGTTCCTCCAGTCTCTGTCAGACCAGTTTAAGCCTGCTTTTGTGTGAGTGTGTGTGAATTTGATTTTTTTCCTACAATTTTCTCCCACTCTGTCCGGGACCCTCCGTTGTGATACCAGTCAGAGAGGTCGGTAGTGGCAGCTGGGCAACATCTAGTTCTGGTCTTGGGGTTATGTAGGCTGTGGATCTTGTGGTCCATTAGTCGTTTGGACTAACTACTCCCTTGAGCCTTTGGTTTTCTCCACTCTCCTGTGCTCCGGATGGGAAGAGACCAACAGCTGTATCCTAGATAGCTGCTTGCAAGCTTCCAAGACCCCAGACATCACTCACCAAAGTATGAAGCAGAACATTGTCTTCATGAACTATGTTGTGTCAATTGACATAGATGTCCCCTGAGTCTATGGTTCTTTGCCTTCAAGCCTAGGAACTTCATCATGCAAGGTGTTTAGTTATGTCTAAGTAAATTCCCTATTGTCTATATTAATATATGAAGAGGACCTACAGTCTATAGGGTCATTATGAGTCGGGATTGACTCGACGGCAACAAGTTTGGTTTTTTTTTTTTCGGTTTACAGTCACGTATGTAGAAATACCAACCACCAAACCTGTATCTGCCAATGGGTATCCTCCCTTACACCCTTCCACACCCCTTGGCATATCTACCTATGTATCCATTCGTAAATTATTGTTTGTTAATACTATTATTTCAGGATTGCCTATGCTATAGTAGTTATTGTAGTTGTCCTTTATTCTTCTGTTCCTCTCAGCATCCTCTCTTGCCTTGGTTATGTTGTGCTGACTTCTCCCATATTGTATATTGTCATTCCCTTCACCAATATTAACACATGTCTTCTATTTGGAAGCCCTGGTGGCATAGTGGTTAAGTGCTACAGTTGCTAACCAAGAGGTCGGCAGTTCGAATCCGCCAGGCGCTCCTTGGAAACTCTGTCGGGCAGTTCTACTCTGTCCGTATAGGGTCGCTATGAGTCAGAATCGACTCGACGGCAGTGGGTAGTGGGTCTATTTGGTAATTTTCTCTCCCTCCCTTTCTCATCCCTGGTAACCATCAAAGTATGTTTTTCTCTTTCCTTTCTTTTTTTTTCTGTGTATGCCTTTTGCTGTTACTTTATAAAAGTAGTCTGAAATAATATTTGTCCTTTTGTGATTGACTTATTTCACTCAACATAATGTCCTCCAAATCCACCCATGTTGTGAAATATTTCGCAGATTCACCATTATTCTTTATCATTGTCTAGTATTCCATTGTGTGTATGTACCACAGTTTGTTAATCCATTCATCTGTTGATGGGTAATTACATTGCTTCCATCTTTTTGCTATTGTGAACAATGCTATAATGAACATGGGTGTGCATATGTCTATTCATGTCACCATTCTTATTTCTTTAGGGTATATAACTAGGAGCGGGATTGCTGGATCATATGGTATTTCTATACCTACCAACCAAAACCAAACCAAACCCAGTGCCGTCGAGTCAATCCCAAGTCATAGCGACCCTATAGGACAGAGTAGAACTGCCCCATAGAGTTTCCAAGGAGAACCTGGCAGATTCAAACTGCCGACCCTTTGGTTAGCAGCTGTAGCACTTAACCACTACCCACCAGGGTTTCCTTCTATACCTACAGACTAGGAAAAAAAAATTGGCTACAACATATCTGACAAGAATCTAATCTCTATAATTTATAGAAAACATCAACACCTCAACAATAAAAAGACAAACAATTCAATTAAAAAATGGGCAAAGGGTATGAACATACTTCGCCAAAGAATGCATTTAGGCAGCTAACAAACATGAAGAAATGCTCACGATCATTAGAAATTAAAAAAAAAAAAAAAACATTGCCATCGAGTCAATTCTGACTCATAGCAACCCTATAGGACAGAGTAGAACTGCCCCACAGGGTTTCTAAGGAGCGTTTGGTAGATTCGAACTGCTGATGTTTTGGTTAGCAGTCGAACTCTTAACCACTATGCCACCAGGGTTTCCAACCCATTAGCAATTAGAGAGATGAAAATCAAAACTACAGTGAGATACCATCTCACCCTGACATTACTGGCACTAATCAAAGAAATAGGAAATAACAAATGTTGGTGAGGTTGTGGGGAGATTGGAACTCATAAACTGCTGGTGGGAATGCAAAATGTTACAACCGCTATGGAAAATGGCATGGCACTTCCTCAAAAAGCTAGAAATAGAAATACCATATGATTCGGGCATTCTCTTAAGTGATCAATACTGCATAAAATGATTCCACAATATTTCAATAATCAGGAGATGGGATCCCTTTTAAATTATAAAGTAATACCTACTATATTAAAATCTTGACAAATCATTCCACTGTGTACACTATTCCTTGGTCCCTTTCTCTCTTAGTCATACTGGCCTAGCTAAACCATAACCCTGATTAAACTGTAAGCATACTCAATGCCTGAAATAAATGCGGAAGGGTAAAAACACACAATTCCACTGACAGTTACCATTTTAAAATGATGACCACTAATTTCATACGCTTCCAAATACTCCTATTACTCTGGTTTTTTTTTTTTTTTTTTGGTCTATCCTTTCTCTCATACCCTTAGACTACTATCTCAAACTTTTTTCCATCTTTTCAAACTTTTAACACCTCCTCTCCAATCCTCACTCTCAGCTGATAATTTTCCTTCCTATTTCACTGAGGATGTTTAAGAATTAGAAAAGAATTTCCACATGCTCCCACCAACCACATCTACCCACCTACCTACATCTGTGCCTGTATACTCTGTGCCAATTTAGAGACAGATATCCAGTAATTGCCCCCTCACTACATCAACAATTTTATTCTCTCTAATGGATTTTTCTAATCAGAATGAAAAACAAACTATTATTCCAAAATAAAAATAAATCCTCTCTTAAGCCCACTTTTTCTTCCATCTACAGCCTTATTGCTTTTTATTTACAGCAAAACAACTTGAAATAATTGCCCATAGTGGTTTTGCCCTATTTCTCTCCTCCCATCCTCTCTTGAACCAACACAAATCTGGTTTTTGCATCCACTCATTCCCTAGATTATCCCAATCAGTATCTTGTCTTCTAATACCAACCAAATGCTACAACTCACAAATATATACCTCCATTACTTGGATGCCTAATAGACCTCTTAAACTTAACATGCCCAAAGAAAAGGCCCTGATATTCCCCTCAAAAGAAGTTTTTTTTTTGCAGTCTTCCTCATTTCAGACTAAAGCAACTCCATCCCTATAGTTCTTTAAGTTGCTCAGGTCATACTTGACTTCACACTCTCTCTCACACTTCACACCTAATCTTACAGGAAATCTAGTTGTATTTAACTACAAAATATACCTAGAATACAATCATTTATCATCATCTCCACTGACACCACATTAGGTCCTGCCAACATCATCTCTTACTTGGATTGTTGCAACAGACCGCAAATTAATGTCCTGGATTCTGCCTTTCCAGTCTTTCATTCCATTCTCAACACAATAGCTAGAGTAATCCTGTTAAAATGAAAGTCATAACACATCTCTTTTCATGTTAAACTTCTGCAAAAGTTTCCTGTTTCCCTCAGAGTAAGGAGCTAAGCCCTTGCTAATTCCAATAATATCCCATTGATCTCTATCTAGTTCTTCAACCTCATTTCCAACAACTCTGACTGTCTCTCACTAATCTCTAACTTAACTGGCTTTCTTATTGTCCTTTTAACACACCAAGCAGGTTCCCAATAGGTATTTTTGCCCTTTCAACTATTTTTCATATAATTTTCATCTCCCAGATATCTGTATGACAACATCCCTCACTTCCTTCAGTTCCATACTCAAAAGAGACTTGCTCATGGCATCTGCTTCAAGTTAGGGTGCAAAATTTTGGAAAGAGCATGGCTCTCAGTCTAACAACTAAAAATGTCAGATAAGTTACAAAGTCACAGTTAAAAAGAAGCAGAAACAAACAAGCAAACAAAAAAAAAAAATCAGAAAGTAAACTAAACTCCAGAAAAGAACAAGGCCTTTATAAGAGAGATCTGTAAGTGTTTTGTCCCTTGTAGGATGGTGGGAAGTTTTTTTCTTTTTTTTTTTTTTTGGTCATAAGCTCAGATAAAAACAAACTAGCCAAAAATTTTATTAAGTTTTAATGCCTGCATGTGGGCTGAAATGTTAGATTAAAATTTCTAGGAGCTCCAGCCACAGAACGAGTTTGTATTCACCTGCCAAATATTTCCTGTGAGTCTTCATTGAGTGCACAGGAGTATTTTGCCAAAAGGTAGGGATATGGCAGGAGAGCTGAGGGAAATCCCTTCTAGTTGTTCTGGTTTGTCACAAATCGAAAGTAACGCGATTACCTCTGAAGACTGGTGGCCAGGCAGCAGGGTGGAGAGAAATCTCCTGAGGTGCAGAAAGCCTGGGCAGGACAAGAGAGCAAAGAGAACTATGCAGTTCCCCTAAAAGTTGGAAGTCATGCTGGAGAGTAGAGTAATATCTGCCACAATTTGGAAACCACAAAGAGATAAACTGTATTCATGGATTGGAGTATTTGACATTATTAAGATGTCCATTCTCTCCAAATTTATCCAAAGATTCAACACATTCCCATCAAAACTCCAGCAGGATTTTTAGAGGTCCAAGCTGCACTGAAGGCACTGGCAAAAAACAAGGTGCCAGGAATTGATGGAATATCAACTGAGATGTTTCAACAAATGCATGCACAGCTGGAGGTGCTCGCTCATCTATGCCAAGAAATTTGGAAGACAGCTACCTTGCCAACTGACCGGAGAGATTCATATTTATGCCTATTCCCAAGAAAGGTGATCCAACCAAATCTGGAAATTATAGAACAATATCATTAATATCACACACAAGCACAATTTTGCTGAAGATCGTTCAAAAACGGCTGCAGCAGTATATCAACAGGGAATGGCCAAAAATTCAGGCCGGAGTCAGAAGAGGATATGGAACAAGGGATATCATTACTGATGTTAAATGGTTGCTGGCTGAAAGCAGAGAATACCAGAAAGATGTTTACCTGTGTTCTACTGACTAAGCAAAAGCATTCAAATATATGGATCATAAAAAATTATGCATAACATTGTGAAGAATGGGAATTCCAGAACACTTAATTGTGCTCATGAGGAACCTTTACATAGATCAAGAGGCAGTCATTCGAACAGAACAAGAGGATACTACATGGTTTAAAGTCAGGAAAGTGCACATCAGGATTATATCCTTTCACCATACTTATTCAATCTGCATGCTGAGCAAATAATCTGAGAATCTGGACTATATGAAGAAGAACGGGGCATCAGGATTGGAGGAAGACTCATTAACAACCTGCGTTATGCAGATGACACAACCTTGCTTGCTGAAAGGGAAGAGCACTTGAAGCACTTACTGATGAAGATCAAAGACCACAGCCTTCAGTATGTGTTGCACCTCAACATAAAGAAAACAAAAACCCTCACAACTGGACCAATAAACAACATCATGATAAACAGAGAAAAGATTGAAGTTGTCAAGGATTTCATTTTACTTGGATCCACAATCAATACCCATGGAAATAGCAGTCAAGAAATCAAATTACGTATTCCACTGGGAAAATCTGCTGCAAGAGAGCTCTTTAAAGTTTTAAAAAGCAAAGATGTCACCTTGAAGACAAAGCTGCACCTGACCCAAGCCATGGTGTTTTCCAGCAAGAGCTGGATGATGAATAAGTAAGACCGAAGAATTGATGCCTTTGAATTATGGTGTTGGTGAAGAATGCTAAATATACCATACACTGTCAAAACAATGAACAAATCTGTCTTGGAAGAAGCACAGCCAGAATGCTCCTTAGAAGCCAGGATGGCTAGACTACATCTCACATACTTTGGACATGTTATCAGGAGGGACCAGTCCCTGGAGAAGGACATCATGCTTGGTAAAGTAGATGGTCAGTGAAAAAGAGGAAGACCCTTGATGAGATGGATTGATACAGTGGCTGCAACAATGGGCTCAAACATAGCAGTGATTGTGAGGATGGCGCAGGACTGGGCAGTGTTTCATTCTGTTGTACATAGGGTCTCTATGAGTGGGAACTGACTTAATAGCGCCTGACAACAACAACAAGAACATAAAACTATAATAATCGAGACATTGTAGTGTTGGTGTAAGAACAGGTAAACAGGCCAATGGATCAGAATAGGAGAGTACAGAGGAGTCCAACATCATCAATGTATTTTCAACCAATGCACCAAGTCATTTTGATAGGGAAAGGAAAATCTTCTTAACAAATGGTAATGAAACAACTCGATATATGTATGGAACCTTGACTCCCCTGCCTTATTCCATACATCATAGACCTAAGTATATATCCCACAACCATAAAGATTCTAGAAGAAAGCATAGGAGAATATTTTCATGACCTTAAGGTAAGTAAACTTTCTTGACAGATTACAAAATACTAACCATAAAAATTTTTGTTGATAAGATGAGCTTCATCAAATCAAAATTTTCTTTTTATCAAAGGAAAAAAAAACCATTACCATTAAAATTAATAGGCAAAGCCAAGGCTGAGAAAGGTAGGCAAACACTCCTATTCAAAAATACATAAAGAAATTCCAGAAAATGAACAAAAGCCAAAGAACACAATAAAAAATAGGCAATTAAGACTTTTAAAGATAGACAAATGATAAATAAACACATTAAAAGGTGTTCAACTTCATTAGTCATCAGAGAAATGCAAAACAAAACCACAATGTAATGCCACTACAAACTTAATAGTGTGGCTATCATAAAAAATGTAGAAAATACCAAATATATGTGACAATGTGGAGTAACTGGAATTCTCCCACAGTGCTAGTAAGAGTATAAAATGGTACAATAGTTTTGGCAAACTCTTTGGCAGCTATTTGTAAAGAAAAAAACACATCTACCCTGTACTACAGCAATTTCTCTTGCAGATATTTATCCAAGAGAATTGAAAACATGTCTACAAAAAGATTTTACTTACTATGTTCAAGATAGTCCTATACATAAAAGCCCCAAACTGAAACGATCCAAATTCTCATCAAAGAAGAATGAATGAACAATTTATGAAATACTCATATTGGATACTATTTAGCCACATAAAGTAGCAAACTATTCATACACAACTTGGAGAAATCTCACCAACGTTAAATTGAACTAAACTAGACACACACACATACACAACTGAAAGATTTCAGTAATATGAAGTCAAAGAACAGGGAAACTAAGGTTGCTTATAGAAGTGGAAGATGGATTGGCTGGTAGTGGGCAAAAGCAAACTTTACGGGGTGAAGAAAATGTTTTACATCCTGTTTCAGGTACTGGTAACACGGGTACATAGGTATATACAACTGTCAAACCTCAGTAATGGAACATTTAAGAACTATAAGTTTTATTATAAGTAATTATACCTCAATAAAAAGTCATCCTTTCTTCAATTCTTCCTTGAGTTTACTATTTTAAATTTCAATGCCAATACTTTATAACCCATTTCCCTCCTTTTCTTCTTCTTTTTTTTTTACGTTAACACTTTCCCCCTTCGAATACATTAATATATAATTACTTATTTTATTTTTCCATCCTTCCCCATATTGTTTACTTGCTATGGTTAGGTAGTTTTGTCTGTCTTGTTCGTTGATATAAAGAACATTGCCTGACACACAGTAGATGCTCAATACGTATCTGTTGAATAAATGGATGGATGCTAAATAAATTGAAATTTAGAAGAACATATGCATTATAGTGAATATATAATGTTACTCCTATATATCCCCAAGAATAGGGACATTTAGAGTGTGTCATGGATTGAACTGTGTCCCCCCAGAATATGTATCAACTTGGTTAGGCCATGATTCCCAGTATTGTGTGGTTGTCCGCCATTTTGTGATTGTAATTTTCTTATGTGTTGTGAATCCTAATCTCTGCCTGTGGTTAATGAGGCAAGATTGGATTATGTTAAGGAGAATTAGGGTGGGATGTAACATCCTTGCTCAGATCTCATCCCTGATCCAATGTAAGGGAAATTTCCTTGGGGTGTGGCCTGCACCATATTTTATCTTACTATAGATAAAAGGAGAGGGAGTTGAGCAGAGAGGGGGACATCATACCACCAAGAAAGCAGCGCGGGAGCAGAGCGTGTCCTTTGGTCCTGGGGTTCGTGCACAGAGAAACTCCTAGTTCAGGGGAAGATTGATGAGAAGGACTTTCTTCCAGAGCCTACAGAGAGAGAAAGCCTTCCCTGGAGCTTACACCCTGAATTTGGACTTCTAGCCTACTAGACTGTGAGAAAATAAATTTCTTTGTTAAAGCCATCCACTTGTGGTATTTCTGTTATACCAGCACTAGAAGACTAAGACAGAGTGCCTAGGTCCAGTGTGTCACTCTTCATAGGTACATACTGGGTTGGGTAGGCTGTTTTCTTTTGTTCATACAAATGGCTGTAATTTTTTAAGCATCACTGTCTCCTAATGGCATAACTACTAAACATTTATCTGGCAGCGAACTTTGGTTGAAGGGCGTATATCAAAATCGTGGGGTCAATTAAGGAAAATAAGTCATATTAGCCCATGTTATATTGAATAAACTAACAACTATAATTAACATTTAATTTGTCAAATAATGAGTTTGCAAATACCAATGTAAGATTTGCCTAAGGTCCCAGAGAAAATCAGTGATTAGCATTTATGCCAACTGAAGGGTTTGAATGAGGGAGGTAGTGGGGGAGGCATAGGAATTGTTTCCTTCCTAAAGTTTCCCTTTGTTAGATGTGAACACAATAGGGCTTTGGGCCCACAAGAGAGAGTCTGTTTGAGCATTTTCACATGGATACTAACATGGAAGCAGTTCAGGACACACATAGTCAATTCCCTGGCAGTAGATCACAAACGTTACTTATAAAAATTACCTGTTATCCCTCTAGCCAGGGTTTACCACCGTTAACATGTCAATATATTTCCTGCCAGTCTTTTCTTGCATGAATTTGTAATAAAATTAATACAAACATACAAATATTTATACAATAATGGCCATAATTTTAGTCTGATTTTTTTTAATTTAATGTATCTTGACTTTTTTTTTTCTTATTTCTGAAAATTTATCTTTTCATTCACTCATTCATACTTCAAGAAACACTGCACTGGGAGGTAGAATTTATATTTATGCAACTCTATATTCAGATCAAGGAGCCCTGGTGGTGTGGTGGTTAAGAGCTCGGCTGCTAATTGAAAGATCAGAAGTTCGAACTCACCAGCTGCTCAGGGAAAGATGTAGCAGTCTGCATATTCAGTTTAGGATTCAAAGCAGGCCACATGATCGTGTAGTTTCCTCTTTTTCTGAGTTTCCCAAACACATAGAATATTACCTGATTCACAGTAGTTGAACAAATGAGATACAGGCATACCTCAAAGATTTTGCAGGCTCAGTTCCAGACCACCGCAATAAAGCGAATATTGCAATAAAGTGAGTCACATGATTTTTTTGGTTTCCCAGAGCATATAAAAGTTATGTTTACACTATACTGTAGTCCATTAAGTATGCAACAGCATTATGTCTAAAAAAATGTATATGCCTTAATTAAAATATACTTTATTACTAAAAATGCTACCTATCATCTGAGCATTCAACAAGTTATAATCTTCTTGCTGGTGGAAGATCTTGCCTCAATGTTGATGGCTGCTGACTGATCAGGGTGGTGGTTGTTGAAGATTGGGATGGGTGTGGCAATTTCTTAAAATAAGATAACAATGAAGGATGCCTCATCGATTGACTCTTCATTTAGCAGACGATTTCTCTGTAGCATATGGTGTGTTTGATGGCATTTTACCGACAGTGGAACTTCTCACAAAACTGGAGTGAATCCTGTCAAACTCTGCCACTGCCTTACCAACTAAGTGTATGTAATATTCTAAATCCTTTGTTGTCATTTCAACGATATTCACAGCATCTTCGCCAGGAGTAGATTCCATCTCGAGAAAACACTTTCTTTGCTCATCATAAGAAGCAACTCCTCAGCCATTAAAGTTTCATCATGAGACTGCAGCAATTCAGTCACATCTTCAGGGTCCACTTCTCATTCTAGTTCTTTTGCTATTTCCACCAGCTTTGCAGTGACTTCCTCCACTGAAGTCTCTTGAACCCCTGAAAGTCATCCATGAAGGTTGGAATCAACTTCTTCCAAACTCCTGTTAATGTTGATATTTTGATCTCCTCCTACGAAACACAAATGTTCTTATTGGCATCTAGGATGGTGAATCCTTCCAGAAGGTTGTCAATTTATGTTGCACAGATCCATCAGAGGAATCACCGTCTATGGCAGCTGTAGCCTTATGAAATGTATTTCTTAAATAATAAGACTTGAAAGTTGAAACTACTCCTTTATCCATGGGCTACAGAATGGAATGTTGTGTTAGAAGGCATGAAAACAACATTGATCTCCTTGCTCATCTCCATCAGAGCTCTTGGGTGACTGGGTGCATTGTCAATGAGCGGTAATATTTTAGAAGGAATTTTTTTTCTGAGCAGTAGATCTCAACAGTAGCCTTAAAATATTCAGTAAACCATATTGTAAACAGATGTGCTGTTATCCAGGCTTTGTTGCTCCATTTATGAAGCACAGGCAGAGTAGATTTAGCATAATTCTTAAGGGCCCTAAGATTCTCAGAATGGTAATTGAGCACTGGCTTCGGCTTAAAGTCACCAGCTGCCTTAGCCCCTAGCAAGAGAGTCAGCCTGTCACTTGAAGCTTTGAAGCCAGGCGTTGGCTTCTCCTCTCTAGCTATGAAAGCCCTAGATGGCATCTTCTTCCAATATAAAGCTATTTGGTCTACACGGAAAAGCTATGGTTTAGTGTAGCCACCTTCATCAATTCTCTCAGCTAGATCTTCTGGATAACTTGCTGCAGCTTCTACATCAGCACTTGCTCCTTCAGCTTGCAGTTTTATGTTATGGAGACAGCTTCTTTCCTTAAATCTCATGAATCAACCTCTGCTAGCTTCAAACTTTTCTTCTGCAGCTTTCTCACCTCTCTCAGCCTTCATAGAAGTGAAGAGAGTTAGGGCCTTGCTCTGGATTAGGCTTTGGCTTAACAGAATGTTGTGGCTGGTTTGATCTTCTATCCAGACCACTAAAATTTTCTCCGTATCAGCAATAACACTGTTTTGCTTTATCATTCGTGTGTTCCCTGGAGTAGCACTTTTAATTTCTTTCAAGAACTTTTCCTTTGCATTCACAACTTGAATAACTGTTTGGCACAAGAGGCCTAGCTTTTGGCCTGTGTCAGCTTTCGACACGCCTTCCTCACTAAGCTTAATCATTTCTAGCTTTTGATTTAAAGTGAGAGCCAGGCAACCATTTCACTTGAACACTAGAGACTACTGTAGGGTTATTAATTGGCCTAATTTCAATATTGTCCTGTCTCAGGGAATAGGGAGGCCTGAGGAGAGGGAGAGAGATGGGGGAATGCCCAGTCAGTGGAGCAGTCAAAACACATACATTTATTGATTAAGTTCACCATCTTATATGGGCGAGGTTCATGGAGCCCTAAAACAATTACAATAGTAACATTGAAGATCACAGATCACCATAACAAATATAATAATAATGAAAAAGTTTGAAATATTGTGAGAATTACCAAAATGTGACACAGAGACACAAAGTGAGCACATGCTGTTGAAAAAATGGTGCCAACATACTTACTGGACGCAGGGTTGCTACAAACCTACAATTTGTAAAAAAAATGCAGTATCTGAGAAGCACAATACAGTGAAGCACAATAAAATGAGGTTTGCCTGTGTAGGGATATCATACTGATTTTGTTTGTGTTAACCCCAAGCACAAGAGTTCTATCCCAACCTCAGTACTTTTCCATTTTCTTATACTCTTTACCCACAAGATGCCAACAAAGAGCTTTTAGTTACAATAAAGAAGAAACATGTGTTTTCTGGAAAGAAACTAATTTAATGTTTCCCACGTACTGTCTTCAAAGTTTTCCAAAGCCAGGTACCCACCTCCAGTTCTACTTGCCTTTTCTGGCTTGGAGTAGTAAGCTGAGAGAGAAAATCCTGAATGTTGTTAGGATCAAATGGACATGGTTTGAAACTTGTGTCTTCCATTTACTGCTTTGTGATCTTGGTCTTGGGCAAGTCACTTAAGCTCTCTAAGCATTAGTCTCTTCACTGTAAAGTGAAGATGACAGTAATATGTATCTTGTAGTGTTTATGAGAATTGAGTAACACAATGCATGTGATTTTGCCTAGCAGTACTTTACATATGTACAATAAAATTGATATTTAACAATTACTAAATGCTTACTATAAATGATCCTTTCCATCTTCCTATACCAGTTCTAATGGGTCTAGGGTGGGCTTGTTTAATGTCTTTAATATATTCCTGGAAACCATCCCTCTATGTGAGAAGTCATTAAATTTTTTAAAAATCACTTATTTCAATAGCAAAAATAATGTTCCATCCCAGGCCAACCCAAGATATCCAAACATTTTTCACAAATGGAAAAAACAAAAGTTGAACAATGAAAATCAAGTTTATATAAGTAATACATACAAATTTGAATTTAAATCAATGTGTTTGCCAATAAACTGTCATACAGCATAAGTTTGTTGTACTCACCAAGGGCAGAAAAGAAGACTTGATAGTGGATAGGGCTGAAAGGAGGATGAGTGGTGAAAAGCCAGATGATCAGCTTTCAGGCAACCAGTCAGTATCTTATACACAGTATAATGAAGCAGGGCTGAAGAGACATCAGTGCCTTTCATTTTCCCCTTCTTTTCAAGCTCTTCCATCACACTCATAGTCTGCTTAATAGCTAAAGCTTTTCTCATTCTTTTTCTTCTTTCTTCACCAGTTTTTTCACCACATTTTCAACCATTTGGGAGTTCATGGTATTTCTGCAGGAAAACAGCATTTAAAGATAAAGTTATAAAAAAAAAATTTTTTTACGTAGAAAAATACCTTAGGGGAAAAATAAAGGCTAAACATGAGAGCACTTTGAATTCCATGGAAATAGCTAGAGCACTTTGGATTCCACGGAAATAGCTAATGTGCACAGTAGATGCCACCTCTTCAACCTGCTCACCTGTGTGCCTACACAAGTCGAACATTTTGTGTTCATTCTGAACGTGAATACACAATTCAAGTGTATTCCACTTTTTTTTTTTTTTACTAGAAACTGTTGGGTTGAGGAAATGAGTACACCTTTGCCTGAAAACTTTAAAGTCAAAATTCCATTTATTATCATGTATTTATTTAATGTGTTTTGGTGAAAAGTCTTTAAGCTCTTGCTCTCCCCCGCCCCCCCCCCAAAAAAAAAGAACTTATTTGAAAAGTCATGTTATGGCAAAAATCATTAACTGCCTAGTTGTTATATGAGCTGTTTGTTTTGTTCAATGTCAATCACACTAAACCAGAATAAAAAATCTGTTGTTGTCGAGTCGATTCCGACTCATAGCAACCCTATAGGACAGAGTAGAACCGTCCCATAGGGTTTCCAAGGAGCGGCTGGTAGATTCAAACTGCTGAACTTTTGGTTAGCAGCCGTAGCTCACCATAGCTCTTAACCACTGCACTACCAGAGCTCCAAAAAATATGGAACACTTCATGGATTTGTGCATCTTGTGTCATTTCTACACCCTCTAAAGGTCTTCAGTTATCTTAAGGTTTCTCCCTACTCTAGCCAATAGCTGGTTCATTCAGCATAGGGTCTTTTTAGAGACACATTAGATCAGATCAGGCATATTTCCAAACTTTTCTCAGCTTCTCACCTCTTTAAGGAAAGTTCAGTTACATTCAAAGGAGCAAAGATTACAGGTACCAAGGCTTTGCATTGATCAGGCTTTACTTACACAGGAAAACACATCAGTGAATTTGAGTGGGGGCATTTTCTCTGATCCTACACTCCATTGGGCAACCCATTCCTACTTTATAGGGTTGTCAGATTTAGCAAATAAAAATACAAGATGCCCAGTTAAATTTGAATTGCAGATAAACAACAAATAATGGAATATGTACAATTTGGATGCAATATTTGGGAAATACTTGTACCAAAAAAAGTTTGTTTACCTGAAATTCAAATTTAGCCAGGTGACCTGTATTTTATCTAGCAACCTTATTAATAGAGAATGGGGCATCTATCAAAGAATCACCTACTTGGCAGCCTACTAGAGGCTGCCAAGCCACCTGAATTATTCCTCATATCACTCCCATGAGGCACATAATCCCCTTCTACCCCGGGCTCTATAAGTCTCTATGCAATTTACTCAATACACATTTATAATTACTTGTGGATCCCTTACTAAGTACCGGACACTGAGGACACAGAATAAATAAAGCCCACTCCCCATCCTAGAGGACTGTACCCTCCAGAGGGAGAGCTAGACATGTAAACAAACACTTACAAAACAGTGTGCTAGAATAGCAGCATGAACAGATTCTGTGGAAGAAGGGAAGAAAAAAACAAGTATATAACAAATTATTTCTGAAACCATAACTAAGATTTTCGGAGTTTATAAAAAGTCTGTAAAAATAAGAGAAACAGATGCATACGACTTTTCTGTGAATGATATGCACATCTAATTGTTAAAGCACCTCTTTGTGGATCTTTAAATGCTGGGAGATTGCTGGAAAACTCAGGCCCTTGACTAAAGAAAATGACATTCTCCTGTGTTAAAGACAGATGGTTTAGGCATCTTTAATCCATCCAATCTAACTAAATATATCTTTATTCTCAGTGTCTATGCACACTGCTGGTTTATGGTCCTTGGTTGGAATGTTAGCCAAGTCATTTTGTGCAAAAAAGGAACTGCGTAGGCTAAAGCTTGGATGAGCTCACTAGAAACTACTTTCTATTTTGAGTCTCTAAGTGACTGTAGTTTGGGAATCGTAAAATAAGATAGCTTTGTCTTTGGTCACAGCCTGTATAAGTTTTACATACAGAGAAAATAGAGAAGGTTGTGTAGACAATACCTGGAGAGAAATGGAGAAAGAGAAGAGCTATGAAAGAGGTCCACTGAAATAGCTTTCACTTCTCCTAATACTTTACTGGGTTCTCCTAATACTAAAAAAAAAAAAATACTAGATGGTAGTAAAACCTAGAATTGGTCAGGCCCTACTCACATGGGAAAATACATTGTCATTTATATTAATAGTTTGATTTCTATTTCTAGATTTGGGTATTATATCAATATAAGGTAAAATAACCTACTGACTACTATTGATCCAAAGATCTCACACAAAGAATACTACAATTACAGTAACATACATACTTAAGTTCAGGTGCTTGATTTTTTCTTCACAAAACATGGAACATATTGAACAATTCATCACTGCTATTCACAGTTTTTACAATACCTTGGGTATAAAGATTGCATCATTTTCATCAATCATATTTAATAGGGTCAAAATGAGCCTCATCATGATTCATTCTACACAAGGAAAGCATTGTTAAACTAATCAGGTAAGTCTCTCTCCCTCCCTTTCTCTCTCCCGTGTAATTCTTCTAGGCGAGGCACTTGTGTCACAAGGGATATAGGTGAGTTTTGGAGGGGGTCGATGAAATCAATTTGGCTCCAACTCCTACACACCATGTAGGAAGCATTCCTTCAGAGACACCAGGTACTTGCAGGCATTCTGACCCCAAGCTGGCAGCAAGAAACAGTCAATAACTGTAAATAGGTAACCGTATCCCTCAAAGGGATGACAATTCAATGAACCACGTCCCCAATCCACATACATATATGTCAGGGTCCCCAAAGTCTCTCTCCTTATTGTGATCCAAAAATCAGACTCCAATCTTGATGAGGCACGCTCCCACTCCCTCAGGGCTGCACTGGGACCGCTTTAACTGTGAGGGTTAAGTGCATCACCTGAATCGTAATAGAAATTATTCTCTGCTCGTATGTTTATTTGAAGAAACACCTCTTTGAGTGACTATAAAATCCATACATATTTTTGTGGTCATGGACTGACATATTCTTGCTAGTAGTTTGCTTCTCTGTGTCTCATATCAGTTTTTCTTTTTCTGGACATTACAATGAGGGAACATGTTCAAATATATCAAATGCCAAAAAAACAAATTTGAATGTTTTAACTTCAGAGAAACAGGTGCATATTTAGTTTTAAATATTTACTAATATTCCAGGAAAATACTCATATATCATGTCAGACTCATTCATTCATTTAACTAATTTTTATTGAATGCCTACTAAAGTGTCAGGGATGTTTTAGGATCAAAACAGTGAACAAACTAGACAAAGATTATTTGTTAATTATTACAGGCAATATTAAAATTACAAAACTCATAGTCAGGATTCTAAAACATAGTTTGACCATAATAACTAAATATTTTAATAAGTACAATTATTAACTTATCTAAATGCCTGAAACATGCTTAGAATTGACAAGATGATATAGAAGACATTATTCTTATCATGTATAAGAAAATATTAGAAAATACAACAACAAAACCACCTGTATTCTTTGGAAGAAGAGAAGTTTATTACTTTTAATACATAATGTTGTTTAACTGATTCACCTCCCTGAACCCTACTTCTGACTGGCTACTTGCTGCAAAGGTCACAGTTTCACCTTCTTTAATGGTGTGTACCCAGCCAAAATATGGGGAGGTGACAGGCTTGAGTTTTAATTAAATGGAAGAAAGTGACAGGATAGATAAAAATCTGCATGACAATTTCAACAGTAATTGGACAGCTTAGGAGAAGCTATAGAACAGGAGGTCCAGGGATCTCTGGCTATGAAGGAATAAATAGCTCATAGATTCCATTTAACAACAAAAAAGAAAAACAGATATGAGAAGTATTAAATGCACAGATTAGGAAATGGCATTTAAGTCATTTATGTATGTATGGAAGGTCCCTAGGTGATGCAAACAGTTTACGCTCGACTCCTAACATAAAGGAGGGGAAAACTGGTAATACGGAACCCAAGGTTGAGAGGCGAGGGTGTTGACATATCAGGGGGTTGATAACCAATGTCATAAAACAATATGTGTACTAGCTGTTTAATGAGAAACTAGTTTGTTCTGTAAACTTTCATCTAAGAACAATTTTAAAAAATAGATTACAGCCAAGAAAACCCTATGGAACAGTTTTACTCTGTAACACATGGGGTCACCAAGAGCCAGAATTGACTTGATACAACAACATAGCATGAGATGGCTATATTTTGGGGAAGGTAAGAGCATTCTCCCTTAGGGTTCAAAGGCAAGAGCCAGCCCATCAGGGTAATCAGGAATGGTTTCATAGAAAAATTAGGCTTATGAACCAATAATCGAAGATGGGTAGACTCCTTCAAGCAGGATTTGAGGAGACCAGGAAATTCTATTACATGGAATTGTTAGGTGCCATAAAGTTGGGTCCAAATCACAGGGACCCCATGCACAACAGAACGAAACACTGCCTGGTCCTGCACCATCCTCACAATCTTTGCTGTGTAAGCCCATTTTTGCAGCCACAGTGTCAATCCACCTTATTGAAGGTCTTCCTCTTTTTCACAGACCCTCTACTTTACCAAGCATGATATCCTTCTCCAGGGATTGGTCCCTCCTGGTAACATGTCCAAAGTACGTGAGACAAAGTCTTGTCATCCTTGCTTCTAAAGAGCATTCTGGTTGTACTTCTTCCAAGACAGAGTTGTTCATTCTTCTGGCAGTCCATGGTATATTCAATATTCTTTGTGAACACCAATAATCCAAAGGCATCAATTCTTTTTAGGTCATCTTTTTATTCATTGTCCAGCTTTCGCATGCACATGAGGCAATTGAAAACACCACGGCTTTGGTCAGGTGCACCTTAGCCCTCAAAGTGGTATCTTTGCTTTTTAACACTTTAAAGGGGCCTTTTGCAGTAGATTTGCCCAATACAATATGTTGTTTGATTTCTTGACTGCTGCTTCCATGGATGTTGATTGCAAATTCAAGTAAAATGAAATCCTTGACAACTTCAGTATTTTCTTCACTTATCATGATGTTGCTTATTGGTCCAGTTGTGAGGATTATTCTTTTCTTTATGTTGACGTGTAATTCATACTGAAGGCTATAGTCTGATCTTTATCAGTAAGTGCTTCATTAAAGGGAATGGTGTAAGTTAAATCATGGATGTGGGAAAGGATGAGGTATGTTTGGGATAGAGGGTGAGAGCACAGGTACAAGTAGGGGAAGAGTTCAGGATAAAACTAGATTTGGGGGTCATAGTGTAAAGAACCTTGCATACTAAGGTAAACAGAGGGATTTTTAAAATTCTGATATGTTAAAGGGAACACTGAGATAAATGCCAAGTGTCAACATAAAATGTGGCCTCTGAATTTATTCAAAGTTTCCAGTTTTGTACTGAATAATCGATTTCCTTGATTATTAATTATTGCTAGTAAGGGAACAAGAGAAAAAGGAACTATAACATCAATGGAAATGATTTTATATAACTGATCAGATATGAAAACACTGTGACTTACATGTTATTTTTCTGTCCATTTTAAAGAACCCCACGCACCCAAAAGGGGAAGGATTTTAATAACGTAGCTGCTCTAAAACTAAGTGGAGTTTATTCAAGGGTTGTCATATATGTCTAAATAATCTGAGAACAACTTTTGCTGCAGTGTTTGTAGTTGCCATTTGTTATAGAAAGACAGCTTTTCAACTGTGAAACTTAGCATACCAACTTTAAGTCCTAGGTTAGTACATCAGTTGTACACCTTAATGTGTTACCTAATCTCTCTGAGTTTCAGCTTTCTCACCTGTGAAGTGAGAAAATTAATATTTATCACCCATGGTTGTTGTAATGTCAAGATGAAATGACTAAATATGAAAAAAAAAAGCATTTGTAAATTGTCCATTACTGTTGTTATTCTTAATTGTGGAAAAAAAAGTTTTTCTCTAAAACAAGAGAAATAAAATTTTAATGTGTTCTAATAGAACAAAACTTATTTTTCTAAAATACAATTTTTAAAGAGAAGTGTAAACATAAGGGGCAAATACAGATATTGGAAGATGAGGGAAAAAGTCACATGCAAGTCACAGTGTAATCATGTCTGATTAATTATAAAAAATTATTTTCATTGATATTATATTTATTTTTCTGAGTCATTAATTTGACTGCTAAAACTAGCAGTGTCTAGATAATTCTTATATGGTAATGTAGGGTTATCTGGGAAATTCCTTGTTGGAGTCTCAAGCCTCTCCATAATCTGCCACTTTCTGATGAGACAATTCACTTTCAGTTACTAGACTATTCCATAAATTGGCTGAAGTTCACAGGCCTTAAATTAAAGGTAGGCAAATACAGTTTGATTATCATACAGTATTCAAATTTGGGTAATAATGCTATATTTGAAATGTAAAAGTAAGGATGGGCTTTTAGCAGTGTGCTTTAAAAAGACTGATGAGTTAGGTTAACAGTACACAACAGACCAGCCCATAAATGCATGGTCACTCCTGATAAAAGCCATTACCACAAAACCAGGAGGCCTCATACAAAGAAGAGCCTTGTGGTGTTTCTTCAAGGGCATTCAGAAACAATAACAGCCTCTGTTGGCACTCATTGGCTCTGGCTGGATGTGGCAAGACCCAGGTCCCTCAAGTACCCAGAGGCCACCCAAATGTTGCCACCCTCCTTCACCATCAACTTGTATTTTATTCTGTCTGCAGTGGTAAGAAATTACAACACTTTATTCCTGTTTAGCCTAAGGATCCTCTGCTTTCTACTCCACCATATCTAGGAAGATTAGAGCCCACTTTAAACCTTGCTTTGCTTTTATTCCTAACTTGTGAGTCTCTCCCTCTGTGAAAATGCCAGGCACTTAAAGGAACAAGAACTAGACCTTACTTCTACTTTGCTACCAGAAAATTAGACCTTTATCAATATAACAAAGCATATTCTAGAAATATACTAATTACTACCTAGATATTTACCCCAAAGAAATGAAAATATATGTCCACACAAAAACGTGCACAAATGTTCAAGACAGCATTATTCATAATAGCTAAAAGGTGGGAACAACCCAAATGTCCATCAACAGATGAAAGGAGAGGTAGAGTCAACATGGCGCTATAGACAGAAGCACCACACTGTCTGTCCAAAACAAGGACCCAAAAAACTAAGTAAAACAGAGACAAACATCAATCCTAGAACCCTAAGCATCAAATGAAGAGATAAAGAACTCAGCCAAGCACCGAATGGACTACAAAACTGACTGAGAACAGAGAGTAAGGAGAGATACAGAGCAGAGGTCTCCTATCAGCTAACATGGCATGGATTCACCATCTTGGACTCCTGTTGGAGATCGGTGGACAGGGAGTACAGGAAAGCAGCTTCATGGAGCTCTCAGCAGGAGACAGAGAACCTGCTGGACTTGCCCTGCTGCACCATAGCTAAGCAACTAGCCCCACCCGTTGGACAAAGTGGTGAGAAGTATCATGCCCACAGATGAGCAAACAACACAAAACGCAGAATGCACAACCCACCCGTTCAGACATAACCAAATAAAACAAAAAAGCAGGGTGAAACAAACAAATCTACAATCAATAAAAATAGATGAAGGAAATAACTACTGAATGTCCCAAAGACAGCAGACAATATGAACACATATTAAAAAAAAAAAAAAAAAAGAACAGCCTGGTTCCAGTAGGCATCCAAAATAAAACACCAGATGACATTTCAGTAGAAGAAACGGCACTGGAACTACTTGATAGGGAATTCAAGTCTCTAATATTCAGAGCTGTCCAAGAGTTGAACAAAAAAAACAGACAAAAATGGGGAAAAACTAGACAAATTCATGGAAAAGGCAGATAAATTCATGGAAAACACAGACTAAACAATGGAAGAATTCAGGAAAATATACAGGAACAAAATATCAAGGTAAATTCACAACTAGAAATCATACAAAAACAACAACTAGAAATCCAAAAGATAAACAACAAGATTTTAAAAATGGATACTGTCATAGAAGGGCTGAGGGGCAGGTTTGAAACAACAGAAGAGAGGATCAGTGAAATGGAAGACAAATACTTAGATATCACTTTGAGGAAAAATCAGAAAAAAGAACAAAGGAAAATGCAGAAACCATGAGAATGATATGGGATACAATTGAAAGCAAAAATTTGCTGGTACTCAGAGTTCCAGGAAGGGGGGAGAAAACAGAAAACACAGAGAGAATCATTGAAGAACCACTGACAGAAAACTTCCCTAATATCATGAAAGACAAAAAGCTGACCATTCAAGAATCTGAACAAACCCCATATAGGCTAGACCCCGAAAGAAAATCACCAAGACATATCATAATCACACTCATAAAAACCAAACACAAAGAAAGAATCCTGAGAGTAATTCAAGAAAAACAAAGAGTCACATACAGAGGGGAAATAATAAGACAAAGCTCTGATTCCTCAGCAGAAACCATGCAGTAAAGAAGGCAATAGGATGACACATATAAAACTTTGAAAGAAAAAAATTGCCAACTATCATGGATTGAATAGTGTCCCCAAAAATATGTGTCAACTTGGTTAGGCCATACTTCCCAGTAGTGTGTGGTTATCCTCCATTTTGTGACTGATGTAATTTTCCTATATGTTGTAAATCTTAATCTCTGCAGTTAAAAGACAATATTAGATTCTGATAAGGAGGATTAATGTGCGACATAACACACTTGCTCAGGTTACATCCCTGATCCAGTGTAAAGGGAGTTTTCTTGGGGTGTGGCCTGAACTACTTTTTATATTACAAGAGATAAAATGAAAGCGAGCAGAGAGTGGGGGAACTCATACCACCAAGAAATCAGTGCCAGAAGCAGGGCGTGTCCTTTGCACCCACGGTTCCTATATGGAGAACCTCCTACTCCAGGGGAAGATTGATGATGAGGGCCTTCCTCCTGAGCTAACAGAGAAAGCCTTCCCCTGGAGCCGATACTCTGAATTTAGACTTCTAGCCTCCTAGATTGTGAGAGAATAAACTTCTGTCTGTTGAAACCACCCACTTGTGGTATTTCTGTTATACCATCACTATATACCTAAGCGTGTGTGTGTGGTGTGTGTGTGTGTGTCTGTCAGTTTGTTGTACTGTGGGGGCTTGCGTGTTGCTGTGATGCTGGAAGCTATGCCACCGGTATTCAGATACCAGCAGGGTCACCCATGGAGGACAAGTTTCACCTGAGCTTCCAGACTAAGACAGACTAGAAAGAAGGACCTGGCAGTCTACTTATGAAAAGCATTAGCCAGTGAAAACCTAATGAATAGCAGTGGAACACTGTCTGACATAGTGCTGGAAGATGAGCCCCCCAGCTTGGAAGGCACTCAAAATAAGACTGGGGAAGAGCTGCCTCCTCAAAGTAGAGTCAACCTTAATGATGTGGATGGAATAAAGCTTTCGGAACCGTCATTTGCTGATGTGGCATGACTCAAAATGAGAAAAAACAGCTGCAAACATCCATTAATGATTGGACCCTGGAATGTACAAAGTATGAATCTAGGAAAATTGTAAACCATCAAAAATGAAATGGAACGCATAAACATCAATATCCTAGGCATTAGTGAGCTGAAATGCACTGGTATTGGCCATTTTGAATTGGACAATCATATAGTTTACTATGCTGGGAATGACAACTTGAAAAGGAATGGTGGTGTTACATTCATCATAAAAAAGAATATTTCAAGATCTATCGTGAAGTACAATGCTGTCACTGATAGGATAATATCCATAAACCTACAAGGAAGACCAGGTAATATGACTATTATTCAAATTCATACATCAACCACCAGGGCCAAAGATGAAGAAATAGAAGATTTTTATCAGCTGCTACAGTCTGAAATTGATCAAACATGCAATCAAGATGCATTGAGAATTACTGGTGATTGGGATGTGAAAGTTGGAAACAAAGAAGAAGGATAAGTAGTTGGAAAATATGGCCTTGGTGATAGAAACAATGCTGGAGATCGAATGATAGAATTTTGCAAGACCAACGACTTCATCACAAATACCTTCATTCACCAACATAAATGGCAACTATACACATGGACCTCACCAGATGGAACACACAGAAATCAAACTGACTATATTTGTGGAAAAAGATGATGGAAAAGCTCAACATCATCAGTCAAAACAAGGCCAGGGGCCAACTGTGAAAAAGACCATCAATTGCTCATATGCAAGTTCAAGCTGAAACAGAAGAAAATCCGAGCAAGTCCACAAGAGCCAAAATACGACCTTGAGTATATCCTACCTGAATTTAGAGACCATCTGAAGAATAGATTTGACACGTTGAACACTAGTGACCGAAGACCAGGCGAGTCGTGGAATGACATCAAGGAAATCATACATGAAGAAAGCAAGAGGTCATTGAAAAGACAGGAAAGAAAGAAAAGACCAAGATGGATATCAGAGGAGACTCTGAAACTTGCTCTTGAGCGTCGAGCAGCTAAAGCAAAAGGAAGAATTGATGAAGCAAAAGAACTGAACAGAAGATTTCAGAGGGCCTCTCGAGAAGACAAAGTATTATAATGACATGTGCAAAAAGCTGGAAATGGAAAACCAAAAGGGAAGAACACACTTGGCGTTTCTGAAGCTGAAAGAACTGAAGAAAAACTCCAAGCCTCGAGTTACAATAGTGAAGGATTCTATGGCCAAAATATTAAATGATGCAGGAACCATCAAAAGAAGACGGAAGGAATACACAGAGTCATTATACCAAAAAGAATTAGTTCATATTCAACTATTTCAAGAGGTGGCATATGATCAGGAACCGATGGTACTGAAGGAAGAAGTCCAAGCTGCTCTGAAGGCATTGGCAAAAAACAATGCTACAGGAGTTGATGGAATATCAATTAAGATGTTTCAACAAACAGATGCAGCACTGGAGGTGCTCACTCGTCTATGCCAAGAAATATGTAAGACAGCTTCCTGGCCAACTGACTGGAAGAAATCCATATTTATGCCTATTCCCAAGAAAGGTGATCCAACCGAATGTGGAAATTATAGAACAATATCATTAATATCACATGCAAAAAAATTTTGCTGAAGATCATTCAAAAACGGCTGCACCAATAAATTGACAGGGAACTGTCAGAAATTCAGGCTGTTTTCAGAAGAGGACGCGGAACCAAAGATATCATTGCTGATGCCAGATAGATCCTGGCTGAAAACAGAGAATACCAGAAGGATGTTTACCTGTGTTTTATTGCCTATGCAAAGACATTTGATGTTGCAAAGAATGGAAATTCCAGAACACTTAATTGTGCTCATGACGAACCTTTACATAGATCAAGAGGTAGTTGTTCGGACAGGACAAGGGGATACGGATTGGTTTAAAGTCAGGAAAGGTGTACATCAGGGTTGTATTCTTTCACCATACCTATTCAATCTGTATGCTGAGCAAATAATATGAGAAGCTGGACTATATGAAGAAGAACAGGTGGGGCATCAGGATTGGAGGAAGACTCATTAACAACCTACGTTATGCAGATGACACAACCTTGCTTGCTGAAAGTGAATAGGACTTGAAGTCCTTACTGATGAAGATAAAAGACCACAGCCTCCGGTATGGGTTGCACCTCAAAATAAAGAAAACAAAAACCCTCACAACTGGACCAATGAGCAACATCATGATAAATGGAGAAAAGATTGAAGTTGTCAAGGATTTCATTTTACTTGGATCCACAATCAACACCCATGGAAGCAGCAGTCAAGAAATCAAAAGATACATTGCATTGGCTAAATCTGCTGCAAAGGATCTCTTTAAAGTGTTGAAGAGCAAAGATGTCAACTTGAAGACTAAGGTGCACCTGACCCAAGCCATGCTGTTTTCAATCACATCATATGCATGTGAAAGCTGGACAATGAATAAGGAAGACCAAAGAAGAATTGACGCCTTTGAATTGTGGTGTTGGCAAAGAATATTGAATATTCCATGGACTGCCAAAAGAACAAACAAATCTGTCTTAGAAGAAGTAAAACCAGAATGCTCCTTAGAAGCAAGGACGGTGAGACTGCGTCTTACATACTTTGGATATGTTGTCAGGAGGGATCAGTCTCTGGAGAAGGACATCATGCTTGTCAAAGTACAGGGTCAGCAGAAAAGAGGAAGACCCTCAAAGAGGTGGATTGACACAGTGGATGCAACAATGAGCTCAAGCATAACAATGATTGTGAGGATGGCACAGGACAGGGCAGTGTTTCGTTCTGTTGTGCATAGGGTCGCTATGAGTCGGAACTGACTCGATGGCACCTAACAACAACACACACCAATCAAAAATAATATATCCTGCAAAACTCTCGTTCAAATATGCTGGTGAAATTAGGACATTTCAGATAAACAGAAATTAAGGTAATATGTAAAAACCAAACCAATCTTACAAGAATTATTAAAGGGAGTCCTTCGGTTTGAGAACAAACAATATCAAAAAAACAGACTGAATCTAGGACATAAGACAGCACCAGCCAGATAGCGACCTAAGAAATAAACACTTAAGGATTAATCAAAACTAAAAGATTTAAACAGGAAACCAGAGAGTGTAATCTGCAAATGGCAACAACATCAGAATAATAAAAGGGAATAAACGGTGTAGGTATAGAACTTTCTAACAGAGAGGAAGACAAGGTCATACTAAATAGTAAAAGACTGGTTCAAACTTAGAAAGATAAAGGTAAATTTCAAGATAACCACAAAGAAAGTTAACAAACGTACTCATCAAAATAAAGAAGAAAAACATAAAGTCTCAGTAAAAACAAAATCTACAAGAACAAAAGAAATGAAAAAAAAATCCACAAAGAAAAGGAATTCAGCCAGTAAGAGGAACAAAGAAAATGTCAGCACCACAAAAAACAGAGCTATAAAATGACAGCAATAAACACACCTATCAATAATTACACTGAACGTAAATGGCATAAATGCACCCATAGACAGAGATAGAATAGATTAAAAAAAAAAAAAACAGGATCCATCAATACACTGTCTACCAGAGACACACCTTAGAAAAAATGACACAAATTTATTAAAAATCAAAGGATGGAAAAAAATACATCAAAGAGCTACCGAAAAAGAGCAGGAGTGGCAATAATAATCTCAGGTTAAATAGACCTTAAAACAAAATTCACCATAAAAGACAAAAAAGGGCATTATATAATGATAAAAATGAGACCCGTCATGAAGACATAAACATACTAAATATATACACACCCAATGACATGGCTCAAAAATACATAAAACAAACTCTAACAGCACTGAAAAGAGAAATCGACAGTTCCACAATAATAGTAGATGTCAACACACCACTCTCAGTAAAGGACAAAACATCTAGAAAGAAACTCAACAAAGATACAGAAGAGCTAAAGGCCACAATCAGCCAACTTGACCTCAAGATATATACAGAACACTCCACCCAACAGCTGCAAAGTACATATTCTTTTGCAACGCACATGGAATGTTCTCCAGAATAGACCACATGTTAGGCCACAAGACAACCCTCAAGAAATTCCAAAACACTGAGAAAATACAAAGTATCCTCTCTAACCACAATGCCATCAAAGTAGAAATTAACAACTGGAAGAGCAAGGAAAAAAAATCAATTACATGGAAACTGAATAATACCCTGCTTAAAAACCACTAGTTAGTTAATAGAAGAAATCAAACATGGAATCAAAAAATTCCTAAAATCAAACGAGAAAGAAAACACATCATACCATAACTTTTGGGACACAGCAAAGGCAATGTTCAGGGGTTATTTTATAGCAATAGATGCACACATCAAAAAAGAAGAAAGGTACAAAATCAAAACATTAGCTACACAACTCGAACGAACAGAAAGAGAACAGCAAAAGAAGTCCACAGCCACCAAAAGAAAGGAAATAATAAAAATCAGCAGAAATAAATGAAATGTTGATAGGTGCCATTGAGTCAGTTCTGACACACAGCATCCCTATGTACTACAGAACTAAACAATGTACCATGCTTACAATTGTTGTTATGCTTGAGCCCATTGTTGCAGCCACAGTGTCAACCCATCTCGTTGAGGGGCTTCCTCTTTTTCGTTGACCCTGTACTCTACAAAGCAAGATGTCCTTTTCCAGGGACGGATCCCTCCTGATAACATGTCCAATATGTAGTCTCACCATCCTTGCTTCTAAGGAGCATTATGGTTGTACTTCTTCCAAGACAGATTTGTTCCTTCAATATTCTTTCCCAACACCACAATTCAAAGGAATCAATTCTTCTTCAGTCTTCCTTATTCACTGTAGCTTTCACATGCATATTACACAATTGAAAATGCCATGGCGTGCGTCAGGTGCACCTTAGTCTTCAAGGTGACACCTTTGCTTTTCAACACATTAAAGAGGTCTTTCATAGCAGATTTGCCCAAGACAAGGCATCTTTTGATTTCTTGACTGCTCTGTCCATGGCTGTTGATTGTGGATCCAAGTAAAATGAAATCCTTGACAACTTCAATCTTTTCTCTGTTTATCATGATGTTGCTTATTGGACTAGTTGTGAGGATTTTTGTTTTCTTTATGTTGAGGTGCAACACATACTGAAGGCTGTGGTCTTTGATCTTCATCAGTAAGGACTTCAAGTCCTCTTCACTTTCAGCAAGCAAGGTTGTGTCATCTGCATAACGCAGGTTATTAATGAGTCTTCCTCCAATCCTGATGCCCCGTTCTTCTTCAAAAAGTCCAGTCTCTCAGATTATTTGTTCAGCACATAGATTGAATGGGTATGGTGAAACGATACAACCCTGACTCACACTTCTCCTGACTTTAAACCACTTGGTATTCCCTTGTTCTGTTTTAACAACTGCCTCTTGAAATGGAGAATAGAAAAACAATAGAAAGAATCAACAAAACCAAAAGTTGGTTCTTTGAAAGGATCAACAAAATCGACAAACCACTGGCCAAATTGACAAAGGAAAAACAGGAGAGGACGCAAATAACCCAAATAAGGAATGAAATGGGGGACATTACAATAGACCAACTGAAATAAAAAGGATCATAACAAAGTATTATGAAAAACTATAGTCCAACAAATTTGAAAACCAAGGGGGAATGGACAAATTTCTGGAAACACATGACCTACCCAAACTAACACAAAATGATGTTGAAAATCTGAATAGACCCATAACAAGAGAAGAGATGGAAAAGGTAATTTAAAAAACTCCCAAGAAAAAAGCTCTAGGCCAGATGGCTTTACTGGAGAATTCTACCAAAGATTCAGAGACGAGCTTACACCACTACTACTCAAACTGTTTCAGAACATAGATAAGAAAGCGATACTTCTGTATTCATTCTATGAAGCCAGCATAAACCTGATACCAAAACCAGGCAGACACCACAAAAAAAGAAAATTACAGACCAATATCTCTCATGACTATAGACACAAAAATTCTTAACAAAATTCTAGCCAATAGAATTCAGCATCATATCAAAAAAATAATACACCATGACCAAGAGTGATATGACATATGCAAGGATGGTTCAACATTACAAAATCAATCAACATAATCTACCACATAAATAAAAGGAAAGAAAAGAATCACATGATCATCTCAATCGATGCTGAAAAGGCATTTGACACAGTCCAACATCCATTCCTGATAAAAAAAATCTGAGTAAAATAGGTATAGAAGGGAAATTATTCAACATAATAAAGGGCATCTATGCAAAACCAATGCCCAACATCATTCTCAATGGAGAGAAGCTGAAAACATTTCCCTTGAGAACAGGAACAAGACAAGGATGCCCTTTATCACCACTCCTATTTAACATTGTGTTGGAAATCTTACCTAGAGCAATTAGGCAAGAAACAGAAATAACGGGCATCCAAAATGGTAATAAAGAAGTTAAACTGTCCCTATTTGCAGATGATATGATACTATACATAGAAAATCCAAAAGACTCCACAAGAAAACTACTGGAACCAATAAAAAGATTCAGCAGAGCAGCAGGATACAAGATAAACATATAAAAATCAGTTGAATTTCTATATCCCAATAAAGAGAACAATGAAAAGGAAATCAGGAAAACAATACCATTTATAATAGCCCTTAAAAAAATAAAACACTTAGGAATAAATCTAACCAGGGATATTAAAGACCTATACAAAGAAAACTACAAAACACTACTGCAAGAAACCAAAAGAGATCTACAGAAACAGAAAAACATACCATGCTCATGGATAGGTAGACTCAACATTGTGAAAATGACAATTCTACCCAAAGCGATTTACCAATACAATGCAAAACGGATCCAAATACCAGCAACATTCTTTAAAGGGATAGAAAAACTTATCATTAACTTCATATGGAAAGGGAAGAAGCCCCGGATAAGTAAAGCACTATTGAAGAAGAAGAATAAAGTAGGAGGACTCACACTACCTGACCTCAGAACCTACTATATAGCTACGGTAGTCAAAACAGCCTGGTACTGGTACAGTGACAGATACATTGACCAATGGAACAGAATTGAGATGTAAATCCATCCACCTATGTTCACCTGATCTTTGACAAGGGCCCAAAGTCCATTAAATGGGAAAAGACAGTCTTTTAAACAAATGGTGCTGGCAAAACTGGACACCCATCTACAAAAAAGGAGACAGGACCCATACCTCACACTACACACAAAAACTAATTCAAAATGGATCAGAGGCCTAAATAAAAAACCAAAAACTATAAAGATCAAAGAAGAAAAAACAGGACCAATGCAAGAGGCCCTAATACACAGCATTAACAGGATACAGACCACAACTAACAACACACAAACTCCAGAAGATGTTAGATAACTATGATCTCCCAAAAATTAAACATTTATGCTCATCAAAAGACTTCACCAAAAGAGTAAAAAGAAAACCTACAGACTAGGAAAAAAATTTTGGCTATGACAAATCCGACAAAGGTCTAATTTCTAAAAATCTACAGGTAAAACCAGCACCTCTACAAAAAAGGCAAACAATCCAATTAAAAAAAGGTCAAGGGGAAATGAACAGACGCTTCACCAAAGAAGACATTCAAGCAGATAACAGACACATGAGGAAAAGCTCAGAATCACTAGCCATTAGAGAAATGCAAATCAAAACCACAATGAGATACCACCTCTCCCTCAGATTACTGCACGAATCAACAAAACAGAAAATAACAAATGTTTGAGAGGCAACAGGGAGATTGGAACTCTTATGCACTGCTGGTGGGAATGCAAAATGGTACAACCATTTTGGAAAAAGATATGAAGCTTCCTTAGAAAGCTAGAAATAGTAATACCATATGATCCAGCAATCCCACTCCTAGGAATATATCCTAGAAAAATAAGAGCTATAACATGCATAGATGTATGCACACCCATGTTCACTGCAGCATTGTTCACAATAGCAAAAAGATGGAAACAACCTAGATGCCCATAAACAGATGAATAGATAAACAATCTACGGCACACACAGTGGATTACTATGCAACGATAAAGAACAATGATGAATCTGAGAAGTATCTCACATGTATGAATCTTGAGGGCATTACGCTGAGTGAAATAAGTCAATCATAAAAGAACAAATATAGTATGAGACCACTACTATACAAACTCATGAAAAGGTTTACATACAAGAAGAAACAATCTTTGACGGTTACGAGGGAGGGAAGGGGTAGGGATGGAAAAACACTAAATAATAGATAAGTAGCAACTTTGGTGACGGGTAAGACATTACACAATACAGGGAAAGCCAGCACAACCTGTACAAGCCAAAGTCATGGAAGCTCCATGTTGTTGCTGTTGTTAGGTGCCCTTGAGTCGGTTCAGACTCATAGCGACCCTATACACAACAGAACGAAAAAACTGCCTGGTCCTGAGCAATCCTTACAATTGTTGTTATGCTTGAGCTCATTGTTGCAGCTACTGTCAATCCACCTCCTTGAGGGACTTCCTCTTTTCCGCTGACCCTGTACTCTGCCAAGCATGATGTCCTTCTCCAGGGACTGATCCCTCCTAACAACATGTCCAAAGTATGTAAGACGCAGTCTTGCCATCCTTGCTTCTAAGGAGCATTCTGATTGTACTTCTTCCAAGAAATATTTGTTCGTTCTTTTGGCAGTCCACGGTATATTCAATATTCTTTGCCAACACCACAATTCAAAGACATCAATTCTTCTTCGATCTTCCTTATTCATTGTCCAGCTTTCACATGTATATGAGGAGATTGAAAATACCATGGATTGAGTCACGCGCACCTTAGTCTTCAAGGTGTCATCTTTGCTTTTCAACACTTTAAAGAGGTCTTTTGCAGCAGATTTCCCCAGTGCAATGCATCTGTTGATTTCTTGACTGCTGCTTCCATGGGTGTTGATTGTGGATCCAAGTAAAATGAAATCCTTGACAATTTCAGTCTTTTCCCTGTTCATCATGATGTTGTTTATTGGTCCAGTTGTGAGGATTTCTGTTTTCTTTTTTTTTATGTTGAGGTGTAATCTGTACTGAAGGCTGTGGTCTTTGATCTTCATTAGTAAGTGCTTCAAGTGCTCTTCATTTTCAGCAAGCAAGGTTGTGTCATCTTCCTATCGCAGGTTGTTAATGAGTCTTCGTTCAATCCTGATGCCCCGTTCTTCTTCATATAGTTCAGCTTCTCGGATTATTTGCTCAGCATAGAGATTGAATAGGTATGCTGAAAGGATACAACCCTGACACACAACTTTCCTGACTTTAAAACACTGAGTATCCACTTGTTCTGTCCTAACAACAGCCTCTTGATCTATGTAAAGCTTCCTCATGAGCACAATTAAGTATTCTGGAATTCCCATTCTTCACAATGTTATCCGTAATTTCTTATGATCCACACAGTCAAATGCCTTTGCATAGTCAATAAAACACAGGTAAACATCCTTCTGGTATTCTCTGCTTTCAGCCAGGATCCATGTGTCAGCAATGATATCCCTGGTTCCATATCCTCTTCTGAATCTGGCCTGAAGAGCTGGCAGTTCCCTCTCTATATAGTGCTGCAGTCCGTATTCTGTTGGATCACTTTTCTTGGAAATAGGCATAAATAAGGATCTTTTGTAGTCAGTTAACCAGGAAGCTGTCTTCCATATTTCTTGGCATAGACAAGTGAGCGCTTCCAGTGCGGCAACGTTTGTTGAAACATCTCAATTGATGTTCTGTCAGTTCCTGGAGGGTTGATTTTCGACAAGGCCTTCAGTGCAGCTTGGACTTCTTCCTTCAGTACCATCGGTTCCTGATCACATGCTACCTCTTGATATGGTTGAATGTGGACTAATTCTTTTTGGTATAATGAATCTGTGCATTACTTCCATCTTCTTTTGATGCTTCCTGCCTCGTTTAATATTTTCCCCATAGAATCCTTCACTATTGCAACTCAACGCTTGAATTTTTTCTTCAGTTCTTTCAGCTTGAGAAACGCCAAGCGTGTTCTTCCCTTTTGGTTTTCCATCTCCAGCTATTTGCACATGTCATTATAATGCTTTACTTTGTCTTCTCGAGAGGCCCTCTGAAATCTTCTGTTCAGTTCTTTTACTTCATCAATTCTTCCTTTTGCTTTAGCTGCTCAACGCTCAAGAGCAAGTTACAGAGTCTTCTCACATCCACCTTGGTCTTTTCTTTTTTTCCTGTCTTTTCAATGACCTCTTGCTTTCTCCATGGATGATGTCCTTGATATCATTCCACAACTCATCTGGTCTTCGGTCACTAGTGTTCAATGTGTCAAATCTCTTCTTCAGATGGTCTCTAAATTCAGGTAGGATATACTCAAGGTCATATTTTGGCTCTTGTGGACTTGCTCTGGTTTTCTTCAGTTTTAGCTTGAACTTGCATATGAACAACTGATGGTCTGTTCCACAGTCGACCCCTGGCCTTGTTCTGACAGATAATGTTGAGCTTTTCCAGAGTCTCTTTCCACAAATGTAGTCAATTTGATTTCTGTGTGTTCCATCTGGCAAGGTCCATGTGTATAGTCGCCGTTTATGTTGGTGAAAGAAGGTATTTGCAATGAAGAAGTCGTTGGTCTTGCAGAGTTCTATCATTCAATCTCTGGCATTGTTTCTATCACCAAGGCCATATTTTCCAACTACTGGTTCTTCTTCTTTGTTTCCAATTTTCGCATTCCAATTGCCAGTAATTCTCAATGCATCTTGATTGCATGTTTGATCAATTTCAGACTGCAACAGCTGATAAAAATCTTCTATTTCCATCTTTGGCCCTAGTGGTTGGTGTATGAATTTGAATAATAGTTGTATTAACTGGTCTTCCTTGTAAGCATGTGGATATTATCCTATCACTGACAGAGTTGTACTTCAGGATAGATCTTGAAATGTTCTTTTTGACGATGAATGCAACACCATTCCTCTTCAAGTTGTCATTCCCAGCATAGTAGAGGACATGATTGTCCAATTCAAAATGGCCAATACCAGTCCATTTCAGCTTACTAATGCCTAGGATATCGATGTTTATGTGTTCCATTTCATTTTTGATGATTTCCAATTTTCCTAGATTCATACTTCACACATTCCAGTTTCTGATTATCAACGGATGTTTGTAGCTGTTTCTTCTCGTTTTGAGTCTTGACACATGGGCAAATGAAGATCCCAAAAGCTTTATTCCATCCATGTCATTCAGGTTGACCCTACTTTGAGGAGGCAGCTTTTCCCCAGTCTTATTTTGAGTGCATTCCAACCCGGGGGGCTCATCTTCCAGCACTATATCAGACAATGTTCCACTACTATTCATAAGGTTTTCACTGGCTAATTCTTTTCAGAGGCAAACTGCTGGGTCCTTCTTCCTAGTCCGTCTTAGTTTGGAAGCTAAGCTGAAAACTTTCCTCCATGGGTGGCCCTGCTGGTATCTGAATACCAGTGGCATAGCTGCCAGCACCACAGCAACACACAAGCCCCCACAGTATGACAAAGTGACAGACACGTGGGGGCCAAATTAGATAGTGGTGATATTTGTACAACACTGTGAACATACTAAAAGCCACCAAATTTTATACCTTAAAAGGGTAAATTTTATGTGAATTATCTCTCAATAAAAATATAATTTAAAAATTATATATATATACTAAACACAGTTCTAGAGGCACGCTGTGCGGTGGTTGTCTTTCCTTTTCACTCACTCACTTTTAAAGTAAACAGTTCTACAATGCAGCACTTGGCATAAGGCAGAGGAAAAGATGATTTTTTTAGCAAATAATTAACCAGTACAACCTCTGGTTGCTTCCTGCAAATTCCTTCCTCAGAATCTTTCCTCTGATTCTGAAACTTCTGAACAATAACAGCCTTTTACCTGGAACAAAGAAAGTGGAATGTCTTACTCCTTAGGCTTCCAAGAGTTACTTAGAACCTACTTTTTTAGTTACCAGAGGAGTAAAATCAAACCCCTCGTCTCAGGAGTGGCTGCTGCAGCAAGAGTTAATGGTATTCTCCATGGCATACTCAACACAAAAGCCTTATATTGTTTCTGTCCTCCGCATTCTAATGTACCTCCCCCTCCACTCCTCATCTTTTACCTGGCACATCCTTTGTCCCAAATTTATGACTTAGGCTTGCAAGTGATCCTTACTGGCTGAGCTTAACCTGTATAGTTTTTCAGGGTAATGCATATTACTGAGCCCTGTTATCGAATGATCATAATGGGGACAGAAACAATAAACTTTATAGGATCAGGATCCTCTCCTTCTGCCCTGTTGTTGTTGTTGTTAGGTGTCGTTGAGTCTATTCCAAATCATAGCAACCCTACGTACAACAGAAAGAAACACTGCCGGGTCCTGCACCATCCTCACAATCATTGTTATCCTTGAGCCCACTGTTGCAGCCACTGTGTCAATCCATCTCATTGAGGGGCCTCCCCTTTTTCATTGACCCTCTACTTTACCAAGTATGATGTCCTTCTCCAGAGACCAATCCCTCCTGTTAACATCTTCTATACATGTGAGACATAGTCTCACCATTCTTGCTTCTAAGGAGTATTCTGATTGTACCTCTTCCAAGGCAGATTTATTCTTTCTTCTGCCCTCCAAAAAAGAACCAAACCCATTGCTGTCAAGTTGATTCTGACTCAGTTTCTTCTGACCTACGAGGCAGAAAAACTTGAGGGTAATTGCCCAAGGAAGTTTCTTGAAGGATATGGATACCTCAGTGTAATTCTTGGTGAGGCTAGCCAATATGAGCATGCCATTCAACAAAAGGATCAAAAGCTCCTATACAGATTCATTCTTTTAATCATTTGTTAACTAGTTTATTAATTCATTTAGGAAATGATTCTATTCTACTTGGTAAGTACCAATTTCAGTGATAGATGTTGGAAAGATGGAAATAGATTACATAAAGCATTTTCTCAGCAAAAGATAATATTAGTGAAGGAGCAGACCACTTACAAGCAAATAATTTGAATCAAGTGTGAAAAGCACTAGCAAATACAGGGTCCTGTGGGAGCACGGAAAAGAAGGGACACATAGTCCAGACTGGTAAAATCATGGAAGGCTTTCCAGAGGAAGTACCACACCTAAGCAGCTACCTAGAAGATAAAAAGAGTTACCAGGAGAGGAAGGATGGAAAAGCTTGTTTCTGAAAAAAGAGTAGTGCATAGGACTAGGGGTAAGGAAGTAGATGGAGCTAATGGAGGGGCTCAATATAGAATCTGAACACTATCCTCAGCACAAGGGGGAGTCATTGAAGAACTGTAAGCCAGAAGGTGACATGGAGAAAGTGAGAGAGAAATTGACTTCACAGGATTGGTTCACGTGATTGTGGGGACCGGCAAATCCAAAATCCTTAGGTCAGGTGGCAGGTTAGAGAACCCTGCTGCCTTATGTCCCCAAGATCCTTTGGTGCAGAGTAGAGAAAGAGATCTGCCAAAATATTTATAGCCTAGGGCAGACCACACCTTAAGGAACTCCCTTTACAAGTGATCAGTTGCATTAGATTACATTATGAAAGAGCAGCTGCTTTAGTATGTGGCCATAGCGCTGCTAATCATAGCTTAGCCAAGTTGACACCAAATTCACCATCACACTGATTCTTTTTGACAGGTTACTCTGACTGCCTTATAGAGAAGGGATTCTTTGAAAGAGGGGAGTGGATCTATATTGGGGACAGGGAGACCAATTAAATGACATTAATTCATCCACTTCTCAAAAGGTTTTGCTCAGCACCAAAGTGATTCCAAAAACCATTTGTCGAGCTGTGTTAAGTTAGAGGGGGAATCAACCAAAATGGTTCTGCGGATGAAAACCCTCAGATGCCCTCAGACCCTGAGAGGAATTTTTTGGTTGGTTGTTTTATTTGTTTTTTATTTATTGTGCTGCAAGTGAAAGTTTACAAATCAAGTCAGTCTCTCATACAAAAACTTATATACACCTTGCTAAGTTTGTTTTTTTAACTACACCTAGCTGCTCTCCCCCTAATGAGACAGCACACTCCTTCTCTCCACCCTGTATTTCCCCTGTCCATTCGGCCAGCTCCTGTCCCCCTCTGCCTTCGCATCTCACCTCCAGACAGTAGCTGTCCCAGTCTCATGTGTCTACTTGAGCCAAGAAGCTCACTCCTCACCAGTATCCTTTTCTGTATTATAGACCAGTCCAATCGCTGACTGAAGAGTTGGCTTTGGGAAAGGTTCCAGTCTTGGGTTAACAGAGAGACTGGGTACCATGACCTCCAGGGTCCCTCTAGTCTCAGTCAGACCATTAAGTCTGGTCTTTTTGCAAGAATTCAAGATCTGCATCCCACTTTTCTCCTGCTCCATCAGGGATTCTTTCTTGTGTTCCCTGTCAGGGCAGTCATTAGCGGTAGCCAGGCATCATCTAGTTCTTCCGGTCTCAGGCAGATGGAGTCTCTGGTTCATGTGGCCCTTTCTTTTTCCTAAGCTCATATTTTCCTTGTGTCTTTGGTGTTCTTCATTCTCCTTTGCTCCAGGTGGGTTGAGGCCAATTGATGCATCTTAGATGGCCTCTTGCTAGCATTTAAGACCCCAGATGCCACTCACCAAAGTGGGATGCAGAATGTTTTCTTAATACACTTTGTTATGCCAATTGACCTATATGTCCCCTGAAACCATGGTCCCCGGGCCCCCATCCCTGCTACTCTGACCTTCAAAGCATTTGGTTGTATTCAGGAAACTTCTTTGCTTTTCGTTCAGCCCAGTTGTGTTGATTTCCCCTGTGTTGTGTATTGTCTTTCCCTTCACCTAATATGGCTCTTGTCCACTATCCAATTAAGTGAATACCCCTCTCACTCCCTCCCCACCCTCGTAACCATCAAAAAAGGTTTTCTTCTGTGTTTAAACTTTTTCTTGAGTTCTTATAATAGTGGTCTTATACAATATTTGTCGCTTTGCAACTGACTAATTTCACTCAGCATAATGTCTTCCAGATTCCTCCATGTTATGAGATGTTTCACTGATTCATCATTGTTCTTAATCATTGCATAATATTCCATTATGTGAATATACCATAATTTATTTATCCATTCAGCCCTTGACGGGCACCTTGGTTGCTTCCATCTTTTTGCTATTGTAAACAGTGCTGCAATGAGCATGGGTGGGCATGTATCTGTTTGTGTGAGGGCTCTTATTTCTCTAGGATATAATCCAAGGAGTGAGATTGCTGTACGGTATGGTAGTTCTACATCTAGCTTTTTAAGGAAGTGCCAAATCAATTTCCAAAGTGGTCATACCATTTTAGATTCCCACGAGCAGTGTATAAATGTTCCAGTCTCTCCACAACCTCTCCAACATTTATTATTTTGTGTTTTTTGGATTAATTCCAGCCTTGTTGGGGTGAGATGATATCTCATGGTGGTTTTGATTTGCATTTCTCTAATGGCTAATGATCGTGAGCATTTCCTCATATATCTCTTAGCTATCTGAATGTCTTCTTTAGTGAAGTGCCTGTTTGCCAATTTTTAATTGGGTTATTTGTCTTTTTGTAGTTGAGTTTTTGTAGTATCATGTAGATTTCAGAGATCAGACGCTGATCAGATTTGTCGCAGCCAAAAACTTTTTCCCAGTCTGTAGGTAACCTTTTTACTCTTTTGGTGATGACTTTGGATGAGCATAAGTGTACGATTTTTAGGAGCTCCCAGTTATCTAGTTTCTCTTCTAGTATTTGTGCATTGTTAGTAATGTTTTGTATACTGTTTATGCCATGTGTTTGGGCTCTTAGCATTGTCCCTATTTTTGCTTCCATGATCTCTATCGTTTTAGATTTTATATTTAGGTCTTTGATCCATTTTGAGTTAGTTTTTGTGCATGGTTTCACTTTTTTGCAAATGGATATCCACTTATGCAAGCACCATTTGTTAAAAAGACTGTCTTTTCCACATTTAACTGTTTTGGGGCCTTTGTCAAATATCAGCTGTTCACATGTAGATAGATTTGTCTGGATTCTCAATTGTGTTCCATTGGTCTATGTACCTGTCATTATACCAGTAGCAGGCTGTTTTGACTACTATAGCAGTATAATAGGTTCTAAGAGGCCTCCCACTTTGTTCTTCTTTTTCGGTAATGCTTTACTTATCTGGGGCCTCTTTCCCTTCCATATGAAGTTGGTGATTTGTTTCTCCACCTCACTAAAAAATGTCATTGGAATTTGGATCAGTATTGCATTGTATCTATAGATGGCTTTGGGTAGAATAGACATTTTTACAATGTTGACTCTTCCTATCCATGAGCAAGGTATGTTTTTTCCTCTTATATAGGTCTCTTTTGGTTTCTTGCAGCAGTGTCTTATAGTTTTCTTTGTATACGTCTTTTACTTCGCTGGCTAAATTTATTCCTAAGTATTTTATCTTCTTGAGGGCTATTGTAAATGGTATTGATTTGGTGATTTCCTCTTCAATGTTCTCTTTCTTGGTTAGAGGACTTCAACTGATTTTTGTATGTTTATCTTGTATCTTGATACTCTGCTGAACTCTTCTATTAGTTTTAGTAGTTTTCTTGAGGATTCTTTAGGGTTTTCTGTGTATAAGATCATGTGATCTTCAAATGGAGATATTTTATTTCTTTCTTACCAATCTGGATGCCCTTTATTTCTTTATCTAGATTAATTGCTCTGGCTAGGAACTCCAGCACAATGTTGAATAAGAGTGGTGATAAAGGGCATCCTTGTCTAGTTCCCGTTCTCAAGGGGAATGCTTTCAGACTCTCTCCATTTAGGATGATGTTGGCTGTTGGCTTTGTATAAATGCCCTTTATTATGTTGAGGAATTTCCCTTCTCTCCTATTTTGCTGAGAGTTTTTATCATGAATGGGTGTTGGACTTTGTCAAATGCCTTTTCTGCATCCATCGATAAGATCATGTGGTTCTTGTCTCTTGTTTTATTTATGTTATGGATTACATTGATTGCTTTTCTAATGTTAAACCATCCCTGCATACCAGGGATGAATTTTTTTTTTTGATATATTGTTGAATTCTATTGGCTAGAATTTTGTTGAGGATTTTTGCATCTAAGTTTATGAGGGATATAGGTCTGTAACTTTCTTTTTTTGTGTGTCTTTACCTGATTTTGGTGTCAGGGATATGGTGGCTTTGTGGAATGAGTTTGGGAGAATTCCATCTTTGTTCTATGCTCTGAAATACCTTTAGTAGTGCCAGAGTTAACTCTTCTCTGAAAGTTTGGTAGAATTCTCCAATGAAGCCATCAAGGCCAGGGCTTTATTTTTGTTAGGTGTTTTAAAATTACCTTTTCAACCTCTTGTTATGTCTTTATTTAGTTGTTCTTCCTCTGTTTCCGTTAGTATAGGTAGGTAGTGTGTTTCTAGAAATTTGACCATTTCCTCTAGGTTTTCAAATTTGTCAGAGTACTATTTTTCATAGTAATCTGATACGATTCTTTTAATTTCAGTTGGGTGTGTTGTGAAAGCACCCATCTCATTTCTTATCTGGGTTATTTGCTTCCTCTCCTGTTTTTCTTTTGTCAGATTAGAAACTGATTTATCGATTTTGTTGACCTTTTCTAAGAATGAACCCTTGGTCTTGTTAACTCTTTCAATTGTGTTTGGTTCTCTATTTCATTTAATTCTGCTCTAATTTTTATTACTTGCTTTCTTCTTTTGCACGAGGGTTCCTGTGTTGCTCCCTTTCTATTTGTTCAAGTTGTAGGGAAAATTCTTTGATTTTGGCCCTTTCTTCTTTTTGGATGTGTGCATTTATTGCTATAAATTGACATCTGAGCACTGCTTTCACTGTGTCCCAAAAGTTCTGATAGGAAGTATTTTCATTCCCATTGGATTCTATGAATTTCTTTATTCCGTCCTTAATTTCTTCTACAACCCAGTAGTTTTTGAGCAAGGCATTGTTCAGTTTCCATGTGTTTGAATTCTTTTCACTGCTTTTTCCATTATTGAATTCTACTTTTATACCTTTCTGGTCAGAGATGATGCTTTGTAATATTTCTATCTTTTGCATTCTGTTAAGACTTGCTTTATGACCTAATACATGATCTATTCTGGAGAATGCTTCATGCGTGTTGGAAAAGCAAGTAGAGTTGGCTGCTGTTGGGTGGAGTGTTCTGTATATGTCTTGAGGTCAAGTTGGTTGATTGTGGCATTTAGATCTTCTGTGTCTTTATTGAGCTTTGTTCTGGATGTTCTGTCTTTCACCAAAAGTGATGTGTTAAAGTCTCTTACTATTACTGTGGAGCTGTCTATCTTGCTTTTCAATGCTGTTAGAGTTTTATGTATCTTGAAGCCTTGTCATTGGGTATCTAAACATTTATTATGGTTATATCCTCCTGGTATATTGACCCTTTAATCATTACGTAGTGTCCTTCCTCGTCCTCTGTGGTGACTTTAAGTCTATTTTGTTACAAATTAATATTGCTACTCTTGCTCTTTTTTGATTGTTGTTTGCCTGATATATTTTTTTTCCATCCTTTGAGTTTTAGTTTGTTTGTGTCTTTAAGTCTAAGATGTGTCTCCTGTAGGTAGCATATAAATGGATCATTTTTTTTATCCATTCTGCAACTCTCTGTCTCTTTAATGGTGCATTTAGTCCATTTACATTCAGCGTACTTATGGATAGGTATGAGTGTAGTGCTGTCATTCTGATGTCTTTATTTGTGTCTTGTTGACAGTTTATTTTTTCCACTTAATTTTTTTTGCTGAGTCATTTTTCTTTATATATTGTCTTTTCCTCTTTCTCATTGTTGTTGATTTTGTTTTTTGCTGAGTCTTTTTCTTTCTCTTGTATTTATTTTGATGTGTAGGATTGTTAGTCTCCTTTGTGGTTACCTTAATATTTACCCCCATTTTTCTAAGTTTAAACCTAACTTTTGTTTCTTTATATCGCCTTGACATCATCTCCATATGAAAGATATATGACTACATTTTTGTTAGTCCCGGTTTATTTATTTAACGCTGTCATCTTTTACATAATGACATCGCTGTTTTCCGTCTTGATTTATTTTTGTGGTTTCCCTACCTGGGTTGATATCTGGTTTCTCTGTCCTGTGTTCCACTCTTGGGCTGTTATCTGATGTTATTGATTTTCTAACCAGAGGACTCCCTTCAGTACTTCTTGTAGTTTTGCTTTGGTTTTTGCAAATTCCCTAAACTTCTGTTTATCTGGAAATGTCCTAATTTCACCTTCATATTTGAGAGACAGTTTTCCTGGAGATATGATTCTTGGCTGGAAATTTTTTTCCTTCAGGGCTTTATATATGTCATCCCATTGCCTTCTTGCCTGCATGGTTTCTGCTGAGTAGTCGAGCTTGTTCTTATTGACTCTCCTTTGTAGGTGACTTTTCGTTTATCCCTAGCTGCTCTTAAAATTCTCTATTTTTGGTTTTGACAAGTTTGATTATAATATGTCTTGGTGACTTTCTTTTGGGATCTACCTTTTGTGGGGTTCAGTAAGCATCTTGGATAGATATCTTCTCATCTTTCACAATACCAGGGAAGTTTTCTGCCAACAGATCTTCAACAATTTTCTCTGTATTTTCTGTTCTCCCTTCCCTGTTCTGGTACTCCAATCACTCGTAGCTCATTTCTCTTGATAAAATCCCGCATGAGACTTAGGGTTTCTTCATTTTTTTTTTAATTCTTTTACCTGATTTTTCTTCGAATATACTGGTGCCAAGTGTTTTATCTTCAGTCTCACTAGTTCTGACTTCCATTTCCTCAATTCTGCTCCTCTGACTTTCTACTGAGTTGTCTAATTCTGAAATTTTATTGTTAATCTCCTGAATTTCTGATTGCTGTCTCTCTATGGATTCTTGCAGCCTATTAAATTTGTCATTATGCTCTTGAATAACCTTTTTAATTTCCTCAGCTGCTTTACCTGTGTGTTCCTTGGCTTGTTCTGCATTTTGCCTGATCTCTTGAAGACCTCTATATATTAATCTTTTGTATTCTACCTCTGGTAATTCCAGGAATATCTTTTCATTGGAAGATTCCTTGATTCTTTGTTTTGGGAGCTTGTTAAAACAATCACAGTCTGCTTATTTATGCGATTTGATATTGACTGTTGTTTCTGAGACATCTATTAATTATTGTATTAATTTTTTTGTTTGTTTGCTTACTGTGTCCTAGCTTATTGCTTTGTTTTCTTTTGATATGCCCAAATAGGCTGCTCAAGTGAGCTAGTTTGATTATTGGTGCCTTTGAAGTTCTAACATCCTTTCATCAGATGGCTAGAGCTGTTACCAGGTATATGAGCCCAGGAGTCCATTCACTTTTCTTGTATGGATTCAGCTCAGGTGTCAAGGTAGTTGGTCACCAAGTGTGTGGTGCAGGCTCTCATCTAGGATCTTAGAGGAGCAGGGATGATTGGTGTATGTACCGGTATCTGATTGCAGCAGGGGCTCACGCTCTGAACAAGGCAAGGGGCTGTTCTAGAGTGCACAGGTGGTGGGCTCTGCGGTCGGACTATGGTCACCCAATGCTTTTGGCTGTAAGGTCTGAGAGGCATCACTTATCCTTCAACCTCTGCCCCGGGTGGCTAGGTGCCATGAGTGGAGCTACCAGTTCTCAGGCCCCTGATGTGGGTAGGTGAGGACCCTGCTTAATAGGCAGAGCAGTGTCAAACATCAAAAATCCGGCTCTCCACCGCACAGCTAAAACAGTTGAAACCAGACCTCAGGTACATACCCTGTTGCACTGTGCCAAGGAGGGCCTAAGTTGCTGGAATGGGCCCATACAAGTCCATGCAGGGGTTAAATGCAGTCAAAGTCCATGGACCACTTGTGCCTATGCCTAGGCAGAGGTGACACTTCTGCCCTGAGCTCCCAGCTTAGGGGAGCTTGCAAATTATTTTTTCCCCAATTGATAATTTGTTCTTCTCCAAGGCTAAGAGAATGGCTCAGGATGTGCAGGAGAACCTATCTCAGGCCCAGGGAAAGCAACAAGCACTGAAGCTAGCTCAGGGGCTGAAGCTGAGGGAGGAGGGATCAGATAAATGGGAGAGAGTTCTTTCGAAATGGGTGCTTTTCAGTCTGCGCAGTAAATTAGACACAAGTACTTTTCTTTTGCCAAGAGCACTGTTCTTCACTGATTCCAGAGGCATAAGTAGACACTTGCTCTCTCCTGCTGAGGAAACCGTGTCTGAAATACTACTGCCAGCCCTGCCACGGTCATGCCAGGGGATCAGGCCTGCAGGGTACCAGTTCCCTCCAAGTCAGGTCCAGCAACTCCTTGCTGCTTCTAAACTGTCTCTCTGTCCCCTGCCACTCAGTCCAATTTCTTAACTTTGCCTTTGATGTTCAGGGCTCCTAGGCTGTCATATATATAATCAATTCACTTGTTTTATCGGGTCTTTGTTGTAAGAGGGACCACTGGAAGCATCTGACTACTCTGCCATCTTGGCCCCACCTCCTCTGAGAGGAATTTCTGTCCCCAGAAACTGGTCAGTGTGTGGGCAGTGAATACCTACCCAGAACTAATGGACCACAGGCCTAAGTCTTTGTAAATAACCTATTTCTCTGCCTTGAGTTGGTGTGAGGTAAAAAATCATCAGCTGGGAATATAAAAGCAGGGGACTAAGAGCATTAACATACAAAATAACACCTGTTTGGAAGACAGAGTAGGACCTCCTTAAGACTCACTGTTAATTATTTGCAACAGAAGAGAGGAAGTTGGGGTACCATTTGCTCCGCAACTAAAGGAGAACAGATGTTTTCAATGCAAGGCCTCAAACAAAGCAAGGCTGCCATTCTTACTGGCTCAAGGGGAGAATGTTGAAGCCATTCTGGAATTCCATAATGCCCTTTATTTTACCATTGACTCAAAACAATAAACCTAAATGAGGTACAAAAGCAGCACACATGTTACAAAGTAATCCAGAAAGGTAAATTTCACTTTGCTAGCTTGGGAACACGCACTCCATCCTTGCTCTGAAGTGCTTTATTAAAAGACTAAGAGGAACTGATGTTTTAGAAACCACAATATTGTGGGCATTGATTTGATATCTTTCATAAATATGACATTGAAGGGTATTTTGCAGGGAATGCTGGTGAATTAAAGAGCAGAGTCCAGGTGTGCTCGCTCTGGAAGAGAAAGGGCTTACTTTTATTGCCTATTCTTTTAAGAAACATTTTCTGGGAGGAGAGGGGAGCCTGTGACTGCAAATGAAGTCCCCCGTTGAGCTGTTTCCTGATTCAGTTCCCAATGACATCGTTGAAGTTGGAAGCTGAAAATGATGCAAATGAACATCTGTAGAGCAGCCTGACAAGCCCCTTAGATTCTTCTCAGGGAGTTTTGTTTTTTAATCACATTTCCCTCACATAATTGTCTAAGTACTATCATTTTAAGACTATCAAATTTGTATAGCACACACCCCCTTAGATCAACTTTTACACCATCCTGTGACCCACAGGTTTCCAACATGCAGAACAGGCACCGTTGTACTTACTGGTTTTCTTTCTTATGGGTACATATTTTATGCAAGAGCCACTTCCGTGGTGTTGCCTGGTTCATTCTCATAAAATAAAAAAAAAAATCATGCCACTGTTTGGGAAAGTTAAAAAAAAAAAAAACTTAAGTAAGGAAGGAGTGATTGAGATGCTATTTTTCTCACATAAGTAAAAACAAAGCAGAATATTGGAAGACAGACAATTGCAAGTACAAAAGTGCCATAGGTATTCCAGAAAAAGCTAATATCTTATTAAAAATAAGATTATATGGCAGGAATTGTGCAGTGTTGGCTCATGTTCTATAAATACGGTAATTCTAGATCCTGCCCTGAACTTCGGTTAATCCAGTGTTCATGAAGAATGAAGTTGATTATGCATTTATGAAAAATGGTTTCTCACCTCATCTTATGAGCCAAGAATGCAATAGTGAATGAGTGTAAGGACAAATTGAAATTGTTGTTGTTGTGTGCCGTCAAGTCAATTCCAATTAATAGCAACCCTACAGGACAGAGTAGAACTGCCCCATAGAGTTTCCTAGGCTGTAATCTTTAAGGGAGCAGATCGCCATGTCTTCCTCCATGGAGCAGCTGGTGTCTTCTAATCGAAGACCTTTTGGGTAGCAGCAAAGCAGTAAACCATTGCACCAGGGCTCCTTAAATTGAAAATAACACTTTTAATTCCCTGAAAATCAGGAAAGAGACCCTTACTCCCCTTTACTTTCGGAATTTAGAAAACTTGTAATTCCAAGCTCTTTATCTCTTTGAAAATTATGCAAATGAAAGATGTTTCCTCAAGGAGCCATATCATTTGAAAAGTAACCATCAAGGAAGATCATGCCCCTACCTTCCAGTTTTCTGGAGGGAGATTTGCATAACTTCAGGTATCCTGCCCTAGAGATACTAGGAAATTAGCAATTTTATATTGAAGATCTGATATATCCACTTTTTTTTTTATTAAGCATCAGATTCCTTTCTGTCTCTGCAGTCTCTTTAGAGGATCGCCTGTGATATATCACCTTCTGGTTTAATGCTTATTCTGTAACAAAACTTTTCTTTCTCTTTTATATCTGTGGAGGAAATCCTGGTGGCATAGTGGTTAAGTGCTACTGCTGCTAACAAAAGGGTCGGGTCGGCAGTTCGAATCTGCCAGGCGCTCCTTGGAAACTCTATGGGGCAGTTCTACTCTGTCCTATAGGGTCGCTATGAGTCGGAATCAACTCGACGGCACTGGGTCTGGGTCTGGTCTGGGTTATGTCTGTAGAGAGGTTTAATGGGTTGGGGATAGGTTTCCTTTTCAATTATATTTTCCCACCATGAGATACACATCATCCCTGCCTTCATGACCCTTGCAGTTTTGAAGAGGAATATGTAGAGACGAGTAATTAGGCAACCACCAGACACTGTCAGAAGAGCCAAGGAAGAGGAAAACACCTCGTACATCCAACCCAGGAACACTCAGTGTTCTGCTTTAGTCCTTGGACAGCATGTGACTTCACTGCACACCATCCATAGTCATGAACTCAGGAAACTGCCTTTATCATTCACCAAAGGGGGTTTGACATTCCCCAGTCATATGTTGCACATTGAATAACCAAGCAGAGGTAAGAACAAAGAGTAACATATCTGATCAAGACATTTAAACTATTAAAATGCTCTATGGAATTAAATAAATGGAAGATCACTGCATTTTTTTAAAATATTCCTTCTACTTACGTAATTAGAAGATACTGATTGTTCAGCCACATGTTTCCTATTACACTGGGGGCAACTTGGAGATGATACACACAAAACCTTTAAGCACCTTCCCAGCATACGGTCAGTGCTCAATAAATGGAGATGATATTATTCAGCTTTGAACAATTTTGCTGTCATAAGTGTCACTATGCAATGAAGGGACACATTTCATAGACCATGTAAGCAAATATAAAGTCACGTTACTTTATAGTAACTACCTAAGTATATGTAAATATTAGTAGTCCACATAAAATAAGAAATCTTGTCCCAGCAAAGAAGTTTCTCCCAAAGCCTTCAAAAGCCCCTCTCAGCTACTTCACCCTCACATAACTGGGTAACTGATCCAAACAAACAAACAGAAAAAGCATTTGCCGTCGAGTCAATTCCAACTCATGGCAACCCCATGTGTTGCAGAGTAGAAGTATGCTCCATAGGGTTTCAAGGCTGTGGAAGCACATCACCAGGATTTTCTTCTGAGGTGCCTCTGGGTGGCTTTGAGCTGCTGACCTTTGCCGTAGCAGTAGTCCTGGCTTAACCATTATAGAGACCATATACATTGGAAGCCCTCTGACTTATCTCGAAGCTCTTGCTACCAGAAAACCATTTGCTGTTATATTTTTCCTTCTGTAATAAACTGTTTTCATGGCACAAATATTTTTTTTTAAAATACATAAATGTGTGTTCCTTTTCTGTACTCCTGAGTACATAATCTCCTTACTCAACCCAAGGCATCCTTGTGCTTTGGGGGGGTGGGGGAGCAATATCAGGATTTTTACAGTGTTGTTTACAAAGGTAAAGGAAGAACACCTCAAGCAGATTTTTTCCACTCCTCATCAAGACAGTAGGCTAGAAAGTCAGGGTTTGTCTTCAGAGAAAGGAATTTTTGAAATGTTGCTATCACTTCATTTAGCATACCAAGAGGCAGGCCTCAGTGGGCTTAATCTGACTTTAAGGGAAGAAGGTTCTATCAAGACTGGAAAAGCAAAGGAAAAAATCTTCCTCCCAGGGCCAGTGTATTAAGGGCACTGAGACAGAAAAGAGGTGAGAGTAAAATGAAGGAGATTATATAGGAACCCCATCTCCTTTCCACTACTCCGGGAAGCCAAAACTCAGTTTCAGAAAAATATTTAGAAATATCTTGTTTGTTGAGCCCCACAGATATATCCAAAAGAGAGGCATTCGATTATTCTCTTCTTTGAACTCCTAATAATGAATAAAAATAGACAATACTTATTCATAAAGTACTTCCAGCCAGGCATTGTTATAAATGCTTTATTAATTGTTTGTAACTTATTTAGTCCTCACAATGATTATATGAGGAAGGTACTAATTGTAACCGCATTTTGCAGACAAGTATATTAGGCATAGAGAGATGAAGTGGTTTTCCCAAGAGCCACAAAGTAAGTAGAAGACATGGAATTCGAAAATACTTATACCAAAAAAAAAAAAAACCCAGTTGCCATTGAATTAATTCTAACTCATGGAGACCTCAAGTGCTTCAGAGTAGAACTGTGATCCACTGGGTTTTCCATGGCCGATTTTTCTGAAGTAAATCATCAGGCCTTTCTTCCAAGGTGCTTCTGGGTGAACTTCAACTTCCAACCTTTCAGTTAGCAGCCAAGTGCATTAACCATTTGCACCCCCCAGGGACTTCTAGAATACGTATGTTGCATTGTTGTTGTTGTTGTTGTTGTTGTTGTTAGGTGCCATGGACTCAGTTCCTACTCATAGTGACCCTATGTACAATGGAAAGAAGCACCACCCTGTCCTGCACCATCCTCATGATTGTTATGCTTGAGCCCATTTTGCAGCCACTGTGTCAATCCATCTCTTAATTAGTGACATCTCTTGTTACTTTTCTTCTGTGCTAGGAGTTTTTTTTTTTTGTCTTTGAGATGCATATCTTCCATATTTCCTCAACTCTACTCAAACCTCTCTGAGGCTCTGAGGTTCTATCTTTTACTTTTGTACTTCCCATAGTGTCTAGCAAAGTGCTATTGTGACATAAATGATTTTCTCAGATGTTCCCTCACTTGTACAGAAAATCTTGCACCAGTTTAGACTTGATATGCTAAGTGACTCTACCCCAAAATGATTGTATAAAATACCCATCTATTGCCACATCATAAACCAGATGTTGATCTTGACAGAGAGAATACACACAGTGTTGAGGTTGGAAAAACAAATCCGCATAACACACAGCCACTACCAATGCTATGAAGCGCATATTTGAGAAGAGCAGTGCTGTCTATAAGTTAAATATTGCTAAGGACTCAGAATTTAAACGCTGTATTAAAAAATTTTTTAAAATACATATGGAAAGACTATGAGCTTTTCCTCCTTAAAGGTAAGACCAGGCCACAGGAAATCAGAGCAATGCAAGAGGCACAAACAAGGGTGCAGATACTAAGTCCTTCTTGGGTCACACCGGTTAAGGGTTATCAGCAATTCCTTACTGAGATGGAATTGTAGATAACAAACAGAATTCATCTACCTTTTGTAGAGTTTGTGGCATATAACCATACTTTAAACTGAATGGAGTTGTCTTTCTAGTTTAAACCCAAAACCAAGCCAGCTGCCATCCAGTTGATTTCAACTCATGCAACCCGAAGTGTGCAGAATAGAACTACATCCGTAGGGTTTTAAATGCCTGTGACCATCCCAAGGAAGATGGCTAAGCCTTTCTTCCAAGGACTCAACCCACCAATTTTTTGGTTAGTAGCTGAACGCTTAAGCATTTGCTCCACCCAGGGACTCCATAAACCTATTGTTGCCTAGTTGATTCTGACTTATGGCAACCGCATACATTACAAAGTAGAACTGCTTCATAGGGTTTTCTTGAATGTAAGCTTTACAGAAGCAGATCGCCAGGCCTATCTTCTGTGGAGTTGCTAGATGGGGTCAAACCACCAACCACTAGGTTAGTAATTGAGTGCAAACAGTGTGCCACCTGGGAACCTCAAGGATACCACAGTGGGTTCTTATCCCTTCTCATTATATTTTTCTGTCATCTTAACAATAACCAAAATTTAAAAGGGCACTCAGATCTTGGTTAATATAAATTCCGGAACTGGGGGGTGGGGGATGGGCTTGCCCGAAGAGTGAAGTCAGATGCTAAGGACCAGAGAGAGCAAAGCCAAGTAAGCCATGCCCTTTCAAAATGTATCCTTCTACTAAGGAGTGTAACATACCATTCTGATATCCAGTAAGAGTCCATTCACTGCTTGGTGTAGAGACTGGTAGAGGGCCCCATGCTGACCCTTCTATCGTAGCTCACTCTTTCGGGCTCTAGCATAATGTATCATTAGAGACAACCTGTAATGGGAGCTGTGGTTGGAGTTAATGTCTCCTTCCTGCCACCTCAGTTGCAAACAGAAATGGAAACAACAACAAAATAAAGTCACACTCTTTCTTCATGTCAGCAGAATATAATAAGAACTGACATTTTATTTAAAAGTACAAACTTGATATATCACCATGTATTGATTAATTAATGACAAATTCCCTTCAAATCCAGTAAATACTGTGTTCCCGGATAACAAATGAGGAGACAGACAGAAATAGGTTTAGTGCCTCGCTCGAGGCCATCCTGTATGTGAGGGACAGCCACGACATGGTCCTTTGCCGTAAGCTCCCTCTCTGAAGATGCATTTCTGATCTTTGATGACAGCAGAGTTGCTGGAGAAGAAACACTGCACCTATTTCAAGATATTAAAACTATTACCTTTTTTAAAAAACAAAAACATTTCACTTTAGATTCTGAAATCTCCATTTAGATCATCTAAACTCATGTTTTTGCACAAAGTGTATATTGGTCAGCATTTGGTGGTATGATATTTCTTAATCTATATGAAAATGTTGTGATTGTACCAAGGGCATGGAGTAAATTCTCACAGTAAATTACTCAGCAGGTGCAGTTCAAACTCTTTCTGGTATTGGAGAAGCAGGGTAAGACTTTTTTTCTGAACTTTCATTGGACAGTAATATCATCTAAGGCATTCAGCTCAGGAGCTGAGGGAGGCCTGCACAGTCTTTCTAAAAGTTCGGTTGGCTTCACTGTAAGCACAAATACCTACCAAATCACCTGGGAATCTTTTAAGAAATACATTCCCATATCCTACCTTTGATCTAGTTAAATAAGTATCTTCAGGGTTAAGACCTAGGAACCTGTATACTTACAAAGCTCTCCACTAGTCAACATTCCTTTATTCAGCCTAATTCCTCACCTCCAATTAGCAGACCTTAAAAATTTGTGTATGGTTAGGGACAGTCTGCCCGAGAGATGCAAATTCTCTTTGCCACTGACAAGACTATTCAAAGAGTATATCTGAAGTGTCATTCATTTGGACTATGACAGGAGACAGGGCAAAGGTCTTCATGGGAAAAAGAAGGAATCATCCTTTGTTCCTGAGTTCAAACAGCATGGCGTAGTGTTTATAAGCGCTGGACTCCAGCACCAGACCACATGGGTTTGAATTCTACCTTTGAATCTTATTAGGTGACCCAAGAAGGCAAGTCGCTTAACCTCTCTCTGCCACAGTGTTCCCATCTGTAAAATGGAGACAATGACAGTACCTATTTCCTAGGGTTGTTACGTGGCTTACATTAAAACTCCTTTACACATTCTAAGTACTTTAAGAGCATTAGTTTCTGATCTATAACATTTTGTATATGTCCTATGGGATAGGTTGTGAGTTGGAATCAACAGCCGGTAGTAAACCCAAGCCTCCTGCCTTCTAGTCTTTTCCTCTCTCTAATATGGTTTCTCTTCACTACCAATTCAACATTCTCTTAGTCCCTGAGTGTTACTATATATACTGCAGTCCATAAGAAGAAAAGATTAGGTTAATTAATACTTTTCACTAGCATATGCTGAGGCTCATCTGATTTTTTTCTGCCCTCCCAAACAATGACCATCATCTTGAAAACACTAGAGGGTTTGTTAGAAATATGAAGGGAAATAGGGCTATATCCTAGGGTACGAAGGGAATCCAGGAGTTAGTGTGTTACAGGATTTCAAAATGTCATTCAATTTGTATTTATTTTGAATAAGGCCCCAAGATAATAAATAGCAAGTTTTCTTGCTTTCCAAAGTGAGATGGCCAACCACCAACGCACAGCATAAAAGTGGGGTGCCCCAAACCCAGCACTGTGACCATTAGATGGTCACCTATCTCTATAAGAGCTGGAGAGGCTGAAAGTGGAACTAGAGATTAAAGGAAGAATTTGGGGGGTGGAGCTGTCAGTGTGCAGTGAGTCCCACACCCCCCTTCCCACTCCACATGGGGGATCAGTCAAGGGTTGCTTCCGTATCACCATAGGCCTAGGAAAGGGAGCTTCGGAGACTTCCAGAGTTTCGGAGGACACAGAAGACTAGTTTTTGACACAGGCCAGAGAAATCTAAAAGCTAGAGGCTATGACCAGCCACCTGTGGCGTCAGGAAATAAGACCAAACCATATTAGAGTTACAATTCCATTGACTGCGGGGTCAAGGAAATGTGAGTATTTCTCTTAGACCAGATGTGGACCATATGAGCAAGGGGAACAGCCTGGAAACATCCCAATTCCTGCCTAAGAAGACTGCTTGGAGGGAAAAGGTTACTCTGCAGGCACTCCAGGGGCTGAAGAGGAAAACAAGGTGGTCAGCCAAAGAAAAATATATTTTCTGCTTCTCAGAAAGTACAGCCAAATATCCACATTTGGCATTTCTGAAAAACCAGCAATTACCAATGCACCTCAAGAAAAGAAGTTTGCTTTGGTCGTGCTCCAAGTTCAAAGAGGCACGGCTTTAAACATCTCTTACACCCAGGGAAGATAATGACAGATCACATCAACACCACTTCTACCTTCTTACCTCTTCTCTGTCCTCTACCTCCAACCGTGGGGTGGTCAAAAATAGGGATAGCAAGTGAGGAAGCATAGGGGATAAGGGAAAGAAACCAAACCAAACCTAATGCTGTCAAGTGAATTCCAGCTCGAAGCGACCCTACAGGACAGAGTAGAACTGCCACAAAGGGTTTCCTAGGCTGTAATGTTTACGAGAGCAGATTGCCACATATTTCTCCCGTGGAGCAGCTGGTGGGTTCAAACCTCCGACCTTTTGGTTAGCAGCCTAGCACTTAACCACTGCATCACCATGTGGTTTTATCACCGAAAGGCAACAAAACTACATGCTTTGCTGTCTGTGCATGAACTGAATAACAGATGCCCAGGGACAAATCACCACCAGACTTTGAAAGAAGGGCATGATTTGTCTCTGATCATTTTGCACATCTTTTTATTTATGTAGTGATTTGTAGACTGAAGAGCTGGCAGCAAAATTTTTATTTTATGCATGTACTTCCAGTTAATATATTGTGGACGGTGAAATTTGAACTGTGTTGTTGAGAGACTAAACCACGGAAATCAAAATTTGTGCATATCAGAACCATGCAAAATACTCATCTAGTACTAAAATTATTAACTACTTCAGCAAGTTAATAATTTTGGAAGCGAGGACTGAAACCATTTTCTAGGTTTCATCTTAAAAAGAGTTGTGTTCAGATAGAGGGTTTTAGTGGGTGAGAAACAGTACCTTATTTACATGTAATAGAGAAATATGTTTTTGATTATGCATTTCAGGAAAGGAAAAATAACAATAATGGAATAGAAAACCACCTTGACATTTCCAAATTAACAAGGAGGAAAAAGGAAATGGTTATTATGATCAATTCCATTGGTACATTTATCTTACTGCTACCCCTATGGCTCACTTCCTTACCCTTTTCATGTTGTTATTAATAGATGCCTTCAAGTTGATTTTAACTCATAGTGACCCCACAAGACAGAGAAGAGCTGTCTATAGGGTTTCCTAGGCTCCACGGTAGAGCTACCTAGTGATCTGCTCCTGTAAAGATCACGCCTAGGAAACCCTATGGGGCAGTTCTACTCCGTCATATGGGGTCGCTATGAGTTAGAATCGACTCCACCGCACATAACAACAATGAATACAAACTCCTAGCACAGTGTCAGGCACATGTTAAATTCCCAATAAAATGAGCTCCTTGTAGGCCTTTCTTTCTCTCCCTCTTCTCAGACTCATAGTGCTGCTTAGAGTTTTTCGTGTGGAATAGGGGAAACTCCTTCAGACATTATTAATAGCCCTGGTGGCACAGTGGTTAAGAGCTCAGCTGCTAACCAAAAAGGTCGGCAGTTTAAATCCACCAGCCACTCCTTAGAGCCCTATGGGGCAGTTCTACTCTGTCCTATTGGGTTGTTATGAGTTGGAATCAACTCAATGGCAATGGTTTTTTTTTTTTTTTTTTGGTCTGCCAAGGTGATTTGCACTTGAGAAAAGAAAGTTTAGAGAGCAAGCAAGGCTTAGCCCAAGTGATTGGACCTCTATTAGAGGAATTTCATGCATAATTATCTGCAAATGCATAATGGGTAACATCTTTGGGTAAGAGTCCTCCTCAGCCCAGCCTCATGCTTACCACTTAAGCATCTATGTCAGGCCTGCTCCTCCTTGCTGTATGCTATGTGTGGAAGCCCTATATATCAAAATGAGGTTTGGTCATATCAGAAGAAATAGAATAAAAATGTAACAACCTGGGTCAATTTTCACACAGCCAGGAAGAATTATGCATGAATTCTTCACAGTAATACAGGATTGGGAGAGAAGGAGCAAATGGGAGGGAGAGACAAAGATACACAGAGGCATAGCAAGACACTGAGAAATGTAGCTGATGAGAGAAAGAAATGGAAGATGTTAATTGTGACTATTTCGAGCAAATGATATGTTCGTCACTTGGGAAATAACTTGTCATCTATTTCCTTTGGAGGAAGTATCTGCTTAGTGACATTTTCTCTGTGTGTGCTACTTCACTCAATTCCTCTCATTTGTTAATTTCTCTCAGGTTTGAAAGTCCAGGAATTTTTTAAAAATCTACCCAGAGAGGAATGTTCACCACAGATGCCAGGTGTTCCCAATGCCAAAGTTTCCAAATCCCCTCTAAACCCTGTTTAGGAAGTGGCGGTTCCAAGCCCTTCCTTGTTCTCAGAGTTGGTCTTTAGCTTTAAATTCCAAGGGAATAGGAAGGATTACCTCACAGTTTATGTCTTGTTACATTTAGTATGATACAATTTATGTAAAAATATGTATGTTGTTATTGTTGTCAGTTCTGACTCACTGCTACCCCATGTATAACAGAATAAAATGCAATACATACAGATGCACGGAAATCGGCCTAGCAGATAAAAGTTAGATAGGTATTTTAAATTTCCTTTTACATATCTCTGCATTGCTAAAAACCATCCGTAATGAGAATATCTACATATTTTATTCATGCAATATTTTTTGAAAAATCAAAAGTAATAAACGTTTAAGAATCTACAAGATAGTTCATGAAAATAGAACCGGGGTAGGGGACCTCACCAGCCAGATATTAAAACATGTTATAAAGCTATGGTTAAACAAACAAAAAAAAACTAAACTAAACCCCTTGCCATCGAGTCAATTCCGACTCATAGTGACCCTACAGGACGGAGTAGAACTGCCCCACAAGTTTCCAAGGAGTGCCTGGTGGATTCGAACTGCCGACCTTTTGGTTAGCAGCCATAGCTCTTAGCCACTACACCACCAGGGTTTCCATGGTTAAACAGTGTATTTGTAAGGAAAAAACAAATAATCTATCAATCTTATAGAACAAAGATCATAAATAGCATATATATTTAGGAATGAAGGAGCCTGATGGCTCGGTTGTTAAAGCTCTGGGTTGCTAACTGAAAGATGGGCAGTTTGAACCCACCAGCAGCTCCATGGTAGAAATATGTGACAGTCTGCTTCTGTAAAGATTACAGCCTTGGAAACCCTATGGGGCAGTTCCACTCTGTCCTATAGGGTTGCTATGAGTTGGAATCAACTCTATTACAATGGGCCAGGGCATTTAGGAATGAGTAACTTGATAAATACAGCTGTTCAAATTATTAGGGAAAGAATAGGGAGTTCATAATAGCATTCAAATAATTTGACCTTCATTTCAGAAAACCAAGTTAGATTACTTCCTCACACCAATACAAAAATAAACCCCAGATAATATGATGATTGGAATGATTAAAAACAAAACAAAACTATGAGAGTACTAGAAGCAAACACACACTGATACACCCTTGGAGTGGGAAAGACCTTGGTAAGCAAGCCACAAAGTCCTAAAGGAAAGACTAAGAGATTAGACCCCTTCAGCTTTAAAACTTTTGTATTGAAAAATATGTTATCAAAACACACAACAAACAAAATCTCACCCAAGTTCCCGAAATGGTTATATGGTTGAAGTAGAGCATTTGGTGAGGCCATGATTATTAAAGGCTTTCCAAACTTCTTCCTCTAAAATATGATTTTATCATCTAGGCCAAACCAAACCCATTGCCATCAAGTCGAATTCCAGCTCATAGTGACCCTACAGGACATAGAATTCTCCCACAGGGTATCCAAGGCTGTAAATCTTTACAGAATCAGACTTCACATCTTTCTCCGGCTCCTATCATCTAGGCCAGTGGTTCCTAAAATGTAGTCCTAACCAGCAGCATCAGCATCACCTGGGAATTTGTTAACAAGCAAGTTATTACGTCCCATCCCAGGCCTACTAAGTCAGAAATTCAGGGGGTGGGACTCAGCATCTGTGCTCTGACAGCCTTCAAGATGATTCTGATTATTCATCAAGTTTGAGTACCATGGCTCTAGAGTCAAGTGAGCAGCAGCTTCCCAAAAAATATTCCACTTCATTCTTTCTACCAGTATTTATGTATGCCAAGCTGTGTACTACAAATACATAATAACAGTAAATCATCATTCTGTGTTAAACACTGTGCTATGTGATTTACATACATCATTTCATTTAATCCCCCACACAGTTTAATGTATGTATGACTATTTAGACCAATTTTTCAAGTGAGGAAATTGAGGCACAGAGAGGTTAAATGGTTTGCTCGAGGTTGCACAGCCAGACAATAGTACACCAAGGACTTGAAACCAAGCGTAACTCCCTGAGTCTTAACCTCTATATTATTATTTCCCTTTTTTTTATAAAGGTATAAAACACGGTGCCTGCTTTCAAACTGCTCACAGTCTAGTTGGAAGAGACCGAAACAATGTGATTTAAGTATGAGAGTAGAGGGATACAGACAAAGAAATGATTGATTTTATTTCAGCAAATCACAGATGACCATGAAGTCACCAGGTAGAATAGGACTCTATGAGACTGCCAGGAAGAGGAAACACCACAATGTTTCCACAACATAATTTTCTGTACAAACTGCAGCCATCAGGCAAATGTTCCTCCAAGTAACTCAGCTTTTACTGTTTTGTTGTTATTGATTATCAAGTATTAGTTGATTTAAAGTTAAGGGTAAACAACCAGTGGAATGCTGTAATATATGTATAAAATTCTTTCCCAGTTGTTGGATACCCACTGTGATGGCTAAGATAGTGTGTCAACTTTGGTGGGCCATGATTCTCAGTGTTTATATGTGATCACCCCCATGATGGGATCTACTTTGAGTAGCCAATCAGTTGAAAAGGAGTTTCCCTGGATGTGTGGCCTGCATCCGAATATAAGCAGATGTTCTGGCTTTTGCCTGTTCTGAATTCTGCAGCTGCCTCCTGTTCATCTGACCTCCGGTTCTTGGTACTTGAGCTATCAGCTTACCTGCCGATCTTGGGAGTCATCAATCTTCACAGTCTATGAGCAAGAGCCCTGCTCTCTGATTTGCTGATTTTGGGTTTGCCAGCCCCTGCAACTACATGAATCAGGACAAGCCTCTATCATGGCCCACATACTTGGGAAGTTACAGCCTCTGCAACCACGTGAGCTATTTCCTTGAGATATATATATGTGTATATATATATATATATATATATATATATATATATATATAATGTGTGTGCTTTTCTGCTTTTGTTTTTCTAGAGAACCCAGCCTAAGACATTTGGTGCCAAGAGTGCTTCTAGAGAAAGAAAATTGTAAGAATGAGTTTTCTAAATTGTTCTCAAGTCTGGTCAGTCTTAAAGATGTTGATGACTCTGCTTCCAGTAGTAAAGATGGCACTGCTAATCCATGGGGTGAAGTGGCAATTCAAATATTCAAAATATCACCACCAATGGATCAGGTATTGGTGAAAGACAAGGCTCTGAGTGATTGCATATATGATACCTTTCTACAATTTTGTCATAATGAGAAGTATAAGGAAGCTGTTTGGTTGGTCCTACTTTTACTAGACAAACTGGTAAAAGAGATGTGCTCAGGGCTTCAAACTCAAAGCTCAAGTGCCACATAAATAACCTCAAAGTTTTCACTTGTGTTTTGAAAGAAAGCCTGATTTCTTGTACTAACAGAGCTGATATTGCCGAAAACAAAACCCAGAGTCTTACTGTAAGACTGGCTGAATTACAACAGCAGCTCTGTTGACAACCTTGAGAGGTGTCTGAAATTAAAGTGAATGCATTGATTGGGAAGAAATGGGATCCTGAAACTTGGGAAGGGGACACATGGAAGCTGGAGATACTGAGCCCCTAAACTCCTTTGAATCACTCCTGCCAACAGAACCACTCCCTTCTGAACAGATTACTTCATGTTGGTCTGCTACACCACCCTGCCCATAAAAACCATTACCCCTCCACTCCCATCTAATGAGATTAGCCCTAGCCCAGCTGTCTAAAGAGCCGTTGCCTGAATCATTGCCTGAGACAGATGCTTTACAAGACAATGCTGAATGTTCTCAAAACAATTCCACACTACCAATTCTGGCTTCTGGACCTGTAATTAGACTTAAGTTCCAGAGTCCCAAAAGGTGAAGTACAAAGTGTGACCCAGGAGGAGGTACACTACACTCCAAAAGAACTACTTAACTTTTCTAATATGTATAGAAACCTGGGGAATATGTGTGGGAATGGCTAATAAGGATGTGGGATAATGGTGACAGGAACATAAAGATGGATCAGTCTGAGTTTATTGATATAGGTCCATTAAGCACAGATTCTTCATTCAATGTTTCAGCTCGAGAAGTTAGGAAAGGATCTAATAGTTTATTTGGCTAGGTTGCTTAAGCATGGATTATGTGGTACCCTACACTAAATCAAGTTGAAATACCAGACCTGTCTTCGTATACTGTAGAAGAAAGTATCCAAGGGCTTAGGGAAATTGGCATGCTAGAGTGGATTTATCAGGTTAGACCTACAGACCCACACATGGAGTGCCCAAAGTTCACACCTTTTACCATAACTGTGAGGAACAAATTTGTGAAGGGACCTCCAGCATCCTTGAAGACTGCTGTGATCGCTATTTTATGTAAGTCACGTCCAAAGTATGTGAGACGAAGTCTTGCCATCCTCACTTCTAAGGAGCATTCTGGTTATACTTATTCCCAGACAGATTTGTTTTTCTGGCAGTCCATGGTATATTCAATATTCTTCGCCAACATCATAACCTGTCAGGTTAGATTTTATACATAATTTCCTGAATTATGTTCAAAGATTTGCCCTTAGTGTATGCGGGGAAAAAGTTTTCTGCTTTCTATATCCTTCCGTGAGAGAGAGAATAAGAGTAATACAGCCAGGATTTCCTGGCTTTTGCCTGTGTTCTCAGCTATCTATCCAGCTCAATATTCATGTTCAATGGATCCACTGATTAATGTAAAGTCTTTTCTATCCCACCAAAGCTGGGCACAGGGAGCAATGGCTGCCTCACATGGTTTCAAGCCCACAATCCTTACTCTGTTAACCATGCCCCTGCTCTGGAGAGCTTCCTTGATCAAGATCTTTAATATCTTTTACATTTCTTTCTTAGGATAAGTGTTGTAATTATTCTACTGGGGTATTTTCTACCTCAAGCTAAGGCAACTTTCCCCCTTTTAACAAAGTCCTCGTTCGTCCTTGTTAATTGATCTCTACCACCCTTCTGAGGTTGAACCTAAAGTCTCCTTCTGTGGAATCTAGAATTAAGATCATGTGGAGGGGGTGACTACAGAAGCCTGTGTCCAGGCTAGAGAGTGTTCTTGTTGTTTCTTACTGAAACTCAGCTGGTTTTCTTCAATACATTTCTCTGGGTTTTTGCAAGTCTTTGGTTAATTCCCATCACAAGTTTACAATTCTGCCTTAGCCTTCACTTCCTAGTCATGTAGGGCCTCAAGGTTAGCCAGGAGTGTGAGCCTGGGGTCTTCTAAAGTCTTTCCTAAGCATGCGCAAGGCCATATACGTGAATGTGGCCATCTAGATTTCCAGGAATACATTAAAGCTTTCAAAGTCCCCTATGGAAATCTCATTCCCCAGCTTTTCCTTCTAAGGTTTGTGGTTGGTTTATTTTTTTGCCCCAAATGTTATGCTGCCCTCAGGCAGCTACAATGTTAAACAAATGTTGCTGATTAGTTTTACAAAGGCCCCCAGGGAAAAGCCTGTTTGCAATGGGTAATCTCTGAATAGGTCAAATAAGGAAGTCCTGGGAGTGAGGTTTCCATGGAATTTCCAGACAGATCAAATTATGACAATTCTCTGAGAATGGGGATTTAAAGGGCCCCAACTCTGTTTTGGAGCCCTGGTGGTACAGTGGTTAAGAGCTTGGCTGCTAACCAAAAGGTTGGCAGTTCAAATTCGTCAGCTGCTCCTTGGAAACTCTATGGGCGAGTTCTACTCTGTTGCATAGGATCACTATAAGTCAGAATCCACTTGACAGCAACAGGTGTGGTAACTCTGTTTTGTACTTCCAGTAGTTGCTTGGCTGCTGCTGGTTTTCACCACGACTACGGGCTGTTGGTTTCCAAGGCTATCATGAAATGGAGAGAAAAAAGAAAATTGGGAATAGGGCAAAATTCCACAAAGGTCACTGCTCTTACCAAGATTCAGCTATTTTTTTCAAATAAATTCTCTGCATTGTTGCCAGCCTTTGGTTAATTTCCAGAGTTCTGAAAATGTGACGATTTTTGCCAGTATTCATTTTGTTAATGGTTATAGGACAGTTTAGTTTTTTCTATGTCTTTCTGAATTATTTTTTGTGCATTGTTTTTCTAGTAATTTATCCATTTCATCTACAGTTTCAAATATAAACTTTTTCATAATATTATTACTTTTCTAAAAAAATGTTTCAACATCACTGTGCTATGAATCTACTATGTAAAGTCAACAACATCTCTAACAGTCTACAGGTAGCTGGCCTAGATGATAAGCAGAATGTCTTATGGCTTTTGTGTAAGTCAAGAAGTTTTGAGACAGGAGACCTCTGGAAACAAATCTCAAACTGTCCTTACATTCTCCAAAATCAAATCAAATCAATCAAAATCCTCACTTTTTCCACTTCTCTGTTCAATTCTGACTTCAGCTGCCTGCCCAGCACATCTTTGTCTGACTCTAGCCACTGGGAGCTAGGTCAGATCTCACAAGGTGAAAAAAAAGGACACCATCTTTCAGGTCGCCAAATTAGCAGATGCCAGCCACAAGAGCGGGAGTCTACATGACACCTTCACTTCTGAACTGCTGGCTATGAATTTGGGGCTTCCGCCTACCCCTTCAGGATGCCAGCCACAAGCTTGAGAGTCCTTCCTTCCCCCCCTCCTCAGTCCAATGCTCTCTTACTTGGGACCTGCTGGCTCCCACTATTTTCTTGGGTTTGAGAATTCACTAGAAGGACTCACAGAACTCACATAAAGTGCCATAATTACCATTACAGTTTTATTGTAGGAAAAAAGGATACAAATGAAGACATGCATAGGGAGAGTTCTGGAAGGGTTTCCAACACACAGCTTTGGTATCCCAAAAAGGGACTCACTACCCTACCTCAATTACTCATAAAGTTACAATGTTTTAGAGTTATCTCTCAAGAAACAAAGACAAAGACCAAATTACTTTGGGTAAAATTAAATTCTTTACCCTACAGCCCTCTTTCAATAGTGATGACTTTTACAGAGAGACATCTGAAAAAGAAATATGAGTTAATACCTTTCTTCAAACTACTATGTGGCAGCAAATCACCACCACCGACTTCAGAATTGCTCTTGCCACCACTACGGATGTCATTATTTTAAATAAGTGCCTGTTTTACACCACCCAGCACTTGGCTAGATGTCAAAGAGGGCTGAGTAGTTCAAATTCGTTCCATTTGAATGGAGCGTTACAGCAGCGTAAGTTACCCAATTACAGACCTCTCTCAGGCTGGCTCTATTGTCAGCCCAGTGCTCCAGGGGGCACTGAAACCACTAGATGTACAACCATACAGACTCCTGCCAATTCACTGGGTACTAGAGGGCTGGCAGAAATGCTTGCCTCAGTGGTGCAGGAGGCCAGTATGGGCCTGGCTTTTGTGTCCAGAAGGCTGAGCAAGCAAAGCTGAACAAAGTTATTGATTCATTTTATTTTTAGACACTTTAAAGAACACTCAATCTATTCAATTAAGTTTAATTAATTAACATGTCATAATTAGCAAAAAAGTAGAGACCAGTGTTTTCCTCCAGGTGCACATGGTACCCACCTCACCAAGGAGAACTAAACTCCAGTTAACAAAAGGGCAATATTTTAAACTGCAAAAGGTTTTCTGGTGGAAGTTTAATCTATCGGTTACCATTTCCTCCCCTTTAATCTTATGTAAAAACTAAATTATTATAATACTACATAAATATCTTTTTTCATTGTTGCTTAGATAATTCAATTTATTTATCTAGAACATATAGTTTTTTTAATTTAAACTTATATATAAAGCACATGCACACATACATACAGAACATACTTCGGCAAGCTACACTGACGGAAGCACCAACATATGCGACAGAGAAACAAAGCTAAGGACTGAAGCCTGATCAATGCTAAACAGATACAAAGAGGTGAGAAATGTGAAAAAATCTCATTTGTTAAAGATGAATGTGCCTAAAAGATTAACGTCGAAAAACCTAAACTTATCCCTACAGGCCACTTTTCTACAGAGCTCCACTGACAGTCTTCAAAGGGCTACATGGATCAAACAGAATATTACTAAAAGGAAATGGAATACATTATTCTGTTCAAAGGAAATGCCAAGTAAACAACACTAAAGGCAAATCTAAGGGTCATCAGTCTGAAAAGAAAGTATCATCTAATTATGCTCGTCATCAAGATGCCAAGGCAGACGTGAAGGGAAAAGCAGTGTTGTGTGGTTAGCTGCTACTCTTCGGCTCCTTCCAGACATGAGAGTGCAGAGACCCATCACAGGTGTTCACCAGAGCTCACAGTAATGTGGCCAGCAGCACATCCCCAGTCCCCAGTCAATTCACACACGTGACAGACAGCCAGGCGCAGGGAATGAAAGAATCCAGTGCTACAATGGAGGTTAAGTGCAATTTGAAGGGCAAGTGTTCCACTTCACGTAGGCACATTTCCTCAGAAGAACCTTTTTAAGGCCTGCAGGCCAAGGTGTAAATTCTTTATGAGAATGTACAATCTTCGACCAGACCAGACCAGCTACCTTACATCTTGATTTCTGGGCATTAGGTCTTCAGTTTGTAAAATATAGCATTAACTCAGGCCAGTTCAATTAATATGCCAACATGGCTGCTCCCTTAAACAGCCTGTGTCACGGATTGAATTATGTCCCCCAAAAAACATATGTATCAACTTGGTTAGGCCATGATTCCCAGTATTCTGTGGTTGCCCTCCATTTTGTGATTGTAATTTTATGTTAAAGAAGATTAAGGTAGAATTGTAACACCCTTACTAAGGCCACCTCCCTGATCCAAGGTAAAGGGAGTTTCCCTGGGGTGTGGCCTGCACCACCTTTTCTCTCTCAAGAGATAAAAAGAAAGGGAAGCAAGCAGAGAGTTGGGGACCTCATACCACCAAGAGAGCAATGCCAGGAGCAGAGCACATCCTTTGGACATGGGGTCCCTGCACCTGAGAAGCTCCTCCACCAGGGGAAGATTGAGGACAAGGACCTTCCTCCAGAGCCAACAGAGAGAGAAAGCCTTCCCCTGGAACCAATGCCCTGCATTTGGACTTGTACCCTGCTAGACTGTGAGAAAATAAATTTCTCTTTGTTAAAGCCATCCACTTGTGGTATTTTTGTTACAGCTGCACTAGATGACTAAGACAGCATGCAAACTAGTGTGAGCCACCCAAAATGAGGTACTTCTCAATGGGTTTAGAACAAAGTCCCTTTGCCATTCACTTCTAAAATAAGGTGTAGGCAAAGCATGCACACCTATTGTAATAGCCGTAAACAGCCTGGAACTGTAGTTACAAATGAGCACAGGGATAAACTACAGCTCTGAAGGAACATAAAATCGGCGAAATTGAGTGTTTGGAAGCCACCACAACACTTCTATAAGAGTTTTTAATTACAACCCTAGTATGCGGGCAAAAAAAACAAACATTTGTTTGAGCCCTACTCTGTATGTCTCAATAAATAGTTAAGGGGTGAATAAATGGTTATTACTATCTCATTTTTACTGTTATGATCTCATTCAGTCCTTACAACCACACTATAAGGAGGTAGGTAGGTACTATTATCATACCCATTTTATAGAAAGATAAATGGAGGTGGTTCAAAACATGTAAGTGACATGCCCAAAGTATTACAGCTAGTAAACTGCAAATTCCAGGCCTGTCTGATGACAATTATGTTTCAAATACACCCTGCTGCTTCCCCCAACAGTCCCAAAAATGTACACTGTATACAGTGCAAAAAACAGTGCAAATAAAATAGTGGCTATGTGGTAGGCTGAATACTGTCCTCTCCAGACATGTCCCCGGGACTGTGAATGTGTTTGGCTATATGGCAAAGTAGGATTAAGGTTGCAGATGGAATCAAGGTTGCTAATCAACTGCCTCTGGGATGGAGAGATTAGCCTTGATTATCCAGGTAAGCCAAATATAAGGGTCTTCGTAAGTGAAAGAGGGAGGCCACAGGGGGAGAACCAGAGGGATGGTAGTGTGGGCAGTGCTCAATCATTGCTAGCATTTAAGGGGAAAGAAGACTGCAAACCAAGGAATGACGGTGGTCTCTAGAACCTGGAAAAGACAAGGGAACAGATTTCCCCTGAGAGCCTCCAGAAAGAACTCAGCATTGCAGATACCCCGATGTGAGCTCTGTGAGGCCCACTTTGGACTTCTGACCTCCAGAACTGTAGGATAATGAATTGGTGTGGTTTTAAGCATGGTAACTTGGCACAGCAGCAATAGGAAAAGTGACACAGGCTGTATTACTGCATCTACTGGAAGTGATACAAACCCAAACCAAATCCACTGTTGTTGAGTCAATTCCAACTCATAGCAACTCTACAGGACAGAGTACAACTGCCCCACAGGATTTCCAAGGCTGTCAATTCTTACCAAGCAGGCTACCACATCTTTCTCCCACGGGGAAATGACACAGTCCATATCAAAACAGCATATGCCATGCATGTTTCCACTGGGCTGACAGTTTATAACAATGTCCAGCATCAGAAAGTACTAACAGAAAAAAAATTATGACAAAAGAATTAAGGAATTAATCAATACATAAGACAATACATTAAGTGATAATGTATTTACATCATTCCGACAATGTTCACAAGCAGTTTAGTTATAGTCATATTGCAGATCGGAACCTAAATCTCAGGAGTCTTAAGAAATTATAAACATGTGAAAGTGTGGTCAGCCTTATTCATGATCAGAGAAACAAAACTGAAACACAATAGTGTTTTTCTTCTTTTGAGATTTGACCAAAATTAAATAAAGTTTGATAATACCTAGTTCTGGCAAGTCCTACTACAAACTTAGGGGCTTAATTAAAATACCATAAATTTAGTATCTGACAATTCTTGAGGTTGGAAATCTCAAATGATTCTTATGGTGCTAAAATAAAGGTGTCAGCAGGGCTCATTACTTCTGGACACTCAGGGGGAGAATTTGTTTCCTTGCCTTTTCCAGCTTCTAGAGGTCGATTGCATTCCTTGCTTTGTGGCCCCCTCCTTGCATCACTCCCACTTCTGCTTCCATTGCCACACCTCTTACTCTGATGCTGACCCTCTTGCCTCCCTCATATAAGGACCTTTATGATTACATTGGGACCATCCAGAAAAATCCAGGATAATCTCCCCATCTGAAGATCTTTAACTTAATTACAGCTGCAAACTCTCTTTTGCCATGTAAGGTAATAGTCATAGGTTTTGGGAATTAGGATATGGATGTCTTGGGGCATAAGGGAGCATTATCCTGTCTACTACACAAAGTGTGCAAAGTTGCATGCATAAGCATTCATTCATTCGTCTACAAAATCATCATTTATAATAGCTAAATATTGGAAATGGTCACCAATAGCAGACTTGTCAAATAAACGACGGCACATTCATACAATGGAATACTCTACAGTCCTTCAAAAGAATGCTAATGAAGAAAGATCTCCAGAGATGCAAAATATAAAGAGCAAAGTGCAAGGTCACATGTAGTGTATGCTACAATTTGAGTGTTATTGTTGTTGTTAGGTGTCACCTAGTCGGTTCCAACCCATAGCGACCCTATGTACAATAGAACGAGACACTGCTGGGTCCTGTAACATCCTCACAATAGTTGCTATGTCTGAGCCCATTGTTGCAGCCACTGTGTCAGTCTGTCTCCTTGAGGGTCTTCCTCTTTTTTGCTGACCCTCTATTTTACCAAGCATGATGTCCTTCCCTAGGGACTGGTTCCTCCTGATAACATGTCCAAAGTATGTGAGACATAGTCTCACCATCCTTGCATCTAAGGAGCATTCTGGTTTTACTTCTTCCAAGACAGATTTATTCATTCTTTTGGCAGTCCGCAGTTTATTCAATATTCTTTGCCAATTTGAGTGAAATATATAAATATATGCATATAAAATTTCTAAAAAGATACACATACACAAATTATTAACATGCTTCCCTCTGGGGAGCCGCACTGGAGTCTGGGGCGGAAGGGAAATTTCATTAGTTGCATTTTTTATGGAGGTAAAATTGCATTCAGTAAAATGTACAGATCTTAAGTATATAGTCAGTGAGTTTAGACAAATGCTTACGCACATGCAACATCCCAAATCAAGATACAGAAAATTACCAACACCATAAGACATTTTCCCATGCCCGTTGCCTGACAACCCCCACCCCACCAGCGACAAACAGGAAGTCACTATTTTGATTTCTACTCTCCCCATCCCAAGATTAGTTTTGCCTGCTTTTCACATTCCTATTAAATGGCGCTTACAGTATATATACACTTTTGTTTCTGGCTTCTTTCAGGGTAATGTTCTTAAGATTCATCCACATTGCTATGTGTATGGTAGTTTATTCTTTCATATTGATGAGTAGTAGTCCATTGTATGGATATGCCAAAATTAATCAATTCCGTTGTTCCGATTTTGGGCTATTCTAAGTAAAGCTGCTCTAAACATTCTGGCACAAGCCTTTTGGTGGGCAGATATTTTCATTTCTTTGGAGTAAATACCTAGGAGTTGAATTGCTAGGCCACTGGGGCCTAGCTGCAGATCCTGGAGAGGCCCAAGAGACCTATTTTCCTCAGCGCAGTGCAACTGGACCTGCTGGGAAAGCTCTTCACCCTCACTGCAGAGGAGCTGAGCAGAAGCAGAGGCCCAGATGGGCAGGGACCCTGCAGGAGCCAGGCGCTTGGTGCTGAGCATGCTGTGGGCCAACGTTGTGGGGCGGGGGGGCGCAGCGCAGACAGAGATGCGGAAATTTGCCCACACCCTGCTGCGCAGCCATCACCTGGAAGCAGGAAGCCTGCTGTGGTATGGATGGCCTGCTGCAGGGTCACTCTGAGCTCTTCCTGCATGCAGCAGGGAGCAGACCCTCAGCAGGCACCAGGCAAGTGAAAAGCACCCTCCAGGGAGTATGGACAGACAGAAACACCCTGAGGTCAGAGAACTCTGCCAAGCTCCCCTTGCAGTGGTAATAATTGCTACTATAGCTCAGTTTGCTGGGCTCCGGGTAAAGCTCTGAGGGCGTCATGGGTCAGAGTCCCAGTCCTGGAACGAAGCACTATCAGCTCCATTGTCAAATGACAACTCTGAAGGGAGCATCAGCTGGTCAGAGGGGGGCCAGGGCTCCTGGGTCACAGTGTGTCACCAGCAGTCACCTGTGTGCTAGCGAGCTCTGTAGTTCTCTCCTTGACTCAGCACAAACATCTGAAACTAGTTTCTTAGTTTATAAGAAACTAAACAAAAAGCAAACCTGTTGCCATGGAGTCATTGGCACTCACAGCGACCCCAATTGTTACACAGTAGAACTTCATAGGGTTTTCTTGGCTGTAATCTTAACAGAAGCAGATCTCCTGGCCTTTTGTCTGTGGCGCCATTGAGTGGGTTCAAACCCCCAACCTTTAGGTTAGTAGTCCAGCACGAACTACTAGTGTCACCCAGGAAACTACCAGGTCTTATTCTGAAATAGGTGTATCATTTCACATTCCCACCAGAAATATATGAGAGTTCCAGTAGCTCCACATCCTGGCCAACAGCTGATATAACCAGTCTTTTAAATTGTAGAAATTCTAGTGGCTCTGTAGTAATAGCCCATTCTGATTTTAATTTCACTGATGACTAATAAGATTGGGCATCTTTTCCTGTGCTTACTATACAGATGCATGTGCATTTTGAAGGGTCTGCCCATGTATTTTGCTCATTTGTATTGATTACTTGGCTTTTTATTATGTATTTGTCACACTCTTTATATATATATTCTTCATATGAATGAGTTGTAAAATATATATTCAGAATATTTGCTCCCAGTCTTTGGCCTGCCTTTTCAGTTTTGATGATGACTTCATTAAAAGAAGTTTTACATTTTGTTAGGTGCAGATTGAGACTATAGATCAACTTCAGGAGAAATGACATCTTAAAAATATTGAGTCTCTAATCCATGAACATAGAATATATGTTTATGTAGATTTCCTTTTATTTTTCTGTTCAAAGTTTTGTAGTTTTCAGTCTACATGACTTACACATTTTTTGTTAGTTATCCCTCAGTATTTTCAACCCACCAGTGGCTTTGTGGAAGAAAAGGCCTGGTAATCTGCTTCCCTAAAAATTACAGCCAAGAAAACTCTATGGAGTTCTACTCTGTAACACATGGGGTTGTCATGAGTCAGGGGCCCACTTGACAGCGGCTAACAACAACAACAACAACACTAAGACCTCCAAACCAAGCCATGATGTGCAATACAAACTACTTATTGTTTAGTCTAGGGTCACCAATACAATGCTGAATAGAAGTGGTAAGAGTGGTCATTAAGTTTGATGATAGCTCTGGGTTTTTTGGTAGTTGTCCTTTATCAGGTTGAGGAAGTTCCCTTCCATTCTTAGTTTATTGAGTTTTTGCTATTTTCATAAAAGGACATTGGATGTTGTCAAAAAGATTTTAATCTATCAATATGAACATATGATTTGTGTCATTTATTTTGTTAATGTGATGAATTAAATTGATTAGCACCCAAATGTTTAACTAATCTTGCATTGCTGGGATAAATCTCACTTGGTCATGATGTACTATCCCCTTTTTATATTGTTATATTTAAATTACTAATATTTTGTGAAAGATTTTTGCATCCATATTCATAAAGAATATTAGTCTGTCATTTTCTTTTCTTGAAATATCCTTGTCAGGTTTTGGTATTAGGCACACTGGTCTCATTAAAACAAAGTAGAAAATATTCTCTTCTCCTCTATTTCATGCAAGAGTTTGTATAAAAATGGCATTATTTCTTCCATATATTTGATAGAATTCTGCAGTTAAGCCTTCCTGATCAGGTGTTATCTGTGGTGAAGGCTTTTAATTGCTTATTTCTTCATGTGTCAGTTTTGGTAAGGAAAGGAAAAGAAAAACATATCCAGAAAAGGCAATATCGGTGTGAAGCACAACATAAAAGGCTAGCTATTTCTCTTAGTTCATCTTATGTGGCTAAGTAAACACTGAAACTGAAATCAGACAATGTTGTTGTTGTTAAGTGCCGTTGACTCAGTTTCGACTCATTACCACAGAACAAAACACCGCCCAATCCTGCGCCATCCTTAAAATCCCTGTTACGCTTGAGTCCATTGTTGCAGCCACTGTGTCAATCCACCTCGTTGAGGGTCTTCCTCTTTTTCGATGACCTCTAGCAAGCATGATGTCCTTCTCCAGGGACTGATCCCTCCTGACAACATGTCCAAATTATGTAAGATGCAGTCTCAACCATCCTTGTTTCCAAGAAGCATTCTGGTTGTACCTCTTCCAAGACAGATTTGTTCGTTCTTTTGGCAATTCATGGAATATTCAGTATTCTTTGCCAACACCACAATTCAAAGGTGTCAATTCTTTGGTCTTCCTTATTCATTGTCCAGCTTTCCCATGCATATGAGGTGATTGCAAATACCATGGCTTGGGTCAGGCGCACCTTAGTCTTCAAGGTGATATCTTTGCTCTTCAACACTTTAAAAAAGGTCCTTTGCAGCAGATTTACCCAATGCAATGCATCGCTTGGTTTCTTGACTGCTGCTTCCATGCCTGTTGATTGTGGATCCAAGTAAAATGAAATCTTTGACAACTTCAATCTTTTCTCCGTTTATCATGATGTTGCTCATTGGTCCAGTTGTGAGGATTTTTGTTTTCTTTATGTTGAGGTGCAGACTGAATAGGTATGGTGAAAGGATACATCACTGACGCACATCTTTCCTGACTTTAAACCACTCAATATCCCCTTCTTCTGTCCGAATAACTGCCTCTTGATCTATGCCCAGGTTCCTCAGGAGCACAATTAAATGTTCTGGAATTCCCATTCTTCCCAATGTTACCCATAATTTATTATGATCCACAGAGTTGAATGCCACTTCTTCATTGCAAATACCTTTTTTCACCAACATAAACAGCAACTATACACATGGACCTCGCCAGATGGAATACACAGGAATCAAATTAACTACATTTGTGGAAAGAGACGGTGGAAAAGATCAATATCATCAGTCAGAACAAGGCCAGGGGCCGACTGCAGAGCAGACCATCAATTGCTCATATGCAAGCTCAAGTTGAAACTGAAGAAAATCAGAGCAAGTCCACGAGAGCCAAAATATGACCCTGAGTATATGCTACCTGAATTTAGAGACCATCTCAAGAACAGATTTGATGCATTGAACACTAATGACCAAAGGCCAGACTATGACATCAAGGACATCACACATGAAGAAAGCAAGAGGTCATTGAAAAGACAGGAAATAAAGAAAAGAACAAGATGGATGTCAGAGGAGACTCTGAAACTTGCTCTCAAACGTTGAGCAGCTAAAGCAAAAGGAAGAAATGATGAAGTAAAAGAACTGAACAGAAGATTTCAAAGGACGGCTCGAGAAGACAAAGTAAAGTATTATAATGACATGTGCAAAGAGCTAGAGATAGAAAACCAAAAGGGAAGAACATGCTTGGCATTTCTCAAACTGAAAGAAAAGAAGAAAAAATTCAAGCCTTGAGTTTCAGTAGTGAAGGATTCTAAGGGGAAAATATTAAATGATGCAGGAAGCATCAAAAGAAGGTGGAAGGAATACACAGAGTCATTATACCAAAAAGAATTAGTTGACATTCAACCATTTCAAGAGGTAGTATACGATCAGGAACCAATGGTACTGAAGGAAGAAGTCCAAGCTGCACTGAAGACATTGGCGAAAAAACAAGGTTCTAGGAACTGACAGAATATCAATTGAATTGTTTCAGCAAACGGATGCAGTGCTGGAAGTGCTCACTTGTCTATGCCAAGAAATTTGGAAGAGAGCTTCCTGGCCAACTGACTGGAAGAGATCCATATTTATGCCTATTCCCAAGAAAGGTGATCCAACCTGACAATGGCATTTTAAAAGGGTAAAGAACAGACCAATCACACTCATGCATCCTAATGACTGAGAAACAGTGGTACTTGCACATAGATAAAGGAAAAGACCAACAGAACAGAAAAGAAAGTCTAGAAATAGATCTAAACATATATGGGTTCTTGCTGTAAAAGTAGTATGGCATAGAGGACAAACAAGGACTCCATAGCCAAACTGCTTTGTTTTCAATCTCAGCTAGGCCATTTACTAACTAGTTTTGGGCTAGTTCATCTTCTGTGCCTCAGCTTACTCAACTATAAAAAAAAAAAAACATGGAAATAACAGTAATATCTGTATCATTGGATTACTGCATTTAAAACAGCATCTGATACATATTAAAGGATTAGTAAATGTTATCTAGGACCCTCTGGGTGGTACAAACAGTTAAGGGCTTAACTATTAGCCAAAAGCTGGCAGTTCAAACCCACTTAGCAGCACCTCAGAAGACAGGCCTGGCAATCTGCTTCTGAAAGGTCACAGCCTTGAAAACCCTCTGGAGCAGTTCTACTCTGTACATGTGGGGTCTCCGTGATGGAATCAACTCAATGGCAACTAACAACAACAACAAATATTATCTATTATTACTATTATTTTTATTTATATTATGAGAAACCAATGAAGACAGAATGACTTATTCAACAAATGCTGTTGCAACAATTAGCTTTCCATAAATTAGATCTTTTTAATCCACATGGATTAAAAATGTGTTAAAAAACAAAAAAAAGAAGAAAATACAGGAATTTATAATAGGAAATGAAGTCTTAAATAAAATACAAAAAGCATAAAGGAAAGATTGATGAATTTTAAGTTTGATATAACCATATTTATGTATGAAAGTTGACACTTAACCAAGTTAAAAGGCAAGCAATAGTGTTGTAAAAGATAACTGCAATTCATATAACCAAGGAAATTTAATTGCCCAAAATGTATTTAAAAACTTCTACAAATCAAATAGAAAAAGACAATCAACCCAATAAGCAGATGGATAAATAGTATGGTCATGTAATTCATACAACTCACAGAAAAGAAAACATATAGGGCTATTGAACATATGGAAGTATGCTAAAGTTCACTAATAATCATGGACAATTAAACAATGGTGAGATACTATTTCACACACACTAATTTTTTTTTTTTTATATGTTGGTTCCAGAGCCCTGGTGGTACATTGGTTAAGAGCTCAGCTACTAACCAAAAAGTCAGGAGTTTGAATCCACCTGCCCCTCTTTGTAAACCCTATGGGGCAGTTCTACTCAGTCCTGTAGGGTCACTATGAGTCAGAATCGACTCCACAGCAAAAGGTTTGAAGCTTTTTGTTTATATGTTGGTTCCAGTATGATGGGTGTTTGAATAATCCATGGATCATAGGATGTGTTGTCAAGGATATAGGGATATGACAAAACTTATACTGTGCTGGTGAGTATTATACTTTAGAGAGGAATTTGGTCATAGCTAGTAAATATGAGCATATGTATATCCTATGACCCATCAATTTCCCCCACTAGTACACAAGAGAACATGTATGAGGCTGTTAATTGCATTATTGTTTATACCAACAAAAAATAATGAAAATAATGCAAATGGCTTTCAGTAAGATGTTGTATAAATGGCGGTATAAGCATACAGTTAAATATTATATAGCAAATAAAAGGATGATCTCTCTCTCTATCTATCTATGTCTATGTGTATAGACACAAATATACCTCAAAAATAATACTGAAAAAAGAGAGCCTACAACTGGGAAAAAAATTCTGGCTATGGCCTATTCAAAAAGGGCCTAATCTCTAAAATCTATAGAATACTTCAACACCTCAATAGCAAAAAGACAAGTAATCCAATTAAAAAGTAGACAAAAGGGTATGAACAGGCAATTCACCAAAGAAGGCATTCAGGCAGTTAACAGACAAATGAGGAAATGCTCACAATCACTAGCCAAAAGAGAAATGCAAATCAAAAGTACAATGAGATACCATCTCACCCCAACATCACTGGCACTAATCAAAAAAAAAAAGACAGAAAATAAAAAATGTTGGAGAGCTTGCGGGGAGCTTTTGGTACTCTTATGCACTGCTGGCGGGAATGTAAAATGGTATAACCATTACGGAGAACAATATGACACCTCTTTAAAAAGCTAGAAATAGAAATACCATATAATCCAGCAATCCCACTCCTAGGAACATATTCTAGAGAATAAGAGCCATCACATGAATAGACATATGCACACCCATATTCACTGTAGCACTATTCACAATAGCAAAAATATGGAAACAACCTAAGTGCCCATTAACAGATGAATGGATAAACAAATTATGTTGCATACACACAATGGAACACTATGCAACAATAAAGAATAATAATGAATCTACAAAACATCTCATGATATGGATGAATCTGGAGGACATTATGCTGAGTGAAATAAGTGAATCACAAAAGCACAAAAATTATGAGACCACTATTATAAAAACCCAAGAAGAGGTTTACACACAGAAAAAAACAATCTTTTTACGGTTATGAGGGAGGGGAGGAGTGGGAAGAGGAAATCACTAACTAGATAGTAGACAAGTGTTAACTTTGGTGAAGGGAAAATAACACATTATATAGGGGAAGTCATCACAGCTTGACCAAGGAAAAGCCATAGAATCTTCTAGACACATCCAAACTCCTTGAGGGACTGAATTACTGGGGCTGAGGGCTGGGGACCATGGTCTCAGGGGACATCTAGGTCAACTGGCATAACACGGTTCATAAAGAAAATGTTCTACATCCTACTTTAGTGAGTAGCCTCTGGGGTCTTAAAAGCTTGCGAGCGACCACCTAAAATATATCTATTGGTGTCATCACGTTCAGAGCAAAGCAGCATGAAGAAAACCAAAAGGCAAAAGGAAAATATTAGTCCAAAGGACTAATGGATCACATGAACCACAGTCTCCACCAGCCTGAGCCCAGAAGAACTAGACGGTGCCTGGCTATCACCACTGACCATCTGACAGGGATCACAATAGAGGGCCCTAGACAGAGCGGGAGAAAAATGTAGGACAAAATTCAAATTCACAAAAAAAGAAGAGGCTTACTGGTCTGACAGACTGTAGGAATCCCTGAGACTATGGCTCCCAGATACTCTGCTAACTCAGAACTGGAGCCACCGCCGAAGTCCACCTTTCAGCCAAAGATTAGACAGCTCCCTAAAACAATAACACACGCGAGGAAGCTGCTTCTTAGTTTAATCAAGTAAAGGAGACCAAATGGGCAACACCTGCCCAAAAGCAAAGACGAGAAGGCAGGAAGGGACAGGAAAACAGGACAAATGGACACGGGGAACCCGGGGTGAAAAGGGAAAAGGGAGAATGCTGACACGTTGCAGGGATTGCAACCAATGTCGCAAAACAATTTGTGCATAAATGATTGAATGAGAAACTAATTTGCACTGTAAACTTTCACCTAAAACACAATAAATTTTTTTAAATAATTATTTTGAGTGAGACAAGCAAGTTTCAGAACATTAGCTACGACATTTATATATATATATTGAAAATATACAATACTGTACATTGTCTATAAGTGTATATATGTGGAATAAAATGACAAAAACATGTATTAGATAGACACATCATGGGAGTATGTTTACTTCATGGGAGGGTGGAAAATGAGAAAGAGAAAGTAAACAAGGGAGTATTGAACTTTATAAAATTATTTTTCTATTCCTTTAAGGTCATTCCAAAATATATTTCAAAAACTAAAATGTCAACTCTGAGGGAACAGAACTAAGGGATCAGGAAAGGATGTTCTATGCTGTGTGTGAGAAAGTCTCTGCACTATTTGATTTGTTACTATGGTTCTTTGATTAAATAAAAAAAAAAAAAAAAACATTTAAAAGGGGAGCAAAAATGAAAATTAAGCAATAAGAACTTCTGCTTTGGCCACAATGAAGTAGCAGACTAGCTTTACCCTCTTGCTTTAAACAACCAAGAAACAGGACAAAGAAAAGCACATACAATATGGTTCCATTTGTACAAATTTCTAGAAAATGCAAATTACTCTATAGTGACAGACAGATCAGTGGTTGCTTGGGGCTAAGGGTGGAGGGAGCCATGGAATGCAAACCACCACGAGGAAATTTTTAGAGGGTGCAGATACCGACTGTCATGACTGTGGTGATGATTTCACGGGTCTCTGCATATGTCAAAACGCCTCCAGTTGTACAGTATAAATGATTGCAATTATGTTAGTTATACCTCAATAAAGTCATTTTTTTAAAAGCAAAAGGTAAGACAGAAAAACAAAACAGGTTAGCCAACATAGAGGATTCAAGGAAGGAAAGGGTGTGGAGATTCAGAAGTTCAAATCATCTGACAGTTATTAACGATCTATAATGTACCAAGTACTGTGGTCTGCTTTTTCCCAATGTTATATGGTGTTATAAATCCTTGCTCCCTTCAAATCACAGAATTATGTCCATTTTTCATTATGCATTTATCAGAAATACGATTAATATTTGCCTCTAACACCAGTCAGCAATCTCCATTGTCTTAGTCATCTAGTGCTATGAAAGAAATACCACAAGTGGATGTCTTTAACAAAGAGAAATTTATTGTCTCACAGTCTACTAGGTTAAAAGTCCAAATTCAGGGTGTCAGCTCCAGGTGAACGCTTTCTCTGTCAGCCTTCTCATCGGTCTTCCCCCAGACTAGGAGCTTCTTTGTGCAGGAACCACTGCTTTCTTGGTGGTATGAGGCCCTCCTGTCTCTCTGCTAGCTTCTCTCTTTTATATCTCAAGAGATTGCCTCAAGACAGGATTTACAACATATAGGAAAATCACACAATACTGGGAATTATGGCCCAGCCCAACCGATACACACATTTTTGGGGGAACATTATTCAATCCGTGACATCCATGAAGACAAGTATTTTATCTTCTTTTGTTCACTATTATTTTCACAGTGCCTAATACATTGACTGCCAATTTGCAGGTATTCAATAAATATTTGCTGAAAGAATATTAGCCTTAAGTTTTCAGAGATGCATAGGACACAGTCCCTGGCCTCAAGAAGCTCAGAGTCTGCTTTGTCAAGTTTTATAGCCACAATCATTAAGAAGAATGGAATCTTAAAACAGTATTTGAATTTATCAGTAAGTTAGACCTTCATGGACTTAAAAATGAACTGTGACATGACAGATGATCAGATATCCTTCGAATGTTCTTCCATTGTATGTATGCTATTGGATTGAAATTAAGTCCACGTGAAGCCCTGGTGGCATAGAGGTCAAGAGCTACAGCGCTAACTAAAAGGTTTGCAATTCAAATCCACCAGTTGCTCCTTGGAAACCCTATGAGGCAAAGCCTGTACTCTTTTTAAACGCGTTGAAGTGGCATACATTGCTACTATTCATATTTCATTGGCCAAATCAACTTATATGAGTACTCCTGAGACTGACAGTGCAGAACATAGAAGCCTTCCACATAGAGAGGCCCTGGATACTGGGTAACAGAAAGAGTCTACCCCGCAGAATTGTCACTCATTTAATCAGATTCGGTTTACTACACTGAGCAGTTACTGTAGCAGTAGAATATCAGGAGGTTATATAGAATAAGAATTCAGGCTCTGCAATCTGTCTGCTCAGGGCTGAATCCTGTCTCTGTCACTTATTAGCTGTTTGATTTTTGGCTAATTACCTTTTCTGTAATCCAATTCTTAATTTTGCAAAATAAAACCAAAACCTGTTTCCGTTGAGTCGATTCTGACTCATAGCAGCAACCCTATAGGACAGAGTAGAGCTGCCCCATAGGGTTTCCGAAGAGCGGCTGATGGATTCGAACTCCTGACCTTTGCCTTAGCAGTCAAACTCTTAACCACTGTGCCACCAGGGCTCCCAATAAATGCTTGCTGTTTTCTTTATTATGATGATTATTATTAAATACCAGATATTGGCACATGTTATCTCATTTGATCTCAATTATTTCTCACCATTCTGTGAGACAGGTATTCATGGTCTCATTTAACAGATGAGATAACACAGGTCTGAAGCAGTGGCGTGAAAGATCCAGAGTTACACAGCTCATATTTGGCAAAGCTATGATTTAAATACAGACCGGTCTGGCTACTAACCCCTTGCTAGTCTCCATGGCATTTATCTATTTATTTACGTGTTGTAGTTCAATAGTTTCACTTGAAACACAATTTAATATTGATGACTGCTCCAGCTGTCTATCATTCAAGCACTGTCATGCTGTGCAGAACATTCTTTATGGCCAATTTTTGTAAGCCCCGCATTTCAACTATTACCATTTATAGTCTAGAGCTCTGGCACTGTGGGTATGAGAACTGGAAGGACTTACCTCTACCTCCTTTTAACCCTAAGTGCTTGAAGGGCTTAGAAGTCTGCTTAAGTTATTTTTATAGAAATTTATAAATCCCAGCAATCCTTTTTATTAAATGCCTCCTTATTGGCTAAATTTGGTTTTCCAGACATTATTTAATTTTCTTGCGCATACTAATAATTCCCTGTGCAAAGCTATCTATGTATCATATATGACATACAGTATTTATATTTCAAAATCAACCTTAACTCAATGTTTTGGTTTTTATTATGCAGTAACTATTAGCCTTTATTCTTTCATTTAATCATTCGACAAATATTATAAAGCATCCACCATGTATTCACAATGTTGAATAAGTTCCCTGCTCTCAAAGAGCTTATAAAAAAATTTTTTTTTTTTTAGCCTAGGGAAATAGGAATGATTTAAGGACTACCTGCATCATAGTTATTTGAGATGCTTGTTAAAATGTAGTATCCTACACCCATCCTACTGAAATCAGAATGGCTAGGGATGGGCCTCGAGAAGCTCCATGTTAATAAGCTTCCTCAAGTGATTTTGATGTAAACTAAAGGGCATAATCTATGGGTAAGTGTCTGTAACTCATAGGATATCAGAACTTTGGGTCAAACAGCTCTCATAGCTGAAAAAGAACTTGGAGATTTTTAGTATATCTTCTCACCCTTTTATTTTACACATGAGAAAACTGAGATCCAGAAAGTGGCTTGTCCAGTCACTTACCCTCTGGGCATGCTGATGACTGGAAACTGTGTCTCCTAATCATTCTGTGTTGGCCTTATAATTTATCGCCCAAACTGGTACAATTTTGAAAGTGAAGGGGGGACCTATTAATAGTTACACGGGGGCAAGAGATATAAATTGGAACTTTCCTGGGCAAATCAAGTCCTATGGTCTCCTTACCTAATCTCCAGGTTATTTCACAACTCCATATTTACCATATAGGTAATCTGCCACAAAATTTTTTCTTTCTTTGAGAACTGTTTTTTTATTAGCATGTATAGCCACTGATAACATCCACCATCGGTCCCTCATGAAGTTAACGGAAAAATATTTTCCCTCCTCTAACAAAGAAAAGATGTGACTTTGACCTTCCCAGATCACATTAGGGGTCCATGAATGCAGTGCAGTGAAATACTTAACATGGCTCTTCTAGCCATAGTCTTTGTAACTCCCACCAAATAACTGGGTAGGGCTATGCAAATGAGGTGCCTGTGGTCCACCAAAGGGATTGGATAGCCTGCTAATAATGTAAATAAGGTGCATGGCACCCTTGTAGGGGTGGAACCATGCAAATAAGGTATATGGAACCCTAGGAAGGGGACTGATCAGTTTTGCCACCCTGCTAGGCTTAAAATGAGCCAGGCCAGAGGTGGGAAGGGAGAATTTCACCACCACCAAGAAAGAAGAACCAAGAGTGGAGCATACCCTTTGGACCAGGATCCCTGCACAGAGAACCTCCTACATGCAGGACACAGAGAGAGAGAGCTGTAACACCAGCCATGGCGAGAGATAGCGAGAAAGGTGGCAGCAGAGGCAGCAGAACCAGGAGACTGGCAGGACACAGCGTGGTGGGCTTCCTGGCCCATGGAGTGAGAAAGCTGAGTGCCTTTGGGCAGAAGGCTTCCTGGCAGAGTGGAGTGCCTCCGGGCACTTGTTGGAGCTAGGCTTACCAACTCACGGAGGGACAGAGTTGAGCACCTTCAGGCTGAGGGTTCCTGATGGAGTGAGGTGCCTTCAGGTACTTATCGGCAGAGCTAAAAGAGTTTTGTAGCACTTGCCTGAGCAGGGCAGAGGCCGAGGGGCCAGAGATAGGCATACCTGTGGTACTGCCGAGAAGAGGCTGTCCTGATGGAAGAACTGTATCTTTAAGCATTCCTGAACCTGAATTGTAACCTGTTACTTCCCTAATAAACCCCATAATTGTGAGTATTGTCTATGAGTTCCGTGTGGCCACTGCAACAAATTACAGACCCAGCAGAGAAGTAGAGAGTGCTGTGGGAGAGACGGTTGGTGTCAGAATTGGTAAAAAAATGTTGGAGGGTGGAGGCTTATCTGACCTACACCTCATAGGAATTAGCCTTGGGCTACTGATCTTGATTCTCCTTCCCCCTTGTGAAGTTAAAGGAGGTCAGAGGCCCCTGCCAAGCCATTTTTACAACAAACATTAAGAGTTCAGGCTCTGAAGTCCTATAGACCTGAGTTTGGATCATGGCTATACCAGTTTCCAGATGTGTGACCCTGGGCAACTATCTTAGTGCTAGTATAACAGAAATACCACAAGTGGATGGCTTTAACAAACAGAAATGTATTCTCTCATAGTCTAGGAGGCCAGAAGTCCGAATTCAGAGTGCCAGCTCCAGGAGATGGCTTTCTCTCTCTGTCAGCTCTGGGAGAAAGTCCTTGTAATCAATCTTCCCCTGGTCTAGGAGCTTCTCCGGCACAGGGACCCGCCAGGTCCAAAGGACGTGCTCTGCTCCTGGCACTGCTTTTTTGGTGGTATGAGGTTCCCCCCCTACCCCCGCATCTCTCTACTCACTTCTCTCTTTTATACCTCAAAAGAGATTGATTTAAGACAGAACATAATCTTGGAGCTTGAGTCCTGCCTCATTAGCATAACTGCCTCTAATCCTGCCTCATTAACATCGTAGAGGTAGGATTTACAACACGTAGGAAAATCATATCAGATGACAGAATGGTGAACGATGACACAATACTGGGAACCATGGCCTAGCCAAGTTGACACACAATTTGGGGAGACAATTCAATCCGTGACAGTAACCTACTTAATCGCTCTCTACCTCAGTTTCCTTACTTGTAAAACATGTTATTGCGAGGGTTAAATGAATTAATGCAATTCAATCCATGACAATGCTCTTCATCATTATTGCTACAGGCAGCCCCCGGATTACGAAGTTCTGTTCCTAAATCTCTTTAAGTTGGAACAGTTAGGTATGGCTCTTGTCTAATGTCAGTTAGTCAAATGTTTGCCTTAGTATATAGTGTACCTTTCTATGCATAAGGTACACTAAAACATCTTGAACATAATAATACAGTAATAATAATGCTTTAATGTATGTTGCAAAGTGGCACCTGTTATTACAAACCATTGTATGTACCTCAAATTTTTAACATAATAGGCTTTACAGGGGTTGCTTCTTAACTACAGGTTGTACATAAATCAGATGTTCGTAACACAGGGGCTGCCTGTATTACTAAAACTTGCCACACTGATTTTTTAAACATTTTTTGGGCAGGACCTGTATAGAGCCAGACCAATTAGATCATCAAACACTTCAGAACAAAGGTTGTTATTTGTATCCTCTCAGTGTTTTGGAATCAGGCCAACCCATGTTTGAATTCTGACTTAGCTACCAATTACCTGTGTGTCCTTGGGCAAGTTACTTCACAGCCCTAACAGCTCAGTTTTCTCAACTATAAAACAGGAATAATGCCAGTAACTGTCTTACAGGCTTGTTGTGATGATCAACAAAGTGATTTCCCCAGTGCCTTGAATAGTAGGCACTCAATAAAGATCAGATTCCATTATCACTATGATTGTTTTTATTATTATAGATCCTCCATAGGTGTTATTTGATAAGACATCCAAAGTTTAGAATGTGTGATCGATAGCCTTATTCAAAGCCCAGCTCTTAGACTGACTGCTTTTGTACCCATATTTATGTGTACTGCGGCATTTTCATAAATACAACTCCTGGTTCATCCATTTCACTTTTTTTTTTTTTCCATTGACAAGTGAAATTGGACAAATACAAAAGTTGAATCTTCAGAATAAGTTACTCAAAATAAGATAAATGGCCAATGGTTAACTTCATACATGCAAGGATTCCTTTTCTGTTGAGAGCAGGGAAGGTAAGTAAGGTGGATCAACAATGCAAGATTCATTTTAGAAGTATAAATCAAAAAGCATACTTCTCTGAAAACTGCTAGTACTTTTATAACACTGGATATCAGAATAATCCACATGCAACCAACTTTCTATCCTCTGAATATTTTAGCAACGCTAGTGAGATAATGAGAACTTAACTAGAAATTATAAATTTTTTAAATGCGCATTTTTAAGATTTGACTAAAATCCAAGGCCAATGAGTGGGATCATTAACAAATCCTCATTCCTTAGCAGTGACCTCTAATGGTATTCATTTTGAATTTGCCTTTTGAGGGGTTTAATTGTTCTTATGCTGCTGTGGTTGCTCATTATTTGGGTATCATACATGTCATCGTAAACATTAAAAATCTCATTCAGAGGAAGATTCCAAGAGTGACATTATAACGAGCCCTGACCTTCAAATGTTAGACCATGTATCTGAGGGCACTGGGATGGGAGTCTGCTCCCAGCAGAGGGTCTGCTTATGTGTAGCCATGTATGAATGTATGTGTGTGTCCAATTCTATACTGTATGTAAAAACCACTTTATCCTTGAACATTGTGAAAGCAAAACTCCAATGTTAGAACTATATTAAGAATTATGAGTTTAGTATATTATAATCCCACCACTTATCCATTCTCAGTAATAGATGAACTCATGGTTGTTTTCCCAAGGACACAGACGAGTTTGCACAAAACAAATCCGGGGGTTCTGGCAGGGACTCTCTTATGGAAAATATTTTTGCAAGGTACCTAGCTTGGATTAGAAGTTTTGTCCCTGGTCTCAGCCTGGAGTTTTTCCCAGTGCAAAGTTAAATGGCCCCTATGGAAACGTAATTAACTATGGTGTTTAAACCCAAGATTTGGTCTCTATAGGCCCTAATTCTTACATACAGGAGCATTCAGAAACATCATTATATGTTTCAGGATTAAATAATATATGAGTACCTCTTTCCTATACTTTTATTCCTAAATTTAGGTATTGTTAAATTAGAGTCATATGTGATCGGCTCCCCCAAACTGACATTACTTCCACGATTACCTGTATATTTTAACCAAACTCTCATAACAAAACTAAGTTTATATATTAGATAAAAATGATTCTCTTATTTAAAGAGTTTCAACATTTTCCTGCCACTTTACCCAACCAAATATATGCTGTAGCAAGTACAAGCAGACTTGCAAGTCCTTGTCATGACTGTTCTGCTTAAGATGATACTAGAGATGTTCATGAATATTTCACAGGCGCACATAGTCTTAGGACTTTCTAATTACAAACAGAATTTCTTGAAAGGTGTAGAAGTGATACATTAGCTATAGAGGGCGTTTTTAGAGGATGCTATAGAGCATATCTGCCATTTCCATTCCATAACCTTGGGATATTAATTGGTGTTACTAAGATTGGCATTCATTCAAACAATTCCTGAAAACCCACTATGTGCCAGGTATTCTTCTAGGTGCTGAGGACAGAAATGGGAATCCGATACAGTCACATTTTGAGGGTGTATATACCAGAGTTTAGATTTACTCAGTTTAAAATAGTCTATTTCTCTTGTCATAAAAGAAGCATTTCCAATATTTCAATTGTACTTCCTCTCCCCTGAAGCTGGAATTTCCCTTAAATAAGGTTAGGAAAATGACCCACAAGGAAATAGTGCTGTAAACACATGGCATCTCTTTCAGTACTTAAGTTTTAGGTATGTTGGATGGATACAAAATTGTGTTTCCTCATCTGGCTCCTGCTCTCTGCCAGTTCATGTCTCGATCCCATTTCAATAGCTCCTTCTCCCACCCTCACCAGCACTGGTGCAAGTATGGCCTCCAGCCAAACAGCTTTGGCGGGCTATACTTGTTCTTGAGAATTCCAACTTGGCCAGATGTTTTCTCAGCTTGTCTTTTGGACTCTGGGCTGGAGTTCAATCCAGATTTCATACTGAGTAATGTCATCCAGAGAAAGTGCTAGCACCCCAATCAAAAATGATCAACAGGCCATCACTACAAGGAAAAAAAGAGCAAGGACACAAAATGATGCTGGAAAAATCCCTCCCTCACTTGTAAAAACTTTTTTACTCTTTAATCCCAGCTCGTGTGCAAAAAGAGAAACCTTGCATTTGGATTACTGTTTTGTTAGTCAAATTTCAATAAAAAGTCATCATGACATTGTTGAATGCAGTCACATTATTGGGTCATGTAGATCCTGAGATGTTAGAAACTATCATACAGTCGATGGTAAGTAAATACCAAGAGGTAATATAAGTTGTAGTAAAGTTAAGATCTGAACTACGTCTACATTTCTTGAAGCATCAGGCATAGGTGATTATTTAAACCTCTGAAGAAAATTAAATAGCTGTAATGACAACAGAGAATTTATTTGATTGTTGAAAAACCCTTGATCCAGAAAACAATTTCAAACTGAGAAGCAAACCACGTTCATTTCAGGCTTAAGATAAGAATGTGCATAAATAAGTGCAATGAGATCTTTGCTCTTAGAATCAGGAGTCTGAACTGTTCACAGTGAACACATAAGAAGTCTTGGATAGTAAAACAGCCCTCTGAGTATTTGTGCCCATGTCTCAAAACAGAGCTGGGCTTAGTTAGAGCAGGAATAGGCAGGCTCGTAGTGATTCTCCAGGCTGCCATATAGAGCATGGGATGCTTTTACCTACCAGCTTGGCAAAGATGAAAGAAATTGACAAAACACAAGAAAAGTATGTTGAAGGGAGTGTAAATTGGCGTAACCTTTCTAGAGGGCAACTTCTGAATATTCAAATTATTAAATATATATATATACTTTGACTCTGCAACTCTGCTTTCAGCATTATATCTGAAGAATATCTGTACTTCAAAGGACGGGTTCCCCCCCCGCCAGGGGAATAATCCTAAAACTTCTTCTTGAGGGACTAGCTCTCTTTCTCTGTGCCCTGGGGAAAGAGTATGCTTTATGGGAAAAGAGACAGAAAGGCATGGATACATTTTCAAAACTTGTCACTGCCTGGGTTTAGGCTCTGCAGAAGTCCTTGACTGGATGGACAGGGGATTTGTTGTTTCATTATTTTGCTGCCACCGTTGTCAGTGGGTCTTTGTGCACAGTGAAATAAATTAATTCTGGCCTATTTGTTTTTTGCTCTAAAAATAATGTTGAGTTAGTTGGTGGTTGGAGTCTGGAGAACAGTCAGATCATTCTCGTCCAACCCACTGACTTAATAGATAGGGAAAACCAAGTCCAGAGAAGGGAAGACATTTACCCAAGAACATACAGTCAACTAGTAACTGGCCTGAGAATTAAATACATGTCTGTTCCAATTCTGACTGAGTACTTCGCCGCCAACTAGGCCACATTACCGTATTTCTCACTAATTTTCATCATGCACCAACTTGGACACATAGTAAGGGCAGGAACCTTGTTTTAATCATTTTCCCATAACAACATATTATGGATCACAAAGCAGATGTTTACAAAAATGTTATCTAAACAAAGGAATCACCATTAGAGAGTAGACAACTGAAAGAGGTGGTAAAAAACATACAGAGACAGAAAATCTGACTTTGAGTCTTGGGCATGCTCCCAGTTGGAGAGTAGGCTGAGAAGGAAAAGCTAGTGAAGATGTGGCAAAAGAAGTAGAAAAAGTAAATTGTACTCTCAAGGAAGCCAAGTTAAGAGCTTAAGAAAACTCCTAGTTTATATAGTCCTCAAGAGCAGGGAACCTACTACTTTTTTTTTTTTGCAACCTCGTCGTACTTGATTCATATAACCCTAAGCCTCCTGGACCTAGATCACAGCCAATTTATATGTTGAAGGGAATCCCCCCCCCAACTGGAAAGTATTTGACCCATTTAATGACTATCCTAACAAAACTGTAAGTCGCAAAGTTTTTTTCAATGTAAGCAACTCAGGAACTTTCCACCATGCTGCCAAAGCCATGAATGAGCAGATGTTTAGTAAGCATTTCTTCATGCTGATGAGAAAAGTTGTCTTGGAATAGTGTGTGCTCGAGCAGACATTACATGAAGGAGTCAGGCTTATAATGTTCAAGATACCAATGGCCAGAAAAATAACTGAGGTAGCAGAATCCTTGCCAAAACTCTGAAGGCTCACACTAAACAGATAACTTCCAGGAGGAACTGGCCTTGGCCTTGATTACTCTGTAGCACACTACTGACTAAATAGTGAGACTGGTACTGCTGCTTATAATAAACCAACTAGGACTTATGTCAATTTACTATTTCAAGATGGAGTAATTAGGCCCCAACTAATAAAGGCTCTATGGAGGGCAGTTCTACTCTGTCACCATGTGTTCGAATCAACTCCATGGCAATGGAGTTTTGGTTTTTTTGTTTTTTTTTTTTAAATACAGACGCTAACCCATTAATGAGTTGCTGTCAAGTGATTCCGGCTCATAGCGACCTTATACGACAGAGTAGAACTGCCCCATGGGGTTTCCAAAGCTGTAATCTTTATGGAAACAGATTGCTACATCTTTCTTTCACAGAGCGGCTGGGTTCAAACCACCAACCTTTTGGTTAGCAGCCAAGAGCTTAATCACTGTGCAACTCAACCAAAAAACCAAATCCAGTGGCGTCGAGTAGATTCTGACTCAGAGCTACCAAATGGTACAGAACAGAACTGCCCCCATAGGGTGTCCCAGGAGCAGCTGGTGGATTCAAACTGCCAGCTTTTTGGTTAGCAGCCATAGCTCTTAACCACCAGGGCTCCTTAAATAAAGACTCGGGGTGATTATTTCTAGGATCTGGCCATTACTCTCTACGTGGAAAATCAGACAATTTGTATCGAAGAAAGATTGAGTTGAGAAAGTTACGTTATTGATCTGCCTCAAAAGTTCCTCATCCTCTACTGCTGGTAACAAGCTTTTAGAGTAAACAGAGCCCCCTCACACTAATAAAACAAAATTAGAGGTAAAGTCCATAAAAAGCTGTGTTTACAAGCCTAACTAAGCTGTGTGAAATTTAACAATACCTGTTTCAATGAACTATCTAATGTAAAGGATATGCACCTTTCTTTTTCTAATATTTGGATTCAAACTCTTTTGATGTAAAACATTTCATTAATAGAATAAATATAGATGCCAACTTAATAGACGTGGTGCATATTATTTGGATAGAGACTTATACAGTTATGTAAGCTAATTAAATTTCCAGTGACACACAATCTGATAGAATGATGAAACAGTGCTTGCAGCAAATATATTCCACAAGGATTTGGGTCAATTACTTATCATTTGACATTTTGGAAATAAATTCCTTGTTAAGTCGAAAGTGATAAATTTGGTTTATAGTAATTATACATAGACCTTGTAATTAAAATGTAATAACATTTCAACTCTTAAAAATGGGTTCTATTTGGGATTTAACCTTGTAACATCTTGGAGATAGCATAAAATAGAAACTTATTTTTTAATCATTTTCTAAAAATTCTAATTAAAGGGAGAATATGGTTCTAAAGCTAAAATATATCAATAATGTAATGGAACTCTCAGATGACTGAAAAAGGAATACAGAACAGAGAGATGAAAGGCTTTTTTAAAGTGATCAAAATAACTCCTTCTGACCCCCAATCACCTCTATATTTCATAGAGGGGAAGAACTGCATAAAGTATAGCTCTTTAAAATAGCAGCTAATCCAAAAATAATTCACACTTATATTCTGGGAATTCACAGCTTTTCAACTAAAATATTGAACTATAACTTAAAGAAAACCTTTGGCAAGAATGTCAATTTGATTCAATTTAACAAACATTTATTGAATGCCTACGAAGGGGCTAAGTAGGTTCTGGAGATATAAAGAACAATAAGACCAAGGTTTCTGTCCCCTGAGAATTGCAGTCTCCACGGAAAGCCAGATGGGTAAACAAATCTTTGTAGCAAATGTGATGACTGCTATACTCTACACACCACACAGTGTTTTGAGGGCACAGATGAGCGATTAATTAATTCTAGGTGATTTGAGGGGTATCAAGGGAAGCTACAGAGTGAAAACCCCTGAAATTAGTCTTCAGAAAGGAGTTCATCAGGTGGAAAATGCATTCTAGGAATCTGACATCATGATTCAAAACGTGTGCAGGACAGAGTGTTCTTGGGAAAGAACTTGGCTGGAGCTCAGGACATTGATTCTTAAACTGACGTAAGACAATCAGTCCTACTTCTAAAGATACCATTCTGATTCTGTAGACCTAGATTACTGACATTTTAAACAAATATTTTCCTTTAGTCTGATGAAGGCAGTCACTGGACCATGTTGGTGAAACATTGGTTTAGGGTGTTGACAAAAAAATGACTTAAATTGAGGCTGTAAACCTAGGTTAGGAGAAAAATGTGGAAGTGTTAGTATTTCATGCTAAGGAGTTTGGTCTTTATTTTTGTAGGCAATGGGAAGTTACCAAACACGTTGTGACTTAAAACAACACCCATGTATTTATTTAAACTCACAGTTCTGCAGATGGGCTCAGCTGGATAGTTCTTCTGATCTTGGCTGGGCTCCCTCATGCATCTCTGGTCAGATGTGGGTTGGGTAAGCAGCATTGCTGATCTCTGCTGGTGCTTCCATCTCTGGTTCTTCAACTTGGACAACTGGGTTGACTCAGCTCTACCCCATGTGGTCTCTCGTCTTCTAGGAGGCTAGCCCAGGCTTGTTCATGTGGCTGGGGCAGGAATCCAAAAGAAAGAGTATAATCACCCAAGGACTCCTGAAACCTAGGCTTGTAACTGCCAAACATTAATTTTGCCACATTTTATTTGTCAAAATAAGCCACAAGGGCCACAGGTTCAAGAAGTGGGGAGGTAGAGTACTTCTTGATGGGAGGAGCTGCAAAATCACATAGTAAAGGGGCATGGATAAAAGATAACCATTAATCAGGTCCATCATTGCCTATCAATTCACCACCGAAGTCATCACAGGTGTTTTTGTTTTGCTTTTCTTCATTTTCATAGGTAAAGTACCCAGCAGAGTCTCTGATACAAGTTAGAAACTCAGTAGATGGCTTCTACTTTCCTTTCCCTTTTAAACAGGGTAGAGATGTTAGCATAACTATATTTTAGGAAGTTACCATTGATAGCACTGTTGAAAACTGATTAAAAGTAGTGGAGGTTAGAGACAGAAAAACTAATTTTAACATTTTCACAATAATCCATGAGAGACATGAGAAGGATGCAGACCGAAGCAATGGCAATAAAGGAAAGAATTGAACAAGAACTATTTTAAAGTATATTTAACTGGTCAGTATAGAAGAATCGTTGAGAACATGAACTTTGGGTACAAGGACATCTAAGTTCCAGCCCTAGCCTGGACCTTGATCATTTCATTCATCTAACTTTTGGGTTCTTCATCTGTAAGATGAAGATAAAAGCAGTACCTTCTTCACAGGGTTGTTGTGATGATTAAATTAAATCACGGAGGTAATGATATTGACGTAGCATTTGGCGCATTGTGAGCACTAACTAAATTAAAGTTACTATTAAGACTTGAAGACTGATTGGAATTGGAAGATGACAAAGAAGGAAATCAAGAATGACCTACAGATTTCTTGGTTGTGCAATTGGTTATATGGTGGAGCCATTTCTTGAAATTAGGGAAATAGGAAAAGCCATGGTTGTGAGGAGGGGCAAGCATCAGTAGTTTAGACCTTAATTCAGGTGGTACAATGGTTAAGTGCTCAGCTGCTAACCCAAAGGTTAATGGTTCAAACCCACCAGCCGCTTCCTGGGAGAAAGATGTGGCAGTTTGCTTCTATAAAGATTACTGCATTGGAAACCTTACGGGGCAGTTCTACACAGCCTTCAGTATGGATTACACCTCAATATAAAGAAAACAAAAATCCTTACAACTAGACCAATAAGCAACATCACGATAAATGGAGAAAAGACTGAAGTTGTAAAGGATTTCATCTTACTTGGATCCACAATCAACAACCATGGAAGCAGCAGTCAAGAAATCAAACAACAAATGGGCTGCAAAAGACCTCTTTAAAGTGTTCAAAAGTAAAGATGGCACTTTGAGGACTAAAGTTCACCCAACCCAAGCCATGGTGTTTTCAATGGCCTCATACGCATGGGAAAGCTGGACAATGAATAAGGAAGACTGATGAATTGATGCGTTTGAATTGTGGTGTTGGCAAAAAATGGACTGCCCCCCCACCACCACATGTCTGTCAGTTTGTTGTACTGTAAGAGCTTGTGTGTTGCTGTGATGCTGGAAGCTATGCCAGTGGTATTCAGGTACCAACAGGGTCACCCACGGCAGATAGGTTTCAGCTGAGATTCCCTAATAAGATGGGGTAGGAAGAAGGACCTAGCAGTCTACTTCTGAAAAAGAATTAGCCAGTGAAAACTTCATGAATACCAGTGGAACACTGTCTGATATAGTACCAGAAGATGAGCCCCCCAGGATGGAAGGCACTCAAAAGATAACTGGGGAAGAGCTGCCTCCTCAAAGTAGGGTCAACTTTAATGATGTGGATGGAGTCAAGCTTTCGGGACCTTCATTTGCTAATGCTACACGACTCAAAATGAGAAGAAAGAGCTATAAACATCCATTAATAATCAGAACATGGAGTGGTACGAAGGGTGAATCTAGGAAAATTGGAAATAATCAAAAATGAAATGGAACACAAAGATCTACATCCTAGGCATTAGTGAGCTGAGGTGGATTGATATTGGCCATTTTGAATCAGACAGTCATATGATCTACTATGCTGGGAATGACAACTTGAAGAGGAATGGCATTGCATTCATCGTCAAAAAGAAAATTTCAAGATCTATCCTGAAGTACAATGCTGACAATGATAGGATAATATCCATATGCCTACAAGGAAGACCAGTTAATACGACTATTATTCAAATTTATACAGCAATCACTAAGGCCAAAGAGGAATAAATAGAAAATTTTTAACAGCTTCTGCAGTCTGAAATTGATGGAACATGCAATCAGGATGCACTGATAATTACTGGTGATTGGAATGCAAAAGTTGGAAACAAAGAAGAAGGATAGGTAGTTGGAAAATATGGCCTTGGTGATAGAAACAATGCCGGAGATTGGATGATAGAACTCTGCAAGACCAAAGACTTCTTCACTACAAATACCTTTTTTCACCAACATAAACACCAACTATACACATGGACCTCACCAGGTGGAATACACAGGAATCAAATCAACTACATCTGTGGAAAGAGAAGGTACAGAAGCTCAATATCATCAGCTAGAACAAAGCCAGGAGCTGACTGCGGAACAGGCCATTAATTGCTCATATGCAAGTTCACGTTGAAATTGAAGAAAATTAGAACAAGTCGACAAGAGCCAAAGCACAACCTTGAGTATAACCCACCTGAATTTAGAGACCATCTCAAGAATAGACTTGATGCATTGAACAATGATGACTGAAGACCAGGTGAGTTGTGGAATGACGTCAAGGACATCATCCATGAAGAAAGCAAAAGGTCATTAAAAAAGACAAGAAAGAAAGAAAAGACCGAAATGGGTGTCAGGAGAGACTCTGAAACTTGCTCTTGGACGTCGAATAGCTAAAGCAAAAGGAAGAAATGATGCAGTAAAAGAACTGAACAGAAGGCTTCAAATCATGGCTTGAGAAGACAAAGACAAGTATTATAATACCATGTGCAAAGAGCTGGTGATGGAAAACCAAAAGGGAAGAACACGCTCAGCATTTCTCAAGCTGAAAGAACTGAAGAAAAAATTCAAGCCTCGAGTTGCAATAGTGAAGGATTCTATGGGGAAAATATTAAACAATGCAGGAAGCATCAAAAGAAGATGGAAGGAATTCACAGTCATTATTTCAAAAAGAACTAGTCAATGTTCAACCATTTCAAGAGGTACCATATGATCAGGAACCGATGGTACTGAACGAAGAAGTCCAAGCTGCACTGAAGGCATTGGCAAAAAACAAGGCCCCAGGAATTGATGGAATATCAATTGAGATGTTTCAACAAATGGACACAGTGCTGGAAGCGCTCACTAGTCTTATGACAAGAAACTTGGAAGACAGCTTCCTGGCCAACTGACTGGAAGAGATCCATATTTATGCCTATTCCCAAAAAAGGTGATCCAACCAAATGCAGAAATTATCAAACAATATCATTAATATCATATGCAAATAAAATTTTGCAAAGATCATTCAAAAGTGGCTACAGCACTACATTGACAGGGAACTTCCATAAATTCAGGTCGGATTCAGAAGAGGATGTGGAGCAAGGGATATCATTGCTGATGTCAGATGTATCGTGGCTAAAAGCAGAGAATACCAGAAAGATGTTTAAAGATGTTTACCTGTGTTTTATTGACTATGCAAAGGCATTCGACTGTGTGGATCACAACAAATTACGGATAACATTGTGAAGAATGGGAATTCCGGAACACTTAATTGTGCTCATGAGGAACCTTTACATAAATCAAGAGGCAGTTGTTCAGACAGAACAAGAGGATACTGCATGGTTTAAAGTCTGGAAAGGTGTGCATCAGGGTTGTATCCTTTCACCATACCTATTCAATCTGTATGCTGAGCAAATAATCCTAGAAGCTGGACTGTATGAAAAAGATCAGGGTATCAGGATTGGAGGAAAACTCATAAACAATCTGCAATATGCAAATGACACAACCTTGCTTGTTGAAAGTGAAGAGGACTTGAAGCATTTACTGACGAAGATCAAAGGCCACAGCCTTCAGTATGGATTATGCCTCAAAATAAAGAAAAACAAAAATCCTGATAACTGGACCAATAAGCTACATCATGATAAATGGAGAAGAGATTGAAGTTGTCAAGGATCTCATTTTACTTGGATCCACAATCAACACCAAGGAAGCAGCAGTCAAGAAATCAAAGATGCGAAGGGGGCCAAGATGGCGGACTAGGTAGACGCTACCGCTGATCCCTCTTGCAACAAAGACTCGGAAAAACAAGGGAATTGATCACATACATAACAATCTACGAACTCTGAACAACAAGCACAGACTTAGAGACGGAAAACGAACAAATACAGGAAGACAGCGACCATTTTCAGAACTAGGAGCCAGCGTACCAGGCAGGTGACGTTCGGAGCCCGATCTGGGGCAGAGCCCAGGGGGGCAGACGGCACAGAAGGGGGTCCCAGCCCTTCCCCCCCGAACCCATCCCGGGAGGAAGTCTAGCTGGTTGGCGCGGGGAGCGTAGCGGCGCAGCCGGAGGGAGAAGCACCCGGGAGGCAGTGACTGATCTGGGAGAGGGGAGAACAGCATCCCAGCCGGGGAGCCGTCCCGCCGGGGGTTTGGCGGGAAGCGGGCAGGGCGCGAGCGGGGGGGGGGTCAGCTATATTTCCGTAAAGCGACCCCGGGGCGGAACCCACACGTTCGTGCGGGGGGATGCACACCCAGTCCGCGCGTGTGGCGCAGCGCACCGGAGGGAGAAGTCCCCGGGAGGAAGTGACTGGTCTCCGAGCGGGAAACGCAGCGTCCCACCCAGGGTGCCGTCCCGCTGGGATTTGGGCGCGTGCGCGGGCGGGGCGTGAGCGTGGGGTCCAATTTTATTACCCTGAATAGACCCGGGGGCGGGCCCACCCGGTCGTGCGGGTGACGCCCACCCAGTTCGCGCAAGAGGTGTGGCGCACCGGAAGAAGTCCCCGGGAGGAAGTGACTGGTCTCGGACCGTGGAAAGCAGCGTCCCAGCTGGGGTGCCGTCAGGCTGGGATTTGGGAACCCGCGCGGGCGGGGCGTGAGCACGGGGTCCAATTTTATTACCCTGAATTGACCCAGGGGGCGGGCCCACCTGGTCGTGCGGGTAACTCCCACCCAGTTCGCGCGAGCAGTGCCGCGCACCGGAGGGAGAAGTCCCCGGGAGGAAGTGACTGCTCTCAGAGCGCGGAAAGCAGCGTCCCAGCCAGGGTGCCGTCCCGCTGGGATTTGGGCGCGCGCGCGGGTGGGGCGTGACCGCAGGGTTCAATTATATTCGCCTGAATAGACCCTGGGGGCGGGACCACCCGTTCGTGCGGGAAACTCCCACCCAGTTCGCGCGAGCAGTGCCGCGCACCGGAGGGAGAAGTCCCTGGGAGGAAGTGACGGGTCTCGGAGCAGGGAAAGCAGCATCCCAGCTGGGGACCGTCCCGCCCGGATTTTGGCGGACGGGGGCGAAGCGTCAACGCGGTGTTCAACTCTATATTCTGTGGTACTACACTCCTAGCTCTCTGAACCCTCCCCCACCCTCCCCAGGCGGCTCCATTAACATCCAAATACCCAGAGCCAGAGGGAGAATTCAGATAGGGATCTGACTGCATTTTTTTTTAGCTGATTACCTGGAAAATCTAGTTTCCCAGTGATGGCTCGGAGACAGCAGTCCATATCAAACCACATAAAGAAACAGACCATGACAGCTTCTCCAACCCCCCAAACAAAAGAATCAAAATCTTTCCCAAATGAAGATGCAATCCTGGAATTATCAGATACAGAATATAAAAAACTAATTTACAGAATGCTTAAAGATATCACAAATGAAATTAGGATAAATGCAGAAAAAGCCAAGGAACACACTGATAAAACTGTTGAAGAACTCAAAAAGATTATTCAAGAACATAGTGGAAAAATTAATAAGTTGCAAGAATCCATAGAGAGACAGCATGTAGAAATCCAAAAGATTAACAATAAAATTACAGAATTTGACAACGCAATAGAAAGTCAGAGGAGCAGACTCGACCAATTAGAATGTAGACTGGGACATCTGGAGGACCAGGGAATCAACACCAACATAGCTGAAAAAAAATCAGATAAAAGAATTAAAAAAAATGAAGAAACCCTAAGAATCATGTGGGACTCTATCAAGAAGGATAACTTGCGAGTGATTGGAGTCCCAGAACAGGGAGGGGGGACAGAAAACACAGAGAAAATAGTTGAAGAACTCCTGACACAAAACTTCCCTGACATCATGAAAGACGAAAGGATATCTATCCAAGATGCTCATCGAACCCCATTTAAGATTGATCCAAAAAGAAAAACACCAAGACATATTATCATCAAACTTGCCCAAACCAAAGACAAACAGAAAATTTTAAAAGCAGCCAGGGAGAAAAGAAAGGTTTCCTTCAAGGGAGAATCAATAAGAATAAGTTCAGACTACTCAGCAGAAACCATGCAGGCAAGAAGGGAATGGGATGACGTATACAGAGCACTGAAGGAGAAAAACTGCCAACCAAGGATCATATATCCAGCAAAACTCTCTCTGAAATATGAAGGAGAAATTAAGATATTTACAGATAAACACAAGTTTAGAGAATTTGCAAAAACTAAACCAAGACTGCAAGAAATGCTAAAGGAGATTGTTTGGCCTGATGACCAATAATATCAGGTACCAGCACAATACAAGGACACAAAACAGAACGTCCTGATATCAACGCAATTCAAATAGGGAAAGCACAAAAACAAACAAATTAAGACTAATTCTAAAAAATAAATAAATAAACAAAATAATACACATAACAGGAAATCATGGAAATCAATAGATAAACGATCAAAATAATCAAAAAGAGGGACTAAATACAGGAGGCATTGAACTGCCAGATGGAGAGTGATACAAGGCGATATAGAAGGATACAAGTTAGGTTTTTACTTAGAAAAATAGGGGTAAATAATAAGGTAACCACAAAAAGGAATATCAATTCCATAACTCAAGAAAAAAGCCAAGAAAAACGTTAAGGACTCAACAAACACAAAGTTAAACATTATGAAAATGAGGATCTCACAAGCTACTAAGAAAAACGTCTCAGCACAAAAAAGCATGTGGAAAAATGAAATGGCCAACAACACACATGAAAAGGCATCAAAATGACAGCACTAAAAACTTATTTATCTATAATTACGCTGAATGTAAATGGACTAAATGCACCAATAAAGAGACAGAGAGTCACAGACTGGATAAAGAAACACGATCCATCTATATGCTGCCTACAAGAGACACATCTTAGACTTAGAGACACAAACAAACTAAAACTCAAAGGATGGAAAAAAATATACCAAGCAAACAATAAGCAAAAAAGAAGAGGAGTAGCAATATTAATTTCTGACAAAATAGACTTTAGACTTAAATCCACCACAAAGGATAAAGAAGGACACTATATAATGATAAAAGGGACAATTGATCAGGAAGACATACCATATTAAATATTTATGCACCTAATGACAGGGCTGCAAGATACATAAGTCAAATTTTAACAGAATTGAAAAGTGAGACAGACACCTGCACATTTATAGTAGGAGACTTCAACACACCACTTTCGGAGAAGGACAGGACATCCAGTAAGAAGCTCAATAGAGACACGGAAGACCTACTTACAACAATCAACCAACTTGACCTCATTGACTTATACAGAACTCTCCACCCAACTGCTGCAAATTATACTTTCTTTTCTAGTGCACATGGAACATTCTCTAGAATAGACCACATATTAGGTCATAAAACAAATCTTTGCAGAATCCAAAACATCGAAATATTACAAAGCATCTTCTCAGACCACAAGGCAATGAAGCTAGAAATCAATAACAGAAAAACTAGGGAAAAGAAATCAAATACTTGGAAAATGAACAATACCCTCCTGAAAAAAGACTGGGTTATAGAAGACATCAAGGAGGGAATAAGGAAATTCTTAGAAAGCAACGAGAATGAAAATACTTCCTATCAAAACCTCTGGGACACAGCAAAAGCAGTGCTCAGAGGCCAATTTATATCGATAAATGCACACATACCAAAAGAAAAAAGAGCCAAAATCAGAGAACTGTCCCTACAACTTGAACAAATAGAAAGTGAGCAACAAAAGAACCCATCAGGCACCAGAAGAAAACAAATAATAAAAATAAGAGCTGAACTAAATGAATTAGAGAACAGAAAAACAATTGAAAGAATTAACAAAGCCAAAAGCTGGTTCTTTGAAAAAATTAACAAAATTGATAAACCATTGGCTAGACTGACTAAAGAAAAACAGGAAAGGAAACAAATAACCCGAATAAGAAACGAGAAGGACCACATCACAACAGAACCAAATGAAATTAAAAGAATCATTTCAGATTACTACGTAAAATTGTACTCTAACACATTTGAAAACCTAGAAGAAATGGATAAATTCTTAGAACAATACTACATACCTAAACTAACACATTCAGAAGTAGAACAACTAAATAGACCCATAACAAAAAAAGAGATTGAAACGGTAATCAAAAAACTTCCAACAAAAAAAAGTCCTGGCCCAGATGGCTTCACTGCAGAGTTCTACCAAACCTTTAGAGAAGACTTAACACCATTACTATTGAAGGTATTTCAAAGCATAGAAAAAGACGGAATACTACCCAACTCATTCTATGAAGCTACCATCTCCCTGATACCAAAACCAGGTAAAGACTTTACAAAAAAAGAAAATTTTAGACCTATATCCCTCATGAACATAGATGCAAAAATCCTCAACAAAATTCTAGCCAATAGAATCCAACAACACATCAAAAAAATAATTCACCATGATCAAGTGGGATTTATACCAGGTATGCAAGGCTGGTTTAATATCAGAAAAACCATTAATGTCATCCATCACATAAATAAAACAAAAGATAAAAACCACATGTTCTTATCAATAGATGCAGAAAAGGCATTTGACAAAGTTCAACACCCATTTATGATAAAAACTCTTACCAAAAATAGGAATTGAAGGAAAATTCCTCAACATAATAAAGGGCATCTATGCAAAGCCAACAGCCAATATCACTCTAAATGGAGAGAACCTTTTTTATGCAAAGCCAACAGCCAATATCACTCTAAATGGAGAGAACCTGAAAGCATTTCCCTTGAGAACGGGAACCAGACAAGGATGCCCTTTATCACCGCTCTTGTTCAACATCGTACTAGAAGTCCTAGCCAGGGCAATTAGGCTAGACAAAGAAATAAAGGGTATCCGGATTGGCAAGGAGGAAATAAAGTTATCACTATTTGCAGATGACATGATCGTATACATGGAAAACCCTAAGGAATCCTCCAGAAAACTACTGAAACTAATAGGAGAGTTTGGAAGAGTCTCAGGTTATAAAATAAACATACAAAAATCACTTGGATTCCTCTACATCAACAAAAAGAACATCGAAGAGGAAATCACCAAATCAATACCATTCACAGTAGCCCCCAAGAAGATAAAATACTTAGGAATAAATCTTACCAAGGATGTAAAAGACCTATACAAAGAAAACTATAAAACTCTGCTACAAGAAATTCAAAAGGACATACTTAAGTGGAAAAACATACCCTGCTCATGGATAGGAAGACTTAACATAGTAAAAATGTCTACTCTACCAAAAGCCATCTATACATATAATGCACTTCCAATGCAAATAGCAATGTCATATTTTAAGGGGATAGAGAAACAAATCACTAATTTCATATGGAAGGGAAAGAACCCCCGGATAAGCAAAGCATTACTGAAAAAGAAGAAGAAAGTGGGAGGCCTCACTCTACCTGATTTCAGAACCTATTATACAGCTACAGTAGTCAAAACAGCCTGGTACTGGTACAACAACAGGCACATAGACCAATGGAACAGAATTGAGAACCCAGATATAAATCCATCCACGTATGAGCAGCTGATATTTGACAAAGGACCAGTGTCAGTCAATTGGGGAAATGATAGTCTTTTTAACAAATGGTGCTGGCATAACTGGATATCCATTTGCAAAAGAATGAAACAGGACCCATACCTCACACCATGCACAAAAACTAACTCCAAGTGGATCAAAGACCTAAACATAAAGGCTAAAACGATAAAGATCATGGAAGAAAAAATAGGATCAACCCTAGGAGCCCTAATACAGGGCATAAACAGAATACAAAACATTACCAAAACTGATGAAGAGAAATCAGATAACTGGGAGCTCCTAAAAATCAAACACCTATGCTCATCTAAAGACTTCACCAAAAGAGTAAAAAGACCACCTACAGACTGGGAAAGAATATTCAGCTATGACATCTCAGACCAGCGCCTGATCTCTAAAATCTACATGATTCTGTCAAAACTCAACTACAAAAGGACAAACAACCCAATCAAGAAGTGGGCAAAGGAGATGAACACACATTTCACTAAAGAAGATATTCAGGCAGCTAACAGATACATGAGAAAATGCTCCCAATCATTAGCCATTAGAGAAATGCAAATTAAAACTACGATGAGATTCCATCTCACACCAACTAGACTGGCATTAATCCAAAAAACACAAAATAATAAATGTTGGAGAGGCTGCAGAGAGATTGGAACTCTCATACACTGCTGGTGGGATTGTAAAATAGTACAACCACTTTGGAAATCCATCTGGCGTTATCTTAAACAGTTAGAAATAGAACTACCATACAACCCAGAAATCCCACTCCTCGGAATGTACCCTAGAAATACAAGAGCCTTCACACAAACAGATATATGCACACCCATGTTTATTGCAGCTCTGTTTACAATAGCAAAAAGCTGGAAGCAACCAAGATGTCCGTCAACGGATGAATGGGTAAATAAATTGTGGTATATTCACACAATGGAATACTACGCATCGATAAAGAACAGTGACGAATCTCTGAAACATTTCATAACATGGAGGAATCTGGAAGGCATTATGCTGAGCGAAATGAGTCAGTTGCAAAAGGACAAATATTGTATAAGACCACTATTATAAGATCTTGAGAAATAGAAAAAACGGAGAAGAACACATACTTATGTGGTTACAAAGGGGGGAGGGAGGGAGGGAGGGAGAGGGCTTTTTATTGATCAATCTGTAGATAAGAACTGCTTTGGGTGAAGGGAAAGACAACACTCAATACAAGGAAGGTCAGCCTAATTGGACTGGATTAAAAGCAAAGAGGTTTCCGGGATAAAATGAAAGCTCCAAAGGTCAGCGGAGCAGGGGCTGGGGTCTGGGGAACTTGGTTTGAGGGGACTTCTAAGTCAATGGGCAAAATAATTCTATTATGAAAACACTCTGCATCCCACTTTGAATTGTGGCGCCTGGGGTCCTAAATGCCAACAAGCGGCCATCTAAGATACATCAATTGGTCTCAACCCACCTGGAGCAAAGGCAAAGGAAGAACACCAAGGTCACACGACAACTAAGAACCCAAGAGACAGAAAGGGCCACATGAACCAGAGACCTACATTATCCTAGGACCAGAAGAACTAGTTGGTGCCCGGCCACAATCGATGTCTCCCCTGTCAGGGAGCACAACAGACAACTCCTGAGGGAGCAGGAGACCAATGGGATACAGACCCCAAATTCTCATGAAAAGACCATAGCTAATGGTATGACTGCGACTAGAGGAATCCCAGAGACAATGCTCCCCAGAACTTCTAATGGCAGAGGACAGGAACCATCCCCGAAGACAAATCATCAGGCATGAAAAGGACTGGTCAGTGGGGGGGAGAGAGATGCTGATGAAGAGTGAGCTAATTAAATCAGGTGGACACTGGAGAGTGTGTTGGCAACTCTTGACTGGAGGGGGGATGGGAAGATAGAGAGAGAGGGAAGATGGCAAAATTGGCACGAAACGAGAGACTGAAAGGGCTGACTCAATAGGGGGAGAGCAAGTGGGAGAAGGGAGTAAGATGTATGTAAACCTACATGTGACAGACTGATTGGAATGTTCACTTGAAGCTTAATAAAAATTAAAAAAAAAAAAGACCCTTCCAGAAAAAAAAAAAAAAAGAAATCAAAGATGCACTGCATTGGGCAAATCTGCTGTGAAAGACCTCTTTAAAGTGACTAAGGTGTGCCTGACCCAAGCTATGGTATTTTCAATCATATCATATGCATGTGAGAGCTGGACAATGACTAAGGCAGAGTGAAGAAGAATTGATGCCTTTGAATTGTGGTGTTGGCGGATAAACCATGGACTGCTAAAAGAACGAACAAATCTGCTTGGAAGAAGTACAACCAGAATGCCCCTTAGAAGCAAAGATGATGAGACTACGTCTTACATACTTTGGACTTGTTATCGGGAGGGATCAGTCCCTGGAGAAGGACATCATGCTTGGTAAAGTAGAGGGTTAGTGAAAAAGAGGAAGACCCTCAAGGAGATGAATTTACACAGTGGCTGCAACAATGGGCTCAAGCATAACAACGATTGTGAGGATGGCGCAGGACTGAGCAGTGTTTCATTATGTAGTATATAGGGTCAGAACCAACTTGACGGCACCTAACAAAAACAACAATATGAACTGTCAGAAGAACAAACAAATACGTCTTGGAAGAAGTACAGACAGAATGCTCATTAGGAGGAAGGATGGGGAAACTTTGTCTCACATACTTTGCACATGTTATCAGGAGGGACCAGTCCCTGGAGAAGGACATCATGCTTTGAAAAGTAGAGGGTCAACGCAAAAGATGAAGACCCTCAACGAGATGGATTGACACAGTGGCCGCAACAATGGACTCAAACGTAAGAACAATTGTGAGGATGGCGCAGGACAAAGCAGTGTTTTATTCTGTTGTACACAGGATCACTGAGTCAGAACCAACTGGAAGGCACCTAACAACAACAAAAACCTTCCCATGGTAGTTTATTTTCTACTTATCTGTATTATCTAAAAAATAAACATTGGAAAATAAGGCTGGCTGTGGAAACAAACAAACAAACAAATAAGCTGCAGCAACAACCAAAAAACAGATCTTTGCATTGTGTTTGGATTAGAATGTGCCAGAGACACTTTTTTTTTTTTAAAGTATATCTGTATGAAGAAAGCTCGATCAAAAAGTCTGATAGTTTTTAACTAATTAGAAAATTTACATGGGATATTTTGTAGTAAATTAATTAGTTTAAGGCTTATGAGTTTGTTCACAAAGTGGAAGAATTATTGCCAATAAGATTGCCAAGATTTGTTTTACCTTAAATGAAAAAAAAAAAATGTAGTATTTCCTTCATAAACATGTTGTACAGGCCTTATGGTCATTGTAAGCCTTGAGGTTAAGATTATATTTCTGATTTGAAAATAACCTTTGTGGCTAAAATGAACAAAGGATTTTAAACTTAAATTAGAGCTTTGCCCCATACCATGTTAGTCTCCAATGTTGGTTGTGCTTACATGATCACTGGTTTGTAAATATTCTGTGATTCCCCCTCTTCTTTCTCTTCCTTAGCTTGTGAGAAGCGCAATAAACCACACAGAGCTCTGAATTCTCAAAGTATTTATATTAACAAGATTTTTTCATCTCAAGGCTTCTCATCAAATATCATTGTGACCTATATTTTCTTTTAATTTAGCCAAGACTGAATCGAAGTATTTTTTTAAGCTTAATACTTTTTTATTTCCCACTAGAAAATTTTAAGATATTAATTTCTACGACTGTCTTCCTATTTCTGCCCCTTCCTAGCCCCCATTCACACAGATAATACACTCTGTGCTTCATTCCCTTAGGATATGGACATACCTCTGCCAAGAGCAGGAGCGGTTTTCAGGGGTCCCTGGCTTAAAGGAAATACCATGATTTTGGAGAAGATGTTGAGATGACAATATTGTACCTTTCATTGTTAGGTTATGGTCAAGTGCACAGATTGTGACTTTCGATAAGAGGGCAGACTCCTGGTTGGGCAGGGACCACGATTTATAGCAAGAAAGAACATGGCTATTTATTGAACACCTAGTATATTTTAGTATATTCTAGGAGTCCCTGGGTGGTGCAAATTGTTAAGCAATGGACTACTAGCTGAAAGGTTGGTGATTTGAACCCAACCAGAGGCACCTCAGAAGACAAGCCTGGCTGTTTTTGAAAGGTCACAGCCTTGAAAACCCTAGGGAGCAGTTTGTTCTGCACGTGTGGGTTGCCATGAATCAGAATGGACTCAATGGCAACTAACAACAAGTATATTTCAAGCATTATGCCAAGTGTGTTTATACATGTCTATGCATTTAATCCTCACCACCACCACACGCTGTAAACCTAACTCCAGAGTCCAGGTTTCCTGCTACGCTGATTAGAACTGTTGTACCCATGAAACATGCATACTCTCTTTACATCCACTCTTCTAACATTGTGACGACAAAAATGACAAGAATTGAGCCATACAGCTGTAGCTATTTGTACCATACCAACACAGAAAACAGCACACCAGGCTCACTAAACCCCAGTGATCTGAAATGAGCTGTGGGTCAGCCATGGCAGAGAAACGTATGAATGTGAGAGAATGGACACCATCCTGAAAGGCAGGAGGCATGGAGCCTCCATCTAGGTTCTAAGCTTTGTTCTGAGAGTCATATAGGCCAGACAATAGCAATAATAACTAGTGTGTTTAATGAACAATTCCTATAACCAGACACTCTTCTAGGTATATCTATTACTTCATCTAGTGCTCACAACCACTACCTGAGGAGGGTATTATTATCAACATCATTTTAGTCAAGAGAAAACAAAAAAGGTTCACATCAGCTCAATCTCTTTGCTTACTTAGGAATTTTAGCATGTTATTGGTTTCTTCCTGCCCCCCCTCCCCACCCTTTTGGGTACTGAGAATCAAATTATAGAAAAAAGTGTTTGTTTTGCCAGTACTTTCTACATATAATAAACTTACTCATCTTCTGCTTAGTAACGTTACTCAAATAATATGGATGGTAACTAACTTCAAAACATTAAGACTATCACCTAACTCTTTTTACTTTTTACTACAGCCTATAAATCTATAAAATACCAATTGAATCCTAATCTATATTCTACCTACAGGGAAATCATGAGTCTAAAGTTAGATTGGGACCATAAAAGTGTTTTACGGAATTTAAAATCCTCTACACCTGCAAGGATTCACCAAGTAGAATACTTGCTAAATAGAACATATTTCTTCTGGGTGACTTTAATTTGTTTTCCTTGAGATCTATGTTTACCTCAGAGAAACAATTCTATCTTTTTTGCTCTTTGTACTGCCACTGTGTCAGAGGAAACTTTCTCTGTCCTACTTTATCTGGGTCTTCCTTCCCTGATCCTTGATAATGATTAGTTCCAGTGAAGAGAAATTGCTTTGGGTACTATTCATATTGACTAAAATGGGCAGCCACAGAAAACATAGAAAGGCAAGGGGCATGAGGGAGTTGAAAAAGCATGTATTAATGTTTATATTGCAGCAGAGCAGGGAGAAGAAATTCAAGCAGTCAGGGGAAGAACTTTCCTTTCTAAATTCTCAAGCTGTAATTAGACATGTGAGGACAAATTCCTTGTGTGGAATGTTCAAAAGTAATGATTCATCACGTTTCTGCCCAAAGAAATATTCTTTCATCTTTTGATGGATCTTTCCTCTTAAGGCACCACGTTGTCAGCGTGACAACCATATTTTTTGTAGCTTATCAATATGTTATGAGAGACACGTTGCTAAAAATCACACTGGAGTAAACAGAAGACTGAGGATTAGAAACATCTCTGGGCCCTCCATTTGTTTTCCTTCCCCAAAGACAGCTATACTGAGACCTCAGCATTTCACTTAGAGGCTTTTATGATCTGTAAGACATGAACTCTTTTTGTGTTGCTTCTGAAATGCATTTCAAAGTGTCATCCTATGGGTGGGTTAAGTGCTTTAAGTGGGTAAAAATGCTTAGGAGTCAAAGGATCCTATTTTACAGATACCAAAACTGAGGTTTACAGGGTTTAGGACTCTTCCCTAAGATTCCACAGCTAGTGAAGATTCGAACTTTCCTGGAAGCCCAGGCCCTGCTCAGTTCCGAAGCTCCTGTTCTTCATGCCACCTTGTTGCGTAGAATAAGAGGCGCATGTCCCAAACAGAGCAATAATAATAGAAATAGCAGCTGACCAGATGCATAACGGGTCTCGTGAGGAATGCTTAAAGAACCTGATGGTCTTCTTGGCTAGGAAAGGTTAATCTAGAAAAAATACCAATACTTCTACATATTTCCAGTAACTAAAAAAAGAGGATATTGTTTTAAGGTACAAGAAAAATAAATAAAAGACTTAAGACATAAGAAAAATGTATCTACTGTAAGAATGCTGAAGCCCTGGAGAAAGGGACCGATTGAAGTGTCTATTCCTGGAATACTACAAGCAAAATATGGAAAGACTACCCTTTAACCGGCCTGAAGAGAATTAGCTGCAACAGGGGCTCTCCCTATGGCTCCTTCTGCTGTATTATTCCATGATTATATCATCTAATGTTTTGCAAACTTAAAAGTCCATAGTACTTTTTGGTTACAGCATTTGTGCCTGGCAGTGGGGTAGAGAGGCTGCATCATAAAATCTCTTGACTGTTACATGAAGTTAATATAAATAAAGTAGAATGTAATAAGAGATGTTTATCCTATTTTGATTTAAGAGCTCCAGTAATGAAATAAGGTGTGCTCGAGCAGAATCGATGAAAGTATTTTTCTCCTAAATGTCATAGAGTTAAGCAGGAGCCCATTTAGACACACTCATTTATATAAACCTTTTTTTTTTTTCTTCTCCCATGCCTCAGAACCTAACTCATCAGAGATCAATGGCATAATGGTTTAGTGAACCAAGATTTCCCCCCAAGTTATAGGTCACAAGGAGTGAAAGAAATAAAAATATTTCATTACCCATAAACATCTCCTTCTTCAATAACACTGTTTTAATAGTCTTTTTCCTCCCAGCCAACTCTATTAGATTGCATTGGCTTGTAGCTGAAATTATTTCACTCCTTATTCAGTTCACTTAATCTGCTGAGAGGATTTCTTTGCCTTTCAGAGTTCAGAGCTCACTCTTCAAACTAGACGGCTCACCTGTTCTCGGATTTCTTTTTCCTGTAAAGCCTGTAAAACGAATGAACACTTTCACAGGCCCTGGGATATGGGAATCAACAATTGTGAGAAGACTGAATACATCATCTACACAAGAATGAAATAGAGAACAAACAAAAGGGCCAACTAAACTAATATAGTGGCAAATCTTGAAGTTCGTTTCTGCTTTGTAATGCAAATGTTTTTGGAAAGAGACCCAGAAGAATGTGAAAAAAATATGATGTCAGGGCTTTGAGGAAATAAGATGACTTCAGAAATGTATACGAGTCTGTGCCCACCCCCATTCCAATACTTGATGGGAAACCTGCATCAGCACTGGGCACCTACAGTTAAGCACTGGGCTACTAACCAAAAGGCTGGCGGTTCAGTCAACGCAGAGGCGTCTCAGAAGAATGACCTGGTAATCTACTTCCAAAAGATCACAGCCATTGAAAGCCCTATGGAGCGCAGTTTGACTCTGAAACACACAAGGGCACCATGAATTGGAATCAACTTGATGGCCACTGGTTTGGTTTTTGGTTTTGCATCAGTACTGGGAAAAAAACCAAAAAGGTGTCATTTACCCGCCACAAACTGAAAAATACCCACTAAATGAAATTCAGATGGGATCACTTTAAAGATGAGAGGACTTGCACCACCAGGGCTCCAAATAATCACGGGTGTGTAATTACAAACCATAAAGGGGAGCAACCAAGAAGCCTCAAGAATGGCTGAAACTGCTTGAGAAGGGTATGAGAGAAGGGAAAGGGGACCTAGGAACAAGCCTTGAAGAAATCCAACATTAAAGGCCTATAAAAATAACGTTGCATAAAATGAGGAGATGACTCTAGCACTGAAGAAGAGGAATAAGACCACACTTGTGAAAGGTACTTATTACCGCTTTTATGAAGTAAAATCCAACTATATCTATGTGAATAATATACGTTTGAGCAATATATATATATGCCACACACACTCTCTCGTGTTTGTGTACATACATATATACGTGTGTGTAGATGGATAGATGGATGGATGGATAGAGAGATGGATAGATAGACTGATTTACAGGCAACAGAATGACTAAAACAACATTTGGGATGGATATTATCTCAGGTGAAGTCAGGCAGAGGGACAGGATGGGGAGGAGCATATATGTAGATGTTAGTTATTGTCAACATTCTTCGAGTTCTTGTAATGGGTAGTGAGTTCACAGGCATTTATTATATAGTTCATAAATAGATAACAAATATATGCATGGATCAATGAGGAGAGTTTTTCCTGAACTATTAAATATGGTTTATTCAACTCTGTGTGCCTGAAATCCAAAAGTAAATAATAATCATAAAATGAAATAGTCATAAAAGGAATCCATGAAGATATAGAGTATTAGTAGGACTTTCAAAGCCTCCTGTGTGTCCTACCAGATCACATTCTCCTCCCTCCTTCCTCAAGGAATACTTGTTTTGAATTTTGTGTTAATCACTCCCTTACTTTTATTCTAGTTTTGCCAAATATGTGTGTATTGCTAAACTATATATTATTTAGTTTTATTTTTGACTTTCATAGGAATGAAATAATAATGAATCTATTCTGGTATGACTTAATTTTCCTTAACATGATTTTTTAGATACATTCATGTTAACATATAAAGCTGTAGTTCATTGCTTTCCACTGTTGTGTAGCATTCTGTCATATGAATATAATATATATTTATCCATTCTAATATTAGGGCCCATCTGGCTTGTTTCTAGTTTGAGGCTCCTACTAACAAGTTTGTTTTCAGCATTCTCTACTCGTCTCTGGTAGCACAAGTGCAACAGTTTCTCCAGGGAAATATATATAAAGATATAAATACATATGTGGGTGTGTGCATATACATATGAAATTGATAACCGGTGCAAATGTACATGCACACGTACATACATGCACACACACACATATGAAATTGATAGCGCATGGGTTTCACTCATCTTTAGCTTCAGTAGAGAATACCATATTTCCCAAATTGTTGGGCCGTATTTTTAAGCAAATAATGCACATCTTCTACATTTGTTTGCCAACTCTGCCTTCCTCCCTGGGGAAACTAAGGCACAAAGAGTAGGTAATTCATCAAGGTCATAGACAGTAGGTGCCAGAACCAGGATTTGGACCCAGGGCTTCTGGCACCAAAGTTTATGTCCTTAAATCACAACCCTAAACTTACTCAGGAAACAGTGGCTTTATTTCTTCCTTTCCAAACTTTATACATTTAATTTCTTTTTATTGTCTTGTTACACTGACTGAGCCCTCCTATAACTATACTGTTAAACTGGTGGTAGAAGTATTCTTTGTCTTGTTCTAGATTTTAAAGTAATGATATTTTAGTATGATGTTTGCTTCATGATTATTAATTTACTTTATCAAGTAAAGGAGTTCCCTTGTGTCATGGATTGAATTATGTCCCCACAAAAATGTGTGTATTAACTTGGTTAGGCCCTGTGTGGTTGTCCTCCATTTTGTGATTGTAATTTTATGCTAAAAAGGATTAGGGTGGGATTGTAACACCTCCCTGATCCAAGGTAAAGGCACTTTCCCCGGGGTGTGGCCGGCACCACCTATCTCTCAAGAGACAAAAGGAAAGAGAAGCGAGCAGAGAGGGGGACCTCATACCACCAAGAAAGCAGCACCAGGAGCAGAGAACGTCCTTTGGACACGAGGTCCCTGCACCTGAGAAGCTCCTGGACCAGGGGAAGATTGAGGACAAGGACCTTCCTCCAGAGCCTACAAAGACAGAAAGCCTTCCCCTGGAGCCAATGCCCTGAATTTGGACTTGTAACCATCTAGACTGTGAGAAAATAAATTTCTCTTTGTTAAAGCCATCCACTTGTGGTATTTCTGTTATGGCAGCACTAGATGACCAACAAACCTTGTATTCCCTGTTTGCTAAAAGTCTTTACTGTTTATGAAATTTAAATTGAAATTTTTAATCAAAAGCTTTTTCTGAATCTAATGAAATGATCATATGACTTTTCACCTTTAACCTCTTTATGTAATGAATTACATTAGCCATTTTTCTAATGTTGAAGAAACTTACATTCTTGAAATAAACACTATCTCATGATGTCATATATATATATAGTCTTAGCTGGTGCTGCTGCAACAGAAATAACAAGTGGATGGCTTTAACAAACAGGTACAATCCATGACACACACACACACATACATACACATACACATACACATACACATATACATATAAACTCATTGTCATAAAGTCGATTCTGATTCATAGTGACCCTATAGGACAAAGTAGAACTGCCCCATAGGATTTCCAAGGAGTGCCTGGTGGATTCGAACTGCCAACCTTTTGGTTAGCAGCTGAGCTCTTAACCACTGCACCACCAGGGCTCCATAGACACATATATATACTATATATATACATATATACCGATATATACATACATATATATATGGAGAGAGAGAGAATAAGTTGAATTGGTTTGCTTTTTTTTTTTTTTTTTTCAGATTTTAGCATTCATGTACATGAACAAGACCAGCATATAGTTTTCCCTTCTCTTATGCCCTTGTCTGGTTTTGATATCAAGGTTATACTAGCCTCATTAAATCAGTTGGAGAGTGCCCTTTTCTATTCTCTGAAAGTGTGTAAGACTTAAAGTATCTGGTCATTAATTATTTGGTAGAATAAAAAAAATTCTCCTAAACTTTTGTTTGTATAAAAACAATAATTATTTTATACTTCTTTTAAAAGTATGCTTTTCAAGTATATAATTCTTGGCTGTCTTCTGGCTTCCAGTTTTGCAGTTGCCATCTGTCTTAGGCTGCGTTCTTTAGAGAAGCAAAATCAGTGAAATTACATATATATATATATATATATATATACATATATATAAAGTCCTCGTGGTGCAATGGTTAAGACTTATGGCTGCTAACCAAAGAGCCTGCAGTTCGAATCCACCAGCTGCTCCTTGGAAACCCTATGGGGAAGTTCTACTCTGTCCTATAGCATCACTATGAGTCAGAATAGACTTGACAACATTTTTTTTTTAAGATATATAGAAGGAGAGAGAGAGGTCCATATCAAGAATATGGTTCCTGCAGTTGTAGAGACTGAGAAGTCACAAGTCTATGGGCCAAGCGTCAAGCTGGAGACTTCTCCTAACTCAAGAAGCTGCAGGGGCTGAAGATCCAAGGCTGGCAGGTCAGATAGCAGGCTATTGGCTCATGGACTGCAGAGGCTGTTGAATGCAAGATCACCAGGTAAGACGGTAGGCTGTTAGGTAGCAGGCTGTAGAAGCCAACGAATCCCAAGATTGGCTGGCAATACAGCAGGTGGCTGGCTCAAGTCCCAACAATGAGAAGTCAGATGATGACGAGCCAGATGCAGGATCCAGAGTGAGCAAAAGCCAGTGAGCTTTGCCAGAATGTCCACATATATTGGATGCAGGCCACACCCCCAAGGAAACTCCCCATACAACTGATTGGTTGATCATATCATGGAAGTGATTACATTATATCACAAAATGGAGGATAACTACATCATTATACAACTACCAAATTACATCATACATAACTGCCAAACCACTGACAGTCATGGCCAAGCCAAGTTGACACACAACCTTAACCATCACACCATCTCAGCTCTAATTGTCAGTCCTTTATTGGTGGGCTATATGTTCTCTCTGGCTGCTTTTAATATCATTCATTTGTTTTAGTGTTACTTAATGTTCCTGGTGGAGGAAACAGTTAAACCCTTGGCTGCTAACCAAAAGCTTGGCAGTTTGAACCCACCCAGCAGCTCCGCAGAAGAAAGAAAGGGCAATCTGCTTTCGTAAAATTAAATTCTCAGCCACTAACTCATTAAAAATTTTCTCTCCCCTATTCTTTCTATTCCAGTCCTCTAGTATTTTGAGGAGATCAATGTTAGTTCTTAATCTGCTACTCATTATTTTTGACATCCATGTCATTTTTTCCATCTCCTAGTTTTTTTGTGCTAACCAGGAAATTTCAGATCTATCGAGTCCACCAATTCTCTTCAGTTACATCTAACAAGATGTTTAACCCATACACTAAGTTTGTACTTTAAATTATTATTATTTTTTATTTCTAGATCCATCTGACCCTTTTTCAGATTTCTTTAGTCAAATATGATAGCTGCTTATTTCTTACTCATACTTCTAATACCCACTTTTATTTATCTAAACATGCTAGATATACTCACTCATTTTATACTTTTTATCTGATATTTACAGGATTTGTAGTCTTTGCAGGTTGGTTTAATTCTGCACTTTGTTATTTCTGTCGATGCTCTCTCAAAGCTTTTTTTGTTTGTTTTATGAATTTTGATGACAAACTCAATATTGGATTTGTAAATGTATAATTAAAACAATGATTTAATATTAGGAATCTGATTAAAATAATGCATCTCTTAGCTCAAATAAAATACATGATTTCAGCATCTTAATAGAAGCTGAAAAGGCATTTGATAACATTTATCAATCATTCTAGATTTTTTCCTTTTAAGCAAATCGTAAAATAAGAAAATAAAATATCCCTAAATACAATAAAAGTAATGTGTCTCTTAAACAAAATATCACGTAAAGATGTAATGGTGATGTAAGCCTTAAAATCTCAAAAATAAAGACCTGTCCTACTGGTCTGAGAAAGACTGGAGGAATTCCGAGACGATGACCCCCAGATGCCCTTTTAATTCAGAACTGAAATTCATCCTTCAGCCAAAGATTAGGCAGGTCTATAAAACAAACGATAACACATGTGAGGAACATGCTTCATAGTTCAATCATGTATAAGAGACCAAATGGCACAATTGCCCCAAAGCAAAGACAAGAAGGCAGAAAGGGATAGGAAAATGGGATGAATGGAAACAGGGAACCTGGGGTGGAGAGGGGGAGAGTGTTGACACATCCCAGGGATCACAACCAATGTCGCAAAACAATTTGTGTATTAGTAGTTAAATGAGAAACTAATTTGCTCTGTAAACCTTCACCTAAAGCACAATAAGAAGAGAAAAAAATGCAGAAGTATTGTTTCAAAAGGTGCCTATTCCATAGATGTAGAGAAATAGGCTTTCTAGGATGTTGGGAAGCTAGAGAGAGGTACTTCCCAAGGACATCTGGACATTGGCTACTTTTCTCCCTGGGTGAGGATGTGATCTCACCGATACTGAGTTTGGATCAAGGGGTAGGAAAGCCCAATATTCACAAACATTCCCATAAACAGAAACATTAAGGAAAGATGTATTGCATTGAGCAAATCTGCTGCAAAAAGACCTCTTTAAAATGTTAAAAAGCAAAGATGTCACCTTGGGGACTAAGGTGTGTCTGACCCAAGCCATGGTATTTTCAATCGCCTCCTATGCATGTGAAAGCTGGACAATGAATAAGGAAGAGAGAAGAAGAATTGATGCCTTTGAATTATGGGGTTGGCAAAGAATATTGAATATACCGTGGACTGCCAGAAGAATGAACAATTCTGTCTTGGAAGAAGTCCAGCCAGAATGCTCCTTGGAAGCAAGGATGGCAAGGCTACATCTCACGTACTTTGGACATGTTATCAGGATGGACCAGTCCCTGGAGAAGACATGCTGTGTAGAGGATCAGGGAAAAAGACAAAGACCCTCGATGAAATGGATTGACACAGAGGCTGCAACAATGGGCTCAAGCATAGCAATGATTGTGAGGATGGTACAGGACCAGACGGTGTTTCGTTCTGTTGTACTTAGGGTCACTGTGAGTTGGAATCAACCCGACAACACCTAACAACAACAATAACAAGCAAAGAGATTTATACATTTTCCTTGAATAGTGGTGTGACCTGAGTATAAAAAAAAAAAAAACTCTGCGTAACCTATTAAGACTCTACCTTCTGTAGCCGGTGTCATCATCAGCTGGGCAGCGTTCTTAGGAGAAGGAGAGCCAAGGGAAGCTGCGCTGTTATATGTTGTATCTGTTGGGTTTCTGTGTCCTCTGCTAAATTAATCTAGAAATCACAATGAAGTGCGAGTGTATATGTTGATCTTTTCCAGTCAATCAACAGCACACCTCAAATCACACAACAGGACACAAATACCAGGGGCTGACAGGCTGAATCAAAAAAGGTACTCTAATCAAAAAGTTTTTGAAATATATATTAAACACATCTTCTCCTTGGAAAGTTATAAAACACATTGGTTAATTCAAGGATCTGTGAATTCTAAAAAAAAAGTAAACTGCTTAATTTAGCTGCAAGGGCCCACAAATGCTTTTCTGTAAGAGCCAGAAAGGAAATACATTAAGCTTTGCAGGCTCTAAGGTCTCTGTTGCAACTACTCAACTCCACCATCGTAGTGAGAAAGAAGCCACTGAAAATACTTGAACAAATAGGCATGGCTGTGTTGCAGTAAAGATTTATCTACAAAACCAAGCGGAGGGCTGAATGTGACTCTCTGTATTATAAAACCCCAAAAGCCAACCCGTTGACTCATAGTGACCCTATGGTACACAGGAGAACTGCCCCCTAGGGTTTCCAAGGCTGAAATCTTTATGGAAACAGACTGCCATGTCTTTCTCCCACCGAGCAGCTGGCAGGTTCAAACCAATGACCTTTCAGTTAGCAGCTGATCACTTTAACCGCTGCACCACCAGGGCTCCTGTCTGTTGATAGGGCCATTTCTTTTTCAAGGAGTAGCACAGTAGTTAAGAGCTCAGCTGCTAAGCAAAAGGTCATCAGTTCGAATCCACCAGCTGCTCCTTGGAACCCCTATGGGGCAGTTCTACTCTGTCCTATAGGGTCGCTGTAAGTCAGAATCAACACTGTGGCAAAGGGTTTGGTTTTTTATTTTTGGGGGGGGTGGTGGGGCAAACAGTTAACGTGCTCAGCTGCTAACCAAAAGTTTGGTGGTTCAAATTCTCGTAAGACCAGACTTAATGGTCTGACTGAGACTGGAAGGACCCCGGTGGTCACGGCCCCCAGACCTTCTGTTGGCCCAGGACAGGAACCATTCCTGAAGCCAACTCTTCAGACATGGATTGAACTGGAGAATGGGTTGGAAAGGGATGCTGGTGGGGAGTGAGCTTCTTGGATCAGGTGGACACCTGAGACTATGTTGGCATCTCCTGCCTGGAGGGGAGATGAAAGGGTGGCGGGGGTTAGAAGCTGGCAAAAAGGACATGAAAAGAGAGAGTGGAGGGAGAGAGCAGGCTGTCTCATTAGGGGGAGAGTAATTGGGAGTGTGTAGCAAGGTATATATGGGTTTTTGTGTGAGAGACTGACTTGATTTGTAAACTTTCACTTAAAGCACAATAAAAATTATTAAAAAAAAAAAGTTTGGTGGTTCAAGTCCCCCCAGAGATGCCTTGGAAGAAAGGCTTGGCAATCTCCTTCTGAAAAATCAGCCATGGAAAACTCGATGGAGCATGGTCTACTCTGACACACATGGGGTCCACTCGACAGCAAGTGCTAATGAAGAGTTGGAATATTTCACCTGCAGATTTGATAGGACAGGAAGCGCATTCCTAGCAATTCCATGTAACAGTTCTTATTTCTTTCTCTGTTCCCCATTTCTGATGCAACTGTTTGAGCATTTGTTTTTTTATATGTGATCACCCGTTTTCAATTAGTTATTAAATCTGGCTCATCAAAAGCTAAAATTTGGCTGCACACTGAGTAAGCAATAAGGGAAAAAGCCCACTAAAAATTATGCCAGGTACTGTTCTAAAGGAGCCCTGGTGGTGCAGCGGTTAATTGTCCAGCCCTTAACCAAAAGGTCAGCAGTTCAAATCCACCAGCCTGCTCCTTGGAAACCTTATGGGGCAGTTCTACTCTGTCCTCTGGGGTCGCTATGAATTGGAATCAACTTGACAGCAATGTTTTTTGTTTTTACAAGTTTTACTGTTATAAAGATTGACAAGAATTGATTCACTTAGTCTTCCACAACAACTGTATATGGTAGATATAATAGCTCCATTTTACAAATGGGAAAAGTGATGCACAGAGACAGCAACTAATTGGTCCATAGTCACACAGCTTGCAGTGGAGCTGGGATTTTAACCCAGTCAATCTGGCTCCACGTGATTCAGATGATTATTAAATTAGTCATACATAATTTGGGTTGATTTTTTATGTTATTACTGGAGCTCTGGTGGCTTAGTGGTTAAGAGCTTGGCTGTTAACCAAAAAAAAAGTTTGGCAGTTCAAATCCACCAGCTGCTCCTTGGAAACCCTATGAGGCAGTTCTACTCTTTCCTATAGGGGCACTATGAGTCAGAACCGACTTAATGGCACCTAACAACAACAACAACGTTATTATATCTAACGCTCAACAACGTTATTATATCTAACGCTCTAGCTGTTTTTTTTTTATCATATCCATTGATACCTTGAGTTTCTCTCTAATATTTACACACTCAGCACTATCTCCTTTCTTCTAGCACCATTATACACATACAAAGGTTCATTTATCCTTGGATATTTAACTGTTTGCAACTCTATTTCTATGGAGCTACTTGTCATTTGCCCAAGGTTGATTTTATTGTGTGTTTATTATTTAAGGTTTTTTATCTTTCCTTTTATTTGTGTTTTGGTTGTTACTGTTTCTGTGCTTCAGAAGACACACTTTTGGTTACTTAAGTAGTTGCCACGCTTTCCAGAATTGCTGGCTCTAGTCACTATGAGTCTGAATCGACTCAACGGCAACAAGTTTTTTGTTTTTTATTTTATTTTTTTTTTGGTTTTATGTCTGTCTACAGTGTCGCCTGCCTGCACTGATCACTCTATCAGGCAGGAATATATATCAGTACAGGCCTTGCAGGAATAAAGCTTTCAGCAGAATGTTAAGGTGCTGGGTATGAATAATCCTCTGTGTATAATATTTCTTATTTCCACATTGGAGGATTTATTACATAACATCCAAAAATATCAAGGTAGTGGAAAAGCTATATGATTTTTCTGTTGTATTATGTATGAACTTTAATATCCATTTCTCATTCAACCTGTTTTCTTTAATGATGTGTCTGCCTTGTGATTATGTTATGGAAAATCAATTTGAAGGCATGATAGCCAGTACTGAGGCAAAAACAGAACTGAGAACATTAGAACTAAAATTACAAGTTAAACAGAAATTTTTAATTTTATACATTGTATGATTTCTTTCATCTTAAAACCCTTAGTGAGGTAACGTGTTCTGTGAACTGGAGCCAACTCCATGGCCAACACGAGCAGGTATTTAGCAAATATTTGACAAATGCTGACCATATGGCCACCAAATTAAATATGTGACATCTTGCAGTTCTTACCTCATACTTGCTCTGATTTTCTATCATTTTATTTGGTACTTTAATATCGTCAAGCAACTAGATCGATGAAACATGAAAGAGGTACTATGAACAAATTAGATTTTCTCTATTATCTAAATTTAATAAATAATTCTTTACCCTTCTGCTCGATAATTTGCCCTTTATTTCTTAACATTAAGAGCATTTCAAGGCCAGGCATTCCCAGAGATTTTAAGGGAACTACAGTATTTATATGGAAGAGAAAAAGGTTCATGTTCAGCTTGACCACTGTGTTAGCCGGAACCAATCACTGAACCTTTTCAACCATCGGTTTCACCATCCATAATACAGACTAATTAAACCCTGCTCACAAGGTTCAATTATGATAACAACATGGCATCACGTATGTGGGAAACTGAGTGGAGACCCTGACTCACAGCAGGTACTTGGGAAAGGATACCTACATCTGAAGAAGTGACTCTCCCTTTTGTTAATCTTATACATCATGACTGATTTGTAGTCTAAATATGCTTAGAAGGCAGGTTGCATCCTTTAGAATGCTCAGTTAAGGGAATCAACAGAGGAATCAAAATACATTTTCATTCACATTTCAAAACAAGATATCATGAGGATTTCCCACGTGGCTGACAGAGTCTTCACCAGAGAGTAGTGTGAAAATAGAGGCCTAAACAGCACAGTGATCACGAGACAGTTACTCATTCTCATGACAATTTCTGAGTAACAGCCGGTTGAAGGCCACACTTGCATTACAAATAGCTGTAAGGCTGTGCTCATTTTAAAAACATTCGATCAGCAAAACCTCCCTTTCCACTAACGATTTCCAGTCACAGCCTTCTCCAGGCAGACTGTAATACATTTCTCATTATGATGCTCTATCCTGTCCCACATGCAGCTCGGCCGTCCTCATCTAATTTACTTCGGATTAGAAATGCGCTATCTCTATTTTACTGACCTTCACAGATTAGAAAACAAACCTAATTACAGCCTACATGAAAATAGTCAAATCATTACATAATGCAATTTATCAAAGGACTAGGTGCTGTGCAAAAGTTAGTTTGGACGAAACTTACTTTAAAAATAGCTGTTATAATGCTTGTCTGAAACTATTCAAAGGCTTATTCCTTTTTTTTTTTTTAAGCTAGAACCTCTGAACTACCTCCCCAGACAGTTTTTGGCAATCACTGCCTAGTATAAGTGAAGGAAGCTATTTGAACATCTCCATTGTGGAATCTGGTTTGCTGCCTATAGGCCTCTATACATAGCAGTTTCAATTAGTGAACCTGGCCTGTTCTTTAAATGTCCCCACAGGACATGATCTAATTCTAAACTCCAATCTTCATTAGTACACCATAGTTTCAACCCTTAATCTCCTACCTAATTTAATTCTGTTCATCTACTCTTCTAGTCTGACCTCTAGGAAACCAACTTTAAGTTTTCTTTGTGCGATTGTACATAAATTGCCTGGGAGAAGTATTGTTAAGGATTTCAATCAGCAAGCTAGAGGACAAGGTGTCTGAACTATGGGTTGTTTCCCCAACCAGCCATGGGTCCCCAAGACTCTTGTCTTTGGGTCATTTTTCCTCTGTCTGGACCATCATCCTTCTCCACCTCGTTCTCTGGCCAACTCATGCTTGTGTTCCTACCTGAAGCCATCTTTGACCTACCCACAGCAATTGTCTCTGTAGGTTGTTTCTGTCTATTCCTCACTAGACCAAAAATCCTTCCAGGGTAGGGACCAATCATTCCTTCTGTTTTCCTGGACTTTGCACATTAGGAAGGCTAGGCAGGTGTTGTGTTGCATAAGGATTTACTTAAATTAGAAGAATATATTGTGGATCATGATTCACAAAACACACAGCTGATTGAGAATTCGAAAGATGTAATACCTGTTGCTTTCCTCCCAAGATACCTAAAAGTTGCATTCACCCTCTGCTTGCTTTGGCACATCATAAAGCACTTCTGTGCTGCTTGTGCCACTTGTCCCATGCTCCTCAAGTCTTCTTTACTTAACTGTTCCTTCTCTTTGCCCTTGGCAACTTCATCAACTTTGATGGTTTTTGAGTTACGTCTTAGTTCAACATCCAGCTCTTTTCCTTACTAGCGGTGTGACCACAGGCAACGCACCTAAGCTCCTTTTCCTTTCACAGGTCATCAAAATATGTTTCTTTGCACACCTATCTCTCACCTCAATTGTAATTTCCTCAGAAACAAGAATATATTGGATTCCCCACGCTTTGCATAAAGTCTGGCACAAGATAGGGAATCGATAAAAGTTTCTTGAATAAATGAGCCCCTTCAGTGTGCTCTGAAGGAGTAATTCATTAACTCTCTTGTGTTTGAGGACATTTTTCTTTTTATCTCTGTTATAGCACTTTAAAATGAAACTCTGGTTTCATCACTTATTAGCTGTGCCATTTCATACTGAGTTTTCTACATGTCCAACTTCTCCACTTGACTGTAAACTCTTTAAGGGCAGGGAGCATCTATTATTCATATTTGACTTATTTCCTTTTATTATGGCGACCTACAAATATGAGTTCAATAAAAGGGTGCTTAATGAAAAACTAATGCAGAAGCAGTGTAACAAGTGTAAAGTGCTTTAGATAAACACGGCATTTTCATGATTACTGCACTGAACCCCCTCACTATGCCCCTTCTGTGGCAACACTTCCAGGAGCTATAGGACAGCCTTTACAATGAGAAAGAGCTGCCTTTCAATTCCTGTTCTTCTGCTTTCTACATGTGTCATCTTGAGCAAATCATTGAGCGTCATCTGCCTCTATATTACCAGGGTAAGAAAAAAATTACATTTGCTGATGTACCTAGTGCCCTGGCATGTAGGAGATACTTAGGTAATGTTTGTTACCTTTCTTCTCTTTTATGGTACCTCAAAGGTTATTGACTTCTAAAACCCATTTTAAAGTAATGTATTTATTCTTCTCCAGGTATCTCGTTCTATCAGTTTAACTCTGTATGAATGATCAGTGGTCACTCCAGGTTGAATTTCTCGTGGGAAAATACAGTAGGGAAAAAAGAGAAAAAAATAACTCGGGATATTTATTAATAAGTATGTAGAAATACACTGTGTCTATACAGACTTCTACCAGATAGCTGGTAACAGTAATAGCTAACTCTTGCGAATGCTTACTACATTCCAGGTACTGGGCCTGATACTCTACATGTGCTATGTCATTTAATCCTCACAACACTTTGCAGTGGGTCCAAGTTGTATATGCCATCTCATAGATTAGGAAACTCTAAGAGGGGTTAATAACTTTTATTGGAGGTTCTAGAGTTGGAATTCTAACCAAAAGCTGTCCGTTCTATCATCAGGACATTGGATGATTGTTTGAAAAAAAGTTACCGAGTGTTTTGAGCCTAATGAAGATTTCAATCGAACAACCAAGTATTTGCATTGTTTATTGCATGGGGCAGTAGTGTGGTGGAATGCAGAGGTTTCTAAAGCTAATCTCTGACAGACTGCAACAAAATCACTTGGAGAATTCAGGCATTTTTGGAGCCCCAGTGCCATGGCTGCTAACCAAAAAGGTCAGCAGTTCGAATCCACCAGCTGCTCTTTGGAAACCCTATGGGGCAGTTCTACTCTGCCCTATAGGGTCACTATGAGTCAGAATCAACTCATCCACAACGAGTTTTTCAGGCATTTCTAAGGAAAGGCCAGGTTTGGGAATGGATAGTGTGTAGTAGAGATAACTCAATATTTGGAATCAGACAAAAAAAAAAAAAAAAAAAAAAAACTCATTGCCGTCGAGTTGATTCCAACTCATAGTGACCCTATAGGACAGAGTAGAACTGCCCCAAAGGGTTTCTAAGGAACAGCTGGTAGATTCAAACTGCCAACCTTTTTGGTTAGCAGCCATAGCACTTAATCACTACACCACTCCTCAAAAAGGGATGATTAGAAAGACTATTTACAAATAGTGTGGTCAGGGTTGTGGAAAACCAACAAGGGATCTGGAAGCACCCAAAACCAGCAACAATGAGAAGATGATGCCAGGCCTAATTCTAAAGGGAACAGGGAAGAAAACCATACTGGAACTGGAGAGAACTGTAGCTGAGGCATTAACTAGCCTTCAAGAATAGTGACCTTAAGTTATAGGAATGAAGCCACTAGCAAACTCGTAGATAAGCAAGAAAAGCCAGGAGAATAACGTCCCAGCTTCTCTCTCTTTTTGCCCAGTGGTCTCTTGTCAGAGCACCTCACTGGCCAAACACAACCAGAAGTCAGATGGTAAGGGACCTAGGTTGATGCAGTCTATAAAGGTCAGCCTCCCGGGGCAGAGAGCAGGGTGGAAAAGAGTAAAAAGTGATTCAGGAAAGGTAAATGGAAGATATCTAGCACAGCCATCAAACCTAGATCTCTTCTAGTGTGCCTCATCTCAGTGATCAACATTACCAGCCATCTAGTTGCATAAGCCATGATCCTAGCACTTATCCTCAGCACTTCTGTTACAGATTGAACTGTGCCTCCCAAAAATATATTTTATAAATCCTAACCCCAATACCCATGAATGTAATCACGTTTGGGAATAGGGTTTTCTTTGTCATGTTAATATGGCCATATCAGTGTAGGGTGTGTCTTACGCCAAACACTTTTGAGATATAAAAAGAGCTGATTAGGCACAGAAGAAAGCAAGCACAAATGGGGCAATGTTGATGCCATGTTGAGATTACCGAGAAACTGAGGAACAGAAGCTGAAAGAGATCAGGGTTTTCCCCCAGAGCAGACGGAGACTTCCCCTAGAGCCAGCACCCTGAAGTCAGACTTCCAGCCTCCTAAACTGTGAGAAAATAAATTTCTACTCACTAAAGTCACCCATTTGTGGTATTTCTGTTATAGCAGCACTAAGAAACTAAGATAACTTCCTTCTCCATTATTCCCCATATACAATTCAGAAGAAACTCATGTTAATTTTACTTTCAAAATCACTCTTGAATCAACTCGCTTTTTCCCATCTCCACCACCACCTTTGCCCAAACTACCCTTAGTCCTTGCCTTGGTGAGTCTGAGAGCCTGCTAACTGATCTGCCTGCATCTCCACTGGCCTTCTTCCAATTTGTTCTTTGTGGAATGGGAAGTAGTGAAAGATGAGGCTAAAGAGGTAGAAAAGGACCAGGTCTTGCAGAGCTTGTACACAAACAGCATGTTGAAGGAATCCTGGAACAACGATTACTAGCCAACCTAAAATAATGGCACTAGGGATGGAGGGGCTGGGAAGGTTGGAGCGATATTACTGGAGTAGAAAGCATAGGGATTGGTGACTGATGACTGAGAAGATGTGTAGGGTGAGAAAGGAGTGTTCCTGAGTTTCTGACCTAAGCAACTGGGTAAATGAGGGAGACTGTCACTGAGAGAGAGAGAAGAAGAAGTATAAGTTTGGGAAAGATACTTGCAAATGACATGGATTTATAGACAGAAAATCATGGGTCACACTTTATCTGATTAGGTACACTTTCTGTGACCTTAGAGTAAATCCTATGAATTAGTCAGTTTGGCCCAGAATTAGCTAAATAAAGGGCTTTCTAGTTATACCTCATGTTTTGCCAGTAATTATAAGTTAACCTTCGTAACTGTTGGAAATAAATTGCCAAAAAAATTGCAGGTATCTGTCACATTATCGGCCTCCTTACCATCAACATTGTACAAGAAAGCATTTTCAGCCATTGCTTTTGAAAATAATACTTGAGAAACAACAGAAAGCTAATTAATTCAATCACATATATTTATATATTTTCATAACTAGAAACAAATCTGAATAATACTTGGGGAAATTATCTTTGCCTAACTAGGGTCTCTGCTTCTAGGTTTCTTAAGCAGTCAGCACAATCTTTTTTAAATCTAAATTTGATATCACTAACCTATTAAAAATCCTTCAAAGAATCATCTTTGCCTTCAATATAAAGTCCAATCTCCTTAATATGGCTTATAAGCCCTCATATGATCTTGCCTTCTCTGTCTCAAACATCATCTCTTACCACCACCATCACCTCCATTCAGAACACTTCCTGCTCATTCCAAAATTCTTACAGATCCTAAAAAATCCTTCTCTCTTTTACCTCTGGGCCTTTCTTTGTACATGCCCTTCATTCTCATTGGACCACCACTATCCTTGGCCTCTTTCATTCCTCATCCTATAGTGCGATCTTGGATATTACTTCCTGTAGGAAGCTTTCCCAGATACCAAAGACCAGGTTAGTTGCCCATTTCTGTGGCCTGTAGCATATTATGCTTACCACTATCTAGTTTAACCTAAACATAAAAAAAAAAAACTGTTGCCTTCAAGTCAACTCATAGCAACAGTATAAGACAGAGTAGAACTGCCCCATAGGGCTTCCAAGGAGTGGCTGATGGATTTGAACTGCCTACCTTTTGGTTAGCAGAGGTCACTCCCTGTAGCTCTTAATCACTATGCCACCAGGGCTCCATAAATATTAACACATTAATACTACCACTGAGTAATGGTACTTTGTGAGGTAAGTATTACTATTATCCCCATTCGTAGATGAAGGAACTGAGCCAACAAGAGGTTAAGGAACTTAACAAAGGTCATACAGCTGGGAAGTAGAGGAGCTGGAATTTGAACTCAGGCAGGCTACGTCCAGAGTCCGTGCTCTTATCAATACTCTATGCTGCCTCTCCTAGCCTGTTAGCCTAGTCTGTCTTAATCTGGAAGCTCCACTAAAACCTGTCCACCAAGGCTGGCCATGCAACAAGCAACAGAGCAAGGCAATACTACATGGTTTAAAATCAAGGAAGGTGCACGTCAGGGTTATATGCTTTCACCACACTTACTCAATCTGTAATATGGAGCAAATAATCTGAGAAGATGGACTATATGAAGAAGATTGTGGCATCAGGATTGATTCATTAACAACCTACGACATGCAAATTACACCACCTTGCTTGCTGAAAGTGAAGAAGACTTGAAGCACTTACTGATAGAGATCAAAGACTATAGCCTTCAGTATGGATTACACTTCAACATAAAGAAAACAGAAGTCCTCACAACTGGACCAATAAGCAACATTATGATAAATGGAGAAAAGATTGAAGTTGTCAAGGATTCCATTTTACTTGGATCTACAATCAACGCCCATGGAAGCAGCAGTCAGGAAATTAAATGGCGTATTGCATTGGGCAAATCTGCAGCAAAAGACCTCTTTAAAGTGTTAAAAAGCATAGATGTCACTTTGAGGACTTAGGTGTGCCTGACTCAAGCCATGATATTCTCAATCACCTCATATGCATGTGAAAGCTAAATAAAGAGTAAGGAAAACCTAAGAAGAATTGATGCCTTTGAATTATGGTATTGGGGAAGAATACTGAATATGCCATGTAGTGCCAGAAGCTCATGTACCTTGGACATGTTTTTGGAAGGGACCAGTCCCTGGAGAAGGACATTATGCTTGGTAAAGCAGAGGATAGCGAAAAAGAGGAAGACCCTCAATGAGAAGGACTAATACAGTGGCTTCAACAATGGGCTGAAACACAGCAATGATTGTGAGGATGGCTCAGGATCAGGCAATATTTTGTTTTTTGTACACAGGGTCGCTATGAGTCAGAACTGACTCAACAACACCTAACGACAACATCTTAGCACTGATCACACTGTTTTATATTTGACTGCCTACTTATTTGTCTTTCCCATTAGTGTCTAAGGCTCTTAAAAGCAATGACCATACCTTGCTCATGATCGTATCCTTAGCATCTAGCCTAGTGCCTGATATATGGCAGAGTTGACTCAACAACAACTGGTTTTGTTTGGTTTTTGGTTTAGATCACACTCCAGAGCTATTAATCTTGAAAAGTCTTTTGATACAGATGGACTTGATTTGAACTTAGGAATGCTGCTTCACTGTTCTGAACCTACAGATAGAGAAACTGAGGCTCAAAACTATAGCTATTAAGTAAAAGGGGCAATGGGCATCTAGGTCTTCTGCCTGCCTCCAAACCCATGCTCTGCTCCCATATTCTGTTACCACAATGCCTGACAGTACCTCTGCTGTGAAAGATATGTCTGTAGTTTTTTTTAAATAATACTTTATTGTGTTTTACCCATACCACCTAGCCACTTGTGACAGGGGTTCAAGAATAAGTGGTGTCTCCCAGTCCTTACAGCCAAGAGCATTGGAGGCCCATAGTCTGGCTGGAACACCCACCCACCTAAGCGCTCTAGGGAACTGGGACGTGCTTTCCTCCCAGACACTCAAGGGCAGTCATCAGACCCCTGCCTTGCTCAATGCATGACCCCTTAATGCATCCAGATATCTGAGACTACGCCAATCACCCATGTCCATCTAGGACTGTAGGTGACAGCCTGCATTACACACTTGGTGACTGACAACTTGGACACCTGAGCTGAATCCATACAAGAAAAGTAAACAGACTCCTGAGCTCCCATACCTAGTACAAACTCTACCACCTAGTGACAGGATGTGAGAGCTTTGGAGGTGCAAATAATCAAACTAGCTCACACAAACAGCCTATTTGGGCAAATCAAAACAAAATAAGCTAGGACACAATAAGCAAACATAAAATAAATAAATACAATAATTTACTGATGGCTTGGAGACAACAGTCAATATCAAATCACATAAAGAGGCAGACCATGAGAGCTTCAGCAAGCACCAAAAACAAAGACTCAAGACACCTTCCAGAAGAAGATAATTTCTTGGAATTACTAGAGGTAGAATTCAAAAGATTAATATACAGAGCTCTTCAAGAGATCAGGAAGGAGATCAGCAAGACACAGAACAAGCCAAGGAATACCCATACGAAGAAACCGAGGAACTTAACAAGGTTACACAAGAGCATAATGACAAACTTAATAGGCTGCAAGAATTCATAGAGACAGCAAACTGAAATTCAAAAGATTAACAATAAAATTTCAGAATTAGACAACTCAATAGAAAGTCATAGGAGCAGAACTGAGGCAATGGAAGTCAGAATTAGTGAGACTGAAGATAAAGTACTTCATACCAACTTACTCGAGGAAAAAAATCAGATAAAAGAATTTAAAAAAATAAAGAAACCCTAAGAATTATGTGAGGCTCTATTAAGAGGAATAACCTACGAGTGATTGGAGTACCAGAGCAGGGGAGGATGACAGAAAATACAGACAGAATTGTTGAACATTTATTGGCAGAAAGCTTCCCTGATACAGTGAAAGATGAGAAGATATCTATCCAAGATGCTCATGGAACCCCACACAAGGTAGATCCCAAAAGAAAGTCACCAAGACATTTTAAAATCAAACTTGCCAAAACCAAAGATAAAGAGGGAATTTTAACAGTGGCCAGGGATAAACGCAAAGTGATCTACAAAGGAGAGTCAATAAGACTAAGCTCGGACTACTCAGCAGAAACCACGCAGGCAGGAAGGCAATGCGATGACATATATAAAGTCTTGAAGGAAAAAAAATGCCAGCAAAGAATGATATAAACCAACAAAAACCAAACCCAGTGCCGTCAAGTCGTTTCCAACTCATAGCGACCCTATACGACAGAGTAGAACTGCCCCATAGAGTTTCCAAGGAGCGCCTGGCAGATTCGAACTGCCGACCCTTTGGTTAGCAGCCTCAGCTCTTAATCACTACGCCACCAGGGTTTCCAAGAATCACATATCCAACAAAAATGTCTCTCAAATATGAAGGAGAAATTAGAACATTTCCAGATAAACAAAAGTTTAGGGAATTTGCAAAAACCAAACCAAAATTACAAGAAAAACTAAAGGGAGTCCTTTGGTTAGAAAATCAATAACATCAGATAACAACCCAAGACTAGAATACAGGACACAGCAACCAGATATACACCCAGAGAGGGAAGTCACAAAAATAAATCGAAACTAAAATGCTGAAAATAGGGAAAGAGAGACATCAATATGTAAAAGATGACAACATTAAAACAAAAAAGAGGGACTAAAAAATGTAGTCATAGACCTTTCATATGGAGAGGAAGTCAAGGCGATATAAAGAGATAAAAGATTGGTTTAAACTTACAAAAACAAAGGTAAAATACTAAAGTAATCACAAAGGAAACTAACAATCCTACACATCAAAATAAAAAAACAAGAAAAACATAAAGGCTCAGCAAATACAAAATCAACAACAGTGAAGAAGATAAAAAGAAAATACGTAAAGAAAAACAACTCAGCACAAAAAATTAAGTGGAACAAAGAAACTGTCAACAACACACGCACACAAAAGACATCAAAATGACAGCACTAAACTCATGCCCATCAATAATTACAATGAATCTAAATGGACTAAACACACCAATAAAGAGACAGACAGTGGCAGAATGAATTAAAAAACAAGATCCGTCTATATGCTGCCTACGAGAGACACACCTTAGACCTAAAGACACAAAGTAAAACTCCAAGGATGGAAAAAAAAAAAAAAACATATCAAGAAAACAACATTCCCAAAACAGCAGGAGTGGCAATATTAATTTCTGACAAAATAGACTTTAAAGTTAAATCCACCACAAAGGATAAGGAAGGATACTATGTAATGATTAAAGGGACAATAAAACAGGAGGATATAACCATATTAAATATTTATGCACCCAATGGCAGGGCTGCAAGTTACATAAAATGAACTGTAACAGCATTGAAAAGTGGGACAGACAGCTCCACAATAATAGTAGGAGACTTCAAAACACCACTTTCAGTGAAGGACAGAACATCCAGAAAGAACCTCAATAAAGACATGGAAGATTTAAATGCCACAATCAACTACCTTGACCTCATAGACATATACAGAACACTCCACCCAACAGCAGCCAAGTATACTTTCTTTTCCAATGCACATGGAACATTCTCTAGAATAGATCACATATTAGGATATAAAATAAGCCTTAATCAAATCCAAAGCATCAAAATATTACAAAGCAACTTTTCTGACCATAAAGCCACAAAAGTAGAAATCAATATCAGAATAAGCAAGGAAAAAAATTTAAACATATGGAAACCGAACAACACCTTGCTGAAAAACAATAGAAGAAATTAAGGATGGAATAAAGAAATTCACAGAATCAAATGAGAATGAAAACACATCCTACCAGAACCTTTGGGACACAGCAAAAGCAGTGCTTGGAGGTCAATTTATAGCAATAAATGCACACATCCAAAAAGAAGAAAGGGACAAAATGAAAACATTAACCCTACAATTTGGAACAAGTAGAAAGAGAGCAGCAAAAGAAGCCCTTGGGCACCAGAAAAAAAGGAAATACTAAAAATTAGAGCAGAATTAAAAAATAAATAAATAAACAAACAAACTAAATAAACCTATAACAAAAGAAGAGATTGAAAAGGTAATAAAAAACTCCCCCCGCCCCAAAAAAAAGCCCTGGCCCTGAAGGCTTCACTGGAGAATTCTACCAAACTTTGAGAGAAAAGTTAACACCACTACTTCTAAAGGTATTTCAGAGCATAGAAAAAGATGGAATACTTCAAAATTCATTCTATGAAGCTAGCATAACCCTGATACAAAAACCAGGTAAAGGCACCACAAAGAAAAAGAAAATTACAGACTTATATCCCTCATGAACTTAGATGCAAAAATCCTCAACAAAATTCTACCAATAGAATTTAACAAAATATCCAAAAAAAAAAAAATTCATCATGACCAAGTGGGATTCATACGCGGTATGCAGGGATGGTTCAACATTAGAAAATCAATGTAATTCATCACATTAATAAAACAAAAGACCAGAACCACATGATTTTGTCAATTGATGCAGAAAAGGCATTTGACAAAGTTCAACACTCATTCATGATAAAAACTCTCAGCAAAATAGGAATAGAAGGGAAATTCCTCAACATAATAAGGGGCATTTATGCAAAGCCAACAGCCAACCCCCCAAAACCAACAGCCAACATCACCCTAAATGGAGAGAGCCTGAAAGCATTCCCCTTGAGATCGGGAAGCAGTCAAGGATGCCCTTTATCACCACTCTTATTCAACATTGTGCTGGAGGTCCTACCCAGAGCAGTTAGGCTAGAAAAAGAAATGAAGAGCATCCGAATTGGTAAGGAAGAAGTAAAAGTATCCCTATTTGCAGACGGTATGATCTTACACACAGAAAACCCCAAAGAATCCACAAGAAAACTAATAGAAGATTTCAACAAAGTATAAGGATACAAGATAAACATACAAAAACCAGTGGGATTCCTCGACACCAACGAAGAGAACTTCGAAAAAGAAATCACCAAATCAATACCATTTATAATAGCCCCCAAGAAGATAAAATACTTAGGCACAAATCTAACCAGAGAACTAAAAGACCTATACAAAGAAAATTATGAGAGAATACTGCAAGAAACCAAAAGAGAACTACATAAATAGAAAAACATACCTTGCTCATGGATACGAAGACTCAACAGTGTGAAAATGTCAGTTCTACTCAAAGCAATCTACAGATGCAAAGCAATCCTGACCCAAATTCCAATGGCATTTTTTAATGAGATGGAGAAGCAAATCACCAACTTCATATGGAAAGGGAAGGGGCCCCAGGTAAGTAAAGCATTACTGAAGAAGAAGAACAAAGTGGGAGGCCTCATACTACCTGATTTTAGAAACTATTACACTGTCATGGTAGTCAAAGCAGCCTGGTACTGGTCCAACAACAGACACAGAGACCCATGGAACAGAATTGAGAATCCAAACATAGATTCATTCACCTGTGAGCAGCTGATATTTGACAAAGGCCCAAAGTCAGTTAAACGGGGAAAAGACAGTCTCTTTAACAAATGGTGCTGGCATAACTAAATATGCATCTGCAAAAAAATGAAACAGGACCATACCTCACACCATGCACAAAACTAACTCAAAACGATTCAAAGACCTAAATATAAAACCTAAAACAGTAAAGATCATGTAAGAAAAAGTAGGGACTACGCTAGGAGCCCTAATATATGGCATAAACAAGAATGCAAAACATTACTAACAACGCACAAACACCAGAAGAGAAACTAGACAACAGGGAGCTCCTAAAAATCAAACACTTATGTTCATCAAAAGACTTCATCAAAAGAGCAAAAAGACAATCGACAGGCTGGGAAAAAAAAATTGGCTATGACATATCCAATCAGGGTCTAAACACTAAAATCTACAAGATACTGCAAAACCTCAAGACAAATAACCCAATTAAAAAATGGGCAAAGGATATGAACAGGCACTTCACCAAAGAAGACATTCAGGTGGCTAACAGATACATGAGGAAATGCTTACAAATCATTAGAGAAATGCAAATCAAAACTACAGTGAGATACCATCTCACCCCAACAAGGCCAGCATTAATCCAAAAAACAGAAAGGAATAAATGTTGGAGAGGTTGGAGAGAGACTGGAACACTTATATGCTGCTGGTGGGAATGTAAAATGGCACAACCACTTTGGAAATTGATTTGGCGCTTCCTTAAAAAGCTAGACATAGAACTACCATACGATTCAGCAATCCCACTCCTTGGAATATATCCTAGAGAACTAAGAGCCTTTACACGAACAGATATATGCACACCCATGTTTACTGCCGCACCGTTTACAATAGGAAAAAGCTGGAAGCAACCAAGGTGTCCATCAATGAATGAATGGATAAATAAATTATGGTATATTCACACAATGGAATACTATGCATCGATAAAGAACAATGATGAATCTGTGAAACAATTCATAACATGGAGGAACCTGGAAGGCATTATGCTGAGTGAAATTAGTCAGATGCAAAAGGACAAATATTGTATAAGACCACTATTACAAGATCTTGAGAAATAGTTTAAACTGAGAAGAATACATTCTTCTGTGGTTATGGGGAAGGGAGGGAGGGTGGGAGACGGTTATTTACTGATTAGATAGTAGATAAGAACTGCTTTAGGTGAAGGGAAGGACAACACTCAATACACAGAAGGTCAGCTCAACTGGACTGGACCGAAAACAAAGAAGTTTCCGGGATAAACTGAATGCTTCGAAGGTCAGCGGAACAAGGGCGGGGGTTTGGGGACTATGGCTTCAGGGGACATCTAAGTCAATTGGCAAAATAAATTCTATTAAGAAAACATTCTGCATGCCACTTTGAAGTGTGGTGTCTGGGGTCTTAAATGCTAACAAGCGGCCATCTAAGATGCATCAATGAGTCTCAATCCACCTGGATCAAAGAAGAATGAAGAACACCAAGGTCACAAGATAATTATAAGCCCAAGAGACAGAAAGGGCCACACGAACTAGAGACTACATCATCCTGAGACCAGAAGAACTAGATGGTGCCCAGCCACAACCTATGACTGCCCTGACAGGGAGCTCAACAGAGAACCCCTGAGGGAGCAGGAGAACAGTGGGATGCAGACCCCAAATTCTCATAAAAAGACCAGACTTAATGGTCTGACTAACACTAGAAGAATCCTGGCAGTCATGGTCCCCAAACCTTCTGTTTGCCCAGGACAGGAACCATTCCTGAAGCCAACTGATCAGACATGGAAGGGACTGGACAATGGGTTGGAGAGAGATGCTGATGAGGAGTGAGCTACTTGCATCAGGTGGACACTTGAGACTATATTGGCATCTCCTGTCTAGAGGGGAGATGGGAGGGTAGAGGGGGTTAGAAACTGGCAAAATGGTCACAAGAGGAGAGACTGGAAGGAGGGAGCAGGCTGACTCATTTGGGGAGAGTAAGTGGGAGTATGTAGTAAGGTGTATATAAGTTTATATGTGAGAGACTGACTTCATTTGTAAACTTTCACTTCATTTGTAAACTTTCAATTAAAGCACAATGAAAATTATTTTAAAAAACCTAGAAATAGAACTACCATCCAGAAAAACCCATATGATCCAGCAATCCCACTCCTTGGAATATATCCTAGAGAAAGAAGAGCCTTTACAGGAACAGACATATGCACACCCATGTTCATCACAGCACTGTTTACAATAGCAAAAAGATGGAAGCAACCAAGGTGCCCATCGACAGATGAATGGATAAATAAATTATGGTATAGTCACACAATGGAGTACTATGCAACAAAAAAGAACAATGATGAATCCACAAAACATCTCATAACATGGATGAATCTGGAAGTTGAGTGAAATTAGTCAGTTGCAAAAGGACAAATATTATATGAGACCACTATTATAAGAACTCAAGAAAAGGTTTAAACACAGAAGAAAACATTCTTTGATGGTTATGAGGGTGGGGAGGAGGGACAGGAGTATTCATTAACTAGATAGTAGACAAGAATTATCTTAGGTCAAGGGAAGGGCAACACACAATACAGGGGAAGCCAGCTTAACTGGACTAAACCAAAAGCTAAGAAGTTTCCTGAATACAACCAAACACTTCAAGGGACAGAGTAGCAGGGGGTGCGGGTCTGGGGACCATATCTTCAGGGGCCATCTAGGTCAGTTGGCATAACAAAGTTTATTAAGAAAATGTTCTGCATCCCACTTTGGTGAGTGGTATCTGGGGTCTTAAAAACTTGTGAGTGACCATCTAAGATGCATCAATTGGTCCCAACCCACCTGGAGCAAAGGAGAATGAAGAACACTGAAGGAAAATATTAGCCCAAAAGACAAAAGGGCTGCATAAACCAGAGACGCCATCAGCCTGAGACAAGAAGAACCTAAATGGTGCCCAGCTACCACCAGTGACTGCCCTGACAGGGAACACAATAGAGAGTCCCTGACGGAGCAGGAGAAAAGTGGGGTGCAGAATTCAAATTCTAGTAAAAAGACCAGACTTAATGGTCTGACTGAGACTGAAGGAACCCGAGAAGACACGGCCCCCGGACTCTCTGTTAACCCCAAGCTAAAATCACTCCCAAAGCCAACTCTTTAAAGATTAGAGTGCAGTATAAGACATAAAATGATGCTCATGAAGAGTGTGCTTCTTAGTTCAAGTAGATACATAAAACTAAATGGGCAGCTCCTGTCCGGAAGCGAGAGGAGAAGGCAGAAAGCGACAAGGAGCTGGTTGAATAGACATGGGAAACCCGAAGTGGAAAGGAGGAGTGTGCTGTCACATTATAGAGAGAGCAACTAGGGTCACATAAAAATGTGCGTATAAATTTTTGTGTGCGAAACTAACTTCAGTTGTAAACTTTTACCTAAAACACAATAAAATAAAAATATTTTGTTGTGTTTTAGGTGAAAGTTTACAAGCAAATTAGGTTTCCATTTAACAAGTTTCATTGAAATTTTTTTGTGACATTGGTTACATTTTTCACAATGTGTTAGCATTCTCATTATTTTCTTTCTATTTGTTCTGTTTCCATTAATCTAGCTTCTCTGTCTCTCTTTATCTTCTCATCTTTGCTTTAGGCTTAATGTTGAGTGACTATCTGGTCTCATATGGTTGATTATTTAAGGGAATATAGTACTTAAGGCGGAAGGGGGGGTGATATTGTTTATTTTATAAGCCACTCTACTATTTGGATGAAAGGTGACCTCTGGGAGTAGCCTCAGTTCCAAGTTCAAAGGGTATTGTAGAGCCATAAGATCTGTTATCTCTCATGTTTGTTAAACTGATCACTAATATGCCTTTAACCACTTAGAAGCAGCTTGATTCCATGTTATTTCCCCCTTTATTTTTGTAAGGGAGAATGTTTTTAAAAGTGGTAGAAAATACTGCTTTAAGAAAGATGATTTCATTCCAATGACCTGTTTTATCGGACATATCGAATATTGCATTGCATTGTTCTCGAGGGTCAAATTTATTATACCCAATTAACATTTTCTTTTAAAAGGTTGGGACTGAAGAATTTTATGCTCTGACTCTCACTCTGGAAATTCAAAACAAAAATATCAGGTTTTAAGAGAATTAAAGATATCATTTGCCTCTCAAATAGAAAATAATTTATTTTTTCACACAAAACCAGTGGCAGAGGGTGATAAAGATGATTGTGTTGGATGTGAAAGTATAGTCAATACCTCTGGGCTAGTAAATCTGTAAAGAGTGCCACAAGCTGTGGGATATTAATATAAATTGGCATGGATGCGTAATTGCTATTAAAACGCTTTCGGGCCCTATTTAAAAGTTGGAGTGTGTGCATCAGCTTTGAATTCACAGTGTGGAGAACCTGAGAGTCTGAGACATTCTCAAATCTCCAAGAGTTGCATATATAATGTCTGGGGTGGGGTGGGGGGCAAAATATATCTTAAAAAATACTCATAAATTCTTACCGGGATTCCCATAGACCCCAAATTCTTCCTGCAATTAAATATAGACAAGGTGAAAATTGTAATTTTCTAACCTCAGCTTACATAAAAAAATAAGAAAATCTGTCTCATGACTAATACTGTTTTACAAAAATCAGTATCATCTGAAAATTTAACCAAGAATGTTAATTACATAAAGTACAAGTATGTGCACTGGGCTTTGTAAAGTCCCCAGAGCCATTTTTTAACCATTTCTTACCTTTACAGAGCTGCACTATTTTTAAATGGAAACTTTTGTGCAGTACTTTGCAACCTGGAAACAATAAATACTTTTAGATGGATTCTTGCGATGTAGTAAACATTGCACAATATCAACCATTCTCTATTTTAACGAAGAGAGCAAACCAATCTGAAAATAGGAGTTTACCAATTTGCAAAATAACAGAAGATGACTTCTGACTATTCCCCAAAGCTGTAAGGAACAATCAGAGGGTGTTACTCACCCTTTAGCAGCTCAAAACCCCCCTGACCTGCTAGAGTTCCCAGGAAACAAGAGGCTATTTGCCTAGCGCTTTTGAACAGTGGGGCTTTCAGCCAGGTAATTAAGAGAGAGCAGGGGAATTGGCACCTGTGAGGAATCAATCAGGCCTACAGGCAGTCAGAAGTCTTTTAAACCCTCGCTCCTGTGTAATTGGCCAAAGCTGTCTGAAGTCAGGGGCAGCAGGTATAAAACTACCAAAAACTCAGGCTACTGTGATGTTTCCTTCACTCACTCACATTTACAGTTTTCTCCTTGCACTTCGTAAGCACTACAAGTGAATATTATATTACCCAATGAGCAGCTTCCTGAAAACGTGTGTGAAATATATAGATTCTTGCCTGCTGAATCTTATTTTAAATGTGCAAGGCAAGTAGACTTTTTAAGGGAACCCTAGGGAAACCTCTAAGAAGAAAATGTCCGTAAAAGAACTATAAATCTAAATCTTCTGACTTGGTGATTCTCAACCTTTTGGGGTCATTGAACCACTCTGAGAATATACAGAAAGTTATGGGCTTTTCTTTCAGAAGAAAATATGCACACATGATATAAGTTTACATAGAATTTTAGTAAGTTCAAAGACCTCTCCCCAAAGGCTCAAATTTTAAAAAGAATCTCAGCTCTAACTCATCACTTCTGAGAGTGTATTGAAGCTGAAGGCAGTAAACACGAAGCAAAAGCAACCTCCCGCTGTATCTATCAGGTTGAAAATAACCTTCAGATCTATTGCTTTGGCCACCAGTTGATTGAGTGGGTCTTTCATTCATTTATTCAACAAATGTTACTGAGCACCTACTATGTGCCGGGGCTTGTTTTAGGTGCTGGGGAGCAATGAACCAGACAGAGACCCACTTCACACAGAGTTTATATATTGAAATGCTATTTGAGATGTCTAGACTGTATGTGGCAAGGTAAAAAAAATAATCTTGAGAGGCATACCAGAATCATTCTGAAGCAGTGACTCTCAGTCCTGGCAGTACATCAGACTCCCCTGGGGAACTTGTAAAACTCTCAGTGCCTCAGTGCCTCAGCGATATTGCTACAATCACCTCCCTTCTCCCTTCTCCTGCCCCACAAATTTTCTGTAGGAAGCAGTACACACAGAAATGCTTGCATTTACGTGCAGCATGTGTGGGTATGGGTGTGGAATTTGAGCACTTAGGAAAGGGGATGAGTTGCATATAGGTATAGATGAGTCTGGCAGTGTGTTGTACTGTGGTGGGTGGCCTGTGTGCTGCTATGATGTTGGAAGCTACGCCACCAGTATTTCAAATACCAGTAGGGTCACCCATGGTGGACAGGTTTCAGCTGAGCTTCCAGACTAAGAAGAAGGACGTGAAGATCTACTTCCAAAAATTAGCCAACAAAAACTCTATGGACTGAGGAGGCGCGGCCAAGATGGCAGACTAGGTGGACGCTACCACGGATCCCTCTTGCAACAAAGACTCGGAAAAACAAGTGAATCGATCACATACATAACAATCTACAAACCCTGAACAACAAACACAGATTTAGAGACGGAGAACAAACAAATACGGGGAGGCAGCGATTATTTTCAGAGCCTGGAGCCAGTGTACCAGTCAGCGGATTTTCTGGAAAAACTAGTTTCCCAGTGATGGCTTGGAGACAGCAGTCCATATCAAACCACATAAAGAAGCAGACCATGACAGCTTCTCCAACCCCCCAAACAAAAGAATCAAAATCTTTCCCAAAGGAAGATGCAATCCTGGAATTATCAGATACAGAATATAAAAAACTAATTTACAGAATGCTTCAAGACATCACAAATGATATAAGGCAAACTGCAGAAAAAGCCAAGGAACACACTGATAAAACTGTTGAAGAACTCAAAAAGATTATTCAAGAACATAGTGGAAAAATTAATAAGTTGCAAGAATCCATAGAGAGACAGCATTCAGAAATCCAAAAGATTAACAATAAAATTACAGAATTTGACAACGCAATAGGAAGTCAGAGGAGCAGACTCGAGCAATTAGAATGCAGACTGGGACATCTGGAGGACCAAGGAATCAACACCAACATAGCTGAAAAAAAATCAGATAAAAGAATTTAAAAAAATGAAGAAACCCTAAGAATCATGTGGGACTCTATCAAGAAGGATAACTTGCATGTGATTGGAGTCCCAGAACAGGGAGGGGGAACAGAAAACACAGAGAAAATAGTTGAAGAACTCCTGACACAAAACTTCCCTGACATCATGAAAGACGAAAGGATATCTATCCAAGATGCTCATCGAACCCCATTTAAGATTGATCCAAAAAGAAAAACACCAAGACATATTATCATCAAACTCGCCAAAACCAAAGATAAACAGAAAATTTTTAAAGCAGCCAGGGAGAAAAGAAAGGTTTCCTTCAAGGGAGAATCAATAAGAATAAGTTCAGACTACTCAGCAGAAACCATGAAGGCAAGAAGGGAATGGGACGACATATACAGAGCACTGAAGGAGAAAAACTGCCAACGAAGGATCATATATCCAGCAAAACTCTCTCTGAAATATGAAGGCGAAATTAAGATATTTACAGATAAACACAAGTTTAGAGAATTGGCAAAAACCAAACCAAAGCTACAAGAAATACTAAAGGATATTGTTTGGTCAGAAAACCAATAATATCAGATACCAGCACAATACAAGGTCACAAAACAGAATGTCCTGATATCAACTCAAATAGGGAAATCACAAAAACAAACAAATTAAGATTAATTAAAAATAATAATAATAATACACATAACAGGGACTCATGGAAGTCAATATGTAAAAGATCACAATAATCAAAAAGAGGGACTAAATACAGGAGGCATTGAACTGCCAGATGGAGAGTGATACAAGGCGATATAGAATGATACAAGTTAGGTTTTCACTTAGAAAAATAGGGGTAAATAATAAGATAACCACAAAAAGGTATAACAACTCCATAACTCAAGATAAAAGCCAAGAAAAACGTAACGACTCAACTAACATAAAGTCAAACACTATGAAAATGAGGATCTCACAATTTACTAAGAAAAACGTCTCAGCACAAAAAAGTATGTGGAAAAATGAAATTGCCAACAACACACGTGAAAAGGCATCAAAATGACAACACTAAAAACTTATTTATCTATAACTACATTGAATGTAAATGGACTAAATGCACCAATAAAGAGACAGAGAGTCACGGACTGGATAAAGAAACACAATCCATCTGTATGCTGCCTACAAGAGACACATCTTAGACTTAGAGACACAAACTAAAACTCAAAGGATGGAAAAAAATATACCAAGCAAACAATAAGCAAAAAAGAAGAGGAGTAGCAATATTAATTTCTGACAAAATAGACTTTAGACTTAAATCCACCACAAAGGATAAAGAAGGACTCTATATAATGATAAAAGGGACAATTGATCAGGAAGACATAACCATATTAAATGTTTATGCACCCAATGACAGGGCTGCAAGATACATAAATCAAATTTTAACAGAATTGAAAAGTGAGATAGACACCTCCAAAATTATAGTAGGAGACTTCAACACACCACTTTCGGAGAAGGACAGGACATCCAGTAAGAAGCTCAATAGAGACACGGAAGACCTACTTACAACAATCAACCAACTTGACCTCATTGACTTATACAGAACTCTCCACCCAACTGCTGCAAATTATACTTTTTTTTTTCTAGCGCACATGGAACATTCTCTGGAATAGACCACATATTAGGTCATAAAACAAACCTTTGCAGAATCCAAAACATCGAAATATTACAAAGCATCTTCTCAGACCACAAGGCAATAAAACTAGAGATCAATAACAGAAAAACTAGGGAAAAGAAATCAAATACTTGGAAAATGAACAATACCCTCCTGAAAAAAGACTGGGTTATAGAAGGTATCAAGGAGGGAATAAGGAAATTCATAAAATGCAACAAGAATGAAAATACTTCCTATCAAAACCTCTGGGACACAGCAAAAGCAGTGCTCAGAGACCAATTTATATCGATAAATGCACACATACAAAAAGAAGAAAGAGCCAAAAGCAGAGAACTGTCCCTACAACTTGAACAAATAGAAAGTGAGCAACAAAAGAACCCATCAGGCACCAGAAGAAAACAAATAATAAAAATTAGAGCTGAACTAAATGAATTAGAGAACAGAAAAACAATTGAAAGAATTAACAAAGCCAAAAGCTGGTTCTTTGAAAAAATTAACAAAATTGATAAACCATTGGCTAGACTGACTAAAGAAATACAGGTAAGGAAACAAATAACCCGAATAAGAAACGAGAAGGACCACATCACAACAGAACCAAATGAAATTAAAAGAATCATTTCAGATTACTACGAAAAATTGTACTCTAACAAATTTGAAAACCTAGAAGAAATGGATGAATTCTTGGAAAAACACTACCCACCTAAACTAACACATTCAGGAGTAGAACAACTAAATAGACCCATAACAAAAAAAAAGAGATTGAAACGGTAATCAAAAAACTTCCAACAAAAAAAAGCCCTAGCCCGGACGGCTTCACTGCAGAGTTCTACCAAACTTTCAGAGAAGAGTTAACACCACTACTACTAAAGGTATTTCAAAGCATAGAACATGACGGAATACTACCCAACTCATTCTATGAAGCTACCATCTCCTTGATACCAAAACCAGGTAAAGACATTACAAAAAAAGAAAATTATAGGCCTAATTAAAAAAAAAAATTTTTTTTTAATCCCTCATGAACATAGATGCAAAAATCCTCAACAAAATTCTAGCCAATAGAATCCAACAACACATCAAAAAAATAATTCACCATGATCAAGTGGGATTTATACCAGGTATGCAAGGCTGGTTTAATATTAGAAAAACCATTAATGTAATCCATCACATAAATAAAACAAAAGATAAAAACCACATGATCTTATCAATTGATGCAAAAAAGGCATTTGACAACGTCCAACACCCATTTATGATAAAAACTCTTACCAAAATAGGAATTGAAGGAAAATTCCTCAACATAATAAAGGGCATCTATACAAAGCCAACAGCCAATATCACTCTAAATGGAGAGAACCTGAAAGCATTTCCCTTGAGAACGGGAACCAGACAAGGATGCCCTTTATCACCGCTCTTGTTCAACATCGTACTAGAAGTCCTAGCCAGGGCAATTAGGCTAGACAAAGAAATAAAGGGTATCCGGATTGGCAAGGAGGAAATAAAGTTATCACTATTTGCAGATGACATGATCTTATACACAGAAAACCCTAAGGAATCCTCCAGAAAACTACTGAAACTAATAGAAGAGTTTGGCAGAGTCTCAGGTTATAAGATAAACATACAAAAATCACTTGGATTCCTCTACATCAACAAAAAGAACACCGAAGAGGAAATCACCAAATCAATACCATTCACAGTAGCCCCCAAGAAGATAAAATACTTAGGAATAAATCTTACCAAAGATGTAAAAGACCTATACAAAGAAAACTACAAAGCTCTACTACAAGAAATTCAAAAGGACATACTTAAGTGGAAAAACATACCTTGCTCATGGATAGGAAGACTTAACATAGTAAAAATGTCTACTCTACCAAAAGCCATCTATACATATAACGCACTTCCGATCCAAATTCCAATGTCATATTTTAAGGGGATAGAGAAACAAATCACCAATTTCATATGGAAGGGAAAGAAGCCCCGGATAAGCAAAGCATTACTGAAAAAGAAGAAGAAAGTGGGAGGCCTCACTCTACCTGATTTTAGAACCTATTATACAGCCACAGTAGTCAAAACAGCCTGGTACTGGTACAACAACAGGCACATAGACCAATGGAACAGAATTGAGAACCCAGATATAAATCCATCCACGTATGAGCAGCTGATATTTGACAAAGGACCAGTGTCAGTCAATTGGGGAAATGATAGTCTTTTTAACAAATGGTGCTGGCATAACTGGATATCCATTTGCAAAAGAATGAAACAGGACCCATACCTCACACCATGCACAAAAACTAACTCCAAGTGGATCAAAGACCTAAACATAAAGACTAAAACGATAAAGATCATGGAAGAAAAAATAGGGACAACCCTAGGAGCCCTAATACAAGGCATAAACAGAATACAAAACATTACCAAAAATGATGAAGAGAAACCCGATAACTGGGAGCTCCTAAAAATCAAACACCTATGCTCATCTAAAGACTTCACCAAAAGAGTAAAAAGACCACCTACAGACTGGGAAAGAATTTTCAGCTATGACATCTCAGACCAGCGCCTGATCTCTAAAATCTACATGATTCTGTCAAAACTCAACCACAAAAAGACAAACAACTCAATCAAGAAGTGGGCAAAGGATATGAACACACATTTCACTAAAGAAGATATTCAGGCAGGCAACAGATACATGAGAAAATGCTCTCGATCATTAGCCATTAGAGAAATGCAAATTAAAACTACGATGAGATTCCATCTCACATCAACAAGGCTGGCATTAATCCAAAAAGCACAAAATAATAAATGTTGGAGAGGCTGCGGAGAGATTGGACCTCTTATACACTGCTGGTGGGAATGTAAAATGGTACAACCACTTTGGAAGTCTATCTGGCGTTATCTTAAACAGTTAGAAATAGAACTACCATACAACCCAGAAATCCCACTCCTCGGAATATACCCTAGAGATACAAGAGCCTTCACACAAACAGATATATGCACACCTATGTTTATTGCAGCTCTGTTTACAATAGCAAAAAGCTGGAAGCAACCAAGGTGTCCATCAACGGATGAATGGGTAAATAAATTGTGGTATATTCACACAATGGAATACTACGCATCGATAAAGAACAGTGACGAATCTGTGAAACATTTCATAACATGGAGGAACCTGGAAGGCATTATGCTGAGCGAAATTAGAGGCAAAAGGACAAATATTGTATAAGACCACTATTATAAGATCTTGAGAAATAGTAAAAACTGAGAAGAACACATACTTTTGTGGTTACGAAAGGGGGAGGGAGGGAGAGAGAGGGTTTTTTTATTGATTAATCAGTAGATAAGAACTGCTTTGGGTGAAGGGAAAGACAACACTCAATACATGGAAGGTCTGCTCAATTGGACTGGACCAAAAGCAAAGAAGTTTCCGGGATAAAATGAATGCTTCAAAGGTCAGTGGAGCAGGGGCGGGGGTCTGGGGAACATGGTTTGAGGGGACTTCTAAGTCAATTGGCAAAATAATTCTATTATGAAAACATTCTGCGTCCCACTTTGAAATGTGGCGTCTGGGGTCTTAAATGCTAACAAGCAGCCATCTAAGATGCATCAATTGGTGTCAACCCACCTGGAGCAAAGGAAAATGAAGAACACCAAGGTCACACGACAACTAGGAGCCCAAGAGACAGAAAGGGCCACATGAACCAGAGACCTACATCATCCTGAGACCAGAAGAAGTAGATGGTGCCCGGCCACAACCGATGACTGCCCTGACAGGGAGCACAACAGAGAACCCCTGAGGGAGCAGGAGATCAGTGGGATGCAGACCCCATATTCTCATAAAAAGACCAAACTTAATGGTCTGACTGAGACTAGAGGAATCCCGGCGGCCATGCTCCCCAGACCTTCTGTCGGCACAGGACAGGAACCATCCCCGAAGACAACTCATCAGACATGAAAGGGACTGGTCAGTGGGTGGGAGAGAGATGCTGATGAAGAGTGAGCTAATTCTATCAGGTGGACACTTGAGAGTGTGTTGGCAGCTCTTGTCTGGAGGGGGGATGGGAGGATAGAGAGAGAGGGAAGCTGGCAAAATTGTCACGAAAGGAGAGACTGAAAGGGCTGACTCAATAGGGGAAGAGCAGCTGGGAGTACGGAGTGAGATGTATGTAAACTTATATGTGACAGACTGATTGGATTTGTAAACGTTCACTTGAAGCTTAATAAAAGTTAATAATAAAAAAAAAAATTCTATGGACTGAAATAGAATAATGTCCGATATAGCGCTGGAAGATGATCTCCCTAGGTTGGAAGGCTCAAAATACACAGTGGTCACAACAGTAGACTGGAGCATACCAATGATTGTGAAGGGAGCAGGGCCAGGCAGTGTTTCATTCTGTTATACGTGGGATCACCATGAGTTGGTGTCCACTCAATGGTAAATAACAACAACAGTAATAAATGTAGAGGTGGGTCAGTACATGCAAGGTGGGGAGATGGTCCATGAACCAGACAATTCAGTGGAAAAGGGAGCTCAGAGCCAGAGGTTACCATGACATACTAAGGCCCCCAGTGGAAAAATGAAGGCTTCCAGAGGCCACTGGACTTTCACAGAGAATGTGTCCTAAAAGTTAGGGAGACCACAACTGGCATCTAGGTTGTACTCACTGTGGAGTGTATCTGTGCTATCTATGATAGGGGAAACCCTGGTGGCTTAGTGGTTAGGAGTTTGGCTGCTAACCTTTTGGTTCGAATCCACCAGGGGCTCCTTGGAAATCCCATGGGGGCAGTTCTACTCTGTACTCTAAGGTTGCTATGAGTCAGAATCAACTCAACGTCAATGGGTTTTTGGTATCTATAAAAGGTGTATTCATAAGGTTTCCACGGGCTAATGCTTTTCAGAAGTAGACTGCCGGGTCCTTCAACAACCTAGGAAGCAACAAAAGAAGATGGAAGAAATACAGAGTCATCATGCCAAAAAGAATTAGTCAATGTTCAACCATTTCAAGAGGTGCCATATGATCAGGAACCGATGGCACCGAAGGAAGGAGTCCAAGCTGCTCTGAAGGCATTGGCGAAAAACAAGGCTCCAGGAATTGATGGAATATCAATTGAGACGTTTCAACAAACAGATACGGCGCTGAAGGAACTCACTCGTCTATGCCAAGAAATACAGAAGGCAGCTTAAGAGATCCATATTTATGCCTATTTCCAAGAAAGGTGATCCAACCGAATGTGAAAATTATAGAACAATATCATTAATATCACACGCAAGCAAAATTTTGCTGAAGATCATTCAAAAACGGCTGCAGCAGTATATTGACAGGGAACTGCCAGAAATTCAGGTTGGTTTCAGAAGAGGATGTGGAACCAGGGATATCATTGCTGTTGTCAAGTGGATCCTAGCTGAAAGCAGAGAATACCAGAAGTTTGTTTACCTGTGTTTTATGGACTACACAAAAGCATTCGACTGTGTGGATCATAACAAATTATGGATAATATTGTGAAGAATGGGAATTCCAGAACACTTAATTGTGCTCATGAGGAACCTTTACATAGATCAAGAGGCAACCATTCAAACAGAACAAGGGGATACTGGTTGGTTTAAACACAGGAAAGGTGTGCTTCAGGGTTGTGTCCTTTCACCATACCTATTCAATCTGTATGCTGAGCAAATAATGGGAGAAGCTGGACTATATGAAGAAGAACAGGGCATCAGGATTGGAGGAAGACTCATTAACAATCTGCGTTATGGAGAAGACAAGACCTTGCTTGCTGAAAGTGAAGAGGACTTGAAGCACTTACTGACGAAGATCAAAGACTACAGCCTTCAGTATGGATTACACCTCAACATAAAGAAAACAAAAATCCTCACAACTGGACCAATGAACAACAGCATGATAAATGGAGAAAAGATTGAAGTTGTCCATGATTTCATTTTACTTGGATCCATAATCAACAGCCACGGAAGCGGCAGTCAAGAAGTCAAACAACGCATTGCATTGGGTAAATCTGCTGTAAAAGGCCTCTTTAAAGTGTTGAAAAGCAAAGATGTCACCCTGAAGACTAAGGTGCGCCTGACCCAAGCCATGGTATTTTCGAGAGCATCATATGCAGGAAGACCGAAGAAGAATTGGCACCTTTGAATTGTGGTGTTGGCGAAGAATATTGACTATACCATGAACTGTCAAAAGAACAAACAAATCTGTCTTGGAGGAAGTACAACCAGAAAGCTCCTTAGAAGCAAGGATGGCGAGACTGCGTCTTACATACTTTGGACATGCTGTCAGGAAGGATCAGTCCCTGGAGAAAGACATCATACTTGGCAGAGTACAGGGTCAGGGGAAAAGAGGAAGACCCTCAATGAGGTGGACTGACACAGTGGCTGCAACAATGAGCTCAAGCACAACAACTGTTGTAAGGATGGCGCAGGACCAGGCAGCGTTTTGTTCTGTTGTGCCTAGGGTCGCTATGAGTCAGAAGCGACTCGATGGCACCTAGCAACAACAACAACATAATAGGTGTGGCTTTATAGTATAGTGTAGTGCTTGTCACTTGCTTTGAATACTGCTGATACCAAAGGAGTAAGTGTCTGCACATTTGAGGCAATCCCCCTAGAAAGTTAACACTCATCTGAAGGGTAAAGTTCTACCAAGTTGATTTTCTTCTCTTCTCTTTTCTTGTTTATTCCTTTCTTCCTTCCTTCCTTTCTTCTTTTTATCTTTCAGCTGTATTAACTGGACTTAAGGAGATAAGCAATACTTCACATACCCAACCTAGTATAATCAACAACAAACCTTGCAACTGGGCAAAAGGGCTGTATTCTGGAAGTGTGTAATAAATAAACCAAAGTCACAGGAGCTCTTTAGCTCTGGGTAGAATCCGTGCTGGGAAGTGATGTTTTCACCTAGGTACGAGTATGACTCAAAAAGGAAACAGCTCATTCACGGGCCACCCTGAGTGGAAATTAGTTTTCTATGCTTTCTGTAGTTCTAAGTTTGGTTTGAGAAATTACTCACAGGCTTCAAGAATAAAAATACAACTATAAAATGATTTATATGATGAAAGAAATGGTAGGACTTTGTGGGCCTTGCTTACTACTGCATACCTTTTAGAAACTTTTGGCTTTTTAAATCATGGTGACCCCATGTGTGTCAGAGTAGAGCTGGGCTCCAGAGGGTTTTTAATGGCTGATTTTTCAGAAGTAGATCACCAGTCCTTTCTTCCAGGGTGCCTCCAATCATTCAGCTAGTAGCCAAGCGTGTTAACAGTTTGTACCACTCAGGGACTCCAAATGACTTTAAAGAGCTTTAAAAAATATGGTCCCTTGTTAAAAGCCAAGGACATAACAAAGTTATTATTTAAAAAAAAAAACCTAATTGATATTCTCCACAAGACGTGAGGAGAATGTCTTCGGTAAACTAGATCAAACATTAGGAAAAGGGAAATTTAGAATAAGGAAAAGATGAAAATCACAACTGCCAAATGAAATACTACAATAGAGACATAAACATCTGACTCACTCTGGAAAAACATATAATTAAGTGCTTAGGCACTGGGACTCTGGGGTTGATACTAACCATCTGTGTGACCTTGTGCAAGTTACTTAACTTCTCTGAGCCTCAGTTATCAGATCTGACAAAATAGAGGTAATGATTGAACCTCATTCACAGGGTGGTTGGGAGGATTAAATGAGATAATGCACACAGAGCATTTAACATATAGTCGATATGTAATAAATGTTAGCTCTTATCACTAAAGACTATTGAATAGCCAAAAGTCAGAGAAACTTAAGTTCTTACAAACCACAAAGGAAAGGGATAAAGAGATTTTTTTAAAGCACGTAATATTACCTGATAAATATCGAAGACATATTCCAGAGATCCAACCAACAGATATTTGGTATCCTTGAAAAAGAGAATAAAATAGAACAGAGTGAATAATCAAAAATGTAATAGAAAAATTTCCAACTCTGAAGGAAGATATTTTTCTAAAAATGGAAAGGCTCAAAATGTTCTAAGCAAAACAGAATTCATTCATCTTAGTATATCATTTTTCCTTGTGGAATTTCTAGTTTTTGATTATAAAGAAAGAATCCTGTGAATATCCACTAAAACAATACAAAAGAATAATAATAAAGAGGAAAGCTAGCCCACAAAAGACCCAGACTTAGGACAACTCTAGTCTCCTCCGCAACACTAAACCCCTGAGAGTAAAATAAGTAAAATCAGTGGCATTTTCACTCAAAGTTGTTGTCCATGTGTGAATACATTTGTTAGCATGCAATCACTCAGGAACTATGCCAACCTGGTATTTTTCATGAATAAAACATTTGAAGGCCTTTCCAAATGAAACTACTTGAAAATGTGCTCTAGAAAGAAGAGAGAGAAAAAAAAAATTTCAAGACAATTAAAATTCAAGAAAGAGGACTGATGCCTGGAAAGAACAGGCTGGCATATAAATATATACCCTAAATAATTATAAATACATATTCTAAATAATTGGTTTTAGTGTAATTACTAAATTAATTACATATTTCCTCATAGCAAGAAAATTATATTGTAAAAAACAAATAAGAATATAAATAAATTTGAAAAACAGATTCCACAACCCCAAATTTTATCTGCAAACATTTAGACAGAAAGGTTAAGAGAAAAACAAATGTTATACATTCAACATTCCCATAAAGGGAGTAGAGACTAAAGGAGTTATTTCAGGCAAAAAAGTAACATCACTCGTAATAGTGAAACTGTAGAGTTGAAACCATCACAAACAGGAAGAAGGCAAATATACTATTTTCATTACTATTCAACATTAACTTTACTTGAAAGTTCTAGCCAACCTATTCAAACAAATGTAAAAGTACCAGCAGAAAGGAGGGAAATGTATCATTATTTGCAAATGGTGCGATTATAGAGCTAGAAATCCAAAAACCTTGCCTGAAAAGCTACCAGAAATAAGAGTTTTCAAGCGGGCATAGAGTTAAAAACTTAAAAATTAATAGTGTCTCTGTGTATAAACGATAGCCAACTTATAGATAATAAACCCAAACCAAATTCATTGCTGTTGAGTCGATTCTGACTCGTAGCGACCCTACAGGACAGAGTAGAACTGCCCCACAGGGTTTCCAAGGTATAGCTGGTGGATTCGAACTGCCAACCTTTTGATTAGCAGCCAAATGCTTGACTGCTGTGCCATGGGGGGTGGGGGAGGATATATCATTCATAATAGTAATTTAAAAAATAAACCAACTAGGAATGATCTTAACAAGTGTGGTATCTATGTGAAGAAAATTATAAACTTCACTGTCATTTTTTTTAAAAAAACCTACATAAAATGGAGAGTCAACTCATGTTTTTAGACAGGAATATAAGTATCATTAATTGGCTCATAAATACATTGTAGATTTCATATAAACTCAATCAAAATATCTAAATAACTTCTTTAGATATTAAAAGATAATTCTAAAGCTAAAATGGAAAGATAATTTGACAGAAATGACTAAGATTTTTCTTTTTATAATTAGGCAATAATGAGGAGAGATTTATCTTTCCAGATATTAAACCACAGAATAAGAGATCCATAAAGCAATACAGAAGTGGCATAAGAATTGACAGATAGTTTTATGGAACAGATTATATAGCCCAGAAACACACCTTAATATTTACATTAACTTACTACATGATAAAAGAAGCATCATAAATTAACATAAAAGGATGCAATTATTTTTAATAATGGTAATGGGATCTTCAGTTATTGGCATGGAGATGAGTGAAGCAAGGATATATTTAGAACATCATCTCACAATATATACAATTACAAAAACCAAAAACCAAACCCTTTGCTGAGTCAATTCCGACTCATAGCGACCCTACAGGACAGAATAGAACTGCCCCATAGAGTTTCCAAGGAGCACCGGGTGGATTCAAACTGCCAACCTCTTGGTTAGCAGCCGTAACATTTAACTACTGCACCACTAAGGCTCCATTTGAATAATAGTCTTGTTGTCTGCTCTTCGTGGTCAAAAACCAAAACCAAACCCAGTGCCATTGAGTTGATTCCGACTCATAGTGACCCTGCAGGACAGAGTAGAACTGCCCCATAGAGTTTCCAAGGAGCGCCTGGTGGATCTGAACTGCTGACCTTTTGGTTAGCAGCCATAGCACTTAACCACTACGTCACCAGGGTTTCCATACAAATACAAGAAGGAGTCAAATGTGAAATATTTAAAAATCATATTTTTTTAGAAAAATTGGTAAATATTTCTCTTATGTTTGGGAGGACTTTCTAAGCTTAGATACAATGAAAGAAATTGCAAAATGAAGAAACAAGAAATTTAAAAATGGATAGATTTACAATATCTGAATATTAAAAAAGACCAAAATCCAAAGGCAAAACTGAAAACTAGTGACAAATCTGTCTCATACATGACAAATGGTTAATATTTCAATCTGTAACATATTTATATGATAAATTAATGCAACCATTATATTTATGAATAAATTCTCATCCCATAGGAAAATTTTTTTGTTGTAATTCCATGTGCTGAATGCAAATTTACATATATAGTTTGATATCAACTATGTGAAAAATGCAGATATAAAGACTGCATATACATTAGGCATTAGGCAAATCTGCTGCAAAAGACCTCTTTAAAGTGTTAAGAAGCAAAGATGTCACCTTGAGGACTAAGGTGTGCCTGACTCGAGCCATGATATTTTCAATTATCTCATATGCAAGTGAAAGCTGGGCAATGAGTAAGGAAGACCAAAGAATAGTTGACGTCTTTGAATTATGGTGTTGGCAAAGAATGCTGAATATACCATGGACTGCCAGAAGAATGAGCAAATCCGTCTTGGAATAAGTATAGCGAGGATGGTGAGACTTCGTATTGCTTATTTTGCACATGTTATCAGGAGGGTCCAGTCCCTGGAGAAGGACATCATGTTTGGTAAAGTAGAGGGTCAGCAAATAAGAGGAACAGGGAAGATCCTCAACGAGATAGATTGGCACAATGGCTGCAACGGTGAGCTCAAACATAGCAACAATTGTGAGGATGGTACACAAAGGGTCACTATGAGTCAGAACCAACTTGACAGCACCTAACAACAACAACAACAACATACATATACCAAATATTCCTCAGCAATGGGGTCATGAGTAAATTTATTTTTAAAATATTTCTCTGTACTAGCAAAATTTTCCGTAATGAGTATATTATTTTATAAATTGCAAATCATTAAAGGTAAATATATATACATACATTTACATACATCTACAAACTATACTCAAATAACTCAATGGATAAATGGACAAAGAAAATGAACAGACAATTCACAAATGAGGGTATGCAAATATGTACCACAATAAGGGAAAATATTCACACTACCCAGTAATTGAATAAACAAAGCAATGACACAGAATTTTACCACCCACAAATTAGTACTGGTTTAAAAAGATGATATTTGATGCTGGTAACGGTGAGGTGAAACATATTTTCCCACACACTGCTACTAGGAATGTGTATTAGTACAACTGTTTTGGTAATACATATCAAGAAACCTAAAACTTTATCCCCTTTAGCTATACAAATCCATTTCTGGTAATCTCTCCTGTGGTAGACAGAATAGTCTCCCAAAGACGTCCATGCCCTAATCCCTGGAACCTGTTAATGTCATCTTACATGGCAAAGAAAAATTTTGCAGGGGTAATTAAGGTTATCATAGGGTCGGACCCAACTCATGACAACCCCATGTGCAACAGAATGAAACACTGCCCAGTCCTGCACCATTTTCATGATTGTTGGTATGTTTGAGTCCATTGTTTCAGTCATTGAGTCAGTCTATCTCACTGAGGGTTTCCCTAGCCTTTGCTGGCCCTCCACTTTACCGTACATCATGTTCTTCTCCAGCTTTCAGTCTCTCCTGATGACATATCCAAAGTAAGGAGTCAAAATCTCAGACCATATCCTGAGCTCTGGAGGGTTTTCACTGGCTACTTTTTGGAAGTAGATCACCAGACCCTTCTTCCTAGTTAGTCTGGATGAAATCTGTCCACCTAGGTGACCCTGCTGGTATTTGACAAGCTGGTAGCATAGCTTCCACCAGAATCACAGCAACACACAAAACCACCCCAGTACAATACATTGACAGACAGGTTAAAACGAAAAAACCAACCCAGTGCCGTTGAGTTGATTCTAACTCATAGCAACCCTATAGGACAGAGTAGAACTGCCCCGTAGAGTTTCCAAGGAGCGCCTGGTGGATTCAAACTGCCCACGCTTTGGTTAGCAGCTGTAGCACCTAACCACTATACAACCAGTGTTTCCGACAGACAGGTTATAGACCTTAAAATAGAAGTAGTAGCCTAGATTGACTCTGTGTATTCCTTCCATCTTCTTTTGATGCTTCCTGTATCATTTAATATTTTCCCTGTAGAATCCTTCAATATTGCAACTCAAGGCTTGAATTTTTTCTTCAGTTCTTTCAGCTTGAGAAACACTGATTGTGTTCTTCCCTTTCGGTTTTCTATTACCAGGTCATTGCATATGGCATTATAATACTTTGTCTTCTCAAGCTGCCCTTCAAAATCTTCTGTTCAGCTCTTTTGCTTCATCATTTCTTCCTTTTGCTTTAGCTACTCGACATTCAAGAGCAAGTTTCAGAGTCTCTTCTGACATCCATTTTGGTCTTTTCTTTCTTTCCTCTCTTTTTAATGAAATCTTGCTTTCTTCATGTATGATGTCCTTGATGTCATTCCACAACTCGTCTGATCTTTGGTCAATGCATAAAATCTATCCTTGAGATGGTCCCTAAATCCAGGTGGGATATACTCAAGGTCATATTTTGGCTCTTGTGGACTTGTTCTGATTTTCTTCAGTTTCAACTTGAACTTATATATGAGCAATTGATGGTCTGTTATGCAGTCAGCCCCTGGCCTTGTTCTGACTGATGGTATTGAGCTTCTCCATCTTCTCTTTCCACAGATGTCATCAATTTGATTCCTGTGTATTCCATCTGGTGAAGTCCATGTGTATAGTCACCATTTATGACAATGAAGAAGTCGTTGGTCTTGCAAAATTCTATCATGCAATCTCTGACATCATTTATATCACCAAGGCCATATTTTCCAACTACCGATCCTTCTTCTTTGTTTCCAACTTATGCATTCCAATCATCAGTAATTATCAATGCATCCTGACTGCATGTTCGATCAATTTCAGACTGCAGAAGTTGGTAAAAATCTTTAATTTCTTCCTCTTGGTTGGTACATAAATTTGAAAAATAGTCATATTAACTGGTCTTCCTTGTTGTTGTTATTGTTAGGTGCTGTCAAGTCAACTCTGACTCATAGTGACCCTATATACAACAAAACAAAACACTGCCTGGCCCTGCACCATCCTCACAATCATTGTTATGCTTCAGCCCATTGTTGCAGCCACTGGGTCAATTCATCTCATTGAGGGTCTTCCTCTTCTTCGTTGACCCCCTGCTTTACAAAGCATGATGGTGTGTTGCTGTGATGCTGGAAGCTATGCCACTCATATTCAAATACCAGCAGGGTCACCCATGGCAGACAGGTTTCAGCTGAGCTTCTAGACTAAGACAGACAAGGAAGAAGAACTTGGCAGTCTAGTTCTTAAAGATTTAGCCAGTGAAATCCTTATGAATAACAGTGGAACATTGATATACTGTCGGAAGATGAGCCCTCTCAGGTTAGAAAGCACTCAGAGGATGGCTGGGGAAGCGCTGCCTCCTCAAAGTAGAATCAACCTTAATGACATGGATGGAGTAAAGCTTTCAGGACCTTCATTTGCTGATGTGGCATGACTCAAAAGGAGAAGAAACAGCTGTAAGCATCCACTAATAATCCAAACATGGAATGTAGGAAGTGTGAAACTAAGAAAATTGGAAGTCATCAAAAATGAAATGGAACACATAAACATCTATATCCTAGGCATTAGTGAGCTGAAATGGACTGGTATTGGTCATTTTGAATTGGACAATCATATAGTCTACTATGCTGGGAATGACAACTTGAAGAGGAATGGTGTTGCATCCATCATCAAAAAGAACGTTTCAAGATCTATCCTGAAGTACAGTACATGGTATTTTCAATTGCATCATATGCATGTGAAAGCTGGACAATGAATAAGGAAGACTGAGGAATTGATGCCTTTGAATTGTGGTGTTGGAGAAGAATATTGAATACACCATGGACTGCCAAAAGAATGAACAAATCTGTCTTGGAAAAAGTGGAACCAGAATACAACTTGGAAGCAAGGATGGTGAGACTACATCTCACATACTTTGGACATGTTGTCAGGAGGGATCAATCCGTGGAGAAGGACTCATGTTTGGTCAGCAAAAAAGAGAAAGACCCTCAACAAGATGGATTGACACAGTGGCTGCAACAATGGGCTTAGACGTAACAACAATTGTGAGGATGGCACAGGACCAGGCAGTGTTTCATTCTGTTGTATACAGGTCGCCATGTGTCAGAATGGACAACAACAGCCTAGATTATTTAGCAGGGCCCAATTTAATTACTTAAACCCTTAAAAGCAGATAACTTTCTGCAACTGGCAGCAGTAGAGATGAAGTTAGAGAGATTCTAAGTGTGAGGATGACTTGACCCACCTTGGTGGCGGATGGAGGAAGGGAATGTGGGTGACCTCCGGAAGCTGAGAACAATTCCTGGCCAACAGCCAACAAGGAAAAGGGGAATCTCAGTTCTACAACCATGAGGAACTCAATTTTGCCAACAGCCTCAAAGAGTTTGCAAGCAGATTCTTCCCCAGAGCCTCCAGTAAGAAACACAATTCTGCTGACACCTCGACTTAAAATTGCTTTAAGCCACTAAGTTTATGGTAATTTTTCATGGCAGCAATAGAAAACGAATAACTAATAGGATTACTTTTCATTTGATCACTAATTTGCTATATGACTTTCAGCAAAGCAATTTTCCTGCCTGACTTCCATTTCCCTACCTATAAAAAAAATGTACTGGGTTACTCAGCCCCACCTCTAATATTAGTGATATTAGTGCAGCCTGGGGCAAGGGTAAAGATCAAGGCTACATCCGATATGCCTAAATATTTAAAATTTATAAGTCAACATATCATAAAACACGTTCTATCCTTCCACCTTGACAAACATACATTCACAAAAACAAAAATGAAATACATGTGTAAACTATATTTTTTATATGACTGAAAGCAAAATATCAAAGGGGACTAGTCTATTGCACTTGTCTAGGTTTTCTCTTGATATGTTGGGAATTTTAGGTTGAATAATAATTTACACACACATAACTCATAAAGTATTATTTATTTCATATCATTTATTTTCCTTCCATTTATTTCAGCAAAATCACAAATTATGCTGTAATATAAACCAAAACCAAACCCATTGCCATCAAGTCAATTCTGACTCATAGCAACCCTATAGGATAAAGTAGAACTGCTCCGCGGGTTTACAAGAAACACCTTGTGGATTCGAACTGCCGACTTTTGATTAGCAGTTGAAGTCTTAACCACTAAACCACCAATGTTTACATGCTGTAATATAGTCATCACACTATTTGTGTTCTATTGACAGTACTGTCAAATTGAACAACTGTTTTCATTTTTTTGTTTCTTATATATTTTTTAATTCATTTCAATTTGGAGAAACTTCATACTGCTAAGGCAGTAGCACCTGGAATTATCAATTAAATTATTAAAACAATACTTTAGTTTGGAAATGAATCATGAATTTTACCTATGACATCTAAATATTTAATGGTGTTAAAATTTGCACATGATGAATTATCATTATCACAGAAAAACATCAGACATTTAAATTTCATCCTATAAACTACTCTTGCTTATAATGTGATTTTTACCAAATTGACACATTATCTAGATCCAATTATTATTTCTAAAGTTCTTTCAAATTCTTCAATGCTGGTATATTTTAAAATAAACCAAAAGGAGCAATACGTTTTTCAATCGATTCAGTTCTCTCTTCAGGTGAAACTAATATTTAATATACAATGGACAAAAATAATATTTTCATAAAATAATATGGGTATTACTGTTACCTGAAACTTCTTCACAGTCATACAAACATTTTCATTTCCTTGTTTTAATTTTGTTGTATTACATTGCAATGCTGCTTTTGTGGTATATTTCCCATACAGTCTCTTCAAATTTTTAAAGAAAAGCTTTTTCTAAAATTTTTATAATATTTTCAATCCTTCAAAAATGTTTTTTTAATATACTGAGTAATTTTTCATACCAAATAACCAAAGAGCACAAATTCAAAGTAATTTCATTTTCTAAGAAAAATACATTTTTTTCTTTGAGAATCTGTTCTATGTTTTAATGTACCTTGTACCATATTTAAATTAAATTTAATGTTTTAATGGTGGTTAGTCAGCATTCTTACTGTATCTTTCAATGGTTTTAAGAACCAATCTTATATGTACTTCATCAAGATATTCCATTTGAGGGAGATCCATAAAACATGATATATGATTTTTTAATTGTTCCAAAAAATGTCATTGCTATCAGCACATTTGAGGCCACATTTCCAAAGAGCAAAATCAAAATATGTGCCATACATGGCCCAAAGAATGCTTGCGGATTTTTGACCAAAATTCTATCTTGCAAACCTTTTTCTTTGCCAAAATTGCTAGAATAGTTTACATACACTTGCCCTCAAAAATCTCTTAAATTTAAATTAAGCTGATTCATTTTTTTTAAAGAAATTCATATGTCTTCTTACATATTCTTATTAAAACAAAACTACTTTCAATTTAAGCAATAAGTTCACATCTATCTCGTGGCCAATGTAAAGAATAAGTATCATGTTTCATAAAGTTGATATCTAGACCTACATGAGTACAAATTTATGAATTGTTGCATATTGAAAAAAATGTCGCTCTGCTGCCAAGTACAACTGTTGCAAATACCATATTAATTTGTGAGTACACCCTTGGAATGCAAGGAGAAGCAAACGAAATGGATGTTTCCCACTGTTGAAAAACAATACTTTATCATGAAAGAATTATTGCAATTGTGCTCTTTGAAAGGTAGGACTTGAGAAGTTAATTAATTTGCCTTTTCTCACCTAAGCACTTTCACAGCTCAAATCTTCTGATCACTATGAAGCAGAATCTGTCTCCATTTCTGTCAGTGGCATAATTACCACACTTTCCTGCCATTTAAACATAGTGGCTTTTTACATTTCCCTGGAGCTTGAACAGTGCTGGTGATATGTGTGGTGCCCAGCTGTCCATGTCTAGTGTACTGGGTCCTGTAATAGCTCCCAACCAAGGATATGAATTGCAACACTCTGGGAACATTATGATAATGTGCCTAATCTGTGCTTTAAGAATGCTATAGGGAATTAATTTTTAAACAAAGTTCTCACAACTGGACTAATAAAAAAATCATGATAAATGAAGAAAAATAGAAGTTGTCAATTATTTCATTCTACTTGGATCAACAGCCAATGTCCATGGAAGCAGTGGTCAAGAAATCAAAGGACCTATTGCACTGGCAAATCTGCTGTAAAAGACCTCTTTAAAGTGTTAAAGAGCAAAGATGTCACTTTGATGACTAAGGCACCCCTGACCCAAGCCATGGTCTTCTGACTCACCTCATATGTATGTGAAAGCTGGGCAATGAAAAAGGAAGACAGAAGAAGAATCAATACATTCAAATTAAGGTGTTGGCGAAGAATATTGAGTATACCATGGACTGCCAGAAGAACAAACAAATCAGTCTTAGAGGAAAGACAACCAAAATGCTCCTTAGAAGCAAGGGTGGCGAGACTTTGGCTCATGTGCTTTGAACATGTCATCAGGAAAGACCAGTTGCTAGAAAAGGACACCACGTTTGGTAGACGGTCAGTGAAAATGAGTGAAACCCTCCATGAGATGTATTGACATGGTGGCCAAGACGGTGGACTCAAACTTACCAATGATCATGAAGATGGCACAAGAATGGGCAACATTTCATTCCATTATACATAAGTTCACCATTAGTCAGAGCCAACTGGACGGCAACTAACAACAACAACATAATGAGTCAATTTTTATTATTATATAGTATATAAAATACTTCTGTAAAACATTAACCCCCCTGCCCCATATTTGAATTATACTCAAATAGAATTTAAAAACTTGATGAAACATTAGAAATCACTTAATTCATCTTCTTCATTTCTCCTATTAGAAAACTACAGACCAGGGAAAGAAAGTGGCTTGCCCAAGGCCTCAAACTCAAAAGCAGCAGAAAGGACTAGACTCTTAGTCACCTGACTTCTAGGCTCATTATCAATTTATATTGATCACTGATATACTAAACTGATGAAAGAAAGTGGAACACTTACGAAAATGTAAGCTTTTCTACCCAATTACTAGTACACCCCCACATGCCTGTCAGTTTGTTGTACTGTGAGGGCTTCCTTCATTTGCTGATGGGGCACTAATTAAAATGAGAACAGCTACAAGCATCCCTTAATAATCAGAATGTGGAATGTACAAAGTATGAATCTAGGAACACTGGCAATCTTCAAAAATGAAATGGACACATACAGAGGGGAAACAGTAAGATTAAGCTCTGATTACTTGGCAGAAGCCATGCAGGCAAGAAGGCAACAGGATGACATATATAAAAACTTGAAAGAAAAAAACAGTCAACCAAAAATAATATATCCTGCAAAACTAATGCAAATATGATGGTGAAATTATGACTTTTCCAGATAAACAGAAATTAAGGGAATATATAAAAAAATTTCAAGGTAACCACAAAGAGAGTTAACAAACCTACTCACCAAAATAAAGAAGAAAAACATAAAGTCCAGTAACACAAAATATACAAAAACAAAAGGAACGAAAAAAAGTCCACAAACAAAAGGAATTCAGCACAGCAGAGTAAAAGAAACAAAGCAAACATCAGCATCACAAAAAAAAAGGACTATAAAATGACAGCAATAAACTCATACCTATCAATAATTACACTGAATGTAAATGGCCTAAATGCACCCACAAAGAGACAGAGTGATAGAATGGATTAAAAAAAAAAATAGTATCCACCACTATGCGCACCAATTCATCAATTCTTCCTTTTACTTCAATTGGTGAAGTAAAAGAACTGAGCAGAAGATTTCAAAGGGCCACTTGAGAAAACAAAGTATTATAATAACATATGCAAACAGCTGGAGATGGAAAATCAAAAGGGAAGAACACGCTCAGCGTTTCTCAAGCTGAAAGAACTAAAGAAAAAATTCAAGCCTCGAGTTGCAATAGTGAAGGATTCCGTGGGGAAAATATTAAACGACGCAGGAAGCATCAAAACAAGATGGAATGAATACACAAAGTCATTATACCAAAAAGAATTAGTCGATATTCAACCATTTCAAGAGGTGGCATATGATCAGGAACCGATGGTACTGAAGGAAGAAGTCCAAGCTGCTCTGAAGGCATTGGCAAAAACCAAGGCTCCAGGAATTGATGGAATATCAATTGAGATGTTTCAACAAACAGATGCAGCACTGGAGGTGTTCACTCGTCTATGCCAAGAAATATGGAAGACAGCTTCGTTGCCAACCAACTAGAAGAGATCCATATTTATGCCTATTCCCAAGAAAGGTGATCCAACCAAATGTGGAAATTATAGAACAATATCATTAACATCACACGCAAGCAAAATTTTGCTGAAGATCATTCAAAAATGACTGCAGCAGTATATTCACAGGGAACTGCCAGAAATTCAGGTTGGTTTCAGAAGAGGACGTGGAGCCAGGGATATCATTGCTGATGTCAGATGGATCCTGGCTGAAAGCAAAGAATACCAGAAGGATGTTTACTTGTGTTTTATTGACTATGCAAAGGCATTAGACTGTGTGGATCATAACAAACTATGGATAACATTGCAAAGAATGGGAATTCCAGAACACTTAATTGTGCTCATCAGGAACATTTACATAGATCAAGAGGCAGTTGATTGGACAGAACAAGGGGATACTCAGTGGTTTAAAGGCAGGAAAGGATGTATCAGGGTTGTATTCTCTCACCATACCTATTTAATATGTATGATGAACAAATAATACGAGAAGCTGGACTATATGAAGAAGAACGGAGCATCAGGACTTGAGGAGGACTCATTAACAACCTGCGTTATGCAGAAGACAAGACCTTGCTTGCTGAAAGTGAAGAGGACTTGAAGCACTTACTAATGAAGATCAAAGACCACAGCCTTCAGTATGGATTACACCTCAACATAAAGAAAACAAAAATTCTCACAACTGGACCAATGAGCAACATCATGATAAACAGAGAAAAGATTGAAGTTGTCAAGGATTTCATTTTACTTGGATCCATAATCAACAGCCATGGAAGCAGCAGACAAGAAATTAAAAGACTCATTGCATTGGGCAAATCTGCTGCAAAGGACCCCTTCAAAGTGTTGAAGAGCAAAGATGTCACCCTGAAGACTAAGGTGCACCTGACCCAATCACATCATATGCATGTGAAAGCTGGACAATGAATAAGGAAGACCGAAGAAGAGTTGATGCTTTTGAATTGTGGCACTGGCGAAAAATATTGAATATACCATGGACTGCCAAAAGAACAAACAAATCTGTCTTGGAAGAAGTGCGGCCAGGATGGTCCTTAGAGGCGAGGATGGCGAGACTGTGTCTTACATTCTTTGGACATGTTGTCAGGAGGGATCAGTACCTGGAGAAGGACATCATGCTTGGCAGAGTACAGGGTCAGCAGAAAGGAGGAAGACCCTCAACGAGGTGGATTGACACAGTGGCTGCAGCAATGAGCTCATGCATAACAACGATTGTAAGGATGGCACAGGACCAGGCAGTGTTTTGTTCTGTTGTGCATAGGGCCGCGATGAGTCGGAACCGACTCGACGGCACCTAACAACAACATCAATATGCTGTCTACAAGAGACACACCTTAGGGGAGAGCAAGTGGGAGTATGGAGTAAGGTGTATATAAACTTATATGTGACAGTCTGACTTGATTTGTAAACGTTCACTTGAAGCTCAATAAAAGTTAAAAAGAAAAAAAAGAGAGACACACCTTAGAAACAAACGTGTAAATTCATTAAAAATCAAAGGATGGAAAAAAAAAAAAACACCAAGCAAACAGCTACCAAATAAGAACAGGAGTGGCAATACTAATCTCAGATAAAATAGATTTTAAAACAAAATCCATCATAAAAGACAAAGAAGGACACTACATAATGATTAAGGAGATGATCCATCATGAAGACGTAACCATAATAAACATCCACAGACACAATGACAGGGCTCCAAAATACATAAAACAAACTCTATCTATCGGCACTGCAAAGACAAATTGTCACTGTCACAATAATAGCTAGAGACTTCAACACACCACTCTCTGTGAAGGACAGAATATCTAGAAAGAAACTCAACAAAGATAGAGAAGAGCTAAAAGCCACAATCAGCCAACTTGACCTGAGAGACATATATAGAATACTCCACCCAATATCTGCAAAGTACGCATCCTTTTCCAATGCACATGGAACATTTTCCAAAATAGACCGTATCTTAGGCCACAGAGCAACCTTTAAAAAAATCCAAAACATTGAGTTAATACAAAGTATCTTCTCTGACCTTTCTCAAGGTAGAAATTAACAACAGGAAGAGCAAGGAAAAAAAAAATCGATTACATGGAAACTGAATAACACCCTGCTTAAAAACCACTGGGTAATAGAAGAAATCAGAGATGGAATCAAAAATTTCCTAGAATCAAATGAGAATGAAAACACATCATACCAAAACCTTTGTGACACGCAAAGGCAGTTGTCATAGGTCAATTTATAGCAATAGATGCACACATCAAAAAAAGAAGAAAGGGATGTAATCAAAATATTGGCTACACAACTCATACAACTAGAAAGAGAACAGCAAAAAAAGCCCACGGCAACCAGAAAAAGGAGATAATAAAGACCAGAACAGAAATAAATGAAATAAAGAATAGAAAAACAATAGAAAGAATCAACAAAACCAAGAGTTGGTTCATTGAAAGGATCAATAAAATCGACAAACAACTGGCCAAACTGACTAAATAAAAACAGGAGAGGATGCAAATAAGCCTAATAAGAAATGAAATGGGAGACAGTAGAAATACTACACAATCCAGCAATCCCACTCCTAGGAGAAATAAGAGTTGTCACATGAATAGACATATGTACACCCATGTTCACTGAAGCACTGGGCATAATAGCAAAAAGATGCAAACAACCTAGATGCCCATCAACAGATGAATGGATAATTAAACTGGTACGTACACACAATGGAGTATTACTCAACGCCAAAGAACAATGAAGAATCTGTGAAGCATCTCATAACATGGATGAGTCTAGAGGGCATTATGCTGAGTGAAATAAGACAATCACAAAAGGACAAATATTGTATGAGACCACTACTATAAAAACTCATGGAAAGGTTTACACACAAAAACAATCTTTGATGGTTACAAGGGAGGGAAGGGGTGGGCATGTAAGACCACTAAATAGACAATAGATAAACTGGTAACTTTTAGTGAAGGGTAAGACAGTATACAATACTGCAGAAGCCAGCACAACTTGTACAATGCAAGGTCATGGAAGCTCCATAGACGTATCCAAACTCTCTGAGGGACTGAATTGCTGCGCTGAGGACTGTGGGGACCATAGTCTTGGGGAACATCTAGCTTAATTGGCATAAAATAAATAAAATGTTCTACATTCTACCTTGATGAGTAGCATCTGGGGCCTTAAAAGCCTGTAAGCAGTCACCTAAGATACTCCACTGTTCTTACCCCTTCAGGAGCAAGGAAGAATAAAGAAAATTAAACATACAAGGGAAAGATTAGTCCAAAGGACCAATGGACCACATCTGCCATGGCCTCCACCAGATTCAATCCAGTACAGCTAGATGGTGCGCAGCTACCACCACTGACTGCTGTAACAGGGATCATGATAAAGGGTCCTGGACAGAGCTGGAGAAAAATACAGAACGAGATTCTAACTCACAAAAAAAGACCAGACATGGCCTGAGAGAAACTGAAGAAACCTGGAGAGTATGGCCGCTGGACACCCTTTTGGCTCAGTAATGAAGTCACCCCTGAGGTTCACCCCTCAGCCAAATATTAGACGGGCCCATAAAACAAGGCAAGACTAGGGAGGCACAACACCCCAGGGGCAAGGACTAGAAAGCAGGAGGGGACAGGAAGGCTGGTAATAAAAAAAAGTAACCCAAATTCAAGAGGGGAAAATGTTGACATATCAGGGGGTTGTTAACCAGTGTCACAAAGCAATATGTGTACTAATTGTTTAATGAGAAACTAGTTTGTTCTTTAAACCTTTTTTTTCTAAAGTACAATTTAAAAAAAAAAGAAATGGAACACATAAATATCGATATGAGCTGAAATGAACTGGTATTGGACATTTTGAATCAAACAATCATATGGTCTACTATGCCAGGAATGACAAAGTGAAGAGGAATGGCATTGGATTCATCCTCAAAGAAACATTTCAAGATCTATCCTAAAGTACAATGCTGTCAATGATAGGATAATATTCATACACCTACTAGGAAGATCAGTTAGTATGACTATTATTCAAATTTACGAACCAACCACTAAGGCCAAAGAGGAAGAAACTGAAGATTTTTACCAATTTCTGCAATCTGAAATTGACAGAACATGCAATCAGGATGCTTTGATAATTACTGGTGATTGGAATGCAAAAGTTAGAAACAAAGAGGAAGGATTGGTAGTTGGAAAATATGGCCTTGGTGATAGAAACAATGCCGGAGATTGAATGATAGAATTTTGCAAGACCAATGACTTCCTTATTGCAAATACCTTTTTTCACCAACATAAACAGCGACTACACATAGGGACCTTGCTAGACGGAATACACAGGAATCAAATCAACTACATCTATGGAAAGAGAAGATGGAGAAGCTCAATACCATCAGTCAGAACAAGGGGACAACTGCAGATCAGACCATCAATTGCTCATATGCAAGTTCAAGTTGAAACTGAAGAAAACTAGAACAGGCCCATGAGAGCCTTGAGTATATCCCACCTGAACTTAGAGACCACCTCAAGAATAGATTTGAGGTGTTGAACACTAATGACCAAAGACTAGGCAAGCTGTGGAATAACATCAAGGATATCATACATGAAGAAAGCTACAGGTCATTAAAAACACAGGAAAGAAAGAAAAGACCAAAATGGATGTCAGAAGAGACTCCGAAACTTGCTCTTGAATGACGAATAGCTAAAGTGAAAGGAAAAATGATGAAGTAAAAGAGCTGAACAGAAGATTTTAAAGGTCAGCTCGGGAATACAAAATAAAGTATTATAACGACATTTGCAAAGACCTGGAGACAGAATACCAAAAGGGCAGAACATGCTCGGCACTTCTCAAGCTGAAAGAACTGAAGAAAAAATTCAAGCCTTGAGTTGCAAAACTGAAGGATTCTACAGGGAAAATATAAAATGATGCAGGAAGCATCAAAAGAAGATGGAAGGAATACACAGAGTCACTATACCAAAAAGAATTGGCCGACATTCAACCATTTCAGGAGGTAGCATATGACCAGGAACTGATGGTACTGAAGGAAAAAGTTCAAGATGCACTGAAGGCAATGGCAAAAAACAAGGCTCCGGGAATTGAAAGAATATCAATTGCGATGTTTCAACAAAGGGATGCTCGGCTTCAAGTGCTCACTGGTCTATGCCAAGAAATTTGGAAGACAGCTACCTGGTTAGCCAAATGGAAGAGATTCATAATTATGCCTATTCCCAAAAAAGGTGATCCCACCAAATGCAGAAATTATTGAACAATATCATTAATGTCACATGCAAGAAAAATTTTGCTGAAGATCATTCAAAAGTGGCTGCAGCAGTACATCAACAGGGAACTGCCAGAAATTCAAGCTGGATTTAGAAGAGGAAGTGGAACCAGGGATATCATAACTGATGTCAGATGGATCCTGGCCAAAAGCAGAGAATACCAGAAAGATGTTTACTTGTGTTTTATTGACTATTCAAAGGCATTCAACTGTGTGGGCTGTAACAAATTACGGATAACATTTGGAAGAATAGGAATTCCAGAACAATTAATTGTACTCATGAGGAACCTGTACATAGACCAAGAGGCAGTCGTTTGAACAGAACAAGGGGATACTGCGTGGTTTAAAGTCAGGAAAGGTGTGCATCAGGGTTTTATCCTTTCACTCTACCTATTCAATCTGTATGCTGAGCAAATAATCCGAGAAGCTGGACTATATGAGGAAAAATGGGGCATCGGGATTAGAGGAAGACTCATTAACAACCTCCAATATGCAGATGAAACAACCTTGTTTGCTGAAAGTGAAGGGGACTTGAAGCACTTACTGATGAAGCTCAAAGACCACAGCCTTCAATATGGATTACACCTCAACATAAAGAAAGCAAAAATCCTCACAACTGGAGCAATCAGCAACATCATGATAAATGTAGAAAAGATTGAAGTTGTCAAGGATTTCATTTTACTTGGATCCACAATCAACACTCATGGAAACAGCAGTCAGAAAATCAAAAGATGCATTGCATTGTACAAATCTGCTGCGAAGACCTATTTAAAGTGTTGAAAAGCAGAGGCAGGGCCAAGATGGTGGAGTAGTCAGATGCTGCGGATGATCCCTCTTACAACCAAAAAAAAAAAAAAAAAACAACCAAGACCTGAAAAAACAAGTGAAGCAATTACATATATGACAAGTTAGGAGCCCTGAACGTCAAAGGCAAAGTTAAGAAATCAGGCTGAGTGGCGGGGAAGGGGTAGATGGTTAAGAAACGGTGAGGAGTTGCCTGACCTGACTCAACTGGAACCTGCGCCCCTCAGGCATGATCCCCTGGAGTGACCATGGCAGGGCTGGTGGCATTTGGGACGCAGGTTCCTCAGGGAGAGACAGTGAGCCACACAGTCTACTCACACCACCAGAATCAGAGAAGAAGAGTGGTCTCGGCAAAAGATAAGTGTGTGTGTCCAATTTACCATGCCCCCAGACCCCAGGCCGGCTTCAGTGGCTGTTGATTTCCCTGGGCCTGAGATAGGTCCTGCTGAGTACTCTGAGCCATTCTATGGTCTTGAAGAAGGAATAAATTAACAATTGGGGGAAAAAATAATCTGCCGGCTCCCCTAAGCTGGGAACTCAGGGCAGAAGCAGCTCCTGTCCAGGCACAAATGGTCCAAGAACTTTGAATGCCTTTCACACCTGCATGGACCTGTGTGAGCCCATTTCAGGAGCTTAGGCCCTTGTTGGCAGACTGCAACAGAATATGTGCCTGAGATCTCATTCCAACTGTTTCAGCTGTGCAGTGGAGAGGTGGGTTTTTGATGTTTGACACCACTCTGCCTATTAAACAGCGTCCTCACCTACCCACATCAGGGGCCTGAGGACTGGTGGCTCCACCCACACCACCTAGCCACCCACGACAGGGGTCCAAGTATAAGTGGTGCCTCCCAGTCCTCACAAGCAAAAGCACTGGGTGCCCACGGTCTGGCTGCCTGGCTGCAGAACCCATCCACCTGTGCACTCTAGGGAGCAGGGATGCACTTTCCTCACAGACACTCGGGGGAAAGTTCTCAACTCCCTGCCTTGCTCAGAGTGTTACCTCTGCTGCAAACAGGTACCTGTGCTTACAACAATCACCCCTGCCCCTCTATGACTGTAGAACAGAGCCTGCACCACACACTTGGTGACCGACTACCTAGACACCTCAGCTGAATCCATACAAGAAAATGAATGCACTCCTAGGCTCATTTACCTGGTAACAGCTCTAGCCATCTGGTGACAGGACGTTAGAGCTTCAAAGCCTCAAATAATCAAACTAGCTCACTCAAGCAGTCTATTTGGGCATATCAAAACAAAACAAAGCAAGAAGCTAAGACATAGTAAGCAAACATAAAATAAATTAATACAATAACTTAGAGATTGCTCCGAGACAACAGCCAATATCAAACCACATAAACAATTAGACCATGATCACTTCAACAAGCTCTCAGAACAAAGAACCAAGGAATCTTCTGGATGAAGATATATTCCTGGAATTACCAGAGGCAGAACACAAAAGATTAATTTACAGAACTCTTCAACAGATCAGGCACAATGCAGAACAAGCCAAGAAACACACAGATAATGCAGTGGAGGAAATTAAGAAGGTTAATCAAGAGCAAATTGAAAAATTTAATAGGTTGGAAAAATCCATAGACAGGCAACAAACAGAAATTCAGAATATTAACAATAAAATTTCAGATTTAGAACACTCAATAGAAAGTCAGCAAAGCAGAATTAAGGAAATGGAAGTCAGAATTAGTGAGAATGACGATAAAACACTTGGCAGCAATATAATCAAAGAAAAATCAGGTAAAAGAATTTTTTAAAAATGAAGAAACCCTAAGAATCATGTTGGACACTATCAAGAGAAATAACCTACGAATGATTGGAGTACCAGCACAGGGAGGGAGAACAGAAAATACAGAGAGAATTGTTGAAGATTTGGTGGCAAAAAGTTCACTGATATCATGAAAGGTGAGAAGATATCTATCCAAGATGCTAATCGAACCCCACATAAGGTAGATCCCAAAAGACAGTCACCAAGACATATTATAATCAAACTTTCCAGAACCAAAGATAAAGAGAGAATTCTAAGAGCGGCTAGGTATACACGAAAAGTCACCTACAAAGGAGAATCAGTAAGAATAAACTTGGACTACTCGGCCCAAACCATGCATGCAAGAAGGCAATGGGATGACATATATAAAGTACTGAAGGAAAAAAAAATGCCAACCAAGAATCATATATCCAGCAAAACTGTCTCTCAAATATGAAGGCAAAATTAGGACATCTCCAGACAAAAAGAAGTTTAGGGAATTTGGAAAAACCATACCAAAACTACAAGGAATACTAAAGGAAGTTCTCTGGTTAGAAAATCAATAACATCAGATATCAACTGAAGACTAGAACACAGGACAGAGCAACCAGATGTCAACCCAGATACAGAAATCACAAAAATAGATCAAGATAAAAAACCCTCGAAACAGGGAAACAGCTAAGTCATTAAGTAAAAGATGACAACGTTAAAACAATAAAGAGGGAAAAAAATGTAATCATAGATCTTTCATATGGAGAGGAAGTCAAGGCGACATAAATAAAACCTTGGTTTAAAGTTAGAAAAATAGGGGTAAATATTAAGGTAACCACAAAGGAAGCTAACAATCTCACACATCAAAATAAAATACAAGAAAACATACTCAGCAAATACAAAATGAACAACAATGAAAAAGAAGAAAAGACAATATCTAAAGAAAAACTACTCAGTACGAAAAAATTAAGTGGAAAAAAGAAACTGTCAACAACAACACAAAATGACAGCACTAAACTCATACCTACCCATAATAACGCTGACTATAAGTAAACTAAATGCACCAATAATGAGACAGAGAGTGGCAGAGTGGATTAAAAAACCACGATCTATCTATATGCTGCCTACAAGAGACGGACCTTAGACTTAAAGACACAAACAAAGTAAAACTCAAAGGATGGAAAAAAATATATCAAGGAAACAACAATCAAAAAAGAGCAGGAGTGGCAATATTAATTTCTGACAAAATAGACTTTAAAGTTAAATCCACCAAAAAGGATAAGGAAGGACACTATATAATGACAAAAGGGTCAATACACCAGGAGGACATAACCACAATAAATAATTATAATATAATTATATAATATATAATATTATATTATATACACATATATATTATATATATAATAAAAAAATAATATATAAATAATAAATATTTAGGCACCAACTACAGGGCTCCAAAACACATAAAAAAAACTCTAACAGCATGAAAAAGCAAGATAGGCAGCTCCACAATAATAGTAGAAGACTTCAACACATCACTTCTGGTGAAGGACAGAACATCCAGAAAGAAGCTCGATAAAGACACAGAGATCTAAATGCCACAATCAACCAACTTGACCTTACAGACATATACAGAACACTCCACCCAAGAGCAGCCAAATATATGTTCTTTTACAGCTCACATGGAACACTCTCTAGAATAGACCACATATTAGGTCATAAAGCAAGCTTTAACAGAATCCAAACATCAAAATATTACAAAGTATTTTCTCTGACCATAAAGCCATAAAAGTAGAAATCAATAAGGGGAAAAGAAAGCAAACACGTGGAAACTGAACAACACCATGCTCAAAATGACTGGGTTACAGAGGAAATTAAGGACGAAATAAAGAACTTCATACAATTTAATGAGAATGAAAACACTTCCTATCAGAAACTTTGGAACACAGCTAAAGCAGTGTTCAGAGGTTAATTTATATCAATAAATGTACACATACAAAAAGAAGAAAGGGCCAAAGTCAAATAATTATCCCTACAACTTGAACAAATAGAAAGAGAGCAACAAAAGAAAATCTCAGGCACCAGAAGAAAGCAAATAATAAAAATCAGAGCAGAATTAAATGAAATAGAGAACAGAAAAACAATTGAAAGAGTTAACAAGACCAAAAGCTGGTTCTTTGAAAAAATTAACAAAATCGATGGACCATTGGTCAAACTGACAAAAGAAAAACAAGAGAGGAAGCAAATAACCTGAATAAGAAATGAGATAGGAGATAACACAACAGACTCAACAGAAATTAAAAGAATCATATCATATTACTATGAAAAATTGTACTCTAACAAATTTGAAAGCCTAGAAGAAATGGAAAAATTTCTAGAAACATGCTACCTAAGTAAACTAACACAAACAGAAGTAGAACAACTAAATAAGCCCATAACAGAAGGGATTGAAAATGTAATTAAAAACTACCAACAAAAAAAAATCCCTGGCCCAGGCAGCTTCACTGCAGAGTTCTACCAAACATTCAGGGAAGAGTTAATATCACTACTACTAAAGATATTTCAGAGCATAGAAAAGGATGGAATACTCCCAAACTCATTCTATGAAGTCAGCATATCCCTGATACCAAAACCAGGTAAAGACACCACAAAAAAAGAAAATTACAGACCTATATCCCTCATGAACTTAGATGCAAAAATCCTCAACAAAATTCTAGCCAATAGGATTCAACAACATATCAAAAAAATAATTCACCATGACCAAGTGGAGTTCATACCAGGTATGCAGGGATGGTTCAACATTAGAAAAGCAATCAATGCAATCCATCATTAAAATAAAAGACAAGAACCTCATGATCTTATCAATTGATGCAGAAAAGGCATTTGACAAAGTTCAACACCCATTCATGATAAAAACTCTCAGCAAAATAGGAATAGAAGGAAAATTCCTCAACATAATAAAGGGCATTTATACAAAGCCAACAGCCAACATCATCCTAAATGGGGAGACTCTGAAAGCACTCCCCTTGAGAACGGGAACCAGACAAAGATGCCCTTTATCACCATTCTTATTCAACATTGTGCTAGAGGTCCTAGCCAGAGCAATTAGGCTAGACAAAGAAATAACAGACATTCAAATTGGTAAGGAGGAAGTAAAAGCATCTCTATTTGCAGATGACATGATCTTATACACAGAAAACCCTAAAGAATCCTCAAGAAAACTACTTAAACTAATAGAAGAGTTCAGCAGAGTATCGGGATACAAGATAAACATACAAAAATCAGTTGGTTTCCTCTACACCAACAAAGAGAACACTGAAGAGGAAATCACCAAATCAATACCATTTACAATAGCCCCCAAGAAGATAAATTACTTAGGAATAAATCTTACCAGAGACATAAAAGACCTATACAATGAAAACTACAAGACACTACTGCAAGAAACCAAAAAAGACCTACATAAGTGGAAAAATGTACCTTGCTCATGGATAGGAAGACTCAACTTGTAAAAATGTCTGTTCTACCCAAAATGATCTATAGATACAATGCAAATTCAATCCAAATTCCAATTAAGACAGGGAACAGAGGGGCCCCCAAATCTGGAATTCACATAAACAAATTAAAGTAACAAAGTAACAGGAAATGGGCCAGGGCACAGAAACAAAGCCATTCCCCAGAACAACGGGGCAGGGTATCAGAAAACAGCCCAGAAACTTCCTTAAAGTTGCCTTTCAGAAGCAGCCGGATGAAACCAGCCCCAGCGACTTGTGCAGAATGTCCACCTTTGCCACCAGGGGAAGTGAGGGACTGCAGCCACAGCTGGGGAATCAAACTCAGGGAGCGAGAGACTGCGCAGGTGCAACACCCCATAAGTCTTGCTGTGAATCCCAGAGGCCTCTGAGACAGGACCCATCTTAAAGCCATCTTAGAAAGCTGCTATGTGCACACTGTAGTTAACGTATCTCTGCCCAGACGGGCCACCTCCTGGAAAATTCTGCCTATACCTATGAATAAACATAAATCTTTTCCCACCCCAAAACCTTTAAGAGCCCATGCAAATCCTTTGTTCTGTGAGACGGGGTAAGCGTTGTCTAGACCCTCCTCTTCTCCACTTGCAAGCCTCTTCAATAAAGCTTTGCTAGTGTGGAAAATTCTTCATGCCTTACCTGTTAATTCTTGACCAGTGAGAGGCAAGAACCTTATTTAATTAAAGCCGTAGAGGTGCTGGCAACACAATGACATTTTTTAGTGAGGTGAAGAAACAAATCTCCAACTTCACATGGAAGGGAAAGAGGCCCCAGATAAGAAAAGCATTAATGAAAAAGAAGGACAAAGCAGGAGGCCTCACACTACCTCGTTTTAGAACATATTATACTGCCACTTTAGTCAAAACAGCCTGGTACTGGTAAAATAACAGATACATAAACCAATGGAACAGAATTGAGAATCCACACATAAATCCATCCACATATGAGCAGCTGGTATTTGACAAAGGCTCAAAGTCTGTTAAATGGGGAAGTGACAGTCTCTTTAACAAATGGTGCTGGCATAACTGGATACCCATCTGCAAAAAAAATGAAACAAGACCCCTACCACGCACAGAAACTAACTCAAAATGGATCAAAGACCTAAATATAAAATCTAAAACGATAAAGCTCATGGAAGAAAAAATAGGGACAACACTAGGAGCCCCAATACATGGCATAAACATTACTAACAACGCACAAGCAGCAAAAGCGAAACTAGATAGCTGAGAGCTCCCAAAAATCAAACACTCATCCAAGGACTTCACCAAAAGAGTAAAAAGATTACCTACACTGGGAAGAAGTTTTTGGCTACAATTCTGATCAAAGCCTGATCTCTAAAATCTACATGATACTGCAAAAACTGAACTGCAAAAAGACAAATAACCCAATTAAAAAATGGGAAAAGAATATAAACAGGCACTTCACCAAAGAAGACATTGAGGCAGCTAACAGATAAATGAGGAAATGCTCACGATCATTAGCCATTAGAGAAACACAAATCAAAACTACAATGAGATACCATGTCACCCCAACAAGGCTGGCATTGATCCAAAAAACACAAAATAATAAATGGTGGAGAGGTGGTGGAGAGACTGGAACACTTATACACTGCTGGTGGGAATGGAAAATGGTACAACCAATTTGGAAACCAATTTGGCACTTCCTTAAAAAGCTAGAAATAGAACTACCTACCATACAATCCAGCAATCCCACTCCTCGGAATATATCCTAGAAAAATAAGAGCCTTCATACGAACAGATATATGCGCACCTATGTTCACTGCAGCACTGTTTACAATAGCAAAAAGATGGACGCGACCAAAGTGCCCATCAATGGATGAATAGATAAATAAATTATGGTATGTTCACGCAATGGGATCCTACGCAACAATAAAAAACAATGATGAATCTGTGAAACATCTCATAACATGGAGGAATCTGGAAGGCATTATGCTGAGTGAAACAAGTCAGCTGCAAAAGGACAAAAATTGTATAAGACCACTATTACAAGAACTCAAGAAATAGTTTAAACACAGAAGAAAGCATTCTTTGATGGTTATGAGAGTGGGGAGGGAGGGATAGAGAGGGGTATTCACTAATCAGACAGTAAAAAAAAAATCAGACAGTAGACAAGAAGTATTTTAGGTGAAGGGAAAGACAACACACAATACAGGAAAGGTCAGCACAACTGAATTAAGACAAAAGCAAAGAAATTTCCCAAATACAACCAAAAGCTTCGAAGGCCAGAGTAGCAGGGGCAGGGGTCTGGGGAACATGGTTTCAGGGGACATCTAGGTCAACTGGCATAACAAAATCTATTAAGAAAACATTCTGCGTCCCACTTTGGTGTGTGGTATCTGGGGTCTTAAACGCTAGCAAGAGGCCATCTAAGATGCATCAATTGGTCTCAACCCACGTGGAGCAAAGGAGAATGAAGAATACCAAAAACACAAGGTAATTATGAGCCCAAGAGACAGAAAGGGCCACATAAACCAGAGATTACATCAGCCTGAAATCAGAAGAACTAGATGGTGCCCGGCTACCACCAATGACTGCCCTGACAGAGAACGCAACACGGAATCCCTGATGGGGCAGGAGAGCAGTGGGATGCAGACCTCAAATTCTTGTAAAAAGACCAGACTTAATCATCTGACTGAGACTAGAAGGACCCCAGAGGTCATGGTCCCTGGACCTTCTGTTAGCCCAAGGCTGGTACCATTCCCAAAGCCAACTCTTTAGACAGGGATTGGACTGGACTATGACAGAAAATGATACTGGTGAGGTGTGAGTTTCTTGGTTCGTCTGGAGGCAAGATGAGAAGGCAGAGGGGGGCAGGAGCTGGCTGAATGGACACAGGCAATACAGGGTGGAAAGGAGGAGTGTGCTCTCTCATTAGGGGGAGAGCAACTAGGAGTACATAGCAAAGTGTATATAAGTTTTTGTATGAGAGACTGACTTGATTTGTAAACTTTTACTTAAAATACAATAAAATAAATAAAGTGTTGAAAATCAAAAATGTCACATTGAAGACTGATTTGTGCCTGACCCAAGCCAGGGTGTTTTCAGTGGTCTCATATGCATGCGAAAGCTGGACAATGAATAAGGAAGACGGAAGAAGAATTGAAACCTTTGAATTGTAGTGTTGGAGAAGAATATTGAATATACCACGGACTGCCAAAAGAACGAACAAATCTGTCTTGGAAGAAATACAGCCAGAATGCTCCTTAGAAGCAAGAATGGCGAGATTATGTCTTACACACTTTGAACATGTTATCAGAAGGGATCAGTCCCTGGAGAGGTACACCATGCTCGGTAATGTAGAGGGTCAGTGAAAAAGAGGAAGACCCTCAACAAGATGGACTGACACAGCGGCAACAACAATGTGTCCAAGCATAACAACGATTGTGAAGATGGTGCAGGACTGGGCAGTGTTTCCTTCTGTTGTACATAGGGCCACTATGAGCTGTGACTCGATGGCACCTATCAACAACAAGAACAACAATACTTGCACTGAGGATCCCTGGATGTGCTGTGGTTAAGGGCTCAGCTGCTAACTGAAAAGTCAGCAGTTGGAACCCACCAGCAGCTCCATATGAGAAAGATGTGGCAGCCTGCTTTAATCACAGCCTTGGAAACCATATGTGACAGTTCTACTGTGTCCTATAGGGTTCCAATGTTTTGGAATTGACTCTACAGTAGTGGGTAGAACTTGTACTAGAATGGTGAAGATTAAAAAGTGTTGACTAGAATATTGAATGATTTCACTAATACAAAACACTTAGAATAGGAAAATGTATAGAGTTTAGAGTTTAATAGTGGTTACCAGGGTTAGAAGGGGAGGGAAAAAGGGGAATCTTTTGTTAGCTGGAAGCCCTGGTGGCGTAGTGGTTAAGTGCTACGGCTGCTAATCAAAAGGTCGGCAGTTCGAATCCACCAGGCGCTCCTTGGAAACTCTGTGGGGCAGTTCTACTCTGTCCTATAGGGTCGCTATGAGTTGGAATCGACTACGGCAATGGGTTTGGTTTTCTGGTTTTGTTAGCTAGCATGGAGTTTCTGTTTATGGGGATGAAAATATGGCAATGGATGTGGGTGATGGTTGCACAACATGATTGACGTAAGCCATTTCATTGAATTATACAAGTGAAAAAAGTTGAATTGGCAAATGTTGTGTTACCTGAATTTTTACAAAAATAAAAGTTTTTTAAAAAGTACTTGAAGTGAACTTTCTAAAACTTGAGTTTCCTATTTTCTCATAACTTCATGTAACGGTGGTCTTAATTTAATCTGAAAAAAACTTATACCACAGGTATGGATTAAATGTCTTAGGAAAATTTCTTAATAAATGAATGACAGTAGACTCCAGTGAAACACAAAATAAAGTAAAATTATGTAGTAGCTTCAAATTCTGAAATCTGCTTAGATAAAAGAAGAAATTTAGAGCTGAGGTTTTTTAATAGAATTTCAATTAAGTTTGACAGTTGTTTCATTACTGGATTTGATACATTATAATAATGCATTGTAAAATGGTAATCCTTTTATCAGTTAAAAAAAGGCTTCTACAATTTAGGTAATGAGAGCCTCATGTAAAATCTAAAATTTTTTAATATCATTATTTCCCCACTTTTGCAGTGACTTTCATGTAAAATGCTAAGAAAATGCGTAACTAAACCATTGGAAGGATAAGACAACTTAAATGTCATGAATAACCAAATTATATCAAAATTGTGGCAGGAGAAACTTAACTTTTCTGTTCTCATTCTAATTTGAGTTCATTTAATGGATTACAGAGGTTTTATAAGGTAAAAGGCAATTAATCTGCATAATTATAAAAATTGTATTTAAACTCAGGCTCAAGTGATTGCTTAAAAGAACAATAGCAGAAACATAGAGTAACGATTGGATGGAAATTATTAGACTAAATGCACAAGCTTTTACTATGGAAACAGCAAATCCTTGTACCAGAATCACAGCAGTTTAGATACAGAAAGACACTTAGAGTTCATTATTTTATAGAACCAGAAAGGGAAAGTTATGTCTAAGGTCAACCAGCCAAACAGTGATAGAACTTTGACTGGAAACTATCAAATGGACACAGGAGCCAACTGAAAGACTTCCCAGTGGCCAAAGCTAGAACAACGTGAGCAAGAAGATAAGTACTATTGGATTATATCCCAAATTATGAAATAAAGATCCATGAGTCCATGCTAATATAAATACTTGATTGAATAGAAAAATGAGGAAAAGAAAAATCTCCCCTGAAGAATTCCAAATATTTTATGTAGATACTCCACCCTCACTGAGGTGGAAAATAACCGCCCAGTGCTTAAGTGTGGGCTATGCATAGTGATTTCCCTCCAAAGAGTATAGTATGGAAAGGGGGAATAAAAGAGTGACTTTACAGTGGAGACCTGGCAAACACGACTTCAGCCAGTTGATCACAGTCAACATCAACAGCAAGAAGTCTTGTTGATTGCATGTGCCCCTGATATGATGTGATGAGAATTATATTCTATCTCTGTGGTATTCCTCCTCCAAACCTATAGCCCCTGTCTAATCATAAGAAAAATATTAGACAAATCACAAGCAAGGGACATCTTGCAAAACAGCTAACCAGTTCTCTTCAATAGCTGTCAAAGTCATCAAAAACAAGAAAAGTCTGGAAACCCGGCACAGCCAAGAGGACCTAAAGAGATATGATCCTGGATGGGATCCTGGAACAGAACAAAAAAAGACTTTCTCAAAACAACTGAGGAAATATGAATGAAGAATTTGTGTTGATGTTGTTAGATGCCATCAAGTCAGTTCTGACTCATAGTGATCTTATGTATGACAGAACAAAGCACTGCCCAATCATGCGCCATCCTTACGATCATTGCAATGTTTTAGCCCATTGTTGTAGCCACTCTCTCAATCCACCTCATTGAGGGTCTTCCTCTTTTTTGCTGACCCTCTACATTACCAAGCATGATGTCCTTTTCCAGGGACTGGTCCCTCCTGATAACAAATTCAAAGTACTCGTGAAGAAGCCTCACCATCCTCACTTCTAAGGAGCATTCTGGCTGTACTTCTTCCAAGACAGATTTGTTCATTTTTCTGGCAGTCCACAGTATATTCAATATTCTCTGCCAGCACCATAATTCAAAGGCATCAATTCTTCTTCAGTCTTTCTTATTCATTACCCAGTTTTTGCATGCACAAGAGGAAATTGAAAACACCACGGCTTAGGTCAAACACACCTTAGTCCTCAAAGTGACATCTTTGCTTTTGAACACTTTATAGAGGTCTTTTGCAGAAGATTTGCCCAATGAACTATGTATTTTGATTTCTTGATTCCTGTTTCCATGGGCATTCATTGTGGATCCAAGTAAAATGGATTCCTGACAACTTCAATAGTTTGTCCGTTTATCATGATGTTGCTTATTGGTCCAACCCAAAAACCAAACCCGCTGCCATCGATTCAAGTTCAACTCATAGTGACCCTATAGGACAGAGTATAACTACCCCATAAGGTTTCCAAGGAGCACCTGGTGGATTCGAACTGCCAACCTTTTGGTTAGCAGCCATAGCTCTTAACCACTATACCACCAGGGTTTCTGCTTATTGGTCCAGTTGCGAGGATTTTTGTTTTCTTTATGTTGACGTGTAATCCTGTAGTCTTTGACCTTCATCAGTAATTGCTTCAAGTCCTCTTCACTTTCAGAAAGCAAGGTTGTGCCATCTGCATATCGCAGGTTGTTAATGAGTCTTCCTCCAAACCCTGACGCCCCATTCTTCTTCATATAGTCCAGCTTCTCCAATTATTTGCTCAGCATACAGATTGAATAAATACGGTGAAAGGATACAACCCTGATGCACACTTTTTCTGACTTTAAAACCACACAGTATCCCCTTGTTCTGTTTGAACAACTACCTCTTGGTCTACTCACAGCTCTGCATGAGCAAAATTAAGTGTTTTGGAATTCCCATTCTTCACAACGTTATCATAATTTGTTATGATCCATACGGTCAAATGCCTTTGCATAGTCAATAAAACACAGGTAAACATCCTTCTGGTATTCGCTCCTGTCAGCCAAGATCCATCTGACATCAGCATTGATATCCCTCGTTCCACGTCCTCTTCTGAACCTGGCTTGAATTTCTGGTAGTTCCCTGTCAATGTACTGCTGCAATAGTTTTTGAATGATCATCAGCAAAACTTTACTTGTGTGTGAGATTAATGATATTGTTTGATAATTTCCATGTTCTGTTGGATCACCTTTCTTTGGAATGGCCACAAATATGGATCTCTTTCAGTTGGTTAGCCAGGTAACTCAGGTAGCTGTCTTCCGAATTTCTTGGCATAGATGAGTGAGCACTTCCTGCCTTGCATCCGTTTGTTGAAACATCTCAATTGGTATTTCATCAATTCCTGGAGTTTCTTTTTCACCAATGCCTTCAGTGCAGCTTGGACTTCTTCCTTCAGTACTACGTGTTATTGATTATATGTCACCTCCTGAGATGGGTGAACGTCGACCAATTCTTTTTGGTACGGTAATTCTGTGTATTCCTTCCATCTTCTTTTGATGCTTCCTGGCGTCTTTCAATATTTTGCCCATAGAATCTTTCAATATTGCAACTTGAGGCTTGACTTTTTTCAGCTTGATAAATGGTGAGCATGTTCTTCCCTTTTGATTTTCTAACTACAGGTCTTTGTGCATTTCATTATTATACTTTACTTATCTTCTTGAGATGTCCTTTGAAAACTTCTGTTCAGTTCTTTTACTTCATCATTTCTTTCATTTGCTTTAGCTACTGTATGTTCAAGAGCAAGTTTCAGAGTCTCTTCTGACATCCATTTTGGTCTTTTCTTTCTTTCCTGTCTTTTTAATGACCTTTTGCTTTCTTCATGTATGATATCCTTGATGTCATCCCACAACTCGTCTGGTTTTTGGTCATTGAAGTTCAACCCATCAAATCTATACTTAAGATGGTCTCTAAATTCAGGTGGGATATTACTCAAGGGCATACTTTTACTCTGCTGTACTTGTTTTAATTTTCTTCAGCTTCAACTTGAACTTACATATGAGTAATTGATGGTCTGTTCCGCAGTCAGCCCCTGGCCTTGTTCTGACTGATGATAAGTGAGCTTTTCCATCTTCTCTTTCCACAGATGTACTCGATTTGATTCCTGTGCATTCCATTCAGCAAGATCCATGTGTATAGTCCCCGTTTATGTTGTTGAAAAAAGGTAGGGTCAAATCTCTGTTCCACCAGCTCTTACCTGTATGACCTTGTGCAAGCTACTTCTCTGTGCTCAGTTTTCCCTTTCCATAAAATGGGAATAATAGCAGAACTTTTCTCATAATGTTGTTGTGAGTATTAAATGAGTTAATATAGGTAAGACACTTAGAATGTTGCCTGTGTCAGCTATTATTTGTTTTACTACTGCTATGACTCGATGGCACTAGTTTTTTTTTTATAGCAGAGTAGGAGCCCTGGTGGTGCAGTGGTTAAGAGCTCATCTGCTAACCAGGAGATCAGCAGTTCGAATCCACCGGCCACTCCTTGGAAGCCCTATGGAGCAGTCCTGCTCTTCAATAGGGTTGCTATGAGTCAGAATAGACTCAATGACAAGTTTGGCTTTTTGGTTTATAGTAGAGTAACAAAAATGGTATAGTCCTTAATAGATGGATAGAAGAAAAAAGAGATTTTGGACACAGATACGTGAGAAACGTGGTACCTTGAATCAGTGGGAAAAGAATGTTGGGTAGATGGTGTTGAGGAAACTGGCCCATAATAAAGAGAAAAAGTAAAGTTAGATCCCTATTTCTTTTCAAATGGACATATAATGGATTAATGCTATCGATGTGAAAGGGCAGTTAATAGAAATAAACAAATTAGAAACAAATTAGAGAGATTTTCTGTTTTGACCTTAATATTGGAGAATTCTTTTTAAACAAGACCCACCAAACACAAACCATAATGTCTAAAAGTAGAAACTTAATTTAAGTACATCAAAATAAATAATTTCTAATCAATGAAGGGAACTAAAGACAAAATTACCAGATAACTGACAGGCTGAAAGAAGATACTTATAGCATATGAAACCAACAGGAGATTAATATTTAAAGTATACAGGGATCTTTTACAAATTAATAAGAAAAAGTCTTTAAATCTAATTTAAAAAATGGGCAAGGAATATAAAGGACAATTCACAGATGGGAACTGAATGGCCAGCAGATATATGAAGAGTCATTCAACCATCAAAGCAATGAAATACCGCTTCACACCTATTAGATTGGCCAAAATTAAAAGTAAGATACACTCATGTCTTGGGGATGATGTGGGGAAATTAAAAGTATCATGCATTGCCAGGAGAACGTAAGCTGAAAGAGCCACTCTGAAGAGCAAGCAGGCAGTGTTTGGTGAAATTAAGTGCCCATATGGCAAATGCCTTGGCAATCCCGCTCCTGGTTATGTGTCCTAGGAACCTCTCTCACCTTTCACATATGCTCATTAGGGGACATGTATGTGCTGGTTGTGGTAGTGGGGTGAACCGAAGTGTCCATCTCCTGGTGACTAACAAGGGCAGAGTGGGGACGCATACAGTAGATTCCTATATAACACTGTGAAACAAAGGTCTTTGATGTACATATGACAGCATGGATAGATGTCAAAAACATAGCATGGAATTAAAAAGTAGAAATAGGACAAGATCCATACACAATACCAGTTATATAAAATTTAAAATATATAAACAAATACTTATATCAAATTATGTAAAATGAGTCTCATGTGGAGGAAGGAAATGAGCGTAGGGATCAGGGACAAAGAGGAAAAAATAAAATAGAATAAGAGAAGGGCTTTGCATAATCCTGTGCCTTGAATGGAGGAGTAAGATTAAATCAGTTCTCTGCAACTCAGGAAAGATATAAATATTCTATTACATATATTTATACTTACATTCTGGGAATAACACACACACATTATAATACTGTTTGTTGCTTATCTCTCACACATTAATAGTTTTCAGATATGCTTTGTGTAGCTTAGTAGCAGAAGCCTGATGTCACACCATTCATTCTTCATAACACTCCTCCTATAGCTACGCATACTTATACTCATTTCAGTGATAAGAAACTTGAGACTCAGAGAGGTTAAGTAATTGTGCCAAGGTCTCTCTGACAATAAATGGCAGAGCTGAGGCATTAACCTGGAGTCCACGCATTTATCTGTTAAACTACACTTTCTCCCAGGAAATCCTGATAGTGTTCACTTATTTATTGGTATTTTACACAGCTTTTTGAGTTTCTTTTTCCAAGTGCCTTATAATAGGCTGTCTTATCGCATTCATGGAAACCCTGGTGGCATAGCGGTTAAGAGCTATGGCTGCTAACCAAAGGGTTGGCAGTTTGAATCCACCAGGCGCTCCTTGGAAGCCCTATGGGGCAGCTCTACTCTGTCCTTTAGTGTTGCTATGAGTTGGAACTGATTCGACAGCAATGGGTTTGCTTTTTGTTTTGGGGGGGGTTATTGTATTCACAAACTAAACTTGTTGCCAGATTTTTACCTTCATAATTACTCAGAGAAATAGGCCAAGTAGATCTGTTTAATTCTTATTTTATTCTTGAGGAAGCCGAGGCTTATGTTGAAGCAATGAGTCAGAAGTCTTATTCCTGAGTTTTGCGGTAAAGAAAGGCAGTGAAAACTAATGCTTCCCAAACATGAAACATATTTGCTGATGAGTCTAGCAGTTGATGTGCATATGGTGCATAAGATGTTCCAGTTAATTCATTTGCTCTGTACATTTGTTAAATTTGATAAATATGGTGCTTCTTATCCTGAGGGAATTTTCTTTCCAGAAAGTGCCAGACAGTGTGCATTTGATCAGCACTGCTAAGTCCACACCTATAATCTGTCTGTTCTTCCGATCAGCAGCTTCCAATCAAGTTTAATTGTCAAACACAATTTATATGATCCTTTTGGGTTCATTTCACTACAAATATATTTCAATAAGTGTTTTCTAGTGAGACTAATTGTCCTTTCCACAATCACCCTCTTGACAGATACCATTACACATGCAATTTTATCAGTAACTACTAACATTTGGGCATTTAACATTTTTCTCTGCTTAAATTTGTACATTTTTCAATATTTTATTACCTCCAGTCAGGCAAAAAGAAAGAGAAAATTAACATGTTTGGCTATTTACACTTCTGGAGCATATGTTCAACTGCATGCCATTTATTCTCATAAATCCTAGTAGATCAGACATTAATATCAGTGAAGAGTCAAGATGGTGCCTTAAGACACACCATACTATCCCCCTACAGCAAAGACTCAAGAAATCAAGTGAAACAGATAAATATAACAATCCTGGAACCCTGAACATCAAAAAAGGAAGGATAAAGAATTGAACAATGACTGAAAGAAAAAAATTGAATGAATACAGCAAAAGAGGACTGACAAGGAGCAGCGGGGCTCTGCCAGCTGTCCTGGCTCAATATGGCCAACTTGAGACAAAAGTCAGTAGCAACTCATGGTGAGGAGCACGGTAAGGCAACTTCACAGCACAGCATTCCCATAAGAAACGGAGAAACTATATAAACACACCCAAAGAGAAACAAGGTGAATGGATCATGATGTGGATCTAAGGAAGGAAAACACAGAAAGGAGGGTGATCATTCCAGGAACCCTGCCATCCACAGAGCAGGGATGGGGCCAGGATCCAGAATCAGGTATACGCACGAGCAGTGCTCCCTGACCTCCAGGGTGGGTGGCGTGCACAAGGCAGTGGATAAACGGAGTACCAGCAGGAGGTCTTCCACCGAATGGACTCAGGGTGGCCACCCTCCTCCTTGCACTTGGTCAGGAGCAGGTCCTGACTGCTGGCTGCAGTGGACAGGAAGTGCCTGGGCACCCACATCTGCTAGCTGAAGGGGTACACTCCCCTCACCCTCCTGTTCAGAAGTGGCAGAGGATGCTGCACCACAGCTACCCTGCCTGATCACAGACCATAATATGAGTCCTTCCTTCCTCCCTCACCCGGCCCTGTCTGCCACCTCCTTCCACCTACTCAAAGAGTGGCAATAAATACACCCCTATGTGCTCACCCGACTGCCACTCATCCACCCCACCTGACAAGCAGCAGTGAACAGGCAACAGTGAGTACATCCACCTGCCACCCACTCTTCCCCCTGAGCAGGCAAGTAATGATGACAGCACATTAGTGCCTGCACACGCCTGCCACCCAACCCCCCAACCTAGCAAGTGGCACCGACCACGTGCCCTCATGTTCACTCACCCACCACCCACTCCCTCCACCTGGCAAGTGGTGATGATTGCACCCACTGCTCACCTCCCACACCCACTATACCTGCTGCCCCATCCACTCAGTGAGTACCACCACCTACTCCTGCATCACTGGATTGGTGATGGATGGCAGCCAATGCCCACCTAGGCTGCCGTCAGCTGCCCTGCATGACCAGCAAATAGAAACCCACACTCACACAGCTAGCCACTGCCTCGCCCACCTGGAAACAGGTGGTGAGAGCTCCAGTGCTACCAGATTAGCAACCAGAGTAGCATGCTTGCCCAGCCAGCCTGGATATATGAAAACAAAACAAAACAAAAAACAGGATGAAGCAAACATACAATCAATAAACAAATACAATAACACCTTAATGTTTCAGATATTAACAGACAATGTCAAGTCACACAAAGAAACAGGACAAGATGGTTTGAGTAAGTAACCAAAATAAAGGACCAGAACACCTTCCTGAGGAATAAATGGTAATGGAACTACTTGATAAGGAATTCAAAAGACTTACATATAGGACCCTCCAAGAGATCAAGGAACATACAGACAAAACCAAGAAAAACAGACAAAACTCTAGAAGAATTCAGGAAACTACAAGAACAAAATGATAAAATAAATAGACAATTAGAAACCACAAAAAAAAAAGCAACTAGAATTCCAGAAGATTAACAATAAGATTTCAGAAACAGATAACTCAATGGAAGGATATAGGAATAGAATTGAATCAATGGGAGACAAAATCATCAAAATAGGGGACAAATCCCTTAATACTAATTTGTTTGAGGAATGTTCAGAAAAAAAGAATGAAGAAAACCAAAGAAAGCCTAACAGTTATGTGGGACACTATCAACAGGAATAATTTACATGTGATTGTAATTTCAGAACAGGAGGAGAAAAAAAACAGAAAACTTTTTGAAGACTTGCTGGCAGAAAACTTCCCGAATATCATGAAAGATGACAAGATAAACATCCAAGAAGCCCAAAAAACGCCATACACGATAGACTCCAAAAGAAAGTCACCAAGACATATCATAATCAAGCTTTCCAAAGACAAAGAAAGAATGCTAAGAGCAGCTTGAGAAAAACGAACGGTCACCTACAAATGTGAACCAATAAGACAAAGCTCTGCTTTCTCGGCAGATACCAAGCAGGCAAGAAGACAATGAGATGACATATAAAAAATCCTGAAAGAAAAAAAAAATCAAGAATTCTATATCCAACAAGATTGTCTCTCAAATATGATGGTGAAACCAAAACATTTTCAGATAAACAGAAATTACGGGAATTTTGAAAACCAGATCAACCTTACAAAGTATTAAAGGGAGCCCTTCGGGCAGAGAACCAACATCAGACAACAACCTGAGATTAAAGCACATGACAACATCATCCAGATACCAACTGTCATGGATTGAATTATGTCACCCAAAAATATGTGTCACCTTGGCTAGGCCATGATTCCCAGTGCTGTGTGACTGTCCACCATTTTGTCATCTGATGCAATTATATTGTGTGTTGTAAAGCCTAACTCTATGATATTAATGAGGCAGGATTAGAAGTAGTTATGTCAATGAGGCAGGACTCAATTTACAAGATTAGCTTGTGTCTTAAGTCAATATCTTTTCAAATGTAAAAGAGAGAAGCGAGCAGAGAGACATGGGGGACCTCATACCACCAAGAAATAAGAGCCAAGAGAATAGCACGTCCTTTGGACCCAGGGTCCCTGTGCTGAGAAGCTCCTCGACTGGGGAAGATTGATGACAAGGATCTTCCCCCAGAGCCAACAGAGAGAGAAGGCCTTCCCCCGGAGCTGGCATCCTGAGTTCGGACTTCTAGCCTCCTAGACTATGAGAGAATAAATTTCTGTTCATTAAAGCCATCCACTTTTGGTATTTCTGTTATAGAAGCACTAGATGAATACTATACCAAGCAAGACAAAGAATTCTCAAAATTAAAATAAAGCAACAAGACTAAAAACAGGGAACCAGAGACAACAATCAATCTGTAAATGATGACAACTTCAAAATAAAAAGGGGGAATAAATGGTGTGGCTACAGAACTTCCATATGGAGAAGTCAAGGTAATATCAAGATATATAACAGGCTGTTTTAAATTTAGAAAGAAAAAGGGAAAAGTTCAGGGTAACCATGAAGAAACTTAATAAACCTACTCGCTAAAATAAGAAAACTGTAAAGACTAAGTCAACACAAAACCAACAACGAAGGAAATGAAAATCCATAAACAAAAAGAACTCAATACAGAAAAGTAAGCAGAACAAAAAACTATCAATACCACAAAAAAAAAAAAGCACAACAAAATGACACTGGAAAATTCATACCTATCAATAATCACACTGACTGTAAATGGGTTAAATGTACCAGTCAAGAGACAGTAACAGAATGAATAAAAAAGAAAACATTACCCGTAATATGCTGCCTACAGGAGACACACCTTAGACACAAAGATAAAAATAAGCTCGCAATTGAAGGATGGAAAAAAATATATCAAGCAAACAGTAAAAAAAAATAGCAGGAATAGTAATATTAACCTCTGATAAAATAGACTTTAAGGCAAAATTCAACATAAGACACAAGGAAGGGCACTATATAATGACCAAAAGGTCAATCCAACAAGACGACACAAACATAATAAATATTTACAGACCTAAAATACATAAAACAACCTGTAACAGCACTGAAAAGAGAAAAAAACAATTCCACAATAATAGTAGGAGACTTTAACACACCACATTTGTTGAAGGACATAGCAACTAGAAGGAAACTCAACAAAGATGCAGAATATCTAAATGTCACCATCAAGCAATTTGACCTCATAGACATACACAAAACACTCCACCCAACAGCAGCACAGTACACATTCTTCTCCAACGCACATGGTTCATTCCGCAAAATACACCATATTTTTTTTTAATTTTTTTATTGTGCTTTAAGTGAAAGTTTACAAATCAAGTCAGTCTCTCACACAAACACTTACATACACCTTGCTACATACTCCCAATTGCTCTCCCTCTAATGAGACAGCACGCTCCCTCCCTCCACTCTTTTCGTGTCCATTCCACCAGCTTCTAACCCCCTCTACCCTCTCATCTCCCCTCCAAGACAGGAGATGCCCACATAGTCTCAAGTGTCCACCTGATCCAAGAAGCTCACTCCTCACCAGCATCCCTCTCCATCCTATTGTCCATTCCAGTCCCTGTCTGAAGAGTTGGCTTTGGGAATGGTTCCTGTCCTGGGCCAACAGAAGGTCTGGGGGCCATGACTACCAGGGTCCTTCTAGTCTCAGTCAGACCATTAAGTCTGGTCTTTTTATGAGAATTTGAGGTCTGCATCACACTGCTCTCCTGCTCCCTCAGGAGTTATCTGTTGTGTTCTTTGTCAGGGCAGTCATCGGTTGTAGCCAGGCACCATCTAGTTCTTCTGGTCTCAGACTGATGTAGTCTCTGGTTTATGTGGCCCTTTCTGTCTCTTGGGCTCGTAATTACCTTGTGTCCTTGGTGTTCATTCTCCTTTGGTCCAGGTGGGTTGAGACCAATTGATGCTTCTTAGATGGCCGCTTGCTAGTGTTTGAGACCCCAGAAGCCACTCTCCAGAGTGGGATACAGAATGTTCTCTTAATAGATTTTATTATGCCAATTGACTTGGATGTCCCCTGAAACCACGGTCCCCTGCTACACTGGCCTTCGAAGAATTCAGATTATTCAGGAAACTTCTTTGCTTTTGGTTTAGTCTGTTGTGCTGACCTCTCCTGTATTGTGTGTTGTCTTTCTCTTCACCTAAAGTAGTTCTTATCTACCGTCTATTTGGTGAATACCCCTCTCCCACCTTTCCTCCCTCCCCCCCTTGTAACCATCAAAGAATATTTTCTTCTCTGTTTAAACTATTTCTCAAGTAGAATAGACCATATTTTAAGCCACAAACAAAGCCTCAATAAATTCAAAAATATTGAAGTAATAGAAAGCATCATCTCAGATCACAAGGTTATAAAATTAGAAATCAAAAACAGGAAGAACAAGGAAAAAAATCAAATACATGAACTGAATAGCACCTTTCTTAAAAACCACTTGGTAATAGAGTAATTAAAAGAGAAATTTAAAAATTTTTTCTAGAATCAAGTGAGAATAAAAACACAACATATCAAAACCTTTGGGACACAGCAAAAGCAGTGCTCAGAGGACAACTTATAGCAATAAACACACACATCAAAAAAGAGGAAAGGGCCAAAATCAATACCTTAACCCTACAACTTGAACAAATAGAAAAGGAGCAGCAAAAGAGCCTACAGATGCCAGAAGAAAGGAAATAATAAAGATTACAGCAGAAATAAACAAATCAGAAAAGTGAAAAATGATCAAAAAAATCAACAAGATTAGAATTTGGATCTTTGAAAATATCAATAAAATTGATTAATCACTGGCCAAATTGACAATACAAAAGAAGGAGAAGATGCAAATAAACCAAATAAGAAATGAGACGGGTAACATTACCACAGAACCAACTGAAATAAAAAGAATCATAACAGAATATTATGAGAAATTATACTCCAACAAATTTGAAAACCTAGAGTAAATGGACAAATTCCTAGAAACACATTACCTACCCAAACTAACACAAACTGAGGTAGAAAATCTGAACAGACCCATAACAAAAGAAGAAATTGAAGAGGTCATAAAAATCTCCCAACAACAACAAAATAACCCTGGCCCAGATGGCTTTCCTGGAGAATTCTACCAAGCATTCAGAGAAAAGTCGGCACCAATATCGTTCAAATTATTACAGAATATAGAAAAGGAAGAAATACACCTGAATTCATTCTATGAAGCCAGCATAACTCTGGTACCAAAACTAGGCAAAACACCACAAAAAAAAAATATATATATATATATATATAGACCAATGTTTCCTCATGAATATAGATGCAAAATTCTCAACAAAATTCTAGTGAATAGAATTCAACAGCATTTAAAAAATAATACAACATGACCGAGTGGGGTTCATACCACATATGCAAGGATGGTTCAACATTAGAAAATAAATCAGTGTAATTCGCCACATAAATAAATCAAAGAACAAGAATCACATGGTCATCTCAATCGATGTAGAAAAGGCAACTGATAAAGTCCAACACAAATTTTTTATAAAAGCTCTCAGCAAAATAGGAATAGAAGGGAAATTCCTAAACATGATTAAGGTATATATACAAAACCAACCAAAAAATCAAAAACCAAACTCAGTGCAGTCGAGTCGATCCCAACTCATAGTGACCCTATGAGCCAACAGCCAACATTATTCTCTATGGAAAGAGACTAAAAGCATTCCACTTGAGAACAGAAACCAGAAAATGATGCCCTTTATCACCACTCTTACTCAATATTGTACTGGAAGTCCTAGCTAGAGCAATACGGCAAGGAAGGGAAATAAAGGGCATACAAATCGGTAAGGAAGAAGTAAAACTATCCCTATTTGCATATGATATGATCATGTACATAGAAACCCCCAGATACTCCACAAGAAAGCTACTGGAACTAATAGAAGAATTCAGCAAAATGGCAGGGTACTAGATCAACATAGAAAAATCAGTTGGATTCCTCTACACCAACATAAAGAACTCCAAAAAGAAAATCAGGAAAACAATACCATTTACAATAGCCTTCAAAAACATAAAATGCTCAGGAATAAATCTAACTAGAGAAGTAAAAGACTTATACAAACAAAGCTATAAAACTCTACTGCAAAAAACCAAAAGAAGACCTGCATAAAAGGAAAAACATACCATGCTAATGGATAAGAAGACTTAACATTGTGAAAATGTCACAACTACCCAGAGTGATCTACAAATACAATGCAACCCTAATCCAAATTCCAACAATATTCTTTAATGAGATGGAAAAATTAATCACCAACTTCATGTACAAAGGAAACAGGCCCTGCATAAGCAAAGCATTACTGAAGAAGAACAAAGTAGGAGGCCTCACGTTCCCTGATCTCAGAACCTACTATACTGCCACAGTAATCAAAATGGCCTGGTACTGGTACAATGACAAACACACAGACCAATGGAACAGAATTGAAAACCCAGAAATAAATCCACTCACCTGTGGATGCTGATCTGCAATAAAGGGTTGAAGATCATTATATGGGGAAGACAAAGTCTAACACGTGATGCTGGCAAAACTGGGTATCTATTTGCAAAAAAAATGAAACAAGATCCACACCTCACACCATACACAAAAACTAATTCAAAACAGATCAAAGACCTAACGTAAAACCTAAACGTATAAAGATAATGGAAGAAAAAATAGGAACAACACTAGTGGCCCTAGTATATGGCAAAAACAGGATACCAAACATATCTAAAAATGCACAAACAGCAGAAGATAAACAAGGTAATTGGGATCTCCTGAAAACCCAATTCATAGGATTACTATGAGTTGGAATTGACTCGACAGCAACAGGTTTTATTTATTTAAAAACTAAACACTTATGCTCAACAAAAGACTTCAGCAAAAACGTAAAAAGAGAACCTACAGACTGGGGAAAAAAAATTGGCTATGACATACCTGACAAGGGTCTAATCTCTAAAATTTATAGAAAACTTCAATACCTCAACAAAACAAAAAAGACAAACAACCCAATTAAATAACGGGCAAAGGACATGAACAGACACTTCACCAAGAAGACATTAATGTGGCTAAAAATTCCATGAAGAGATGCTCGTGATCATTAGCCATTAAAAAAACCAAGCCCGTTGCTTTCAAGTCCATTCCGACTCATAGTGACCCTATAGGATGGAGTAGAACTGCCCCATAGTTGGCAAGGAGCTCCTGGTGGATTCAAATTGCTGGCCTTTTGGTTAGCAGCCATAGCACTTAACCCAAAGAGATGCAAATCAAAATTACAGTGAGATACCATCTCGCCCTGGTTATAATGGCACTGATCAAAAAAACAGCAAAAACCAAATGTTGGTGAGGTTCCGAAGATTGGAACTCTTATACACTGCTGGTGGGAATGTAAAATGGCATGGCACTTCCTAAAAAAAACTAGAAATAGAAATACCATATGATACAGCAATCCCATTCTGGAATATATCCTAGAGAAATAAGAGATGTGACAAGAATAGACTTACGCACACCCATGTTCACTGCAGCATTATTCACAATAGCAAAATGATGAAAACAACCTAAGTGTCCATCGATGGATGAATGGATAAACAAACTGAAGTACAGGTACACAATGGAATACTACACAAGGATAAAGATTAATGATGAATCCAAGAAACATCTCACAACAGGAATGGATCCAGAGGACATTATGCTCAGTGAAATAAGTCAATCACAAAAAGACAAATATTGGTTGAGGCCACTATTATAAATAGTCGAGAAAAGGCTTATACCTAGAAAGAAACATTTTTGATGGTTACCAGGAAACAGAGGGGGAGGGAGGGAAAATAACTGACTAGAGAGTAGACATGTGTTTAATTTGGTGAAGGGAAAGGCAGTACACAATATAGAAGTCAGCACAACATGCCAAGGCAAGGGAAGACACTGAGAAGTACCTAAGAATAAAAGGGCAACAATGGTAAATACTATAACATATACAATTTTGCAACAACAGTAACAACAAACAATAATTTATGAGTGGATACATGGGTAAATATATATGCTGAATTGGTGTGGGAGGGCGTATGGGAGTACAACCTTGTGCATATATAGGTTTGGCTTTGGATATTTCTACTTACATATTTGTATGTACTGCATGTATATCCATATATTTAATAGAGCACACAGGGTGCACAGTCATAGAAACATCCTAGACATAAGGAAACACCACACGTGACTGAATTACTGGGCTTGAAAGCTAAGGACCATAGTCTCAGGGGACATCTAGGTCAATTGGCATAACATAGTTCATAAAGTCAACATTCTACATCTTACTTTGGTGAGTAGCATCTGAGGTCTTAAAAGCTCACAAGTGGCCATGTAAGATACAACTATTGGTCTCGTTCTGTCCAGAGCAAAAGAGAGTAAAGAAAAAACCAAAGACTCAAGGAAATAATTAGTCCAAGGGACTAATGGACCACAGGAACCACAGCCTCCACTTGCCTGAGACAAGAAGAATAGATGGTGCCCAGCTATCACTACTGACCACTCTGACCAAGATCACAAAAGAGGGTCCTTGTTAGGGTGGGGAAAAAAAATGTAGAACTTCAAATTCACAAAAAGACCAGATTTACTGGTCCAAGAGAGACGGGAGGAACCCCCAAGACTATGGCACCTAGACACCCTTCAAACTTGGAACTGAAGCCATTCCTGGAAATCACCTTTCAGCCAAATAATAAGCAGGCTGTGATGTTTAAGATTGTTTGTCAATTAGGCTGGACCATGATTCTCAGTGTTTATATGTAATCACCCCCATGACGGGATCTGTGTGAGTAGCCAGTCAGTTGAAAGGGAGTTTCCTTGGGCATGTAGCCTGCATCCAAATATAAGTGGATATTCTGGCGCTTGCCTGCTCTGGCTCTAAATTCATCTGACCTCCAGTTCTTGGGACCTGAGCTAGCAGCTTACCTGCTGATCTTGGGACTTGTCAATCTTCACAGCCTGTGAGCAAGAGCTCTGCTCTCCAACCTGCTGATCTTGGGTTCCCCAGCCCCTGAGGCTACATGAATCAGAAGGCTCTATCATGATCCACAGACTTGGGACATTCCACCCTCTACAATCATGTGAGCCATTTCCTTGATATAAATCTATATATATAATTTTTCACTTTACTGGTTTTGTTTCTCTAGAGAACCCAGCCTAAGACATTTGGTACCAAGTGGTTCTAGAGAAAAAAACAAAATTGTAAGGATGAGTTTTCTAAATTGGCTCTCAAGTTTGGTTAGTCTTAAAGATGTCGATGACTCTGCTTCCAGCAGTAAACAGGGCATTACTAATCCATGACGTGAGGTAGTGATACAAATATACAAAATATCACTACCAATAGATCAGGTATTGGTGAAACACGGGGCTCTGGGTGAGCACATGTGTGATATATTTCTACAGTTTTGTCATAATGAGAAGGATAAGAAACCTGGTTGCTCTATCCTACTTTCACTGGACAAACCGGTGAAAGAAAGAGATGTGCTCAGGGCTTCAGAGTCAAAGCTCAAGTGCTGCATAAAAGACCTCAAAGTTTCCATTTGTGTTTTGAAAGAAAGCCTTATTTCTTGTACAATCAGAGCTGATATTGCCGAAAACCAAACCCAGAGTCTTACTGTAAGAATGGTTGAATTACAACGCCAGCTCAACTACCAACCTTGAGACATGTCTGTAGTTAAAGTAAGGGTATCGATTGGGAAGAAATGAGATCCTGAAACTTGGGATGGGGACATATGGGCAGATAATCAGGAAGCTGGGGACACTGAGCCCCCTAAATTCCATTGAATCACTCCTGCCAATAGAACCACTCCGTTCTGAACAGATTACTTCATGTTGGTCTGCTACACCACCCTGCCCATAAAAACCATTACCCCTCCACTCCCATCTAATGAGATTAGCCCTAGCCCAGCTGCCTCTAAAGAACTCTTGCCTGAGTCATTGCCTGAGGCGGATGCTTTACAAGACAATGCTGAATGTTCTCAAAACAATTCCACACTACTGACTCTGGCTTCTAGAACTATAACAAGACTTAAGTTCCAGCGAGCCCCAAGAAGTGAAGTACAAAGTGTGACCCAGGAGGATGTACGCTACACTCCAAAAGAACTGCTTGACTTTTCTAATACGTACAAACAGAAACCTGGGGAATATGTGTGGGAATGGCTATTAAGGGTGTGGGATAATGGTGCGAGGAACATAAAGAAGGATCAGTATGAGTTTATTGATATGGGTCCACTAAACACAGATTCTTTATTCAGTGTCTCAGCTCAAGAAGTCAGGAAAGGATCTAATAGATTATTTGGTTGGGTTGCAGAAGCATGGATTACAAGGTGGCCTACACTAAATCAAGTTGAAGTATCACACCTGCCTTGGTGTACTGCAGAAGAAGGTATACAAAGGCTTAGGGAAATTGGCATGCTAGGGTGGATTTATCTGGTTAGACCCACACGTGGAATGCCCAGAGGACACACCTTTTACCACAGCTGTGAGTAACAAATTTGTGAAGGGAGCTCCAGCATCCTTGAAAACCGCTGTGATTGCTCTTTTATATAAATCAGATTTGATAGTAGGAGCCACCCTAACTGAATTAAGACACCTAACTACATTGGGCCTGATTGGACCCCGTGGTAGTAGGGGCCAAGTGGTGGTATTCAATCAACAAAGGCATGGTTACAGTAATGGACAGCAAAGTCAGAGAAGTAATCAGAATAGTCTGACTTGTATGGAATTATGGCGTTGACTATTTAGTCATGGTGTCCCTAGCAGTGAAATAGACAGGAAATCTACTAAATATGTGCTTGATCTGTACAAATGGATGAATTCTAGGTCATGTGAACAGCAGTCTAAATTGAATTGCCAGAATAGAGAGTCATGATCCATCAATCAATTCCCAGACTTGAGCAAGTTTAAAGACCGACAACCCCTTCAATGAAGGGGAGGCCAAGTTGCCTTGAGGAAGGACATCAATACACTGCGAAAAGTTTAAACTGTTAATCTCCTTCCCAGCCTTCCCCAAAGGGATCAATGGCCTTTTGCGAGAGTGACTGTCCACTGGGGGAAAGGAAATAATAAGACTTCTTGAGGATTACTGGATACTGGCTTTGAACTGACACTAATTCCAAGAGACCCAAAACATCACTGTGGCACACCAGTCACAGTGGGGACATATGAAGGTCAGGTTATTAATGGAGTCTTGGCTCATTTCCATCTCACAGTAGGTCCAGTGGGTCCCTGAACCCATCCTGTAGTGATTACCCCAGTTCTAGAAGGCATAATTGGAATATATGTACTCAGCAACTGGCAGAACCACCACATTGGATCCCTGACAAATGGATTAAAGGCTATAATGGTAGGAAAAGCCAAGTGGAAGCCATTAGAACTGCCCCTTCCTAGGAAAATAGTAAACCAAAATCAATACTGCATTCCTGGAGGGACAGCAGAGATTACTACCACCATCAAGGACTTGAAGGATACATTCAACTTGCCTATCTGGCCTGTGGAAAAAAAAAAGAGGGATCTTGGAGAATGATGGTAGATTATTGAAAACTTAACCAGATGGTGACTCCAAGTGTAGCTGCTGTTCCAGGTATAGTTTTGCTGCTTCAGCAAATTAATACATCTCCTGGTACATGCTATGCAGCTATTGATCTGGCTAATGCATTTTTCTCCATACCTGTTTCAAAGGACCATCAGAAGCAGTTTGCCTTTAGCTGGCAAGGCTAGCAATACACCTTCAGTTCCTTACCTCAGAGCTACCTCAATTCTCCAGCCCTGTCATAATTTAGTCCGAAGGGCGCTTGATCGGTTTTCCTTTCCACAAGACATCACACTGGTCCATTACATTGATGACATTATGTTGATTGGACCTAATAAGGAGGAAATCTCAATAACTCTGGACTTACTGGTAAAACATTTGGGTGCTAGAGGGTGGGAAACTAATCCCACAAATATTAGTCACCTTTCACCTCAGTGAAATTTCTAGGGCTCCAGTGGTGTGGGACATGTCAAGATATTCCTTCTAAAGTGAAAGATAAGCTATTGCATCTGGCTGCTCCCACTACTAAAAAGGAGGCACAACATCTAGTGGGTCTCTTTGGATTTTGGAGGCAACACATTCCTCATTTGAGTGTTTACTACAGCCTATTTATCAAGTGACTCGAAAAGCTGCTAGTTTTGAGTGGGGCCCAGAATAAGAGAAGGCTCTCTGACAGTTTGAGGCTGCTGCGCAAGCCACTCTGCCACTTGGGCCATAAGATCCAGCTGATCCAATGGTGCTTGAAGTCTCAGTGGCAGATAGAGATGCTGTTCGGAGTCTTTGTTGTTGTTGTCAGGTGCCATCGAGTTGGTTATGATTCATAGTGACCCTATGTACAACAAAACGAAACACTGCCTGGTCCTGAACTATCCTCATAATTGTTGCTATACTTGAGCCCATTGTTGCAGCCACCATCTCAATTCACCTCATTGAGGGTGTTCCTCTTTCTTACTGACCCTCTACTTTACCTAGCATGGTGTCCTTCTCCAGGGACTGATCCCTCCTGATAACATGTCCAAAGTATATGAGATGTAGTCTCGCCATCCTTGCTTCTAGGGAGCATTCTGCTTGTACTTCTTCCAAGACAGATTTGTTCATTCCTTTGGCAATCCATGCTACATTCAATATTCTTCCCCAACACCAGAATTCAAAGATGTTAATTCTTCGGTCTTCCTTATTCATTGTCCAGCTTTCACATGCATATGAGGCGATTGAAAACACTATGGCCTGGGTCAGGCGCACCTTAGTCTTCAAGGCGACATCTTTGCTTTTCAACATTTTAAAGAGGTCTTTTGCAGCAGATTTGCCCAATGCAATGCGTCTTTTGACTTCTTGAATGCTGTTTCTATGGGTGTTGTCATGTATTGAATTATGTCCCCCCAAAAATGTGTGTATCAACTTGGTTAGGCCATGATTCCCAGTATTGTGTGGTTGTCCTCCATTTTGTGATTGTAATTTTATGTTGAGACGATTAGGGTGGGATTTTAACACCAGTCTTACTCAGGTCACCCCCCTGATCCAAGGTAAAGGGAGTTTCCCTGGGGTGTGGCCTGCACCACCTTTTATCTTGAGAGAAAGAGACAAAGAGAGAAAGCCTTCCCCTGGAGCCGACGTTCTGAATTTGGACTTGTAAACTACTAGACTGTGAGAAAAAAAAAAAAACTTCTCTTTGTTAAAGACATCCACTTGTGGTATTTCTGTTATTAGCACCACTAGATAACTAAGACAGGTGTTGATTATGAAGCCAAGTAAAATGAAATCCTTGACAACCTCAATCTTTTCTCCATTTATCGTGATGTTGCTCGTTGGTCCAGCTGTGAGGATTTTTGTTTTCTTTACGTTGAGGTGTAATCCATACAGAAGGCTGTGGTCTTTGATCTTCATCGGTAAGTGCTTCAAGTCCTCTTCACTTTCAGCAAGCAAGGTTGTGTCATCATCTGCATAACGCAGGTTATTAATGAGTCTTCCTCAAGTTCTGATGCCCCGTTCTTCTTCATATAGTCCAGCTTCTCAGATTATTTGCTCACCATACAGATTGAACAGGTATGGTGAAAGAATACAACCCTGACACACACCTTTCTTGACTTTAAACCATGCAGTATCCCCTTGTTCTGTTCAAATGACTCCCTCTTGATCCATGTACAGATTCCTCATGAGTACAATTAAGTATTCAAGAATTTGCATCCTCTGCAATGTTATCCATAATTTGTTATGATCCCCACAGTCCAATGCCTTTGCATAGTCAATAAAACACAGGTAAACATCTTTCCGGTATTCTCTGCTTTCAGCCAGGACCCATCTGACATCAGCAATGATGTCCCTGGTTCCACATCCTCTTCTGAATTCAGCTTGAATTCTGGCAATTCCGTGTCGATATACCGCTGCAGCCACTTTTGAATGACCTTTGGCAAAATTTTGCTTGCAAATGATATTAATGATATTGTTTGATCATTTCCACATTCAGTAGGATCACCTTTCTTGGGAATAGGCATAAATGTGAATCTCTTCCAGTCACTTGGCTAGGTAGCTCTCTTCCAAATTTCTTGGCATCACCAAATGAGCACTGCCAGCCCTGCATCTGTTTGTTGAAACATCTCAATTGGTATTCCATCAATCCCTGGAGCCTTGTTTTCTTCAATGCCTTCAGTGCAGCTTGGACTACTTCCTTCAGTACCATTGGTTCCTGATCATATGTTACCTCCTGAAATGGGTGAACATCAATCAATTCTTTTTGGTATAATGACTGTATTCCTTCCACCTTCGTTTGACGCTTCCTGCGTCGTTTAATATTTTCCCCATAGAATCCTTCAGTACTGCAACTCGAGTCTTGAATTTTTAATTCAGTTCTTTCAGCTTGAGAAATGCCGAGCGTGTTCTTCCCTTTTGGTTTTCTACCTCTAGGTCTTTGCACATGTCATTATAATACTTTACTTTGTCTTTTTGAGCTGCCCTATGAAATCTGTTCAGCTCTTATACTTCATCATTTTTCCCTTTGCTTTAGCTACCCGACATTCAAGAGCAAGTTTCAGAGTCTCTTCTGACATCCATTTAGGTCTTTTCTTTCTCTCCTTTCTTTTTAATGGCCTCTTGCTTATTTCATGTATAGTATCCTTGATGTCATTTCACAACTCTTCTGGTCTTCGGTCATTTGTGTTCAACACCTCAACTCTATTCTTGAGATGGGCTCTAAGTTCAGGTGGGAAAAAGGTCATACTTTGGCTCTTGTGTACTTGTTCTAGTTTTCGTCAGTTTCATCTTGAACTTGCATATGAGTAATCGATGGTCTGATCCACACTCGGCCCCTGGCCTTGTTCTGACTGATGATATTGAGGTTTTCCATCGTCTCTTTCCACAGATGTAGTCGATTTTATTCTTGCGTATCCCATCTGGCGAGGTCCATGTGTAGAGTCACCTTTTATGTTGGTGAAAAAGGTATTTGCAATGAAGAAGTCTTCAGTCTTACAAAAATTCAGTCATGATCTCTGGCATCATTTCTATCACCAAGGCCATATTTTCCAACTACCAATCCTTCTTTTTTGTTCCCAACTTTCATATTCCAATCACCAGTCATTACTAGTGCATCCTGATTGCATGTTTGATCACTTTCACACTGCAGAAATTGGTAAAAATCTTCAATTTCTTCCTCTTTGGCAGTAGTGGTTGGTGTGTAAATTTGAGTAATAGTCTTATTAACTGGTCTTCCTTGTAGGCCTGTGGATATTACCCTATCATTGACAGCATTGTACTTCAGGATAGATCTTGAAATGTTCTTTTGGACAATGAATGCAAAACCATTCCTCTTCAAGTTGTCATTCCCGGCATAGTAGGCCATATGATTATCTGATTCAAAATGACCCATACCAGTCCATTTCAGCTCACTAATGCCTAAGAAATTGATCTTTATGTGTTCCACTTCATTTTTGATGATTTCCAATTTTCCTAGATTCATACCTTATACATTCAAGGTTCCAATTATTAATGGATGTTTGCAAATGTTTCTTCTCATTTTGAGTCATGCCACATCAACAAATGAAGGTCCCGAAAGCTTTATACCACCCACGTCATTAAGGTCGAGTTTACTTTGAGGAGGCAGATCATATCCTCTCTTATTTTGAGTGCCTTCCAACCTGAGGGGCTCTTCTTCCAGCACTATATCAGACAGTGTTCCACTGCTATTCGTAAGGTTTTCACTGGCTAATTCTTTTCAGAAGTGGACCGCCAGGTCCTTCTTCCTAGTCTGTCTTATTCTGGAAGCTCAGCTGAAACCTGTCTGCCACGGGTGACCCTCCTGGTATTTGAATACCAGTGGCATAGCCTCCAGCATCACAGCAACACACATGCCCCCACAGTATGACAAACTACAGACTCACGGGGGTTGGAGTTTTGGCAGACCCCTACTGATGAATCATAGCAGAGACCCTTAGGATTTTAGAGCAAAGCCCTGCCATCCTCTACAGATAACTACTCTCCTTTTGAGAAACAGCTTTTGGCTTGTTACTGGGCCTTAGTAGAGACTGAAAGATTAACCATGGAACACCAAGTCACCATGTGGCCTGAGCTGCCCATCATGAACTGGGTGTTATCTGACCCACAGAGTCATAAAGTTGGACATGCACAGCAGCACTCCATCACTAAATGGAAGTGGTATATACGAGACTGGGTCTGAGCAGAACCTGAAGGCACAAGTAAGTTGCATGAGGAAGTGGCCCAAATGCCCATGGTCTCCATTCCTGTCACATTACCTTCCATATCCCAGTCTGAACCTATGGCCTCATGGGTTCTTATGATCAGTTGACTGAAGAAGAGAAAACTAGTGTGTGGTTTACAGATGGTTCCATGCAATATGCAGGTACCACTCAGAAGTGGACAGTGGCAGCACTACAGCCCCTTTCCGGGACCTCTGTGAAGGACAGAACTTCAAGCATTGCACCTGATTGTTTGCTTTGCTTGGAAGGAGAAATATCCAGATCTGTGATTGCATGCTGATTCATGGACTGTGTCCAATGGTTTGGCCAGAGACTTGGAAGGAACATGATTGGAAAATTGGAGACAAGGATTTATGGGGAAAAAGTATGTGCATAGACCCCTCTGAATGGGCCAAAGAAGTGAAGATATTTGTGTCTCAAGTGAATGCTCACCAACCGGTGACCTCAGCAGAGAAGGATTTTAACTATCAAGAGGATAAGATGACATATTCTGTGGAAACCAGTCATCCTCTTTCCCCAGCTACTCCTGTCATTGCTCGATGGGCTCATGAACAAAGTGGTCATGGTGGCAGGGATGGAAGTTATGCATGGGCCCAGCAACATGGACTTCCACTCACCAAGGCTGACTTGGCAGCAGCCACTGCTGAGTGCCCAATCTGCCAGCAGCAGAGACCAACACTGAGTCCCCGATATGGTGCCATGCCTCAAGGTGATCATCCAGCAATCTTCGTAGAAGGGGCAGCATTTTGTTCTTACTGGAATAGATGCTCTGGACACGGATTTGCCTTCCCTGCGTGCAGTGCTTCAGCCAAAACTACCGTCCGTGGACTTATAGAATACCTTATCTACCATCATGGTATCCTACACAGGACCGCCTCGGATCAAGAGACTCACTTCAAAGCAAATGAACTGCATCAGTGGGCCCATGCTCATGTAATTCACTGGTCTTGCCATGTTCCCCATCATCTTGAAGCAGCTGGCTTGAGAGAATGATGGAATGGCCTCCTAAAGACACAATTATGGTGCCAGCTAGGTGGCAAAACCCTTCAGGGTTGGGGCAGTGTTCTCCAGGAAGCTGTATATGCTCTAAACCAGCATCCAAAATATGGTGCAGTTCAGTTCTTCCCATAGCCAGGATTCTTGGGTCCAGGAATCAAGGGGTGGAAATGGGAGCGGCACCACTCACCATTACCGCTAGTGACCCACTCACAGGATTTTTTTTTGAAATTTTTACACCTATTTTATTTACTTTTTACTGTACTTCAGATGAAGGTTTATAGAACAAACTAGTTTCTAATCAAACAGTTAGTACACACATTGCTGTATGACATTGGTTAACAACCCACAACATGTCAATACTCTCCCTTCTCAACTCTGGGTTCCCTATTACCAGCTTTCCTGTTCCCTCCTGCCTTCCAGTCCCCTACTCGTAAGATTTTTGCTTCCTGTCCCCATGACCTTATGCTCTGCAGGTCTAGAAGTCTTAGTTCCAAAGGGAGGAATCCTCCCACCTGGAGACACATCACTGATTCCATTGAACTGGAAGGTAAGAATGCCACCTGGCCACTTTGGGCTCTTTATGCCTCTGGATCAACAGGCAAAGAAGGGAATTACTATACCGGCTGGTGTGATTGATCCTGATTACCAAGAGGAAATCAAGTTGATATTACATAATGGAGGTAAAGAAGAGTATGTCTGGAATGCAGGGGATCCCTTAGGGTATCTCTTAGTACTGCCACACCCTGTGATTAAATTCAATGGAAAACTACAGCAAGCCAATTCCGACATGACTATTAACAGCCCAGACCCTTCAGGAATGAAGGCTTGGGCCACCCCACCAGGCAAAGAACTACGACCAGCTGAGGTGCTTGCTGAGGGCAAAGGGAATATGGAATGGGTGGCGGAAGAAGGTAGTTCTAAATACCAGTTACGGCCATGTGACCAGTTGCAGAAATGAGGACTATAATTGTTACAAGTATTTCTGCTTTGTATGTGTGCATCAAATATTTTTGTTTTCTTTACTTGTAAAATATAGGATCTAAACAAAGCTAGCGCATTTTTGGTTGTATGGGTATTCATTACATTATGTTAGGCCAAGTATGATTTTATAATTGTCTTTATTCTGAGATTATTTATGGTTTAAGGAGACGTGTACAGATGCTAAGTTGACAAGGGGTGGACTCTGATGGTTAAGATTGTGTGTCAACTTGGCTGGACCATGATTCTCAGTGTTTATATGTGATCACCCCCATGATGGGGTCTGCTGTGAGTAGTCAATCAGTTGATGGGGAGTTTCCTTGGGCGTGTGGCCTGCATCTGAATATAAGCGAATGTTCTGGCTTTTGCCTGCTCTGAATCCTGCAGCTGCCTCCTGTTTGTCTGACCTGCGGTTCTTGGCACTTGAGCTAGTAGTTTACCTGCTGATCTTGGGATCTGTCAATATTCACAGCCTGTCAGCAAGAGCTCTGTTCTCCGACCTGTGGACCTTGAGTTTGCCAGCCCCTCTGGCTACATGAATCAGGAGAAGCCTTGCTATCTTGCCTGCTGATTCTGATATTCTTTGATCTTCACAGCCTGTGAACAAGAGCCCTGCTCTCCGACCTGCCAATATTGAATTCACCAGCCCCTGCGGCTACGTGAATCAGGAGAAGCCTCTATCTTGATCCACAGACTTGGGACATTCCAGCCTCTACAATCATGTGAGCCGTTTCCTTGATATAAATCTCTCTTTGGATATATTTAAATGATTTACTGATTTAGTTTCTCTCAAGAACCCAGCCTAAGACATGGACCATAAAATAAATGATAACACCCATGAGGAAAGTGCTCCATAGAACAATCAACTATATGAGACCAAAAGGGCAATGTTGCCCAAAAGCAAAGATAAGAGGGCAGGAAGGGGCAGGAAAACCTGATGAATGGAAATGGGGAACTCAGGGTGGTAATGGGGAGAGTGCTGACACATTGCAGGGGTTGCAACACAATGTCACAGAACAATCCGTGTATAAACTATTGAATGGGAAGCTAATTTGCCCTGTAAACCTTCACATAAAGCACAATTTTAAAAAAAGATATTAATAACACTAGGCCTTCCTGAGGACTTGAAAAAATATATAAAGATAATAAGGCAACTGGAAATAATGCCACGTGTTGTATAACCGAATTTCTACTAAAATAAAAGACAGTTTGAGTATTGTGAAGAAAACCATGGTACTGATTAGGTACTCATTTTCAAACATCGTTTCTTCTGAGGAAATAAGCAACTCCTTACAATTTTAAGGAGCCCTGGTGGCACAGTGGTTAAGAGCTCGGCTGCTAACCAAAAGGTTGGCAGTTCAAAAATACCAGAAACCCTATGGGGCAGTTCTACTCTATCCTATAGGGTTGCTATGAGTCGGAATCACCTCGAGGGCAATGGGTTTGGTTTTGTTTACAATTTTAAAGATTGTCATTCATTTAATTTCTTTATGTATTTATACCTCACTACATTTCAGAGGAAATTCAGGCGATTTAAGAAAGTGCGTACAATATAACCCATTGCCATCAAGTCGATTCTGATTCATAGTGACCCTACAGGACAGAGTAGAACTGCCTCATAGAATTTCCAAGCCTGAAATGTTTACAAAGCAGACTGCCACATTTTCCTCTCTCATGGAGCATTGGGTTTCTTTGAACGGCTGACCTTTCAGTCTACCGTCAAGTGCTTAACCACTGCGCCAACAGGGCTCCTTGCACATAGTAGAGCAACAGCAAAAACACATGTAATAAAAGTTGAGACAAAATGAATTGTAAAGAAAAACAAGTTGAAACCTGGAGTGAGGTTAATACAATGTTACGAAGTTCATAAATTGGGTGGGATTAAAATTCATAGTTGCCAGTGTGGAGAGGGGCTGGTATCCACAAAATAAAATCTAGTTTCTCAGGAAAAAACACAACAGGGATCCTAAAACAGAAGGCACTGTATTGCTAACAGTTATGTTGTTTCCACATACAAATCTTACAAGTTAACGAAAAAAAGCAGTATTTGCCTTAGTGTAATTAAACTTTGCCAATCTAGCTATATTTCTAGTCTGTGAATTAATCTGAATAACATAATTATAATTTCAAAGTAAATCCATGCACAAGGATATTTATCACAGCATTATTTACAATAGCCAAAAAAACAGGAACCAATCTAAATATTTTTTTTAATCTAAATATCTAACAGTAGGAAGGTAGCCAACAACATCCGTGCCTGGAGGATTTGAACTGCTGACTTTTTGGTTAGCAGCCATAGCTATTAACCACTACACCACCAGGGTTTCCATCATCCATGCACCAGACTGTTCTTCAACTAATTAAAAATGTACTGTAAAAAAACATTTACAATATTTGAAAGTGTTCATAAAACTAAGTGTAATACAAAGAGTATTATATTATGACCCTAATTTTTTTTTAATTATGTATGTACATATTTAAGGATAAAAAACTTTAAAAGACAAAACCAAAAGTTTTAAACTGGTTATCTTTGGGCTGTAAGAACACAGATGATTTTTATTTTTTATCTTTGGACATTTTTTGCCTTCAAAAATTATTTGCAATCAACATGTAATATTTATGTAAAAAATTAACTTAAAGGAGAAATATATATAATATATAATATTTTGGGGATTTCCTTATATGTTGACAGTGTGGTACCTATCCTCTGCACCCAAATGTCTTGGACTAACACAGGCAAAAGGTTACCCAAATGGTAGACCCAAAGCTTGAACCCAGGTTTTTTTTCCTTTCGGTCTGGTTCGCCTAGCACACTGTCAATCACCTATGAAAGTTAAGACTAATAGGAATAATTACAATCCATATAATGCAATCAAATATCTTCTGTGTAAAACATCGCCATGATACTGAGGTTTTGTTTGGTTAAGTAAAAAGATGGATGGATATGTAGATAGATAGAAATTTTATGTATTAAATATTTCAATATATTATGATTAAACAATTGAGTGTTATAACCATGTGCATACCCCTAAAATCATACTGTTGAAATCATCATTTTTTTCCCCTCTGTCTCACATATTTAATTCTGAGCTCCCTGAGGTGGAATCCAGTCTTTTTCAGTGATCTTCCCACCTCCCAGCACAGTGCCTGGCACATAGTAGGAACTCAGTACATATTTAAAGACTGCATTAATGCCAATTCAGCATTATATAAACATAGTGCAAGCTTAAAAAGAATAAAGTGAAGAGGCAGGACCAAGATGGTGAAGTAGTCAGAAGGTTCCAGTGATCCTTCTTACAATAAAGACATGAAAAAACAAGTGAAACAATTATATTTATAAGAAGCTAGGAGCCCTAAACATCAAAACCAAAGTTAGAAAATGGACTGAGCAGCAAGGGGAGGGAGAGACAGTTCAGAAGTGGAGAGGAGTTGCTGGACCTGAAACGCCGGGAACACTCAGGCACCATTCCCAGGAGTGACTGCGGTAGGCTAGTGGTAGCATTCAGCTGCAGGTTTCTCAGGGAGAAACAGCCAGCCACACAGCCTACTCACACCTCCACAACCAGAGAAGAATGGCGCTCTCTGCAAAAGCTAAGTACTTGCGTATATTTTACCACACACCCAGCACCCAAGCCGGCTTCAGTGGCTGTTGATTTCCCTGGGCCTGAGATAGTCCTACTGAGTGCTCTGAGCCATTCTCCTGGACTTGGAGAAGGAATAAATTCACAATTGGGGGAAAAGATAATCTGCCACCTCTGCTAACCTGGGGAGCTCAGGACAGAAGCAGCTCCTGTCCAGGCATAAAAAGTCTGTGAACTTTGAATACCTTTCCCCCCCGGCATGGACCTGTGTGGGCCTATTACAGGAGAATAGACCTTTGTTGCCAGACTGCAACTGTTTCAGCTGTGCAGTGGAGAGGTGGGTGTTTGATGTTTGACACCGTTTTGCTGATTAAACAGGTTCCTCACCTACCCACATCAGGGGCCTAAGGACTGGTGGCTCCACTCGTATCACCCAGCCAACTGCAACAGGAGTCCAAGGATAACTGGTACCTCCCAGTCCTCACAACCAAAAGCATTGGGTGCTCACGGTCTGTCTGCAGAACCCACCCACCTATGCACTCCAGGGAACAGGGATGTGCTTTCCTCACTAACAATTGGGGGATGGTTGTCAGCCTCCTGCACTGTTCACAGCAAGACCACTGCTGCAACTTGATACCGGTATCTATACCAATCACCCCTGCCTCTCTAAGACTGTAGGACAGAGCCTGTACCACACACCTGATGACCAACTACCTGGACACCTGAGCTGAATCCAAACAAGAAAAGTGAACGGACTCTGAGGCTCATATGCCTGATAACAGCTCTAGCCAACTGGTGACAGGACCTTAGAGCTTCAAAAGTGAAAATAATCAAGCTGGCTCACTCAAGCAACCTATTTGAACCTAACAAAACAAAACAAAGCAAGAAGCTAGGATACAGTAAGCAACCATAAAATAAACTAATACAATAACTTACAGATGGCTTGGAGACAACAGTCACTACAAAATCACAATAATTGCTTCAACAAGCTCTCAAAACAAAGAATCAAGGGATCTTCTGGATGAAGGTGCCTTCCTGGAATTACCAGATGCAGAATACAAAAGATTAATACACAGAATTCTTCAAAACATTAGGAACAAGATTAGGAAGGAGATCAGACAATACACAGAACAAGCCAAGGAACACACAGATAAAACAGTTGAAGAAATTAAAAAGGTTACTCAAGAACATAATGAAAAATTTAATAAGGTGCAAGGATCCATAGAGAGACAGCAATCAGAAATTCAGAAGATTAACAGTAAAATTACAGAATTCAACAAAATAAAAAGTCAGAGGAGCAGAACTGAGCAAGTGGGAGGCAGAATTGGTAAGTTTGAAGATAAAGCGCTTGGCACCAATATATTTGAAGAGAACTCAGACAAAAGAATTTTAAAAAGATGAAGAAATCCTAAGAATCATGTGGCACTCTATCAAGAGAATTAATCTATTAGTGATTGGAGTACCAAAACAGGGAGGGATAGCAGAAAATACAGAGAGAATTGTTGAAGATTTGTTGGAAGAAAATTTCCCTGATATCGTGAAAGATGAGAAGATATGTATCTAAGATGCTCATTGAACTTCACATAAGGTAGATCTTAAAAGAAAGTCACCATGATGTATTATAATCAAACTTGCCAAAACCAAGATAAAGAGAGAATTTTAAGAGGGGGCTAGGGATAAACAAAAAGTCACCTACAGAGGAGAGTCAATAACCTCAGAATACTTGGTAAAAACCATGCTGGCAAGAAGGCAATGGGATGACTTATACAAAGCACTGAAAGAAAAAGATTGCCAGCCAAGAATCATATATGCAGCAAAACTGTCTCTCAAATATGAAGGCAAAATTAGGACAGAAGTTTAGGGGATTAGTAAAAAAAACAAACCAAAACTACAAGAAACACTGAAGGGAGTTTCTGGTTAGAAAATCAAGAATACCAGATATCAACCCAAGACTAGAACACTAGACAGAGCAATCAGATGTCAACCCAGATCGGAAAATCACAAAAATAAATCAAGATAAAAAAAGCTCAAAATAGGCAAACAGGTATGTCTTTACGTAAAAGAAGACAGCATTAAAACAATAAAGAGGGACTAAGAAATGTGTAGTCATAGATCTTTCATATGGAGAGGAAGATGAGGCAATATAAAAAAAATTAAAGTTAAATTTAAACTTAGAAAAATAGGGGTAAATATTAAGGTAACCACAAAGGAGACTAATAATCCTACCCGTCAAAATAAAACACAAGAAAAAAATAAAAGTTCAGCAGAAACAAAATCAACTACAACCAATAAGAGGAAAACACAATGTGCAAAGATAAACTACTCAGCACAAAAAGTTAAGTGGGGAAAAGAAACTGCCAACACACAAAAAAGACATCAAAATGACAGTACTAAACTATACCTATCCATAATTATGCTTAATATAAATGGACTAAATGCACCAATAAAGAGACAGAGAGTGGCAGAATGGATAAAAAATAATCCGTCTATATGCTGCCTACAAGAGACGCAGCTTAGACTTAGGGACTCAAACAAACTAAAACTCCAAGGGTGGAAAAAATATATCAAGGAAACAACAATCAAAAAAGAGCAGGAGTGGCAATATTAATTTCTGACAAAATAGGCTTTAAAGTTAAATCTACGACAGAGGATAAGGAAGGACGCTATATAACGAGTAAAGGGACAATACACCAGGAGGATATAACTATACTAAATATTTATGCACTGAATGACAGGACTGCAAGATATATAAAACAAACTCTAACAGCATTGAAAAGTGAGATAGACAGCGCCACAATTATAGTAGAAGACATCAACACACCACTTTTGGTGACAGACAGGACATCCAGAAAAAAACTCAAAAAAGACACCCACTAAAAACCACTGCCGTCGAGTCGATTCCGACTCATAGCGACCCTATAGGACAGAGTAGAACTGCCCCATAGAGTTTCCAAGGAGCGCCTGGCGGATTTGAACTGCCGACCTCTTGGTTAGCAACTGTAGCACTTAACCACTACAGCACCAGGGTTTCCGGAAGATCTAAATGCCACAATCAACCAACTTGACCTCAGAGACATATACAGAACACTCCACTCAACAGCAGACAAGTATACTTTCTAGTGCACATGGGACATTCTCTAGAATAGACCACATATTAGGTCATAAAGGAAGACTCAGCAGAATCCAAAACATCGAAATAGTACAAAGCGTCTTCTCCGACCATAAGGCCCTAAAAGTAGAAATCAATAACAGAAAACACAGCGAAAAGAAATCAAATATTTCGAAACTGAACAATACCCTGCTCAAAAACGACTGGGTTATAGAAGACGTGAAGGATGGGAAAAAGTAATTCATAGAATCCAGTGAGAATGAAAACACTTCCTATCAGAACCTTTAGGACACAGCTAAAGCCATGCTCAGAGGTCAATTTATATCAATGAATGCAAACATCCAAAAAGAAGAAAGGGCTAAAATCGAAGAATTGTCCCTACAACTTGAATAAATAGAAAGAGAGCCACAAAAGAAACCCTCAGGCACCAGAAGAAAGCAAATAATAAAAATTAGAGCAGAATTAAGTGTAACAGAGAAAAGAAAAACAATTGAGTTAACAAGACCAAAAGCTGGTTCTCTGAAAAAATTTACTAAATTAAAAAAAAGAGGAAGCAAATAACACAAATAAGAAATGAGATGAGCGATATTACAACAGATCCACCTGAAATTAAAAGAATCATATCAGATTACTATGAAAAATTGCACTCTAACAAATTTGAAAACATAGAAGAAATGGATGAATTTCTTGGAAATACACTACCTACCTAAACTAGCACAAACAGAGTTAGAACAACGAAAGAAACCCATAACAACAGAAGAGATTGAAAAGGTAATAAAAAAAACTTCCAACAACAACAACAAAAAAAGCCCTGGCCTGGATGGCTTCACTGCAGAGTTCTACCAAACTTTCAGAAAACAGTTAACACCACTACTACTAAAGGTAGTTCAGAGCATAAAAAAGGAGAGAATACTCTCAAACTCATTTTATGAAGCCAGCATAAGATACAGACACCAAAAGAAAAGAAAATTACAGACCTATATCCCTCATGAGGAAACACTGGTGGCATAATGGTTAAGTGCTACGGCTGCTAACCAAGAAGTCGGCAGTTCGAATCCGCCAGGCACTCCTTGGAAACTCTATGGGGCAGTTCTACTCTGTCCTATAGGGTCGCTACGAGTTGGAATTGACTCGACGGCAGTGGGTTTGTTTTTTTTGGTTATCCCTCATGAAGTTAGATGCAAAAATCCTTAACAAAATCCTAGCCAATAGAATTCAACAACATATCAAAAAAAATTCACCATGACCAAGTGGGATTCATACCAGCTATGCAGGCATGATTCAACATTAGAAAAACAATTAATGTAACCCATCATGTAAATAAAACAAAAGACAAGAACCACATGATCTTATCATATGATGCAGAAAAGGCATTTGACAAAGTTCAACACCCATTCATGATAAAAGCTCTCAGCAAAATGGGAATAGAAGGAAAATTCCTCAACATTATAAAGGGCATTTATTCAAAGCCAACAGCCAACATCATCCGAAATGGAGAGAATGTGAAAGGATTCCCCCTGAGACCAGGAACCAGACAAGGATACCTTTTATCACCACTCTTATTCGACATTGTGCTAGAGGTCCTAGCCAGAGCAATTAGGCTAAATAAAAAAATAAAGGGCATCCAAATTGGTAAGGAAGAAGTAAAAGTATCTCTATTTGAAGATCGCATGATCTTATACACAGAAAATCCTATAGAATCCTCAAGAAAACTACTGAAACTAATAGAAGAGTTCAACAGAGTATCAGGACACAAGATAAACATACAAAAATCAGTTGGATTCCTCTACACCAACAAAAAAGAACATCAAAGAGGAAATCACCAAATGAATACCATTTAAAATAGCCCCGAAGAAGATAAAATACTTAGGAATAAATCTTACCAGAGGTATAAAAGACCTATACAAAGAAAACTACAAGAAACTTCTGCAAGAAACCAAAAGAGACCTACATAATTGGAAGAACATACCTTGCTCATGGATAGGAAGACTCAACATTGTAAAAATGTCTATTCTACCAAAAGCGATCTATAGATACAATGCAATTCTGATCCAAATTTCAATGACATTTTTTAATGAGATGGAGAAACAAATCACCAACTTCATACGGAAGGGAAAGAGGCCCCAGATAACTAAGGCATTACTGAAAAAGAAGAACAAAGTGGGAGGCCTCACTCTACCTAATTTTAGAACCTATTATACCGCCACAGTAGTCAAAACAGCCTGGTAATGGTATGACAACAGGTACATAGACCAATGGAACAGAATTGAGAATCCAGACATAAATCCTCCCACATATGAGCAGCTGATATTCGACAAAGGACCAAAGTCAGTTAAATGGGGAAATGACAGTCTGTTTAACAAATGGTGCTGGCATAACTGAATATCCATCTGCAAAAAAAATGAAACAAGACACATACCTCACTCTGTGCACAAAAACGAACTCAAAATGGATGAAAGACCTAAATATAAAATCTAAAATGATAAAGATCATGGAAGAAAAAATAGGAACAATGCTAAGAGCCTTAATATATGGCATAAACAGTATATAAAACATTACTAACAATGCAGAAGAGAAAGTAGATAACTGGGAACTCCTAAAAATCAAACACCTATGCTCATCCAAAGACTTCACCAAAAGAGTAAAAAGACCATCTACAGACTGGGAAAAAGTTTTTAGCTATGACATTTCTGATCAGCGTCTAATCTCTAAAATCTACATGATACTGCGAAAACTCAACTACAAAAAGACAAATAAACCAATTAAAAAATGGGCAAAGGATATGAACAGGCACTTCACCAAAGAAAAAGGTGGCTTCCAGATACATGAGGAAATGCTCACGGTCATCAGCCATTAGAGAAATGCAAATCAAAACTACCGTGAGATACCATCTCACCCCAAAGAGGCTAGCGTTAATCCAAAAAACAGAAAATAATAAATATTGGAGAGGTTGTGGAGAGACTGGAACACTTATACACTGCTGGTGGGAATGTAAAATGGTACAACCACTTTGGAAATCAATTTGGTGCTTCCTCAAAAAACTAGAAATAGAACTACCATACGATCCAGCAATCCCACTCCTTGGAATATATCCTAGAGAAATAAGAGCCTTTACAAGAACAGATATATGCACACCCATGTTCACTGCAGCACTGTTTACAATAGCAAAAAGATGGAAGCAACCAAGGTGCCCATCGACAGATGAACAGATACATAAATTATGGTATATTCACACAATGGAATACTACACAACAGTAAAAAACAATGATGAATCCCTGGAACATTTCATAACATGGAGGAATCTGGAAATCATTATGCTGAATGAAATCAGTCAGGTGCAAAAAGACAAATATTCTCTGAGGCCACTATTACAAGAACTCGAGAAATAGTTTAAACAGAGAAGAAAATATTCTTTGATGGTTACGAGAGGGGGGATGGAGGGAGGGAGGGAGGATTCACTAAGTAGACAGTATACAAGAACTAATTTAGGTGAAGGGAAAGACAACACGCAATACAGGAGAGGTCAGCACAACTGGACAAAACCAAAAGCAAAGAAGTTTCTTGAATAAACTGAACAGTTTGAAGGCCAGTGTAGCAGGGGTGGGGGTTTGGGGACCATGGTTTCAGGGGACATCTGAGTCAATTGGCATAATAAAATCTATTAAGATAGCATTCTGCATCCCACCTTGGAGAGTGGCGTCTGGGGTCTTCAACACTAGCAAGCGGCCATCTAAGCTCCATCAATTGGTCTCAACCTACCTGGAGCAAAGGAGAATGGCGAACACCAAAGACACAAGGTAATTACAAGCCCAGGAGACAGCAAGAGCCACATAAATCAGAGACTACATCAGTCTGAGACCAGAAGAACTAGACGGCGCCCAGCTACTACTGATGACTGCCCTGACAGGGAACAAAACAGAGAACCACTGAGGGAGCATGAGAGCAGTGGGATGCAGACCTCAAATTCTTCTAAAAAGACCAGACTTAATGGTCTGACTGAAACTAGAAGGACCCGGGAGGTCATGGTCCCCAGACTTTCTGTTAGCCCAAGACAGGAACCCTTCCCAAAGCCCAAGACAGGAACCCTTCCCAGACAGGGGTTGGACTGGACTATGGGATAGAAAATGATACTGGTGAAGAGTGAGCTTCCTGAACAAGGAGACACATGAGACTGTGTGGGCAGCTCATGTCTGGAGGGGAGATGAGTGGGCAGAGGGGGCCAGGAGCTGGCTGAATGGACTCAAAAATAGAGAGCAGAGGGAAGGAGTGTGCTGTCTCATCAGGGGAGAGCAATTAGGAGTATGTTGCAAGGTGTATATAAATTTTTGTATGAGAGACTGACTTGATCTCTAAACTTTCACATAAAGCACAATAAAAACTTAAAAAAAAAAGAATAAAGTGAGTTGATCAAAATCTTTTCAACATTTAGGTATTTCTACAAATTTATTGTGACTTGTGATATAGACAAAGAGTTGTGCCTAATATATCCTTTTCATCTATTCTACCACCGAAAATATTAAATTCAAGATAGCACATCAAAAGCTGCAAAGTTGAAATAGCTCTGAAAACTAAAGATATCAATAAATACTACACCAATCTGCAGAAAACAATCATCCTTCGAACAGATGGTCCCAACTGAAATCGTATAATTAGTAGCCAACTCATGCCTAGCCCTCTGAAACAGCAACAAAGCCACAGAAAGACCGAGGAGGAAAAGAAGCTTCCACCCACGCACACCTCATATCCCAACAGAGTTGAACTAAGGACCATAAGCATGGACTCTCACATCCGTGTTCCTAGGAGGTGCCTTCTGCACCACTGAGTCTTTCCTTTTCATAACACCTCAGGTCCTAAGGCAGTGGAGAGAGATCAAAAATAAGATGACTGGCAAAGATGTACCAAGCAAACGTACATCGCATGCAGGAGTGACAAAATTTCCCCATGTAACCTGAGACAAAAAATATATACATATATATATATGTGCCAAAGGGACAGGATAGCCATGACCTTTATGCAGCAAATATGTAAAATCAACATCTATTTAAAATGATGAACATTTGACAGAAATATCATTACTAGAGCTTTTTTTGAACACTGCTACTGTGGTGAGATTGATTACTGATGGATTACTTTTGTGTGGGCTTTCTAGCCATGGTCTTGTAACTCCCACCCAGGTGATTGGGTGGGACTATGTGATAGGGTAGTCCAAGGGGATTGGTCAGTTTTACCTTAAGAGAGAGCCAATTCCAGAGCCCAGGAGAGGAGCCCACGACCACCAAGGAAGGAGAGATTAGCAGCAGAGACCCAGCTCAGGGGACAGCACGGTGGGCTTCCCAGCCCACAGAGAGGGAAAGCAGAGTGCCTTTGGGCAGAGACTGAGGGCCAGAGAAAGGCGTGCCTATGAGCACGGCTGGGAAGAGGCTGTCCTAATGAAAGAACTGTATCCTGAGTGTTCCTGAGCCTGAACTGTAACTGTTACTTCCCTAATAAACCCCATAATCGTGAGTACTGTCTTCGAGTTCTGTGTGGCCATTGCAATGAATTATTGAAACCAGCAGAGAAGTAGAGAGTGCCGTGGGCAAGACGGTTGGTGTCAGAATTGGTAAAGATGGTGGAGAGAGGAAGTTTGTCTAGTCTCTGCCTCATGGGAGTCAGTCTTGCACTGTTGATCTTGGTTCTCCTTCCCCCTTGTGGGGTTGGAGGTGGTCAGACATGGCCCCCGTGCCATTCTGACCCCGCATAAGTAATCAAACACCCCCCCATAAAAAAAGGATATGGGAGTCAGCAACCTTTTCCTTTAAAAGCTAAATAGTAAATATTTAAGGCTTTACGGGTCACTATTGTAGCATTAAAGCAGCCATAGATAATACATAAATGAATGGGCATGGCCGAGTTTCCATAAAACTTATAAAAGCAAATGGTCAGCCAGATTTGGTCTACAGGACATAGTCTGCTGACCCCTGATATAGGAAATCTGAAAAATATAACTAATATGGATGGAGTACAAACATTGTCAAACTATTTTATAGCGTAAAAAGAATCATATATTTTTATAATGGCATCTGTGAAACAACAAGGTGGGAAATCACTTACTAAGACCCCCAAAAAACACTCAGTAAATTTTTAAAAATGGCAAAATGGGTAGGCCAAATTCTACAACCATAATGCAGTAAAAGCAAAACAGCACGTTTAAAACAGAAACTACCCACATATTTGGGGAACAAACTCCCTAATAAATAAATATCGAGTTAAAGAGCAAACCAAAATTATAGTATTACAGCTCAGAATATTTTTTAAAAAATAGCAAAATGTGTGTATCTGTTCTCCCTAACTATGCCAGCATTGGGTAAATCAATCTTTTTATCTTTGCCAATATGATACATGAAAAACTGTTGTGTTATTGTTTTAATTCGCGCTAATTTATTCATGAGGTTGAACAATATTTGTATGTTTATTGAGCATGGTTATTAGAGAGCAAGATATATAAGAACACTTTCTTATTGGATTTTAACATCATACTTAATGATGAAAAATTAGATCAGAAATAAGAAAAACATATTTTTGAAAATATAGCCAAGACAATAACACATGCTATGGTAAAAATGGTTAAAAAAAAAAAAAAAAGTATATCTATTGGAAAAGAGGATATAAAATTGTTTTATTTGCAAATTTTATGATGATAATTAGAAAATAAATTGAAAACTATTAAAATAAATACTAGTTACACATTTCTCATTCATATAGTTGTAAAAATAACTAGGAACTTACCCAAAGAGACATTAAAACATTGCTGTATCAGATCAAAAATTTCAAAGAGTGATTAAAGAGAAGAGACTAGATGGCCCTGAAATAGACATTCCATCATTCATTCATGTGCTATGGTTCTGGTATGCTGTGGCTTCTTTTCTGTTCCTCCAAGAACACACTAGCCCATTTCAGTCTACACATCTTTTTACTTTCCTATCCCTCTGTTGTTAGGTGCTGTTGGGTCGGTTATCAACTCATAGTGACCCATGTGAGAGTAGCAACCCCATATGACAGAGCAGAACTGCCCCATAGGGTTTTCCTGCCTGTTATTTGTATGGAAGCAGATCACTAGATCTTTCTCCTTCAGAGCTTCCAGGTGGGTTCAAACCACCAAAACAGCCAAGTGCTTAACCATTGTGCCACCAGGGCCCCCTCCCTCTACCTTCTACCAACACCTCATCTTCCTCTTCATTAATTGTCTGGCTTCTTCTTCCTCCTTCAAGTCAAGCTTCACCTTCTCAGAATCCTTCCTTGACCATTCAGTCTAGAATAGTCAACGCCACCATGACACTTTTCTCTGTCCTGGTGATTCTCAAAATGGATCCATTGATCAGAAGCATGCGTATCATCTAGCAACATGTTAAAAAGGCAAATGCTCAGGCCCCCTCCAAATCTACTCAATTAAAAGCTCTGAAGGTGGGGCCCTGTCACCTGTGTTTTCTCCAGTCCTCCAGGTGATTCCAATGCACCCTCCATTTTGGGAACCACTATTCTATCCCATTGCCCTGTTTTGTTGAATTTTATTCAAAACACTTGTCATAACCTGAATTTTCTTGTCATCAATCTATCTTTTTTGTCCATCTTCTGCCACTGAAATGTAAGCTGTACAAGGGCAGGGATCTTTGTTTCCTTCACTGCTGTATCCTTAGTGCCTAGAACAGTGCCTACCTGATACATGGCCACTACTAAAAAGTGCTTATTGAATGAAAACTACCAAAATATCAGCAATGGTGGCCTCTGGGTGGTGAAATTCTAGCTCGGAATTTTATTTTATTTACAATGTGTATGCATTTAAAAATTTTTAAACCATAAACATATATCATTTTATAATTACAAAAACTAATTTGCATCGTAAAATGATATGTATGCAAGTTTGCATTTCCCATATTGATAGCAACAGAGCAGTCTACTTTAGCCTCTGTTGGAGTCCCATCATCTCCATAGCAACCAAAGCTACAACACTATCTTAATATTGAATTTAGCATTATTATGATAAGCCTCTGAATAGGATCTTTAGGGAGAGTAATTTAAAATCCAAGTCCTTACTTTCTGTAGCACTTGACTATTTTAGAAGCAAATGACCTTTCAAATGACATGCACATGTTCTTACTCCTCCATCTAGTTATCCAAAATGTTTCTTTTCTAGGTTACTCTCTTACAGTATATCGCTGATCCCACCTAATTTGCATAAATAATCCAGAGACCCACTGTAACAAGGACAACCACAAAATCAGTATATTTAGAACCACCCACAATAATAATGACATTGATTGATATCGATTCATTCCCCACTGAGACACAATAACTCAATTTTGAATGATCACCCAAGAAAGTTGCTTAATTGGCATGAAATGTGAACACTCTCCTGAAAGAAGGTGGCTCTGGCACCAAGCATGTCCTGCTTCATTCTCATAACCATGGAGCTTTGCATTGACTACTGTAAGTATGTCTAAATGGATGTCACTTTGTGAGTAAGGACTATTATTTTTTCCGTATATTTTCTAAGTGATAGACTACACTTAGCTGTAATTCCACCATTAACTTCCTGTGTGACCCTGATCAAGCTACTTGACTTCCCTCATCTGTAAAGAGAAGGGATTTTCTTAAATGAGCTCTGAAGCCCTTTCTAGCTCACAGGTTTATTGATGTTTGTGTCAACTATTCACATTGGGACTTCACTGTGGTGGGTGTCACTTGCTCACATTTTAGTTAGTCAATACCAATTTGAGGGAAACTAAGATTTAAAAAAGTAATAAAGCACTGTTACTGACCCTTGGAAAACCTGACTTTATTATACACCTTTGATATACACAACAGTTCATGAGAGTACCAGTTGCAATCAAGTCGATCATGACTTGTGGTGACCCAATGTATATCAGAGTAGAACTGTGTTCCATAGAGTTTTCAATGGCTGATGTTTTGGAAGTATATTGCCCGACCTTTCTTCTGAGGCACCTGTGGGTGGACTCCAACCTCCAACCTTTCGGTTATCAACCAGGCACATTAACTCTTTGCACCACCACCCAGGGACTCTGGACCTAGATTAAAAAAAAAAAAAAAACTCAAGCCAGTTGCTGTGAAGTCAGTTCTGATTCATGGCGAACCCATGTGTGTCAGAGTAGAACTGGGCTCCATAGGATTTTCAATGACTGATTTTTAAAATAGGTCACCAGGCCTTTCTTCTGAGTGCCTCTGAGTGGACACCAGGCCTTTCTTCTGAGTGCCTCTGAGCAGACTCACACTGCCATTTTTCAGTTGGCAGCTAATTTTGTTAACCATTGGCACCACATGAGAGTAGAGCTATGAAAAAAATAATAATAATAAAATAATCTCAGTGACTTAGATGTAAATCCATCCACGTATGGTCAGCTGATCTTTGATAAAAGACCAAAGTCTCTTAAATGGGGAAAAGACAGTGTTTTTAACAGATGCTTTTGGCAAACCTGAATGTCCATCTGTGTAAAGATGAAACAGGACCATCCCTCACACCATGAACAAAAACTGACTCAAAATGGATCAAAGACCTAAATATAAAACCTAAAACTATAAAGATCATGGAAGAAAAAATAAAGACAACACTAGGGGCCCTAATACATGCCATAAAGAGAATACAAACCATAACTAATAATGCACGAACACCAGAAGATAAACTAGATAACTGGGAGTTTCTAAATGTTAAATGTTTATCTCATAAAAAGACTTCACCAAAACAGTGAAAAGATAACCTACTCACTGGGAAAAAAAATTTGACTAAAACATATCTGACAAGGGTCTAATTTCTAAAATCTGTAGAATACTTCAACACCTCAACAACAAAAAGGCAAATAATCCAATTAAAAAATGGGCAAAAGATATGAACAGACACTTCACCAAAGATGACATTCAGGCAGCTAACAGACACATGAGGAAATGCTCGTGATCATTAGCAATTACAGAAACGCAAATAAAAACAATGAGATACCATGTCACCCCAACATTGCTGGCACTTATAAAAAAAAAAAAACAATATAACAAATGTTGGAGAGATTACAGGGAGATTGGGACTCTTACGCACTGCTGGTGGGACTGTAAAATGGTACAACCACTATGGAAAATGAGATGATACCTTCTTAAAAAGCTAGAAATAGAAATACCATATGATCCAGTAGTCCCACTCACATGAATAGACATACGCACACTCATGTTCAATGCAACATTGTTCACAATAGCAAAAAGGTGTAAACAACCTAAGTGCCCATCAACAGATGAATGGATAAACAAATGAAGGTAAAAACACACAATGGAATACTAGGAAATGATAAAGAACAATGATGAATCTGTGAAACATCTCACAACACGGATGAATCTGGAGGGCATTATGCTGAGTAAAATAAGTCAATCACAAAAGGACAAATATTATATGAGACCACTATTATAAAAACCCAAGAAAAGGTTTACACACACCAAAAAACAATCTTTGATTATTTTGAGGGAGAGGAGGGGTGGGAAGGGGAAAATTAGTGGACAAGTGTTAACTTCGGTGAAGGGAAAGACAACACACAACATAGGGGAAGTCAGCACAACTTGACCGAGGCAAAGCCATAGAAACTTCCTAGGCACATCTAAATACCTTGAGGGACCGAGTTATTGGGCCTCAGGGCTGGGGACCATGGTCTCAAGGGACATCTAGATCAGTTGGCCTAGCATAGTTTATAAAGAAAATGTTCTATACCCTACTTTGGTGAGTAGCATCTGTGGTCTTAAAAGCTTGAGAGCAGCCATCTAAGATACACCTATTGGTCCCATCATATTCAGAGCAAAGGAGAATGAAGAAAACCAAAGACACAAGGAAAATAGTCCAAAGAGACAAAAGGACCACATGAACCACAGCCTCCACCAGCCTGACCCAGAAGAACTGGATGGTGCCCGGGTACTACCACTGACCACTCTGACAGGGATCACAGTAGAGGGTCCCAGACAGAGCAGGAGAAAAATGTAGAACGAAATTCAAATTCACTCACACACACAAAAGGGCAGACGTACTGGTCTGACAGAGACTGGAGGAACACCTGACACCCTGCTAACTCAGAAGTAAAGCCACTCCCTAAGTCTACCTTTCAGCCAAAGATTAGGCATGAATTTTTTTTTAATTTTATAAAGCAAACAATAACACAGTAAGGAAAGTGCTTCTTCATTAAACCAGGTATACAAGACCAAATGGGCAACACCTGCTCAAAAACAAAGAGAAGGCGGCAGGAAGAGACAGGAAAACTGGACGAATGGACACAGAGAACTCAGGGTAGAAAGAGACGGGAAGAGTGCTGGCACATTGTGGGGATTGCAACCAACGTCACAAAACAATGTGTGTATGAATTCTTGAGTGAGAAACTAATTTGTGCTGTAAATTTTCACTTAAAACACAATAAAATTAAAAAAAAAAAGGTCAGTGATAATAGCAAATACGTGCAGCATGATTACTCTGGGCCAGACCCTGTTTTATGGGTTTTACATCTATTAACCCATTTAATCTTCTAAACAACTCTGTGAGCTAAGTTTTAGTATTATCGCCACTTAACTAATAAGGAAACTGAGGGACAGAGAGTTTAAGTGAATATCGCAAGATCACACAGGGTTAAGAGAGCTAAGACTCAAGCAAGGCAGGCTGACCCCTAGTCAGTCCATGCTCACATTTACCACACTTTGGTGTCTTGACCAGGCCAGTTTGCATGGGTTCCTTTAAAGGATGCACAGATGGCCTGTCAGGAGCTCACTGGTGATATTCTCCTTCCTCAGAGGAATGCCCCGAGCAGTCACATTAGCCTCAGCCATGCTTGTGCCTTGGAGCGGCTCGGCCTATTGCTTTCAGAACTGACTCCACTCACCTTGCACTCCAGACCACTTCAGTGAGTGTTTGGCCTGTCTCATGTCAATGAGCACAAATGCATGGAGTTATGGCAAAACGGAAACACTGCCATCCTCTCTAGAGCTCTGCATCTGTTTAGTGACAGAGCATAGATTTCTTTGTTAATTTTTGTTATATGTGTATGTTTAGACTCTCTGAACATATAATAAGTTCCTTTGGGCACAGATATTATATACTGCATCGTTTGTAACCCTCAGAGTATCATGTGTTTACTTAGCATCTAGTCAGCGCCAGGCACAGGTTTAGGTCCTGGGGTTACAGAGATGAATATGATGAAGTCTTTGCTATTGAGGAGCTCACAGATTAGCAGAGGAGACAGATGGGTAAACACCCCTAACAGATAAATGGCATAAAAATGGGATGACTATACAGGCCCAGAGGAGGGGATCATTAACTCTAATGAAGGAGGACAAGGCAGTATGCAGAGTGATCAAGACCATGAGCTTTGGAGCCAGACGGAGTTAGGTTTGAATTTTGACTCCTCCACTTGCAAACTGCATAACCTTGGACAAGATACTTAACTTCTCTGAGTCTTAGGTGTCTGATCCATAGAATGCGGATAGTAACGAGGTTTAAAGGAGAAAAAGCACTTAGTGAATGCCTGGCATATACCCAAAACCAAACCCGACCCATTGCCATCGAGTCGATTCCAAGTCATAGCAACCCTAAAGGACAGAGTAGAACTGCCCCATAGAGTTTCAAGGAGCGCTGGCTGACCTTTTGGTTAGCACCCATAGCTCTTAACCACTACACCACCAGGGTTTCCCCTGGCATATAGTGGGTACTTAAAAAATAGCCGCTAATATTAATGTTAAGGGGAGTGGTGGTTCAGCGGTAGAGTTCTTGCCTTCCGTGTGGGAGACATGGATTCCTGGCTAACACAGCTCATGCTCAGCCGCCACCTCTCTGTGAGCGGAGGCCTGAATGTTGCTGTGCTGCTGGACAGGTTTCAGCAGAGCTTCCAGTGTGAGATAGACTAGGGAGAAAGGCCCGAAAATCTATTTCTGAAAATCAGCCAATGAAAACCGATGGATCACAACGGTCCGATCCCATTGTACACGGGGTTGGCACGAGTCTAGGGTCAACTGGACTTCAGCTAACAACAACAATATTATTATCAGGGGAATATTCATGGAGAAAAAAACATCTGAAGTAGTCCTTGAATAAGGCATATGAAAGGGTAAAGGGGACAGTATTCCAGTTAGAGAAAACAGCATGAAAGGAGCATGGAAGGAGGAACAGGCATTGTTTGTTACAGGGATGGAAAATAATTTTGTATGCTTTGGGGACAGAACTGAAGAAGTCTTGGAAGGCAGGCTACAGTCAGATTGCTAAGGGCTGTGAAAAATCATAATTAAGGGCTTTTGAACTTCATGGTACAGAAAAAGGGGAATAATAGACGGACATTAAATATGGAGTGGGGTGGAAGGATGACATATCATCTCATCTATATTTTTAATGCCTCAGGAAGTGAGTGTGATCATCCTTCAGATTACTCAGTTATCCCTGAGGAAATCACTTCCGGAAAGACTTTAATTCCAAGGGAAGAAGCTGATGAGACAGCTGCCTACCAGCAGCCATTAATTCAGTCTACATTCTCTAATCACAATTTTCAAAATTGTCCACTAATACGTTTTCTAAAATAATCATAGTCCAGCAGCGAAAATATTCCGCTGGTTCAGCTTTTTTTAATTCAGCAAGAAGGGTGGGGGCGGGGGGACATTTAATTAGTTAGCCCATTTGGGGATTGGAAGTTTTATTGGATTTTTATCACCTTAAAGAGTCCCACATTTTTTCATTAAAGTAACCACCCAAAGTATTTCTGAAAGATTCCCTAAAGCTGTCGGACCAAGCCACAGACCGTGGGGAATGTCTATGTTGGAACTTTACCTCCTTTTTGCATTTGCCTCCAACACCCTTGACTCTGGACAGCTGTTGGAATCCCAACAGCTGGTGTATCATTTATTGAGCTCATCTCGAGGCTTGTTGGTATTGCTTCTGTTTCCACAATTCACCATTAAATCAGCCACAGTTCAAGAAAACCCATTACTTGTTATAGATTAAATTGTGTGTCCCAAAAAGATATGTTGAAGCCCTGACTTCCAGTTCCCGTGAACGTGACCTTGGTAGGAAACAGGATCTTTGAAGATGTTATCAGTTAAC